>NC_044035.1:44761382-45452194 GCF_901765095.1 Microcaecilia unicolor
AACTTTCTACCAGTGGCTTAGTCAGACACCAGTGTTTGGTGGACCTGAGCAAAACGTGATGGGCAGTGGCGTTCCAAGGGGCGCTGACACCCGGGGCGGATCGCTGATGCACCCGCCCCCCCAGGTGCAGTGCCCCCCCCCGGCGAAGGGACACCCCCCACCCCGGCGAAAGAACCCCCCCAGGTGCATGCCACTGGGGGGGTGCCAGGCGCTGGTCAGCGTCGTTCTTCCATGCTCCCTCTGCCCGGAACAGGTTACTTCCTGTTCCGGGGCAGAGGGAGCATGGAAACGAATGACGCTGACCGGTGCGCGGCACCCCCCCCCAGCGGCGTGCACCTGGGGCGGACAGTCCCCACCGCCCCCCCCCCTTGGTATGCCACTGGTGATGGGCACAAGAACCCCACCCCATGCCTGGCATCTCTCACTCTCTCCCTCTGATGCAACTTACTTTTCTGCATAGGTAGGACCACATCAGAGGGAAGGCTCTGGAGCAGGCCCAAGCAAAGTGTATGAGTTGTTTCTTGCTGACAAAGGACTAACGTGTTTAAAAGGTACATGGGAGAGAGGAGTGATTGAGAGATGGTGGTTCACCTACAGGGGAGGGGAGGGAGAGATGCTAATTATTCTTCAAGATATACACTTTCCTGCTTTTTTTTTTTCTCTTGTGATCTTCTTGATATATTGTAATGCTTTCCCAATTTCTGGGATGGAGCTAGTAGCTTTATTAAAATTGTTCCCTTAAATCTATACACTCTTTGAAATGCCAATGAGCAGAAGGCAGATGATATGACTGGGGGAGGCAGGAATCTAGAGTCGAGCCAGGATGACATTTTTTCAGCGGTTACCACTAACAAGGAGGATAAACAGTACTTGTAAAGTGTAGAACCTGCATGTCACATAGCTGAATTCTGTGTTCATGTTAGAGAACATAGACAAGCTAGGAATCACACCTTTCTCAGTTTGTCTTTTACTTTTCACTGAGAAATCTTATTTTCCACACTGCCTGTAGTACCTGATAGGGCCTTCGGGACAAAAATGAGAGCTTAAGTGGCCTTGTTACAATCACAGAGTTGAAGAAAGGCCTTGTTGAGTACAACCCTAAAGACCTTCCCCTGCTTTATGCCCATGAAATACAATTAGCTGTCTTTACCAACCATTAACCCTTTGAGCAGGGACCCGTTCGATCAGGCATGCCCCTCACCCCTTCCACTTACTTTGCTTCCCCCCCTCCCCATACTTCATTAATCAATAACCCTTCTGCACACAATTGTGGGATAACCATAGGCCGCAGCTTGATTTATTAACAATTTAAAACTTTCAATTAGCATCAGTCAAGGATAACCACACCCCCAAGCTACAGTTGTCAAAGCATTACATCAACAGCTGCCCCCTCTGCCGCTCACCTTGATAGCAAAGCAGCAACTTCCACTTCCTGCTGTCACCGCAACTCCTCCTCTTTCTGGCTCCACCCTAACAGCAAGAGCCCTGACCTGTGTGAACCTCCACACATTTATTCCGGGTCACCTGACTCGCCTTTAATGCCCTGGCTCATCCCCATGAGCCATTGCTCCTGTAGCTTGGGTTTTTGCCGCTGCGACAAATCCAATGCCATTCACCTGAAAAACAGAATTCTACAACACAACAAAGGAAGCCTCACCCCCTCAATTAAATGTGAGGGCAGGAGGAAGGGCAAAGCCGCCTCCAAGGATCAGGAAACGCCCTGAGCCTCAGAGGAAGCCCAGCTTTTATTCCCTCCCCACTGCCCTGCCCCGGCAACCTCTCCTCCAATCGGAAGCAAGAATCAGGCTCAAGGGCTGACTGGCTTCTTTTAAGCCAACCAATCCTTCCAGCCCCGAGCCCTCCGGCCAAGAAACTAACCCCCCTCACCCCCCCCCCCCCACCCATGCACTCTCTCCTTCCTGCCCAGAACCTTCCCGAACGGGCCCAGCCCTCGTTTAACTGGGTCCGTCCTTTCTTTTTATTATCCACAATGCCTAGAGTGCTTTAAAATGAATGTTCCACCCCCAAATATATTCAAAGGGAGCGCACTTTAGTCTAATCGACCTTAAATTTCTGCATTCTCCAATGATTTTATGGTGCTGCTTTCCGAGAATGCAATGTAGCAGAACGCACCAAAAGATTTGCAAATGTTTCTTGGACTCCTGCCTTTAGTGCTTGGCCTCTAAGAGTTAATAGCGGTCCTTCCTAAAAAGAGGATTTTGTGGACATCAGGGCTACCAGGTTCGGTCTGGGGACACAGTTTCCTTTTACGACTGTAACTGCTTTGGTTAATAGATTCTAATGCAAACTGAGTGCCCCCAGTGCAGAGACCTTTAATATAGTCTTTCTTTGCAACTCAGCAGGCATTAATAATTCACCCTATATTGTGCCAAACGCAACATTTCATGAAGAATTTAGGATTTTGCCCTCTGAGTTGAAGTGCTCATTTTGGAGGGGATAATGAGATGAATTGGAGATCAATGGAAAGTTAATAAGCGTGGGTGCACTTCCGAAATACCCGTTGCGTGCACCCTTCTCGTAATGACAGTGTGTTAATAATTCAGTGTACAAGATGAGGGTCGTTGAATTATATTGCAATACAGAAAATGATGCATTTCACAGAGAATCTGGGCAGACAATGCAATAATCTATTTCCTTCCCCCCTCCCCCCTTTTAAATAAATTACACCAGCAAAGTTCCACCAAAGCAGTTACTTTGAGAGAGAAAACATTTTTCTGATTTAATTTGTGCAACGCTAGCTCTGAAATTAATTAAAATTTAATACTTTTTTTTTTCAATAAAAGGTGAAAGCGAGACAGTGCACAGAAAACCTGTCAACACGTTTCGAAAATTTAATAGCAGTTTTTTCTATTTCAGTACAGGTAAACATATCTGAGAAGCATAATTGCATTGAAATTCTTTCCTGCTTTCTAGCTGTCCCCTTTCATCTGCCCCCACCGCTCCTATCCTGATTCTGTTTTCTCCTTATTTCTTTACTCTTTTTATTCATTAGGTTCTAAAATGTCTCCACTGGTCCTCGCAAAGCAGTTCTTAATGATTTCAAGACAGGGCAAATATAAAAAAGGAATCACCAAGTTTAATTCATGGATTGCGAATAGTCCATTATTTTAGATACCGAGAGCCCTCAGGACTAGGCACAGTTCTTAGGAAATTGCACTGGGAGAAACGTGCATTTCCGCTTTATTGAAAAACAAACTTGTTTTTCAGTCCCTACTTTAAAACTTTCGGCAACGGCATTTTTTTTCTGGCAGCCGTTCTCAAAGTGTGAGGTACTCCTAAAAATAACATTTTTCATTTGTCTCTCATATTCTCTGAGCTCTGAAATTCTTAGAAGTTTTTTTTTCCAAAATATAAATACAAAAATGTCTCATAATTTCCGGATTACCTCGGGCACTTGCATAGGGCTGCAAAGGGTGCATTTGTACGGCAAGGGACGAGGAGAAGCCTTCCTTCGAGCTCAAGTTGTTTTTGTTGCGGAAAACACTGCAATAACCTCGGTAAGATATCTTTAGATTTCCCAGGAGAACACTAAGTTTTTATGAAAGTAATAGAAAGTCTTCTAATTCTTAATAAAACAAGTTTCTAGATTAAAAAATATAATATCTCTAATTTTTTTTTCAATAATATATCTATCATTACATTTTGAGTTTTGTTTGGAGTTTTTTCAGTGAAAACAACTTTTACTTTCCTACTTTCACGTTTCTTTTTAACTGCTGACAAGTGCGTGAGAAGCTTTATGTTGGATAAAATGAATCTTGGAACATGTACAGTTCATCAAGGGACCCTTTTACCAAGCTGCGGTAAGAAAGGACCCTGCGGTAGCGGCAGTGGCCGTTCTTGCCGTGCACTAAGGCCCTTTCTACCGCAGTGGGTAAAAAAGCTGCCAAAATACATGGCCATGTGGTAAGATTGCTCTGGCAGCGGAGCCTTGTGGGGGAAGGGGGAGCACTTACCGTCACCCATTGAGATGGTTGTAAGGGCTCCCGCGCTGACCACGCAGCGCACAGCGCTGCCTGATTACTGATGAGTAACCGCCACACCAAAAAATCGAGCCCTATTTTCCCCAGTGTGGGAATTAGCATGCGTTAGGGCTGGAACTACCGCCTGCACCCATGTTGGGCCGGTGAAAGCTCCAAATTGGCATGCGGTAAGCCCGCGTTGGGCTTACCGCCACTTTGTAAATGGGCCCTTAAGTGCTTGAAAGTTATTTATCCAATGATGCTTTAAAAAGATGCTTATGTAGTGTACCCAATTCTTTTTTTTTATTTTTTATTTGAAGACCTCAATCAAGTGGAGTTGTGGGGCTGTGTGTTCTTGGCTACCGGTCTTCAGTTTTTAAAACTTTGACTTTTTTTGTTTTTTTGAAACTGCTCAAGTTATCTTATAGACTTCACCATAATCACTTTTAGAGATTTCGATGTTATAAAGAAATTGTATTAATCGACACACGTCACTTATCTTATTGAAGACAGTTTTTAAAGGTGATTTTTATTCGACATGGCATCATGTTTCGCCCAATGGCTGTATCAAGAATCGTCCCCCAAAATTATTTCTGCCATCCGTGCCGGCAATGTATTTTCTTGTCTGGCCGTTGGGTGAAACATGGCACCATGTCAAATAAAAATCCCCTTTGAAAACTGTCTTCAATTAGATAAGTGACAGTCGATTAATACAATTTCTTTATAACATCAAAATCTCTAAAAGTGATTATGGTGAACTCTATAAGATAACGAGCATTTCAAAAAACAAAAAACTGAAGACCGGTGATGATAGGAGAGGGGTAGCCAAGAAATCACACAGCCCACAACTCCGCTTGACTGAGATCTTCAAATAAAAAAATACAAAAAAAAGAATTAGGTACACTACATAAGCATCTTTTTAAAGCATCATTGAGTATTTATCAATAGCTTATGTCAATATTTGAGCCTTATTTTCAGTTTGTTGAAAGTTAATTATGGCACAGGTCTTCTGATTTCAGAGTCTCCACCGCTCTGGTGTAACTTCAGTTTTTTCCAGAATGCTGAAGTGGAGCAAGATGACGAAGTAGAAAAAGCCTCTTGAATAAAACTGTTACCTAAACAAGGAAAATACAGCTGTTCCTGGGATTTCTGGCAGCAATGGGCACACACTTTGGGTTGACTTTGGATGCAGAAAATATTGACCTGGATTAAGAGTTTAAAAGGGCACTGTGGTTTAAAGCCCGTGTGAAAATGTGCGCCCAGCAGCTGGAGACACCTTCTTGCTGGCAGAGTCCTGTGGGGTGGAGGTTGTCTTCCTGCATCTAATATGAATTTGCTGGGATAGTAGGACATCTTGCTTAGCCCCAGAGATTTGCTTTCCTTTTCTAACTTATTAAGATGCCTAGAAAGAGCAACTTTTAGCTCCTACTGAACAGGTCTGTGCATCCATGAGCACATATCCAGTTCCTTTGAGTGCCTAAAATGTTAAAGTGCCTGCAAATTGCTTGGAGGTGTAACCCCCTGGTTGTATATGTGGGCTAGGCCATGGCCTAGTCACTGACCGGGTTGTGGGGATGGAGGACATACAAAGAATTTATTTGTTAGGACCAGGGTAGGACTAAGATATACCTTCACACTTCACATAATGATTGAGCCCACACCAGTTCTTTTGCTGAAAACCAGAACCTTTACTGTCCTTCAACTGATGAAGGTACAACCTCAATCATTTCAATACAGATGGCCAACTATTTACAATAGTTTTCTCTTCTGCTCCAATCAAAACAATGAAATTACAAACAACTTCTTATTCTCCTTAGTACTCAAATCACTCACTGGTGTGGTGAGAGCTTGGCTTGGTTTACACAGTTCACTTGCTGTTACACTTAAGCAGATGTTAACGTTTATCCAGTGGCGTTCCTTGGTCGACTGTCAACCAGGGCGGCTAGCCGCTGCGCACCCCCCTGGGTGCTGCGTTGTCCTCCCCCCCCCCCCGGTGCAGCATAACCCCCCTCAGGTATAGCATTCCCCTTCCCCCGGTGCATCACTGTCCTGCCCCGGTGCATCACCTCTAAGCCTCCCCCCGGGTGCATTCTCTTACCTGCTGGGGTGCTGGGAGCAGCCACGCGGCTGTCGGCTCTGCTGGTTCCCTGCTCCCTCTGCCCTGGAACAGGAAGTAAAAAGCAGAGGGATCAGGGAACCAGCGGAGCCAAGAGCCACACGGCTGCTCCCTGCCCCCTCCTGCAGCGTGCACCCAGGGTGTACCGCCCCACCCTCGGTACACCACTGCTTTTATCAAAAGTCAATTAGTTAGTAATCACTTACAGGCTCCTTGGTATGTAGGTGATAGACAGTAGGCACAGTGGCTCTGCAGCAATGCTGTTTCAGATGTTAAACGGATCTCTTCTCCTCCTGCCTGCTACAGTTAGAAATGGCAGCTTGCCTGGATGCAACCACAGATACCTGAAATGAATTTTTCTCTCCTGTGAATTCTTCTCTCCTTCCCTGGACTACACAGGGGTGGAAAGGTTCTCCTTACCTTCAAACTAAAACAAGCCAGCAACCAGGTTATGGATCTGTTACTTGTCCCTTGGTCCTTGAACACTTGTTCCTTTAGTAAGTTCCTATTAGTCCCCAGTCTCTGCCTTTCCCAGCACTCAGTTCCTGAGTTTCTGCTCTCCCCAGCACTCACTCAGTTCCCCTGCCCTTCTAAGTTCCTTCCCTCCTGAGCAACTCACCCAATCCTTGAGTCCCTGCCCTCCCTAGCACTCACATTGGATAAGTATTGGACTCCCTGTTGGAACTGTATATTGTCAGTTTTTGTATTTATTTTTTTATTTGTATGTTCTGTTATTGTGATTATATATTGTTTGTTTTGTTTCGTTTTTTTTTGTACTCTGCCCTGGATAAGGGTGGATTGGAAATAAAAAAATTTCAGTTTCACTCCTTTACAGAGTCCCTGGCCTCCCCAGCACTCACCCCGTCCCTAACTTCCTACCTTTCCAGCACACACCAAATCCCCGAGGTTCTCTGCCCTCTCTCTCCCTGACACTCACATCATTCCTGAAACTGTGCCTTTCCCAGGACTCATCTAACCCCCGAGTCTCAGCTCCTCTATCATCTTCATTTCCCTCTTCCACAGCATGGTCCAGGAGGCAGCTAGCATTAGGAATTTCTGCTTCTCTCTGTTGCATTGTTTGCCACGGCTTCCTCCTCTCCATGAGCTGTTTGAACTGTGCATTCTAAGTACATCTACAGGGAACTGCATGGTTCAAACACTTCCTTAAACCATATGCGAGGGGGGAGAGCTGGTACATATTGCAACAAAAAGATGGCGAGAAGCTCCAGGATGGTGGCAGGGGTGGGGGGAGGGTCTCCTGGCAGAGCTGCGCTTCTGCTAGAGCAGGGCTGTGTACAAAGAATCATTCAGCTCATGCACCGGGCCAGTTACAAAATTATCCTCTGTCTGTTTCAAATACTTCGAAATTATTTGAGAAAAAAGATAAATTCCAACTTGGTTGAAACTAATGGACGAATCAGAACATGTGCACATCAGCAGGTGAATTTGAGTCTGGTCAAAGGGAACTCCCACCCACCTTCAGCTTTAGCAGAAATACTAGCTTATTTTCGAAAGGGAAGGACATCCATCTTCCGACACAAATCGGGAGATGGACGTCCTTCTCCCGAGGTCGCCCAAATCGGCATAATCGAAAGCCGATTTTTTGCATCCTCAACTGCTTTCCATTGCGGGGATGACCAAAGTTCACGGAGGCATATCGGCAGTGTACCGAAGGTGGGATGGGGGCGTAGTTAAGAGATGGGCGTCCTCGGCCGATAATGGAAAACAGGGCGTCCCTCACGAGCATTTGGTTGACTTTACTTGATCCCTTTTTCTTTTCACGACCCAAGCGTCGAAAAGGTGCCTTGAACTGAACCAGATGACCACCGGAGGGAATTGGGGATGAACTCCCCTTACTCCCCCAGTGGTCACAAACCCCCTCCCCACCCCCCAAAAAAATTAAAAAAACATTTTTTACAGCCTCTATGCCAGCTTCAAATGTCTACCCAGCTCCATCACAGCAGTATGCGGGTCCCTGGAGCAGTTTTTTAGTTGGTGCAGTGCACTTCGGACAGGCGGACACAGCCCCCCACCATCTGTTACACTTGTGGTGGTAAATGTGAGCCCTCCAAAACCTACCTGAAACCCACTGTACCCACATGTAGGTGCCCCCCCTTCATCCCTAAGGGCTAAGGTAGTGGTGTACAGTTGTGGGGTGGGTTTTAGGGGGGCTCAGCACCCAAGATAAGGGAGCTATGCACCTGGGAGCAATTTGTGAAGTCCACTGCAGTGCCCCCTAAGGTGCCCGGTTGGTGCCCTGGCATGTGAGGAGGACCAGTGCACTACGAATGCTGGCTCCTCCACGACCAAAGGGCTTGGATTTTGTCGTTTTGAGATGGTCATCCTTGGTTTCCATTATGGCCGAAAACTGGGGACGACCATCTCTAAGGATGACCTAAGGACGACCATCTCTAAGGTCGACCTAAATGTTGAGATTTGGGTGTCTCCGACCATATTATCGAAACGAAAGATGGACGTCCATCTTGTCTTGAAAATACGGGTTTCCCCGCCCCTTTGCCAGAACGTCCTTAGAGATGGACACCCTTACAGATGGTCGTCCCCGTTTGATTATGCCCCTCATACTGACCTTACTGTCCAGAAATTCTCCCTGATTGTTTAGGCTGGGACTTTGTAACACAGTATTGTACACAAAATAAACCAAATCTAAATAAAATTTGAATAAATAAATGTTGCCAGCACCAGAAATTGTATAGGGCTCAGATCTGCCAAACTCCTGAGCTGCTTAAAGAGCCCGATATCTGGAAATAGATGGGTAGCAGAATTTATTTATTTATTTTTCTGCTGCGGGAGACTTACTTAGGCCTGCTGGGTGATCTTTGTCCCTTTCCCACAGAAATTTACTCATGCATATAATTTCTTTTCACGTCACTGATTTTTGCAAGATAAAGGTCAGAGGCCTGACTTACAAGGAATAGGACAACTGAACTGCACTCTGGAAGGCATGAATGCTGGCACTACATTATATCCTTCTTTCCCACTTTGTAAAAGCCATGAACCTCCTTTCCACTTTCTCTCCCTCCAGATTCTATTAAGAACTGACTCAAGCAGTTTTGCCAGGGTTCAATAGCACGGAAGGGCATGTCAGATGGTAAAATGTCTGTGTTCAATTCTAGCTCTAACTGTATCAGACTTTGGGGCTCATTTTCAAAAGAGAAAAAATGTCTAAAAAGTGGCTAAAAGCAGCAGTTGGACGTTTTTCCTCCTCACAAAAACGTCCAAATCAGTATTTTCGAAACCTATTTTTAGATGCTTTCTATGAAGTCTGCCAGAAGTGCGTTCAATCACAAGGGGGCATGTTGGGGGTATATTAAAGATGAGATTAGGGCGTGCCTAGCACTTGGAGGTTTTACAGCCATAATAGAATGAAACAAAGACGTCCAGGACTAAAACTAAGAGGTTTTGGTCTAGACCTGTTTTCAGAATGAATAAGGTACAAAAAGGTGCCTTAAATGGCCATTGAAGGGAATCAGGGGTGACCCCAATACCCCCCCCCCCCAGTGGTCACTGACCCCACTCCCACCCCCATCCCCCAAAATGTGAATAAAAATATGACTTACCAGCTCGTATGACTGCTTCACATGTTATACTCAGGTCTATTAGAGCAACATGCAGGTCTCTGAAGTAGTGGTTCTCTTCCTACCTCTCCCTCCGCACCTTTAGTGTTCACTCAGGTGGATCATCTTCTACTTCTATCCCTCTGCCTGTCGGCGTACCTCAGGGTTCTGTTCTTGGTCCCCTCCTCTTTTCTATCTACACTTCTTCCCTTGGTTCATTAATCTCATCCCATGGCTTTTCCTACCACCTCTATGCTGATGACTCCCAAATCTACCTTTCTACCCCTGATATCTCACCTTGCATCCAAACCAAAGTTTCAGCGTGCTTGTCTGACATTGCTGTCTGGATGTCTCAACACCACCTGAAATTAAATATGACCAAAACGAGCTTCTCATTTCCCCCCCCAAACCCACCTCCCCGCTCCCCCCCACCCCCCCCCCACGTTTTCTATTTCTGTTGATGCCCTCTCTCATTCTCCCTGTCTCCTCAGCTCGAAACCTTGGGGTCATCTTTGACTCTTCTCTCTCCTTCTCTGCTCATATCCAGCAGATTGCCAAGACCTGTCGTTTCTTTCTTTACAACATCCGTAAATCCGCCCCTTTCTTTCCGAGCACTCTACCAAAACCCTCATCCACACCCTTGTCACCTCTCGTTAGACTACTGCAATCTGCTTCTTGCTGGCCTCCCACTTAGTCACCTCTCCCCTCTCCAGTCGTGTCAAAACTCTGCTGCCCGTCTCATCTTCCGCCAGGGTCGCTTTACTCATACTACCCCTCTCCTCAAGACCCTTCACTGGCTCCCTATCCGTTTTCGCATCCTGTTCAAACTTCTTCTACTAACCTATAAATGTACTCACTCTGCTGCTCCCCAGTATCTCTCCACACTCGTCCCATCCCTACACCCCTTCCCGTGCACTCCGCTCCATGGATAAATCCTTCTTATCTGTTCCCTTCTCCACTACTGCCAACCTCCAGACTTCGCGCCTTCTGTCTCGCTGCACCCTATGCCTGGAATAAACTTCCTGAGCCCCTACGTCTTGCCCCATCCTTGGCCACCTTTAAATCTAGACTGTAAGCCCACCTCTTTAACATTGCTTTTGACTCGTAACCACTAGCCGGTTAAGTTGAAACAGGCCTAAATATGGCCTACTATTTCGGTGGCCCAATTTGGCCATCAGACTTAGCCAGCGATGTGCTGAATATTAGAGGATAACCAGCTATATCATTCAATATAACCGGTTATTCACTAAGCGCTGACCACGAATATTCAGCAGGAGATAACCGGCTGTCTCCCACTGAATATTTGTGGATAGCCGGTTAAGTGCTATTTAACTGACCAGAAGCCGTTCCTGGCTGGTTAAATAGTGCTGTGAATATTGGGCGGCTGTTTTCACTCAGCATATAGTCAAGCTCTGGAAATCTTTGCTGGAGCAAGTGGTAAAAGCAGTTAATGTAACTGGATTTTAAAACAGTTTGGGCAAATTCCTGGAGGAAAAGTCCATAATAGTATTAAGGTAGACCTGAGGGAAGCCACTGCTTATCCTTGGAATTAAGTAGTATGGGATCTTGCTACTTTTTGGGACTCTGCCAGGTACTTGTGACCTGGACTGGCCACTGGTGGAAACAGAATGCTGGGACTATATGGACTCTTGGTCCGACCCAGAAGGGTAACACTTATGTTCTTATGTGTTTAAGCTGGATGCATTTTTAATTTTATATACTACATCAGACAATTGGTTCAGTTGGAAATGCATTTTATAATTATGTTTAAATAAATAAATAAACTTGCTGCATCAATATTGTTGTACACATTTCTTATTAATAATATATTTGTGGACAATAGATCTACCCAAACATGATCAATGCTTGTAATTATGTAATTACCATTGCTTTAATCAAGATCTAAAATTATGTTGCTATTAAGCTGCTTCACAGACTTGCCAATATATCTCTTATGTTAAGGAGTCCTGTTTTTAAATTTGGTAAAATAAAACAATTATTTACATTTGCTCTCTATTCTCTAATAAAACTTATTTATAATTATTGATTAGATCTTACAGTTTTTCATTGTGCTTCCTGATCTGTTAATTCTCTGACTATTAAACAGATTATAACACTCACAATTCAATTTGGCTCTCCTGGACCTCTCAGTGAAATGTCCTCTGCTCTCATAATACCTCATCTCACGGGACACTAGCGAGCCTTTGACAACAATGGATGCCTCAGTTTCTATCTCACGCCTCATATAGGTAGAATATCGACCAGAACATTGGACTAACTTACATGAACTTATCTTTTTACATCAGAACGCACATAATAAATGTTGGGTTCAAGACAATCCAAGTCAGAGCCCTCTATCTCTCCCGGCAACAGGATCCAAAGATCAAAACAAGACCCACTGACACTGGAGAAGATGGTACCGGACAAATGACCCCATCCAGTGTCTGATTCCATGCTTGAGGAACTTCATGCTTTTCGTGAACTCTCTTCTGAGCTCTTCGACTACTTGCAAGCTAAAGACTGATATGGCAGCTGTTACTGCTTTCACTTGCAGCTTTCCTAGTTCGTATAAAAGAGATGGAGCAATGCACTGACCAATCAGCCCTGCACTTCTCGCAATTTCAAGACTCATCTGTGAAGCATTTCAAAAAGCTTGAAGTAGAGATTGAGAATCTCTTGAATCACTCACGCCAAAACATTAGAATATTAAGCCTCAAAGAGGGGCTCAAAGGCTCAAATATGATCACATTTCTGACAAAATGGTTACTCGCTGTTCCACCTCTCAACTTGAACTACCACTAGAGTTGAAACACGCCCATTGTGCTCCTCGCATGTGAACAAAACCAAGCTCACCGGAGACCTATAATTGTGAAGCTCCTCCAGTTCCAGCAGGCTCTGCAGATCTTGACTACAGCCCATACTCATGCTTCTCTTCAAATAGGCGGTAAGATTGTTCTTATTGTTCCGAACTTAGCCAAGGTTATGGCAGGAAAACGGAAGGCCTTCCTTGAAATGAGGACACGAAATAAGGGCACAAAATGAGGGCATGGCTTAAGTCTCTCAGAGTACGCTTTGGTTTGCAGTACCCAGCCCTCAAGACCATTATCCTTAATAAGTCTACCAAAACCTTTGATTTCCTGGAACAGTTGCAAACTCATCTGGATAAGTTTCTGTCTCACGGCATGAGCTGATTTATGCATGAGCCTTCTCCTTCAATTCGTCACTCCCCAAGCGTGCTGTTCTGCACACCTTGTTTGTAACCTTAGCTCTGCACGTTTTTAACATAGTAACAAAGTAAATGATGGCAAGATAAAGACCTAAGTGGTACATCCAGTCTGCCCAACAGTCACATTCATTATCAATTCAAGATTTAAATCAACAGTGAACGTGATAGTATTTAATTGATCATTGTCTTTCTCTGCTGTTTCTGGGACATAGAACATAGAAGTCCACCCGGCTCTGTCCTTATGTTCAACTACTGGAGTTGCTGTCAAAGCCCACTCCAGCCTATCCAAATCTGTCTTGTCATTTGTGGGACAAGACCATAAAAGTTTGCCTGGCACTGTTTTCACATTCCAAACCACTGGAGTTTCCATTAAGCTCTCTCCAGCCCACCCTAATTGGATTGCCACATGTGGGACTCAGACTGTATAAGCCAGCCCAGCACTGGCCTTAGTTGATAGCCAGTGTTGCCATATAAGCACCACTCAGCATGAAAACACATATTCAACCCTTTAAATTTTGGTTTTTATATCATTTATTTTCTATTTAGAGATCCTCTGTGTTCATCCCACTCCTTTTTAAATTCTGCCACAGTTTTTTTTTTACACCAGCTCCCCCTGGGAGGTCATTCCAGGCATCCACCACCCTCTCCATCAAAAAGAATGTTCTGACATTACTCCTAAGTCTACCACTCCCCAACCTCAATTCATGTCCTCTAGTTTACCACTTTCCCTTCTCCCGAAATATTTGTTTCTATATTAATACCTTTCAAGTATTTAAACGTCTGTATCATATCTTCCCTGATCCTCCTCTCCTCTAGGGTGTACATATTCAGATCTCCCAGTCTCTTCTCATATGTCTTTTGGTGCAAGCCCCATATCATTCTTGTTGCCTTCCTCTGGACCTCTTCGAGTCTCCTTACATCTTTAGCAAGATACAGCCTCCAAAACTAAACACAATATTCAGGTGGGGCCTCACCAATGACTTGTACAGGGGCATCCACACCTCCTTTCTTCTGCTAGTTACACCTCTCTCTATACAGCCTAGCATCCTTCTGGTTACGGCCACCGCCTTGTCACATTGTTTTGTTGCCTTCAGATCCTCAGATACTATCACCCCAAGATCCCTCTTCCTGTCTGTGCATATTAGGCTCTCACCGCATAGCACATATGTCTCCCTTGGATTTCTACTCCCTAAGTGCATCACTTTGCACTTCTTTGCATTGAATTTTAATTGCCAAACATTAGACCATTCTTCTAACTTCTGCAGATCCTTTTTCATGTTTTCCACTCCTTCCGGAGTGTCCACTCTGTTACAAATCTTGGTATCATCCACAAAAAGGCAGACCTTATCTTCTAAACCTTCGGCAATGTCGCTCACAAATATGTTAAACAGAATCGGCCCCAGCACCAATCCTTGAGACCCTCCACTACTCACCTTTCCTTCCTGTGAGTGAATTCCATTAACCACCACCATCTGGCGTCTGTCTGCCAACCAGTTCCTAATCTAGTTCACCACTTTGGGTCCTAACTTCAGCCTGTCAAGTTTATTGAGAACATGTTTCAAAGGCTTTGCTGAAATCTAAGTAGAGTACATCTAGCGCATGTCCTCAATCCACAAGAATTCAATCAGATTCATTAGGCACGATTTACATTTGGTAAAACCATCTTGTCTCGGATCTTGTAACCTATTGGCTTCCAGGAAATTCACTATCCTTTCCTTCAGCAATGCTTCCATTACTTTTCCAATAACCAAAGTGAGGCTTACCAGTCTGAAGTTTCCAACTTCTTCTCTGTCACCACTCTCACCTGATTAGGCTCCTACTAGCATGCTTTAAAGTAATAGTGTTTATTAGCAATATTTTAAAATATGTTCCTCTGAGTTTTTATTAGTTTTTCTTTGGTTTTCACAATTTACTCTCTTTTCTATAAATGAGGTGGGTCTTGTGCATTACAGGATTCCCTGTCATAGCCACTGGCACCATAGAATTTAGATCTTTTTCATTGACTGAGCTCATTGAGCTATCTATGTCATTTGTTATTATATTGCATAACAGGTTATCTATGTACTCTCTCTCAGCTCAAAGTAATTTATAACTAATTATGTTTTTTTTCTCATTGCTTATATTACTCATTTTCCATAATGCCTACTGTCACCTCTACAACAGCTCTCACACTTGTTTCTTGGGATGTTAATGGTCTGAAGCGCACTGTAAAATGTACAAAAGTATTCACACACCTGAAATAATTAAACCTTCCATCATTTTTCCTGTAAGAGACACATGTGCCTATCTAGCCAACCTAATTTCAGAATACGCCTGGGTCTCTCAATCCTTCGATGTCCCCTCCTCGGGCAGGAAACATGGTGTGTCAATACTTTTTCACAAAGATTTACCAATAAAAATACTAGATCATATTAATGACACTGATGATAGGTGGCTCATTATCCTTTCTGAAGTCTCCTCTGATAAGTTTCTTCTAATTCATCTATGTGCACCCAACATCAACTCACCAGATTTTCACTTCACTATTCCACAATATTGCATCATTTGAATCACTGCCCATATATATCAGGTGATTTTAATCTCCCCTTAGATGTCTTGATAGCTAAGCACTCCCCTCTGTTCATAAATCCACTACTAAAGCCAACGTCACTCTGCACTCTCTATTTTCTCAATTCAATCTTTTAGACCCATGGAGAACTAAACATCCAGATTCCAGAGAATACACGCATTTCTCCTCCTCACATAATCATTTTTCATGCATTGATTTGTTTTTATTTCTGCCTCCCAAATGCCCTCAGTCATAGATGCCACAATCCCCTCTATCGTTATCTCAGACCATGCCCCTATAACACTTACCCTCACCAACCCCGCACAATCCTCTTTTAGATCTCCTTTATGGAGACTCAACATGAAGCTTCTGTCCGATGATGTAGTTAAAGTCTGCATTAAAGATTTTATCATAGACTTTTTTCAATGTAATTCACATGAAAATATCTCACCTCTCGCTGTTTGGGAAGCATTTAAAGCTTCTTCAGAAGGGAGCTAATATCCATAGTGGCTATTCAAATAAAGAACAGTGTGCTCTTCTCAATAATTTAAACAACAGATTAAAGATCAAAAGCAAAAATACCTTCTTCATAATGATAAATGCATTCTTAACTCTCTAACAGGCTTATTTTCGAAAGAGAAGGGCGCCCATCACTTGACACAAATCGCAAGATGGGCGTCCTTCTCACAGGGTCGCCCAAATCAGCATAATCAAAAGCCGATTTTGGGCATCCTCAACTGCTTTCCATCACGGGGATGACCAAAGTTCATGGGGCCATGTCGGAGGCGAAGCGAAGGCGGGACTGGGGCATACCTAACACATGGGCGTCCTTGACCGATAATGGAAAAAAGAAGGGCATCCCTGACAAACACTTGGACAACTTTACCTGCTCCTTTTTTTCTTACAACCAAGCCACAAAAATGTGCCCTAAATGACCAGATGACCACCAGAGAGAATCGGGGATCACCTCCCCTTACTCCCCCAGTGGTCACTAACCCCCTCCCACTCTCAAAAACATTAAAAAAAATATTTTTTCCAGCCTCTATGCCAGCCTCAAATATCATACCCAGCTCCTTGACAGCAGTATGCAGGTCCCTGGAGCAGTTTTAGTGGGTGCAGTGAACTTCAGGCAGGCGGACCCAGGTCCATCCCCCCTACCTGTTACACTTGTGGTGGTAAATGTGAGCCCTTCAAAACTCACCAGAAACCCACTGTACCCACATGTAGGTGCCCCCCTTCACCCATAAGGGCTATGGTAGTGGTGTACAGTTGTGGTGAGTGGGTTTGGGTGGGGGTTTGGGGCGCTCAGCACACAAGGTAAGGGAGCTATGCACCTGGGAGCAATTTCTGAGTCCACTGCAGTGCCCCCTAGGGTGCCTGGTTGGTGTCTTGGCATGTCAGGGGGACCAGTGCACAACGAATGCTGGCTCCTTCCACGACCAAAGGGCTTGGATTTAGTCGTTTCTGAGATGGACATCCTCGGTTTCCATTATGGCCGAAAATCGGGGACGACCATCTCTAAGGACGACCATCTCTAAGGTCAACCTAAAGTTTGTGATTTGGGCATCCCCGACCATATTATCGAAACGAAAGATGGACACCCATCTTGTTTCGATAATATGGGTTTCCCTGCCCCTACGCCGGGATGTCCTGCGAGGACGTCCTCAGGAAAACTTGGACACCCCTTTTGATTATGCTGCTCCACATCAGCTTAAATACTTGTATAATAAAATAGCTAGTGAACAGGCATGTCAGGTAATAAAAGTAGTAGACTTTTGGCCAATTATCTCAAGCGGAAAAAGTCCAAAGCCCAAATCCCTTCGATTAAAAGCCACAATAACTCTATAGTTACATCTACTCAAGATATACTAAATAATTTTAATCAGTTCTATACTACACTTTATAAATCTGAAGCTCAAGGTGACACTAAGGGGATAGATAACATTTTTACTCCTCTACCTAAGCCTCAGTGGTTTCTAAGTGACAATCAACTTCTTATTAAGGCAGTTGACCCAGAAGATATTATGGCAGCACTAAAAAACCTCCCCTCTAGTAAAGCCCCTGGCCCTGATGGCATACCATGTGAATCTTATCAACTATTCAAATCCACACTTTCATCACCACTCGTCACCCTCTTTAATTACCTAGCTCCCACCAACATTCAATCTAGTTGATTCACAGAAGAAGTAATAACTGTTATTTCCAAAACAACCAAGGACCCTCAACTTGTACAAAACTACAGACCAACCTCACTCCTCAATACAGATTATTAGATGTATGCCAAGATTCTAGCAAATAAAATATATATATATAAAAAAAGTAATCAGTTAAGTTATTGTTCTAAACTAGGTTGGCTTTATGTCAGGAAAGTTAATCACTGATAACTCCAGATTATTTTTTCACCTACTAGACAGAACTAGGACAGAAAACTACCTTGTAATCACACCTTCACTTGATGCTGAAAAGGCCGTTGACAGGGTGGAGTGGTCCTACCTCTTTCAGGGCCCTTTTACAAAGGTGCGAGAGTGTGTGCGGGAAGCACGTGCCCAATTGGCACTACCGCCGGGGTAGCATATGCGCCCAGCAGTAATTCTGATTTTGGTGCACACTGAATCCTGCGGTAGAAAATAGTTTTCCATTTTGTACCACAGGGGGCATTCCCAGTGGTAACCGGCAGCATGAGCATTAGACAGTTACAGCAGTAAAAATATTCAAATAGCAATACAGTATGGCATATACATTACTAATCCAGATTCCTCTTTAACCTCTCTTTTCTTATTAATCAATGCGTTTTCAAAGTTCTTTGTCTATAAAATTAACCAGTTCAAGAGAAATGTACATGCTAACCGTGATTCAGTTCAGCCTTTTAATTTAATATGGTATCCTGAGAAAATTAAATATTTAGGCATTGAATTTTACAACTCACTCTCAGAAACTAAATTGCGTAATAGTGACAACATCTTGAAATTTCTCAAAAAATATTTTATCATCATGGCACCTGTCTTGTGGGGCAGGTTCAAAACCTTCAAGATGATGATCTCTCCCAAAGCCAATTTTATACTTAGTATGATTCCAACTTTATTTCCCCTTCTTTTCTACAAGCAAGTAGACAAACTTTTATCAATGTTTCTCTGGAAATCTAGACCAGTCAGAATCTTCACGTCAAAACTTAAAGCCCCGAAAGAAAAGCTTGCAGTTCTATTCCATGATTTCCTATTGTATCACAGGCCTTTATTATACATAAGTACATAAGTAATGCCACACTGGGAAAAGACCAAGGGTCCATCGAGCCCAGCATCCTGTCCACGACAGCAGCCAATCCAGGCCAAGGGCACCTGGCAAGCTTCCCAAATGTACAAACATTGTATACATGTTATTCCTGGAATTGTGGATTGTTCCCAAGTCCATTTAGTAGTGCTTTATGGACTTGTCCTTTAGGAAACCGTCTAACCCCTTTTTAAACTCTGCCAAGCTAACCGCCTTCACCACGTTCTCTGGCAACGAATTCCAGAGTTTAATTATGCGTTGAGTGAAGAAACATTTTCTCCGATTTGTTTTAAATTTACTACACTGTAGTTTCATCGCATGCCCATAGTCCTAGTATTTTTGGAAAGCGTGAACAGACGCTTCACATTCACTTGTTCCACTCCACTCATTATTTTATACTAGGTTGTCATTGGTTTTCTCACAATGAGGATTATACATCTCTCTGGCTCATAGGCGGTCGGTTGCCCAACTGTTTGGGGAGGCTAAAGGGGGCATGGCTAGAGGTGGGGCCAGGGGTGGAGCTTAAATCCATAATTGTCTGATAACACACAGAAAAAATAAATAAAAATAAAAGTCACAATTAATACCTTTTATTAAATTTAGATATTAGATATGTATCATATGCCAAAGAATAAAGTGGTTGCTCAAAGCATATTCTAACCACAATCGCTCAACTGCAAAACACTATGCACAACTTTGTCCAAAAACACACTCAGAACCTTACTGTACCATGAATATTACACTGGGCAGAACCTAATACACCAATATACCACCCATACGGAAAATGCAGACCGTCAACAATATGAAACAAGGGATCATATCATCACAATTCTCATGTAGAGCCACAAAACACCCTAATTCATGTTTAATGTGGGATAAAATGCCATAAATAAGTAAATAAATATAAACTTTTAATGTTGAGCACCTGATTCTCAAAGTGGACATATTCCAAACACTATAATGAAAATAAAATGATCTTTTCTACCTTTGTTGTCTGGTGACTTTTTCTGATCATGCTGGCCCAGTATCCGGTTCTGCTGCTATCTGTCCTCAGTGCAGGTCAGGAAGTCATCCTCGTTAAATATCTCCCTGGCAACCCAGGACACCTCCAGCCAACCCCCCCCCCCCCCCCTGCTCTCCCAGCAGTAAATTAAACAAATTAAACCATAAACCAATTTCTACAACTGGTTACACAAGGCTAGAGGGCTTTCACTGCAGCTCCTGCTGTGAGGATGGAGGTAAATCAACAATTTAAACCCCTCAGAGCACAGCAGGGGAGGCTTAGCCTCTCCAAGCCTCTTATACGGGGCGCCTATGCTCTGGCTTATCGTATCCAATCACTTTCTGCCATCTCATTACCACTTCACTTCCAAATACTCGAAAAGGCAACTGTCTTCTCACTACCACTAAATCTTGTTTGAAATAAATTGATCATCTGCTAGAACATCCCATTCTAAACTCAACTTATTCATCCTTGTAGTTTAATCCTAGTATCTTAATCAAGAAAAAAAAAGAGTCTGTTAACTTTTAAGAGATATCTCTCAGAAGTATTAAAAATCTCAGAACAATTGTACCCGCCGGTTTCAAGAATTTACTACTTGTTACCTTATAGTAAGAAACCCACTGGTCAAGTATTAACGACAAACTTGGAAGCATCATTTGAGGAGTTAAATGTAAATCTTTCTCAAACAATAGAAAATGAGCTGTTGGGTGTACAACCAGCTACTCTGATAGTGGACTTTGTGTTGCAACCAGATCGGGACTGGATCTTAAAAACTTTTTTCTCTCACAGAGATGAAATCTTTCTGAATTGCAAAGTAAAAATATTTCCTGATATTTCTAGGCAAACACAGAAAAGGCGCCAGGCATTTTTGAAACTCCGTCCTCGAGTCCTCCAATTAGGAGGAATTTTTTGGCTCAATTTTCCTTGTAAATGTGTGATAAAACTTCACTCAGTTAAGTATGTTTTTTATGAAAGTGAGCATTTGCAGAATTTCCTGGATTCTAAACAGGTTTTGGCCACTACCCCATCGTTAGTAATCCCTGTAACATCTACTCTGTAAGAGAAATAAGCTCGGTCTATACTCCTACTAATTATCCTGAAATTATTGAATTATTGTTTGATGATACATTTTTAAACTGTGTTTTTTTCCTTTATATAAATGCTTGATGATAAATCTTTGAATTGTGCCTTGCCCAAATTGTGGACTTGAGATGTAATTGTCGTGGATAGATATATTTACGTAATAACTATTTCTTTAAGATGATGACATTACTCTTTCTGTACAAGAAATTTCTTGTTAATTATTTTGAAATTAATAAATAAAATTAAAAAAAAAAAAGAGTCTGTTGCTGGAAAGCTTGGACAGAAAATTCTATCTAGACTTTGAATGATGTTTATAAATGATCTACACTCATTCCTGATGCTCCAATCCAAGTTTCAATTACCACCATCCCAATACTATAGATCAATGCAATTATCACACTGCTTATAGAAATCTAACCTTTTCAAAACCTCTAGTCATTTGATCTTCAAAGTAGCAGAGCTACCCTTAAACAATGGACATGTTGCTTCTTCTGTCTACAAAAAGCTGCTGACTTATCGATATAGAAACAGTACATCATTATGGGAAAAAGATACCAACCAACAAAGACCAAAGGAATGACAAGATAATTTGTACTCCACACTGCTTAAATCCCTTTCTGCAGCTAACTTTCTCCAGTCGATGCTCAGTCTTTAAGCACCGATCTGTATGGACGCCCAGCAAGCTACATATCGCAGGACTAAATCTATCATCTCTTTGCTGGCACTGCAATAAGCAAACTGGTACACTAGTTCATATGATGTATGAGTGCACACAGATACAACCCTTCTGGAATGCTATTTAGTGTATCATTTCTACACTATTTAATCAACACTCCTCTACCCCTTTCCTTAGTTATATTGAAATCTTGTTCTCCCTCCATCAGCTTATCTATCACAAGTCTTGATTTGATATTCTCATCACAATACCGCAACGCATGATACTAGCTAATTAGAAAAGCTCCAACATGCTGAATGAACACTTTTGTTGGCCGTGAGCCCTACTTTATCATAAATATGAACTTAAGTCTGCTGAACTCCAGGAATCATCTATCAAAAACGTGTATCATATGGTCTTCCTTTACTGAATATATGTGCATTTTAACAATACCTGACTAATTGCTATATATGTCTATATGCCTTTATGTTAGTTTAAAGCAGTTGTACGGCCTGTCCCTTGAAAATTAACCTCTTACTGTAACTTAATCACCTATTCTTGTTCTGTTGTGGTTCTTTTGTATTTTTACCACCTAACATTTTATATTCTTAACAAAATTTATTAAAAGGTTTCAGGGGAAAAAATCCCTCATCTCTTCTCTCCCTACCGGCTTGTTCTCAACGTATTTGACTACAGACCACAAGGGAAATTTTCCTTCATACAATTTGGTATCTATCCAAGGGGAGGTGGGGGCAGGGGCGTAGCCAGACACCCAATTTTGGGTGGGCCTGGGCCCAAGATGGGTGGGCAGAAGAACTCCGCCATGTCCCACAAGTGATTTGGTCTCTCCCTCTCTCGCCTGCATGCCATATGGTCTCTCAAACATCTCCCTCCCCCCCATACCTTTTAAATAGCAGATTTTCACTGGCAGCAAGAAGCAAATAATACACACTGCTCATGTTGGTTCCACAGCCTTCCCTCTGATGCAACTTCCTGTTTCCGCATAGACGGGAATACATCAAAGGGAAGGCTGGTATGCAGGAAGGACAGGAATTTTCGGCTGGTGGGGCTTGGGAATCCCTACCAGACACTTCATAGGTGTGCTGCTACTAGGTGGGCCTGAGCCCAAAGTAGGTGGGCCTGGGCCCACCCAGGCCCACCCTTGGCTACGCCACTGGGTGGGGGGTGGGGCTGCAAAGACAACTGGCCAGTGCGCATTTTACACTCTACTGCTGTTAAAACTATGTCTGAACAGCCTTATTTTGTGCTCCAGTGAAATGGACAATATTGATAAAACCAGCAGGTGCACATTGTGACTAAGGCTTCTGGTTTTCTATTTAAGCTAACAGAATTTGATAAAATACCTCTATGTGAAAGCAGATCTATTTGTATAAACTAAATCTCCAACAAATTGTGTAACTGTCCCCTCTTCTCCCCTCTCTGTCCCACCTAAAGCACATGGGATTGAAAAATGGAGCCACTGATCTCTCCTTTCTCTACACTGCTGCAGATCCAGGCCAACAAAAAAAGGAGGAGGGCAGTGGTGCCTGGAGTCGCTCTTCCTCCTCCGCTGAAACCCAGAGCCTGTCACTTTGAACTGGGAAGTATTATGATTTCTCTCATGGTTCAAACAGGCAGTCAGAACTCAGGCACTGCTCCCTCCTCTGGCCTGCCAACAGCTGTGCGTGCTCGTTTGGGGGAGGATGGATTCGGACTGACACTACTCGGGCCCACCCCTCACTGACATCATCACTCTGGGCCCTCTTCTGCAGTCACTGTTCTGTTTCTCTTTGCCTTGCAACAGGTTGTCCTAGCTTCAGTGTACTGCACATATGTCCGGATTTCTGGACAAACGGGCAGGTGACGGGCCTATCCTAGCCTCCCCTTCCTTACTATCTACTGCCCTCCCTGGTGGTCTAGTGACCTCTTCGGGGCAGGAAAGAGCCCCCTCTTTTCTGCCCAGAGCGCTGCCCTTGCCCTGCATCCTGTTGCTGTGACGGCCTCGGGATTCAAAATGGCCACCGAGAGTTGAAGCGGCCTCGTGAGACTTCAACTCTCGGCGGTCATTTTGAATCCCGAGACCGTCACAGCAACAGGATGCAGGGCGAGGACAGCGCTCCGGGCAGGAAAGAGGGGGGCTCTTTCCTGCTCCGAAGAGGTCACTAGACCACCAGGGCAGTAGATAGTAAATAAGGGGAGGGGAGGGGAGGTGATGGGGGGCATGGGAGGGGAATATGTGACCCGGGGGGAGGGGAGGGGATTATGTGACAGGGGGTGGGGTGAGGATGCGAAAGGGGTGGGGTGTGGGTGGGGCAGGGGGTGGGACATGTGTCCTCCTTTTGAGAGGACAAAATATGGTAACCCTACCTGCACAACATCTGCTTCCAGGTCTGGTTCCAGCTTCCAGCTCTGGTTCTAGTTTCCAGCACAAGATTCAGATTCCAGCTCTGGTTCCAGCTTCCAGTTTCCATCACTGTGTGTGCATCCAGCCCTGGTTCCAGCTTCCAGCTCCCAGCTCAGCTTCAGCTTCCAACACTGATTCCAGTTTCCAGCACAAGCTCAGACCTGCCAAATCTTCCACATTCAGCAGGAGACTCCCGCTTTGGCGGGTCATCTCCCGCACTCCCACCAAAGCGCGAAAGTCTCCCGCTGAGACATTGTCAGCAGCTCCCTCTTCTACTCTGTATTCATTTCCTGGCCACTGCTGCTTCTCCTGTTCAGCAGCAGTGGGCGTGACCACACAAAAAAAAATAAAAATAAAGCAAGTGCAGGGCTGCAGCAGCCTTCAGGTATGGGCTGACGGCTCTGCAGCCGCTCCTCTCTCCTCTCTCTGCCCCTGGAGGAGCAGGAAGTTGACATTGACTTCCTGCTCTGCTTTGGGGACAGAGAGAGGAGAGAGGAGTGGCTGCAGAGCTGACAGCCCATACCTGAAGGCTGCTGCAGCCCTGCACTTGCTTTATTTTTATTTTTTTTGTGGTCACGCCCACTGCTGCTGAACAGGAGAAGCAGCAGTGGCCAGGAAATGAATACCGAGTGGAAGGGGGAGCTGCTGATGGTGATGGTGATTCCACTGCTTTGTTGTTTTTGATCTACTGTTTTGTAAGCAGTTGTGTGCCTTTTTGTTTTTTTTTGGTCAGTGCTAAAAGTTAGACATTTTGGTCTAGACCTGTTTCAATAATGACTAAGTCACAAAAAGGTGCTTAAATGAGCAAATGACCACTAGAGAGATTAAAGCATGACCCTTCCTTACTCCTCCAGTGGTCATTGACCCCCCTCCCCCCAAAGATGTGTAAAAAACAGTACATACCAACATCTATGACAGCTTCAGATGTTATGGCCAGTCAGGCTGGTCGTGAGCCCTTGAGGCTAGGCCGAGGCCTAGTATAGCTTTTAGGCCAAGGCCTAGGATGGACCATACAGGTACTATACGCTATCCCAGCTACAAAGCCCTGCACACACACACACACAACCAACTAGCACTTCCAGAAAGGGGAAGATAGGGCATTCAGGCAAGCCTCATGGCCTATCGGGAATCCACTTGCTCAGAATACAGTCATACGGGCCTCACGGCCTAACCGGAACCGACTCAAACCCAGGGAAGGGAGAAAGAAAAAACGAGGGGTCCCCATGGGGACTAGAGCACCAACACACTAAGTGCTCGCTAAGGACACAAGGGAAAAATGAACTAAGAGAGGTAACTATAGGAAACACGTCAGGCTGTACCCCACAACACACAAAGGAAATGAGGGTCTGAGAAATATGGATACATAGATCAGAGACGCCCAGCAGACAGAGAGGGAAAAGCCAGCAAACAATAGAGTGCTGGGCCTGAGATGCACCCTGCTCAGAAAGAGCAGTACACAGTAAAAGTGAGGGTAGTGACATCAAAAGAACTAAAACAGTCACAGGGAAAGACTGCTTCAATCACTGAACTGCCAGAGGCAGGGAAAATACTGCAGTCAAAGGGTTAACCAGGCTCTGGACACACAGCTGCCAGAGGCAGAAACACTGCAGACAAGGGTTAAGGAAAACACAGGGAAAGAACAAACAAACAACCCCATGGAAAGAAACAAAAGGAGTTTGCCACAAAGACAAGAAACACAAACACAGCACAATGGTAACTCCAAGGGAAACAAAACAAACAACCTGGAACAGAATGATAAAGGAGCTTACCACAAAGCCACAGTCAAACAGAGGAAATCACAGGTGGGGGAAGAGGGGTAATCATCAGACACACGCTGGAAGCAGCAAGCACACTGAGACAGAGCAACAGAGGGCTACAAGCAAGGAAAGAGAAAACAAACTCCACCACACACAGAGAAAAAGCTCAAACAGCGCAAGGTAAGGCTTCAGCAAAAACAAAAGGCAACGCCAAAGCAAGGGTTGTAGGGAAGGGTAAGTTTAAGTAGATCAGACTGATGTCAGCTCAGCCCAGATGGGCCAATCAGGAACGATTCCAGGCATTCCCCTGTCTGACTAGTAGAGTTAAAGGAGAGAGTAATCCACCTGAGTGGATGAACACTAACTCCCACGTAAATATAACAGTGCAAAGAGAGTGGGAAATGGACCAATGACTCCAGGGAAACGGGAGATAAGATTTCAGAGTACCCTGTGTCCTGCCCAGTGGCGTAGCCAGGGGGGGTGCCAGGGGAGCGGCCGCTCCCCCAAACGGAGTTCTGCCGGCGATGGCGCCTATTTTTTTTCAATGTGTTGCATTAAAAATGTGCTCTGGCACCGGCGGAAGTCCGCTCTCGTTCCCCCCGCGCTGTCAACCTGGCTCCGCTTCTGGTCCTGCCCTCGTCTGATGTAACTTGCGCGAGGGCGGGACACAGGGAGGGAAGGCCCGAAGGGAGGCGATCTGCAGACTGCCACTGCTGCACTTCTTTCACACGGAGCGAGGTCGAGGTGAGGCGCTATGATTTGAATTCAGGGGGGCCCGGCCCGGTGGTGGACAGAGGGGGGCGGGTGGAGGGGACCCCTTGGAGGCCTGGGCACAAGGAATTTTGTCCCCCCTGCCCCACCTCTCGGCGGCCCTGCCAACGAAGCCTAATGAATGGGCTTTGTCAGCATTGCTGCACCAGGAATCACTAGTATGGTTTGGTTAAAGAGGCCCTAAGTTTGATAGAAGCAGCATAAGCATTGCAATTAACAAAGCCCCTGTTCTCCTGAATTAAGGCCATGGGAGTGACCACAGAATCCATCTCATTCTGCACAATTGAGAACCTATTGCAGGAGATGAGGCCTGGTTGAACAGCAGCAACAGCAGTAGCTGGCAAATCTCTTCCCACTTCATCAGCTTCCGGTCTGCGCCTACAATCTAACAGCAGTGGCAGCAGGTCCTTGAAATATTTATTTTCCCCCGCATGTGTGCTGGAATACTGAAAATGCATGAGTGCTACACTTCAGCCTATGTGCAGTGGAAGACGAGGCTTCTTGAGGAGCCACTGCTGCTACTGTTGATTTTAGGTCTGGATCAGCAGCCAGCAGAGAGGAGAGAGATATGCTGGCCCAATGAATCAAAAGAAATGAAAACTGAGGATTGGAAAAGGAATGTGAATATCAGGGACCCCGAAGACAGACAACAAAAGAATAGAAGAAACAATCCTTGCAGGTAGGGTTACCATATGGCTCCAGAAAAAGGAGGACAGATTGAGCCAGTCTGGGTTTTACTTCCATTGCTTTCAATGGCAGCAAAACCCGGACTGGATCAATGTGTCCTCCTTTTTCTGGCGGTTTTCATTATTGGAGGCGTCTTTTCGAATACAGACGAGCTGTTAACACAACGGGCGTCCCACCCCAATTGTTTTACTTACCTCTTGCGCAATAGTCCGCAAGTTGACCAATAGGATTTTATTGACCCCTGATGCAGGCGGTTGTACGCTGAAACACGGCCCATGTTGGGTCTTTGTCATATTAAAGGACTACATTTTTCTCAATCCTGAAGGCCCAGTGTTTGCTTTTTTTGTTTACCTCCTTTTTCTGGAGCCATATTGTAACCCAACTTGCAGGTCACACAAACAGAAAAAGTCACAGGAAAAATGATGACAAAATCAGTACAGCCAGTAGTGGTGCTGCTAAAAAAAAGGCACAACTCGACACAGGCCTGTGTATCAGCCAAGCCTGCGTTAGGAGTCAGTTCCTGTTTCTGGAAGCAACAAGTTCAATGTATACAAAAAAAACAACAACAACTCTGCAAGTCTCCTAAGAAATAAGCCAAATGAAACCCCAGGCTACCTTAATAGCTTCCAAGCATACGTTCCATGTACAAGGATACTATACCTCTTTATTAAGGACCTCAGCGGTGACTCTTTTCACTTGAGGAACATGCCCCATGACTCACACTGCTCTTCATCGGTTCAATTTTTATTTACTTTAATGACTTACCACTGGCTGAACTATGCCCAACAGGTTTCAACATCCAACATCAACCAAGACCAGGAAGACAGGGTGAAAGGGTAGCAATCCTAATTAGGGATACAATCAAGCTACACAGAATCGCCACTCCCCAGTTAAATGAATCAGACCATTCAGGTCTTTATCTGCCATCACATGCTATGTTACTATGTTACAAGGTGCTCGGTATACCATGAGCAGCCAGATTGGTTTCTCCCCTTCTAGCTGGATTAAAAGACCTGAATGGTCCATCCAATCTGTCCAACAATCACATTCATTCTCAATTGAGCCTGCAAATAGGTGGGAAAATGTGGGATATAAATTTAACAAATAAATAAATAAATAAATAAACAAATAAAATTCTAAATTAAATCAACACATTACCTCTGCAAGAACTCCTTAATCTGATCACACAAGTGACCCTGAATTACCCTAGGAGGTGATCATGGGAGATTTCAATCTACACATTGAAACCCAGATCCCACCACCGCTATCTTCCTGGATACAATAACATCACTAGGATTCACACTGGTGGTCAGTTCTCTAACCCATGAAAAAGGTCACATACTAAACTTGGTATTCTACAAAGGGGTTGACATCCCAGAATACCGGGATAAGAGTATTGAAATAATACCCCTATCATGGACAGACCATTTTTTAAACTAAGTTTTCTCTAAATGACCATCTGAAACAAATGGCACCTCCCAGAGTTTGGAATGAGATCAGAGACGAGAAAAAGCTTACTGCTGAAAATTTCCTAGAGGCCTTGGACTATCCTCATGTGAATGAAAACACAACTACAGTGTAAGAACAGGTTGATATTTGGAATACACACTTAACCACGACCTTAGAGAAAATGATACCACTAAAAAAAAGGTCTTATGCCCCACTCGCAAACCCTTACCTTGTTTTCTCCAGAACTTCGGACCCTTAAGTCTGAAGGACGGAAACTGGAAAGGAGATGGTGTAAATCTCGCCTGAATCAGGACAGGCTAAACTGTAGGAATCATTACAGTTTAAGAGCAGCCATAAAACAATATTTCTTTCAACGCATTAAACAGGCTGCCAATTCAACCAAGCACTTGTTCAGCATAGTAAACAGCCTACTGCAATCCCCACAACAAAACCAGCTTGCCCAGTCAATATTGAACTGCAATGATTTTGCTGCATACTTTGCCTACAAAATTAAAAGTCTCCACCAGGATTTATAGTCAGTCTCACCCAGTCTCCAATCAGCTAACCAGGAGCACACAAACTTGCCCCCTCCTGACACAGACAAATGGGACTCTTTTAACTCAATAACAGAGGAGGGCCTTGACAAAATCCTAATAGACCTTCGACCAACTGCTTGCTCGCTTGACCCCTGCCCATCAAAATAATGCAGCAGGCAAGCAAGGGCCTCATAGAAGGCGCCACAAAAATCATATACTCCTCTCTTTCTACTGGGCAACTGCCAACAGCATTAAAAAGGGCAGTGGCGTGTCCTTTGTTAAAGGAGAACAACCTTGACCAGGACAAACTTGAAAATTACCGGCCAATATCTAACATCCCATTTCTAGGAAAACTTATAGAAGGAACAGTCTGTGATTAACTCAGTGATTGGCTAGAAGAGAGAAACTGGCTAGATCCATGCCAATTTGGATTCAGACCTGGTTATGTAAAAGAAACAATCCTTGTATCCCTACTAGATGATCTTCACAGAAACCAAGACAGGAGATTTGCCTCAGCGGTAGTACTGCTAGATTTCTCAGCAGCTTTTGACACTGTGGATCTCAATATCATGCTAGCATGACTGGCAGAAACAAGTATCAGTTCAGATTCTATCTATCATTCAGGCAACAGTCCATACTGTTCAGCAGCACCTCATCGTCACCATGGGCACTGAATGACCTGTGGGGTACCACAACGATTGATACTGTTACCTATTCTGTTCAATATCTACCTCAAGCCACTAGCCAAGCTGATTCAGTAAATGAACACTCAGTTCTACATCTATGCAGATAATGTGCAGCTACTCATGCCCATTAAATCTGACTTACCCACAGCCCTGAATAAACTGACTGCCTGTCTAACACCAATTCAAGAATGGGCTAAAAACAATAAACTTTGCTTGAACCCAAATAAAACTGAGTTTCTTTGGGTCCCTAACACAAGTGGGCTCATATCTGACATCAAAATCTGTTTTGGGAAATATGAACTCCCCCCCCCCCCCCCCCCTCAAATCACAAGTCAGGAACTTTGGAATACAGCCTAGAATCAGCACTTACTCTGACCCCCCAAATCTAAGCAAACTTCAAGAGCAGCCTCTATCACGTGGGCCAACTAAGCTGCCTGTCTTCTTACACTAAGAAGGCAAGTCTTGTCTCAGTTGTGCATGCCATGATAAAATCAGGACTGGATTACTGTAATGTACTCTACACTGGTCTGACTACAAAAGGTCTGCAGCAGCTCCACTTGATTCAGAATGCTGCAGCAAGACTAATAGAAGGTTGTAAGTGATGTGACCACATCACTCCATTTTTGCAAAACCTTCACTGGCTACCAATACAACATAGGAACAAATTTAAAACTCTATGAGGCCAATATTCAGACCACGGGAGGGAGCCTGGCTAACTCCCATGGTTGGCGGTCAGTCTGGGTATTCAACACCAGGCCATTTCCAGTGACTGGCATTGAATATCCAGTTTATTTTTAGCTGGTTTAAAGTTAACTGGCTAAGTCGATATTCAAAGAGAAGCTGGTTAATTTTAAAATGGCTACAGATATACCAGCTATTTAAGCGGCTCGATGTGGTTGCTTACAATAGCCGGATGTGAATGGATATTCGGGGATAGCTGGCTATATTACGCGATATAGCTGGTTATCTCCTATGCACTAACTGGGGATATTCAGTGGGAGATAACCGGCTATCACCCACAGAATATCGCCAGATATTTAATCGGCCAGGTGCCATTCCTGGCCAGTTAAGTGGTTTTGACTATCAGGGGGAATGTTTGATCTTCAAGGACCTTAAAGAAAATGATCAGAGTACTTGAAAAACAGAATCTACCTCTACATTCCTCCAAGGTCACTAAAGTCCTCCCAAGAAGTATCCCTAACCATACCCTCTCCAAAGGACAACACATGATGTGATACCCATCAGTGAGCCTTCTCCGGAGTAGCCCAACATTCTGGAATGCACTCCCTGAAAGGTTTTGCTTAACACATGACTATCTCTACTTCAGGAAGCAGGTGAAACCTTGGCTCTTCAACCAGGTCTTTAATAGAAGAAGTAATCATCTTGCTAGTCTCACTCACAACCACATACACACACACACACGAATGACACCAGCTGCACATACTATAGCAGGACATGTTTATCCACCCCTACCCTAGCTAAAATAATAATCAAGCACCTTTCTGAACTCATTTGTAACTTTCATTAAATTAATCCCCTTATTTTCTTACTTCTGCTACTCTATCTTATCTATATGTTCCAATTTGCTTACACCCTATACTGTCTATTAAAATGATTTATTACACATTGTGTTGACATTGTAATGTAGCATACTATACGCCATACTTTCTATTATTGTTTGAATATTTTTACTGCTGTAATTGTTTGTTGATTATGTTTGCCTTATTCTTACTGTACACCGCCTTGAGTGAATTTCTTCAAAAAGGTAGTAAAATAAATCCTAATAAATAAATAAATAAATAAATAAAAGGATCCCAGAGAGAATAACCGAGAAGCAGAATGGTTAGTCAATATGCTCTGAGAAAGGTAAAAAAAGAAAAGAAACAGCTTCTAGTACCACAAAGGAATTAGAAACCAGATTACAAAATGCCCAATTTGTGGTTCAAATAATTGACATCTTTCTACCACCACATTGGCTAATAAAAGGAAGTACACTGATCCATCCCAAGGGAAAACCCAAGTAATGTTCTCAAAAAATATCACCCAATCACTTGTCTACCCACAATTTACACCCCTCCCCCCTTTTACAAAGACGTACTAGCAGCTGCCGGTGTGGTAATGTCGACACTGCATATTCAAAGTGAATGGCTGTGTCAGCTTTGTCTCAAGACAGCCACTTGTGTGGCTTTGTGAAAGAGGGGGGGGGGGGGGGGAATTGTTTACTGCAATAGATGTCAATGGACCATAAAAGGGAAACATACTGAATGGAATCCAACACCAACCAATGCTGAATAATGGTATTATGGCTAATTGTAAGAGACTCCAAAATCCCAGCATAGACCTACACTTACTAAAAGAAAGCTTTTGATAACATCCCATACTCTTAAATAATAAAAAGGGGCATTTTTGAAAGAAACGTCTAAGTAGGAATTTGGACGTCTTTGTAGAACGTCCAAATTCGGAGGCGGGGAAAAGGTCATTTTCGAAAAAAGATGGATATCCATCCTTGTGTTCGAAAATACCTTGGACATCCTTGGATTTGGATGTCTTTGATTTTCGGCCATTTTCGAAACCAAAGATGTCCAAGTCTAAAACGTCCAAATTCAAGCCATTTGGACATGGGTGGAGCCAACATTTTTAGTATACTGGTCCCCCAGGACAGCAATTGGGCACACTAGGGGGCACTGCAGTGGACTTCATAAAATGGTCCCAGGTACACAGCTCCCTTACCTTCTGTGTTGAGCCCCCCCAAATCCCACTACCTCCAACTGTACACCACTACCATAGCCCTTACGGGTGAAGGGGGGCACCTATATGTGGGTACAGAGGGCTCGCTGTTTCCTCCACAAATGTAGCAGGTCTGGGGGGGGTGGGCCTGGGTCCACCAGTCTGAAGAGCACTGCACCTACTACTTAACTTCTCCAGGGACATGCATGCACTGTCATGGACCTGAATATGACATCTGAGGCTGGCATAGAGGCTGGCAAGTAATATTTTTAATCATGTTTTTTGAGGGTGGGAGGGGGTTAGTGACCACTGGGGGAGTAAGGGGAGGTCATCCCCGATTTCCTCCGGTGGTCATCTGGTTATTTTGGCACCTTTTTGTGCCTTATTCATAATAAAAACAGGTCTGGGTGAAAACGTCCAAGTTTTAGTCCTGGACATGTTTGCTTTTTTCCATTATGGCTCAAAGTCATCTAAGTCTTAAGAACGCCCAAGTCCCGCCTTGACCACGCCTCCGATACACCCCCCTTGAGATTTGAACGTCCTTGTGACGGACTTCTGAGAAAGACATCCAAAATTAGGTTTTGATTATATCAATTTGGACGTCTCTGTGAGATGGACGTCCAAGTGTCGATTTATGTCACTTTTTGGACGTCCATCTCTTTCGAAAATGAGCCTGAAAGTGCCTTAATATACATACAAAACATTGATTGAGTACATCAAGTTCGCCATGAAAATGCGGCAGGATGGACAAATTGTCATGTCAAACATCAAGATCCAGTGAGGTATATTACAGGCACTGTTCCCTCTAAGCTGAGTGGGAGTCCTCCAATCGCATTGCTGCCAGTAGGTGGTGGAGCTTCAATATTATGTTTTCAATGTCTAGGGACAGGCAGGTTCCGTGGAGTCCTGCAGAGCTTGCCTGTCCCTCACTATTCAATAGTTATACTAGAACAACAACCTCCACTTGCAGGACTGTAAGTGGAGGACTCTCGCTCAGCTTAGCAGGAACATTGATTGCAGGGGTATTCCCTGTCTCTACGTTTATTTTGTCTGCTGATAAATATATTCAGTTTTCTTATAAACTTTTTAGGCTGTGAGTTTATCTTTAACCCTAAAAACTTTAAGGACCTACATTTCATCTGCTGTTTGTAGATGATCTAAAGCTTTATAGCTTTAGTGATTATCACAAAGTGGCAAAAAGTTTTTCAGATGATATCAAGATGGGTTTTGGCCTATACGGCAACCTTCCTTAATGGAAAGCAAAGTAAAACTGAAGACATCTCTCTGAAGACTATAATATAAAAGAGCATCAATCCAGCACAAATTAGTAAAAGAAAAGATAACTGAATAATATAAAAGGAGATTAAAGCTGATGTTGAAAACTGCATTAATAATCTCTCTATATAAAAGGCAACCCCAACGTTCTGAAGCCTCCACGGAAGTTGAGGCGCCCGAGATATCCGGTGTGCCCTGGAGTGTCTGCACCGCCCTCGCGTCAAAACATCATGACGTCAAGGGCGGAGCTATAACACTCGAGGCCCGAAACCGAAACGCCACAGGCACAGCCACGGAGGCGCAGCAAACAAACAAACAAAAAACCCTACCCACACACAGCGACGCGAACACCGAAGAAGGCAAGTAGCTCGGAGGGAGGGGGCCCCTTGCTAGCGCCCGTTTCATTGCCCTCAGAAACGGGCATTTATTCCTAGTATGAAATAAGATAGTAGTCACAAATCAGCATGTAATCCCCATGTTTTCATTCAGCTTTGAAATCATAGACTGGCTTCAAAAAGATCTCAAAAACATTGGACATAAGATCAAGAAACCTTCTCCATGCCCATGAGATAAACTGTGAGAATCAGTGCATACCAAGATTGTATATCCTGAGAAATGAATGAGGAATAGATCATATAGAAATAGACGACACATATTATAGACCTTCAGACATATTTAACAACATCAGTGGATCCAAAGAGTCAGAAGGTGCTGAAATATGAAACCAAGCATCCTTCAAGTTGGACAAGCATTCTGAGAAATAGAAGGAATGAGGGAAAACCAAAACCTACAGGAAAAGAAGCAATAGAATTTGCAAAACAAGAGAAATTAAAAAAAAAAAAAAACTACTCAAAAATCAATCAACAAACAAGGAACGATGAGTAGCAATGCACAGATACAGTGAGAAATGCAAAATATTACTTCAAGAATCATATGTCAATCAAAACCAGACACAGGAATGGTTAAGAAGAGGTGAATTTAAACCTAACAGTGAGACACTGATAGTTGCAGACCAAGACCATAAATTATGGTTGAGATGGTGCATAGTAAACATGGAATATTATGCAAATATTGTAACACTGTTGTACCAGAAAAGCACTGGGATTAAGAGAATTCTGGAGAATGAAGAGGATATGATTACCTGGCTCATTCCCTTCAACTGATAAAACTTAGGGTCCTTTTACTAAGGCGTGCTAGATTTATTAGCGTGCACTAAAAATAAGCGTGTGCTAAACACACGAGACTCCCATATATTCCTATGGGTGTCTCTAGCATTTAGCGTGTGCCAAAAAAAGAAGGCAGACGATCTGGTAGTAAATTTAAAACGAATCGGAGAAAATGTTTCTTCATTCAACGTGTAATTAAACTCTGGAATTCGTTGCCAGAGAATGTGGTAAAGGCGGTTAGCTTAGTGGCTTTTAAAAAAGGTTTGGGCGGCTTCCTAAAGGAAAAGTCCATAGACCATTATTAAATGGACTTGTGGAAAATCCACTATTTCTGGGATAAGCAGTATAAAATGTTTTCTACATTTTTGGGATCTTGCTGGGTATTTGGAAACAGGATGCTGGGCTCGATGGACCTTTGGTCTTTCCCAATATGGCAATACTTATGTACGCTACCGCGCCTTTGTAAAAGACCCCCTCAGTGCATTAAGTCATTTTGGGGAAAAGATAAGGGTGGGACATTATTGTTCTGTATATTGTGCCTACTGGCATGAAAATGTATCGTGCAGTAGTGGACAGTGGAATCCCCTCCGGTGTTTTGGCACTGGAGGTGTTACAAGAAATCAAATTAATTGCAGATAGGTTGGGAGTCGAGGGAAGCTCAGGGTTCCCCAAAGCGTAAGAAACTTTTTCTGCAGATCTGGATACCTTATTTGCAGTCATTGATGCTGCTTGGCCAAAGCCTTCTTTTGAATACCTTATGACTTCTACTTTTCTGGAGCAGTTATAATATGTATTTCTGTTATACACTAGTCCCCTGGCCTGGGATGAGGGAGGATAGCATCTCAGAAGGCTATAAGAGTCCAGGCCTTCTGAGGAGTACGTGCCATTGGTTCTGCGATTAACTTTGAAGGGTTGGGGATAGGGGGATTGATTTCTCTGAGGGGAGGGGGAGGGATTCAGGAGGGAGGTTTTGTTATTGTATCTATGTCTTAGCTGTTCATATCTTTTTTTGCACTGTTTGTACATGTTTCTGGGTGTGTAAAATTCAATACAATTGTTTTAAACTTTTAAAAAATGCATTAAAACTGGACATTGCAGTAAAGGAGAAAGGCACAAGGACAGCATTCATAATAAAAGCGTCAGTGCCGAGTAATTGTTCTGTACATTGCTTAACGAGAGAGAGAAGGTCCTCAAGTGCTAAGAAATGCAGTGAAAGACCAAAAAATTGAGGCAGAAATATTTGCATTCATAGTGGGTGCCATAGATCTGATTAAAAGCAATTTCCGAGCCCACCTTGATAAGTTGCCTATGCATATTACATCTTACGAACTCCAGAAGGAATCTCTTTTTTTGCACACTGCAAGTGCTATGACGATCACTAGCAGTAAATTTGAGAGGCTGAGATCATACTCCACCTACCCTGGTTTAGGAGTGAGGTTCATTACTGTCACGGTATGTGCAAAATTAAATCACATGAATAATACACCCACGGGTAAGAAAGAACTTACAATATTGATACGGCAATAATAAAATCTTTGCTGAATAATACAGAAAAAAGAGGAGAAAAAAAAGGGCCTAAAAGTAACGTTCCCTTCAATGGCACAATACCAGCCAACTTGGCTGTTGCTCTTCATCGGTCCAAAATAATTCCTCCAAATCAGGGTCTGATCTTAGGTATGTCCTTCTTAACAATATTTTAATCTATCCTTTATACAACTTCCATACAGCAATTTTAAAGGTTAAGCTCCGCTGAACTGGAAACTTCTCGAGATAATGGTGCATTGTGGAATCCAGGACATTTTAAATGTAGTCACATAGTAACATAGTAACATAGTAGATGACGGCAGAAAAAGACCTGCATGGTCCATCCAGTCTGCCCAACAAGATAACTCATATTTGCTGCTTTTGTGTATACCCTACTTTGATTTGTACCTGTGCTCTTCAGGGCACAGACCGTATAAGTCTGCCCAGCACTATCCCCGCCTCCCAACCACCAGCCCCTCCTCCCAACCACCGGCTCTGGCACAGACCGTATAAGTCTGTCCAGCACTATCCTCACCTCCCAACCACCAGCCCTGCCTCCCAACCACCGGCTCTGGCACAGACCGTATAAGTCTGCCCAGCACTATCCCCGCCTCCCAACCACCAGCCCCGCCTCCCGATCTTGACTAAGCTCCTAAGGATCCATTCCTTCGGCACAGGATTCCTTTATGCTTATCCCACGCATGTTTGAATTCCGTTACCGTTTTCATTTCCAAGGAGATAAGATCGTGAACTTGGCAGATGGTCAATAATACTATCTGAAATATAGGACTTTGTGCAATTATATGTTTATAATCTGTATGTAGGCAAAACCGCAAGAGAACTAAAAATGAGACTGGCAGAGCATAAGTACAGTTTAAAATAAGGTAAATTGGAAGCCCCATAGATCCTGTGCTGCATGAAATTGGAACCTGAATTTTTATCGCTATGATGTAGTGTATACCATCTAGTCTATGAGAGGGAGATTGTGGGAAAGACTTCATCAGGCTTTAATCTCCATGTCTTGAAACTGGAAGTGTTTGAGTAACCTTATAGCTTGGAGTATTTTCTTCTGATCAACTGAAGCATGTATGGAGCTCACTTGCTCTTGGACTTAAGAGTTTGTTTGAAAGAGTAGCCTCCATTAATGCAGATGACGGTACAAAAAAAATCTTATCCCCTGAAGCAGCTAGCATAGCGAAATGGTGGCCTCATCGGGCATTGGGATTTTTATCAGATGTTGACTTTTTATTATGCTTATGTTTATGTTTATTTGCTTCCTTGATATACCGCCTTTTTCAAAAATAGTCAAGGTGATACACAATAACTAAAATAGCCAAAAGCTCTAGAAGAGGAATGCCAGCATAATGATAGGAAAGATAACATACATACCCATCAGATAATGAAAACAAGGTACAGAAGAGGGAAACGGGAAAGAGAGAGAAAAAGGAGTGAAGCACAAACTGGTTACTTGTCTACCAGTCATACTGTTATGAGTTAACTGGGCCAAAAGCAAGTTCAAAATAGTGGGCTTCTAACTGAGTTTTGAATTTGGTAAAGGAAAGTTCAGCTCTAATATAATTGTTCCATAAGTTTTTATTTAGGTGCCAAAAAAAGAAGACAGACGATCTGGTACTTTCGTACCGAACCAGTTTAGGGGCAGGAAGAAGAAAACAACAACTACTTTCTAGGGAATGTACTGATCTTGCTGGAATGTATGGAATCACCAGATTAGACAGGTACATGGGAGAATCTAGCTGAAAAGCCTTAAAAGCCAAACACAAGATTTTAAAGTGGAAACGTGCAGGACGTCAGACTCACAGAAACAGAACGAAGCCTTGCGCCAGAAGAAGAGAACCTCCTCGGCTGGGAGGGGTTGGGGTCCCCCACCAGCAAAGGTAGGTGACGGCGACTACGGCGGCGGGGGAGGGTTGGCGGCAGGAGGGGGGTCGAGAGGTTCGTCGGCAGGGGGGGTCAAAGTTGTTGGTGGTGGTGGCGGTGGTGGAGGGGGGGGGTCGGCGGCAGCAGGGGGGCTAAAATGTGCCCCTCACCTCGGGCTCTGGACCCCCCTCCCGCTGAAGTCTAGCTACGCCCCTGCTTTAGAGGTCCTTTTACTAACCTTAAAATGACGTATCACAGGATGTGCTCATGTGCCCTCATCACTGCAGAATTAGCATGCACTAATTCAAGTGCCAAATTTTTTTGTAGGTTTTTTTTTGAGGGGGGGGGGGGGGGGGACGGAGAGTGAGCATTCCAATGCTAATCAGTTAGGGCACCTACTGGTTAGTGCAGGATTATCACATGAGCCTTAACCGCCTATAAAATAAATGTTGGTAAGTGTTCATGTGATAATTTGTTTAATGGGTGTGCACTAAGGGTGACATTAGCATATAACCATTAATACAAAAAATGGAAAATCGGTGCTGAGGCCAGTTTTTGCCAGAGCTTAGTAGAAGGACCTCTTAGTAAATAAATCTCTTAGCTTGTTAACCAACCACCTGCTGCCCTGTATTCCAGAAAAGTAACAGCAACCTTATCTTTATCTAGCCTTAGTGGGAGAATAATTGAACATGATTACATGGAATCAGTAAGACACCGATGCTACAAATGCATTAGTCTACATTATTAGCAAATCGCACCAACTGCTTAAAATGGGACCTGTGATGAAGTAACTAGCATTAACACTGTTAGCCTGTACTAATGCAGCAGAGCATGCTAATAAATCGAGCACATTCTCTAATAATTGAACTGATTGGGCATATACATACATACATATATAATAATTGCTACTTATCATTTCTATAATGTTGCATTTGTCTGGTAGAGTTATGACAGACATTTTATTTAATATTTTTTCACCAAGAGGATGGTAGATACCTGGAATGCCCTCCCGCTGGAGGTGGTGGACATGAAAACAGTAATGGAATTCAAATATAAGTACATAAGTATTGCCATACTGACCACCGGAGGGAATAGGGGATGACCTCCCCTTACTCCCCCAGTGGTCACCAACCCACTCCCACCCAAAAAAATTAAAAAACATTTTTCCAGCCTCTATGCCAGCCTGAAATGTCATACCTAGCTCCATCACAGCAGTATGCAAGTCCCTGGAGCAGTTTTTAGTGGGTGCAGTGAGCTTCAGGCAGGCGGACCCAGGCCCTTCCCCCCACCACCTGTTACACTTGTGGTGGTAAATGTGAGCCCTCCAAAACCCACCCGAAACCCACTGTACCCACATGTAGGTGCCCCTCTTCATCCCTAAGTGCTATGGTAGTGTTGTACAGTTGTGGAGAGTGGGTTTTAGGGTGGGGTTGGGGGGCTCAGCACCCAAGGTAAGGGAGCTATGCACCTGCGATCAATTTGAGAAGTCCACTGCAGTGCCTTCTAGGGTGCCCGGTTGGTGTCCTAGCATGTGTGGAGGACCAGTGCACTATGAATGCTGGCTCCTCCCATGACCAAAGGGCTTGGATTTGGTCGTTTTTGAGATGGGCGTCTTCGGTTTCCATTATGGCCGAAAACCAGGGACAACCATCTCTAAGGTCAACCATCTCAACATTTAGGTCGACCATCTCTAAGGTCGACCTAAATGTTGAGATTTGGGCGTCCCCGACCGTATTATTGAAACGAAAGGTGAACGTCCATCTTGTTTCGATAATACGGGTTTCCCCGCCCCTTCGCCGGAACATCCTTAGAGATGGATGCCCTTAGAGATGGTCGTCCCCGTTCAATTATGCCCCTCCAAAGGTCCATCAAGCCCAGCATCCTGTTTCCAACAGTGGCCAATCCAGGTCACAAATACCTGGCAAGATCCAAAAAAAGTACAAAACATTTTATAATGCTTATCCCAGAAATAGTAAATTTTCCCCTAGTCCATTTAATAATGGTGTATGGACTTTTCCTTTAGGAAGCCATACAAACCTTTTTTTTAAACTCCGCTAAGCTAACCACCTTTACCACATTCTCTGGCAACAAATTCCAGAGTTTAATTACACGTTGAGTGAAGAAAACCTTTCTCTGATTCGTTTTAAATTTACTACATTGTAGCTTCATCGCAGGCCCCCTAGTCCTAGTATTTTTGGAAAGCGTAGACAGACGCTTCACATCTACCCATTCAATTCCACTCATTATTTTATAGACTTCTATCATATCTCCCCTCAGACACCTTTTCTCCAAGCTGAAGAGCCCTAGCCGCTTTAGCCTTTCCTCATAGGGAAGTCATCCCATCCCCTTTATCATTTTCGTCGCCCTTCTCTGCACCTTTTCTAATTCCACTATATCTTTTTTGAGATATGCATGGGATAAACACAAAGGAATTCTGTTTAGAAGGAATGCATCCAAAGAAGCTTAGCGGAGATTAGGAAGCAACACCGGTAATTAGGAAACAACGCCAGTGCTGGGCAGACTTCTACGGTCTGTGCCCTGATCACGGCTGAACAGATTTGTATGGACTGGAATGAAGCTTTTCAGGGGCTTCGATGACAACTTCAGAAGTTTTAGAACAAGGACAATGCTGGGCAGACTTCTATGGTCTATGCCTGGAAAATGGTAAGGACAAATGAAGATCAGGTAAACATATGAAGTGTCACATCACAACTTATGCAATGAGTTTATCTTGTTGGGCAGGCAGGATGGACCGTACGGGTCTTTATCTGCCATCATCTACTGTTACTATGTTAGAATTTGATTAAAAATGATATATAATATCCCCAGAGATCCAGAGTGGATTAAACAAGAGAATAATAATCACATCAAATAATAAGCATATAAAAACATCACAATGCATAAAAATACAGAAAAACAGAATGAAAAGTGAAGAGTACCAAAAATTAGAACAAAAATTAATGCAATGTAGAGGGGCATTTTTGATATGACCTCTAAATCTGATTCTGGACATTTTAGGAAAAACATCCTAAAATCCAAAACATGGTGATTTTCAAACCAGAAAACATCCTTTTTGTTTCAAAAATGGCCATTTGCTAGATGTTTTTATACTTAGTGCATCTATCTTTTAGGACCATTTTCAGAAAAAAAAAGATGTCCAAGGAAAAAAGGCACAAAACAATCCATTAGTATGTACTGTATAGGGGAGCCAGCATTCTTAGAAAACTGCCCCCCCCCCCCCCCCCACCTACAGATATCCCAGCAGAACAGTGGGGAGGCACACTAGGGGGCGCTGCAGTGGACTTCACATAAAAGGTCAAAGGTACACATCTCACTGTTACCCCCTTATATTGTACGGTGAGCCCTCCAAAACCCTCCAAAAACCTACTGTACCTATCAGGGCTATAGGTTTTTGGTGGGTTTTGGAGGACTCACATGTTCCACCACAAGTGTAACAGTTAGAGTGGGATATGGGCCTGGGTCCCCTTCTCTACAGTGCACTGCACTGACCACTAGGTTACTCCAGGGACTTACTTGCTGCTCTAATAGGACTGACCATTATATCTGAGGCTGTCAAAGAGACTGGTAAATAGTGTTTCTTTTAAATCATTGGAGGGTGGGAGAGTGTCTGTGACCACTGGGGGGAGTAAAAGGGGTGTCATGCCTTAATCCTTCCAGTGGCCATCGGGTCATTTAGGACACCTTTTTGTGACTTAGTTGTGACTGAAACAGGTTTAGACCAAAGTGTCTAACTTTTAGCCCTAGACGTTTTTGCTTTGTTCCATTATAGCAGAAAAATGTCCAAGTTTTAGGAACACCCAAATCTCATCCCCAACACGCCCTCTTGTGATTTGCATGAGCCGCAGAGAACAACATCTCAAATCCGAGTTTTGAAAATTGCGATTTGGATTTTTTTTTTTGGGGGGGGGGGGGGGGGGGAGAAAAACATCCAAATGTCACTTCATGCCATTCTTGAAATGTTTTCTCTTATGAAAATAAGCTCTTATATATATATTTTTTTTTGTTACATTTGTACCCTGCGCTTTCTCACTCATGGCAAGCTCAATACATGGGGCAATGGAGGGTTAAGTGACTTGCCCAGAGTCACAAGGAGCTGCCTGTGCCTGAAGTGGGAATCAAACTCAGTTCCTCAGTTCCCAAGGACCAAGGTCCACCACCCTAACCACTAGGCCACTCCTCCACTGTTGTTACTATTTGAGATTCTACATGGAATGTTGCTATTCCACCAATGTGGCCACGCAGGCTTCTGCTTCTGTGAGTCTGACATCCTGCACGTACATGCAGGACGTCAGACTCACAGAAACAGAAGCCTGCACAGCCTTCTACATGGAATGTTGCTAGTGGAATAGCAACATTCCATGTAGAATCTCCAATAGTATTTATTTTATTTTTGTTACATTTGTACCCCACGCTTTCCCACTCATGGCAGGCTCAATGCAGCTTACATGGGGCAATGGAGGGTTAAGTGACTTGCCCAGAGTCACAAGGAGCTGCCTGTGCCTGAAGTGGGAATTGAACTCAGTTCCTCAGGACCAAAGTCCGCCACCCTAACCACTAGGCCACTCCTCCACTCCTATATATTGCAACCCTCTCTCACTCTGATAACATTGTGAAGGGCGGTATAACAATTACCATGAATAAAAAAGCTAAAGAGGACTATAAAAACTTGAAATTAAATTAAATTAATTTTAAATAATAGAAATTATAAAAATTCATTCCTATATTACCAAAAACAACAAGAATTTCTGGCTGCCACGATGTACCCATTCCTTATCTGTTGTAGGATATCTTTTAAAAAGGAAGTAAACCAGTTCAAAACAGAACACCCTAGACCAATTTTTTCATACGAGTCAACACAATAGATGGTCTAGGATATCAGATGCTGAGGATACGTGTTGTAATACTACTAAATCCCAAAAATTCCCATCCAGAACTTGATAGTGAGTCTCAATACTTTGCCCTTTACAGAATTTTGGCATGTAAGGATCCTCTCCAGAGGAGAGGGAGTGGCCTAATGTGCTAGGGTCCAGGTAAGCTAGGGTTCAAATCCCACCTCTACCACCAATACACTTTGTGCCCAATTCTTACTGCAGCTTTGTGAAAGGGAAATAGCTTTTACAACTACATTGAAGGCAGTTTACATATCATATTATATACAGGTTCTTATTTGTACTTTGGGCAATGAAGAATTAGGTAACTTGCCCACAGTCACAAAGAACTGCAGTGGGAGTTGAGCCCAGTTCTCCATGGTCGAGGCCTGCTGCGTTGGCCACTGGGCTACTCCTCCACTCCGTACTAAGGTCCCCTTAGATTGTAAGCTCTTTGGGAATGGACATTTGTACCTGAATACTTATTACCACTGTACAGCATTTATGATTACTCAATGTGTAAAACCTTGGTGTTTGATCTTCTTGTAGTGATGCAGAACAGAGCAGAGATGTGATACCAACCAGGGATTTCTTTCATTCTTATTTAGTTTGGCGCAGTTAAGTCCCCTTCTTATCCAATGGTAATGGTAAATTGGTTTTCTATCCCGCTATTACCTCGCAGTTCTAAGCGGGTTACAACATTTAAGAAGCCAGTTTCATTTAACTGGGAAGGAGAGACATAATAGTAAATTTAGTAATTAAAAAGAAAATTAGTAAATCAGTAATTAAGAAGAACAATAGTATATTAGTTGTTCGGGTGGGATACATATTTCTGGAACAAAAGGGTTTTCAAAGTTTTCCTAAAAAAGAATCTAGGACTGAGAAGATTTAAATATAGGTGAAATCATAGTCCAGTTGCTTCCTGGAACCCACCCCCTCCCTCTCCGGAGTCATCCTACACAATATTCCTCCCTCTACCATGAAACCTGACTCTTCCTCCCCCCTCCCCCCCTCCTCCCCCCCCCCTCTCTAAGTTCCTGCAAGTGTCCATGTCAGACAGAGGAAAAGGCAGGAGAGAGGTGAGGAGATAAAAGAGAGTAAGCTCAGAAAAGGGGAGAGGAGAGGTTGAGGTGGGGGGTGGGGGGGAGTACGGGTATGGAAGATGGGTCCTTCCAGCTGCAGGAGCACTAGTTTGAGACAAATGCCAAGGGATGAAGAGCTACGGCATCCTCCTTTCCTATGATTCCCCAAATTACTTTCAGAACTATCGTTCCAGCAGAGTTAGCAGAGACAAAAGCAGTAGCTTATGTATATAAACACTGACATACTGGGACAGACTGAAGGTCTATTGTCCAGCATCCTGTTTTTAACAGTGGCCAACAAATAGAAACAAAAAGAAGAAAGGGGTAGACCAACGTGATTCCAAAGCAAGTGGTTATTTGATGAGTAATAGCTAAAATTACCTGACTCTTCTTCCCCCTTTCCCTCCCTAAGTTCCCCCCAATTGTACCTACCATACATGTACCTCATTCTACCACAATATCACTTTGCATTCATTCATATCATGTATTTGTTCAGATCGGAATCGGCTAACACCGTTAATGGTTGGTTATATGTAAGCCACATTGAGCCTGCAAAAAGGTGGGAAAATGTGGGATACAAATGCAACAAATAAATAAATAAATAAATAAATAAATAAATATATATCCAGTAGCACTATAAACATTATAGGGTCCTTTTATGAAGCTCTGGCCAAAGGGGGCCTGCGTTGGTGTTGACGTGTGTTTTTTTGATACACACCAAGTCCCCTTTTTGCAGGTAAAAGGCAGGGTTATTTTAAAGGAAATGGACATGCAGCACTTGCTGTGCACCCGTTCGGGGGTGGGTCACTTACAGCAACCCATTGAGGTGGAGGTAAGGGCTCCCACGCTTCTCCGGCGGTAACCAGGCAGCTCTTGGCACTGCCTGATTACCTATCAAATAAAATTGCACTCTGAGATTTAAATTTACAAACTGCGTCCTTAATTTATTAATACACAAACACTTAACAATACAATACAATACAATACACTTTAAGGTGCACAGACTTCTCCCCCTCCCTTCCCTTTCACAGACTCTCCAGCATACGCTCACATACACACTTTTACTTCATCCATAAACCCATCTTGCATAAATATATCCTAACAAACACAAGTTTCAGCTTAGTCCACCCCGTGGAATCAGCCAGTAGTCCTTCATTGTTATCAATACGCCGTGTGAATATATTTTCACGGCAACATCCCATTCTGTAACATGTACACAGACTGAAAGTCCCACACGGCTTGTCTCAATGTCCAAGCCTTCAAATATGCATAGGGTCATGAACAGTATATAAGAGTTATTCCCCTTGTGTATTGGATTGTTACTGCCCGATTACCGCCAGGTACACACCAGTGCTACAAAAATAAAAGTATGGCACGTGCTGGGGGTGGGAGCTACCTCCGGGCTGCTGCGGTAGCCCGGCAGTGCTTCGCTTTTAGCAAGTGGTAAGCCAGCACTGGGCTTACCGCCGCTTTGTAAAAGAATCCCTCTAAGTATTCACGTTAACCTCATTATCCATTAAAAAACAATGCAACTGATCAGCCACTAACTGCTCAACCAATTTGTCCAATCAATGGATTCACTCTTTTCAGAGCATGCAATGGTTGAAAAAGTCTTTTTTTGGAATAGGGTAGCTGGTGGCCTTTCTGAAAAGGGAAGGAAAAAATACCCTCCTGCAAAGAGGCTTTAATAATAGCACTTAATTCTTCAAGGACGGATTCATTACCACGTTAATGCTGCTCTTCATGACTGCTTATACCGTTATCAAGCTGTGATTTTACTGTCTTATTGTGTTGCAGAGTCCTTGTAGTTTATATTTAATTCTTATCGGGTTATTTTATTTCTTCTTATTATGTTTGATTTATTGACTGATTATTAACTGTTTATTTTTATCAGTCTCACCTAGGACAATTGATTCAGGCTGTTGATCCCCCCTGTTATATTGTTTGCTTGGACCTCCTAGGGTGTTCAATGGCAAGACTGCAGTTATTCCAGAATGCTGAATACAGGTTATTATTGGGAACCACAAGGTCAAAGAGAACAACACTGTGTTTAGAATATTCGTACTGCTTGCCTGTCCCAGCTAGAATGCTGAAAAAAATGACCATATTTTCTAGATTCCAAGATGCATATTTTTACACATTTTAATGTGCGTGGAAAGTAGGTACAGCTTACATTTGATGGCGTCTTAGAAACAAGGACAAACATGACAAATCAAGCGGCCTTGGGGCGCCTAAATGGAAATCTACCGTATTTGGCACAATCTTTGCCATATAGCGATACCGGTAATTTTATTTATTTATTTATTACATTTGTATCCTGCGCTTTCCCACTCAAAGCAGGTTCAATGCGGCTTACATAGTAATAGGAATACAGAATATTGTTAGAGAGGGTAAAAGTTAAGTATACCAGAATAATAGAAGAGATGAGTAGGTAGGGATAGGTAATGGAGGGGAGCAAAGTGGGAGATATAGTCTGGATCGATGTCGTTATCATATGGGTGTGTGATAGGTAGATGGGTTCATAAGATTAATCAGGGTCATGTGGATAGGCTTGCTTGAATAAATGGGTTTTTAATGCTTTCCGAAAAGTTACTACTGGTATATGATAGTTAACTAGTAAGTTTATTTACTGTAGTACTCTACTTATTACCTTAAGGGGCCCTTTTACTAAGCCGTGTAAGTATCTACGTGCCCAACGCACGCCAAAATGGAGTTACCGCACAGCTACTGTGTGGCACTTGTGGTAATTTCATTTTTGGCACACATCCGCTACACACGCCCAAAAAATATTTTGTATTTTCTGGTGTGTGGCATTCGGCACGCATAGGTCATTACTGCCAGGTTGCCATGTGAGACTTTACCGATAGGTCAATGGCTGGCGGTAAGGTCTCAGACCCAAAATGGACACGCGGCAATTTTCATTTTGCTGTACACCATACCTCTGCACAAAATCATGGAATAAACTACCGAATGCTATAAAAACAATGCATGACTTGACAACCTTCCGGAAGTTATTGAAGACGCACCTGTTTGAAGAGACTTACAATAAAAATCCTCCTTAATGGCTTGATTCCATTCTACATCTAAACCAATTAATACTGATCCCTTCTAATTTGATTATGTTAATCACATTATCACTATTGGTCATTATATCTTACCTGTTTAATTTTGTGTTATGTAAATAATTCTACTGACCTATATATCTAATTTCTTACACAGTAATATGTTAAATTAGACCATACTTCTTACTCTGTTTATGATTATACCTTTTGCAACATAGTGTAAGCCACATTGAGCGTGCAAATAGGTGGGTAAATGTGGGGTACAAATGCAGCAAATAAATAAATAAATATATTAAAAAATTATTATTTTTGTTGGTGTTTTGATATATATGTTTTTAATTCCTATACATTTTTATTCCAAAGATATGTTTTTCTATCTATGGTATTAGGCATACTTTATTTATTTGAATTTGTTTTTGTGTTTTTATAAATCTTATGTTTTAGACTCCTGAAGAAGGCATGAGCTAGCGCCGAAACACAGCTGTGTTGAGTCATCACTTCGCTTGCAATAAAGAATTGTTTCTTTATAGACATCTCCTCCGGTTTTTAGAAGAGCCTACCTTTCCTACTTCTTGCTTCTGCATAACGTCCAAGTCACATAATTGACAAGGGGGCATGGTTATGGGCGTGGAATGGGTGGGTCGTGAGTGTTTCTAAAATCTGTGCACATTATTATAGAATACACCCGCTCTGGGCCAGATTCTATATATGGCGCTTAAAAAATCCACATAGTAAACATTTTCACCTAAGTGTATACTATAAGATTCAGGCATGGTATATAGAATACGCTTAGTTGATATCCCAGTGCCTAAAACTATGCATCTCCATTTTCACCAATGAAAATGTGCTATAAATCCATGTACGTAGATTTACGTACACAAAGCGCCAATTTCCACACCCATGCCAGCCTCTATGCCAGCCTCAAATGCCATACTCAGGTCCATCGCAGCAGTATACAGGTCTCTGGAACAGCTGTAGTGGGTGCAGTGTACTTCAGGCAGGCGGACCTGGGGGGGGGGGTTGGGGGGCTCAACACCCAAGGTAAGGGAGCTATGCACCTGGGAGCAATTTGTGAAGTCCACTGCAGTGCCCCCTAGGGTGCCCGGTTGGTGTGGCATGTGAAGGGGACCAGTGCACTACAAATGCTGGCTCCTCCCACAACCAAAGGGCTTGTATTTGGACGTTTTTGAGATAGACGTCTTTGGTTTCCATCATCGCCGAAAACCGAGGACGACCATCTCTAAGGTCAACCTAAATGTAAAGATTTGGGCATCCCCGACTGTATTATCGAAACGAAAGATGGACGTCCATCTTGTTTCGATAATACGCATTGTCCCGCCCCTTTGCGGCACCGTCCTTAGAGTTGGGCGCCCTTAGAGATGGTCGTCCCCTTTCGAAAATGCCCCTCCACGTAAACCACTTTGAATGTAGTTGCAAAAACCACAGAAAGGTGGTATATCTATTCCCTTTCCCAAACTGCGTTCTTCCATAAAGCTGATGTTAGGCCATCAGGCCACCCCAAAAACATACTTCTAAAAGCCTTACCACTGTTGCAATTACATTTCTCAATCACTTATTAATAATGAGTTATTGCTGTCTTTAAAATTGGACTTATCAGGCCCCCAACAGCAGAATGCCACAGATTAAAGCAAAGCATGCCCTTGGTAATGAAGGCTAAATACCTTTCATTTCATTTTAGCATTACACTGAGAAGTATCACCTTGCTGCGGGATGGATCACGGCACGGTAATGCTGTTTAGCTTTTGGTTTATGAAAAACTGTCTTCCAGAATCAGGTTTGGCAGTCAAGAGAAAAATGTAGCACTCATTATACGAATAATGTGAGGCCTTGGGCTTTCATTAACTGGAAATAATTATAACTTCTTACCTTCATCTTTTAATAGGAATTTCTGGAAACATGATGCACTAATTAGAGAAGTGATATATACCATGAAGTTGAAACTATTTTAGTAATCTTTCGTGTGCTATGATCTCAAAGTTTTTTTCCCAGTTGCCACATGAACCTCCTATGCCATGATCACTTTCTCTTGTACTGGACATTCACCTCTCCCCCCCCCCCCCCCCCTCCAATATTCAGCCAGAGGCGGTCAGCATTTTTTTAAGCGCCAATCGTCACTGGCTAAATTAGCCTCCAATATTCAGTGCCAGACCATGTCCGGGCACCGGCACTGAATATTGGGTGCTAAATGTGGGTGGGCAGGCTGCTGCAGCTTCTGCAGTCCCAGACAATATTGAGTCAGAGCCCACATAAGACAGTTATGTGGGTCCTGGCTGAATATCGACCGGGACCCCCAAAACTTTAAACATCTTTATAAAGTGCCCCCTCCCAGCCACCTCCTTCCTTCTCACCCTCCCTCAGCCCGTACTAAGTTTAACCTTTCCCCCCCCCCTCCGCAATTCACCCAACCCCAGCCCCTCCGGCACCACTGGGGACAGCACAGCCCCCTCGCACCTACCCCTAGCAGCTGGTTCTCACAAAACAGCTGCCAAGACCTTTCATGGTAGCTCACAGTACTTGTATAGTACCATGATTTTGTGAGGCCAGTCACTAGGGGCAGGAGCCAGGGGGTTGCACTCCTGCCCCCAATGACCCTCTGGACCACCAGGAATTAGGAGGTAGGCCTTGAGCGCTGGGGCTGGGGTTAGGGTTGGGAGCAAGTTTGCAGGGGTGTTAAACGGTGCGGGCTGGAGGGAGGGTGAGAAGGAAGGAGGGGTCTGGGAGGAGGATCGCAGCACTTTGAAAATACTTTTTTAAGTTATGTGGGTACCAGCCTGTTATTCAATGCTGGCAGTCGCAATGCTAAGCGGCCTAATTTAGGACAGCTTTCAAGTAGCCTTAAATTAGGCTGCTTAGTGATGCGGGTGCTGGCACTGAATATAGCCAGCACCTGCCTTACCCTGGGCTCCTCCATAACACCCCCTATGCCACCCCCCACCTGCGCACTTCTCTAGTGAGCGGTCAGAGGCGATATTCAACAGTACTACCCGCTTTAGTGCTGCTGAATATCAGGATTTAAGTGGCCCCAGGGGATTTAAACAGGCAAGAGCCTCTCCTGCCTATTTAAATCACTCTGAATATTGGGCCGTTGAGTGTAAGTTATCAATTGGCCTGACTCCCATTGATTTATGAATATATGCATGACTACAGAGTACGGTTATTTAAAGTCATCTAAAAAAATACATATATACATTGCAGTTCACACAAGCCAACCTGCAAAGTTTCATTTGAAAATCAGGTCGTTAAATACGATACTTTAAATCGTCTTGAATGAGGTTGACTATACAGGCTAATACATACATTTTTAAAACTTAAGGGGTCAATATTCAAAAGGGCTTTTGCACTTCTCATCTGATGCCTACTACGGGAGTCCTTTGTTTTGAAAATTTTGCTTCAGACAATGCATTATGCTACATTTTTAAAAGGACTTACAAATCAGAACTGAGACATCCAGGTCGAGACATCTCAAGTTCTCTAGTATTTTAGAACAGGATCTGCCACTGATGGCCATTTATACACTGGTTATATGAAACAAGCAGTATCCTATTTTAGAACCATAAATGTCCAAAATATCAACAGGATCAAAGCAGGCATATAAATGTGAATTTCTGGCACACGTATGTGCTGCAACATGTTTATGAAAGCTATTTTAGAAACATACATGTGTATGTTTCCTGATGCTGTCACAGAGTCTAGTATTCCTTGACAGTTTCATTTCTGAGAGGGACATACACCACAAGTGGATTCAACACATTTCTAAGACTTAGACATCTGCGGTAGCAGGCATAGAACCCAACGTCACTCTTTATTGACATAAACTTGTATTACATAAGTACATAAGTATTGCCATATTGGGACAGACCAAAGGTCCATCAATCCCAGCATCCTGTTTCCAACAGTGGCCAATCCAGGTCACAAATACCTGGCAAGATCCCTAAAAAGTACAAAACATTTTATGCTGCTTATCCCAGAAATAGTGGATTTTCCCCAAGTCTATTTTAATAATGGTCTATGGACTTTTCCTTTAGGAAGCAGTCCAAACCTTTTTTAAACTCCGCTAAGCTAACCGCCTTTACCACATTCTGTGGCAACGAATTCCAGAGTTTAATTAGACATCAAGTGAAGAAAACCTTTCTCTGATCCGTTTAAAATTTACTACTTTGTAGCTTCATCGAAGGCCCCCAAGTCCTAGTATTTTTGGAAAGGAGTAAACAGACGCTTCACGTCTACCCTTTCCACTTCACTTATTATTTTATAGACCTCTATCATATCTCCCCTCAGCCGTCTTTTCTCCAAGCTGAAGAGCCCTAGCTGCTTTAGCCTTTCCTCATAGGGAAGTCGACCCATCTCCCTTATCATTTTTGTCGCCCATCTCTGCACCTTTTCTAATTCCACTATATCTTTTTTGAGATGCGGTGACTAGAATTGAACACAATATTCGAGGTGCGGTCGCACCACTGAGCGAGACAAAGGCATTATAACATCCTCATTTTTGTTTTCCATTCCTATGATTCTTCATCTGAAATGCAGAATTGTTTATTTTTTAGTCCTGCCCTGGTCCTGCCCAAAACAAACCCAGACCATGCCCCCTTGCCAGCTTCATATTTTTGAGTCTTAGATGTCTATATCCTGGTATTGTAAAATTAGGATTTAGACGTATATGCAATATTTGTGTCTAAATACCGGTTTATGCATAAAGTCAGTCCTATATAGGACACCAAAACACAGGTGCCACAATGCGAGCAAAATGCTGGGTGCTATGTGCTTCTCTATAATGGCATGTGGGCACCCAGACACCATTGTAAAATAAAGTGAAGGTCGATACTTATGCCTACACTAAGGCAGGCGTAAATTTTGGTGCATAGATATTGCACTTAAGCACATACCCCCAAACTCTATAAAAGGTGCCAAAAATTGCACACACAGATTTGGGCACGTGTACAATTTGTGTGTGCAATTTAATTAAACAACAAATTAATTAGCACTAATTATTGACTTTTTAGCAAGTAATTATTGACACTAATCAGATTTAATTGGCATTTACACATGTAAATTTAGGCACAGAATCCGTGCCTAAAATTTATGAAGGATCTGAAAAAAGAGGACACGGAAATGGGGGGGGGGGGGGCGTGGGTGTAAAGGGGTTGTTCCTAAAATTAACGCACATTGTTATAGAATACGGGGATATGCACCTAATGTTTGCACATATGTTTGCACCACATTCCAGTTGGTACAAATGACTGCGTCTAAAGTTAGACATGATTCCTGGGCATAAGCGCTATTCTATAAACCATGTCTAGCTTTAAGCGTGGCTTATAGAATAGCGCTTTTTTGGGCGCCAAGTTTTCTGGCACCATATATAGAATTTAGCCCATAGCTTATAGTATTATTTAAGTTATGCATGTAAGTGTGGGTTCCAGTCATGCCCCCCCAAACCCCACCCATATGTATGCCCCCTTGCAGATAAGTGGTATGTGTGTTGCTTACAGAATAGTGCTTAGCATGCACATACCCCCAGATTCTATAGAAATCCGCACCAAAATCTAAGTGTATTCCGTAACAACACACGTAACTCGATTGGCTTGGCGTCACTTATAGAATGCGTTTAGGAGGAAATGGGTTCCACATGGATTTTCTAGGCTCCATATATAGAATTTGGCGCAGAGCACATAGGTGTGTGAATGTTACATCCATGTCCATAAGCGCTAATAGTCTGCAAACTTAGCATGTAACTGGCGCTTACATTTAAGCGCTAACCTGTCCATATTCAAAGCTATTTAACCGACCAGAAATGATCGCCAACCAGTAAAATAGCTTGTTTGCAGCTAACCATGAGCATTCAGAAGGATTTAACCAGTTATCTCTACTGAATATTCACGGTTAGCACTTACTGCAAAATTGACTAACTCGGCACCTGACTGCATAAGATAACCGGTTAAATCGGGCTGCATAAATAGCAGCCCTATCTTTGACCGGTTTATCTGAAGTGGTCAGGTGTTGAATATTGCCTTAACCGGTTCAGTTTTAGTGGCCAAAAATACAACCAGATGTTCAATGCCGGTGGCCGGGTTTAACACTGGCAGTAGACATTAAAAGCACTGCCCGCTGCCGGCTAAATATCAGGCAGTAAGATTACAGAATAAGTGACCGGCTTGTTTAATTGGAATATCCCTCTCAGAACTGAAAAATCATGTGAAAACAGCTGCCTCATTACAGCCCTACGATAATCCTTTACTATTTGCTAATACAGGAGATTTGTTTTTCTATATCGAGGCTGTCCATTCCGACAGGCAAGTTTGGCTTTACAGATTTATCTACGTCTGTTTTCGGAGGCTTTGGACACATACATTTTAAACAATTCACATCCAAACGCTGACCCCTGAGGCAGGCGTTGTTTTATGCCGAAACACGGCCCGTGTCGGGTCACTTATCAATAAAATACTCCTATTGTCTCAGTCTTGAAGGCTCAGTGTTGCTTTTTTTTGTTTGTGCACTTTTTATGTATAGAGGCTGGTACAAAATATTTTTAAAGATGTTTTTTGAGGGTGGGAGGAGGTTGGTGACCACTGGGGGAGTAAGGGGAGGTCATCCCCGATTCTCTCTGGTGGTCATCTGGTCATTTCGGGCACCTTTTTGTGCCTTCGTCGTAAGAAAAACATGACCAGGTAAAGTCGCCCAAGTGCTCGTCAGGGACGCCCTTTTTTTTCCATTATGGGTCGAGGACGTCCATGTGTTAGGCAAGCCCAAGTCCCGCCTTCGCTACGCCTCCGATACGACACCTTGAACTTTGGCCGTCCCTGTGACAGAAAGCAGTTGGGGATGTCCAAAATCGGCTTTCGATTATACTGATTTGGACGACCCTGTGAGAAGGACGCCCATCTTCCGATTTGTGTCGAAAGATGGGCATCCTTCTCTTTCGAAAATGAGCCCAATAGTGAAATTAGAAAAGGTAGAGAGGAAGGTGATGAAAATGATAAAGCGGATGGGATGACTTCCCTATGAGGAAAGGCTGAAATGGCTAGGGTTCTTCAGTCTGGCTGAGGGGAGATATGATAGAGGTCTATAACTGAGTGGAGTAGAATGGGTAGACACGAATCACTTGTTTACTCTTTCCAAAAATATTAGGACTAGAGGGCATGCTTTGAAGCTACAAAGTAGTACATTTAAAATAAATCAGAGAAAATATTTTTTCACTCAACGTGTAATTAAACTCTGGAATTCATTCCAGAGAATGTGGTAAAAGCAATTAGCATAGGGGCCCTTTTACTAAGCCGTGTAAGCATCCATATGCACCCAATGTGCGCCAAAATGGAGTTACCACCTGAATACCCCGGGGCTCTTGTGGTAATTTCATTTTTGGCATGTGTCTGAAAAATATTTTTTCTTTTCGGGCGTGCGTAACGGAGGTGCTCCAAGTGGCATTTGATGCACGTAGGTCTTTACTGCCCAGATTCTTTACTTCTAAGTCAATGGCTGATGGTAAGGTCTCAGACCCAAAATGGATGTGCGGCAATTTTGATTTTGCCGCACGTCCATTTTCGGCAAAAAAGGCCTTTTTTACAGGCATGCTAAAAAAATGCCCAAACCCGTGTCTACACTACCGCAAGCCATTTTTCAGTGCGCCTTTGTAAAAGGACCCCTTAGCGAGGTTTAAGTAAGGTTTGGATATCTTCCTAAAAGAAAAGTCCATAAGCCATTATTAAGATGGACTTGGGGAAAATCCACTGCTTATTTCTAGGATAACTGTCAAAATAGACGTTAATACTCGCAAAACTATCTAATGGTAGAGCATAAGTGCCAAAAATTATTAATTGGTATTGGAGAAGTCTCATTCAATGTGTAGAAAGATGTGAAGATGTGCAAGATATACAAAAACTAAAAAATTAAAAAATACTTAAAAATACTAAAAAAAAGACAAAAAGAATTAAAAGGATAATAGGAAAGAAAGAACACGAGACACAGCTGCATGCTACACTATATCACGGAAGGTTGGAGGTTGTCGATGATTATAAATTGTCACGCTATTTAGGCTCACCTGATTGGTGGTAAAAGCAGTAGCAGTAGCCTAAGTGACTGAATGAGACGTCTCCAATACCAATTAATAATTATTGGCACTGTGAGTCTTATGCTCTACCATTAGATAGTTTTGCGAGTATTTCTAGGATAAGCAGTATAAAATGTATTGTACTGTTTTGGGATCTTACCAGGTACTTGTAACCTGGATTTGCCATTGTTGGAAACAGGATACAGGGCTTAATGGACCTTCGGTCTATCCCAGTATGGCAACGCTTAACGTTCTTATGTAAAAACTCGTTGTTTGATTCGGAGTCCCCTCACTTCTGTAGAAGATAAGTAAAATTATTTTTGTCCCTTTTTTTTAAGGATGTTGGAGTTCATTTTTGATGTTTGAATATTTTATAATAGTGGAAGAGTTTTCTTAATAAAACAGTGAGGTGGTCTATGTGGAAGATTTTTTTTTTTTTTTTAGGTACAGTGATGGCGTTTTATTGTTCTATCCACAAGTGACCATGCTTCCACACTGAGGCCCTTTTTCTCCACTATATAGTAAACTAATATTAAGGGTAAAAGGACATATTTAATACTTCTGGCATTTAGAGAAGGATTTTTTTAGTTAGTGGTATTTTTTCCACTTACTCTGGAATTTGTGTCTGTAATTATGCTTCATTCCGTTCTGTGCAAGGATATTAATCACTTGTAAAATTTCTTGTGCACCTCATGCTTGATGGAAATATTAAAAATGCACATTTAAAAAAAAAAAAACTGGCAAAAAAATGGGCAAAGATGATGTATCTGCTCAATAGCTGCATAGTTAGGCAGCATCTTTGGGTAGCAGGGGATGCCATTCTGGCACCACCGAACCAAGGGATCAGGGGCAATTTCCTGATTAAACATCCTGGTTGCCAGTTTGAGCTCTTCTGGTAAACAATAGCAGATGTTATATAGTCAGCTCGGTTCACCAGTAGTCCCATTATGTTCTATTTATCTTTCACTTTATTGTTCTTTTTTATTTTCCTATTATTGTTGTACTCTGGGGGAGGCAAAGTATATAATATATTCATCTTTATTATACAAAATCTGTGTGAAGCATTTAATAAACTGCTGTTTCCGCCGAGCCAAGAATATTACTTTAGCCATTCTTAAGTTAATGCTCCTATTAAAAAATGTTTGATGGCTGTAACAACCAGTCCTTCTATGGGCCAAAAACCTAGTGCACACGAACCTAGAGCACTTAATAACGAGAGAACACTTTTTATATGTAAATGCTGTGTATTTATAAACTGGTATCATCTTAATTGCCATTTTTTTTCACACTGCTGTTTGTTATAGCTCACAGTCCCGGGGTTAGCTTCCTATGCGATAGCTTAAAGCATTTATTAAAATTTAATTTGGGTATTATCTTTTCTGACTGTTTATTTCGCTCTTTCATTCGGCGGCCCTTGCCATATCTGCCCAAAGTGGACAAATCGCTGCTGGGTAAACGGGATGGGCCATTAGCGGTCATTATCTGCCTTTATTTACTGTGGTGTCCTTTTACTAAGCACTAATAGGTGCTTACTGCAGTGAAAAAGGATGTGCCCTATGGTAATTTTTCCATGTATGCTATCCATGTGCTAAAATATAGATTTTACTTTTTTAGAGTCACGGGTATGTCTGGGGGGTGAACCGTAGGCATGTTCTGTGCGAATAGATTAGCGCAGTTAAATTGCTGCATGCCAGTGGCATAGCTACATGGGGCCTGGGGGGCCTGGGCTCCCCCTGCCGACCACCCTCTCGACCCCCCTACCGCCGCCAACCCACCATCGCCTACCTTTGCTGATGGGGGACCCCAACGTACAACGTGCAGGACGTCAGAAACAGAAGGAAGCCTTTTGCAAGAAGAAGAGGACCTCGGCTGGCGGGGGTTGGGGTCCTCCACCAGCAAAGGTAGGTGACGGCGGGAGGGGGGTCGAGAGGGTCGTCGTGGTGGACGCTGGCGGGTGGGAGAGCGGAGGCGGGGGTGTTGGCGGCAATGGCGGGGGGGGGGGGGATCAGCGGCACCAGGGGGGCTAAAATGTGCCCCCTCACCTCGGGCTCTGGACCCCCCTCCCGCCAAAGTCTGGCTACGCCCCTGCTGCACACTAACTGATTAGCATATGTTTAGTGTGAGAGCCCTTAGGGGCCCCTTTACAAAGGCATGTAGGTGTCCACACGTATCCAAGTGTCAGTTTGGAACTACTGCCCAGCGACTGCGAGCTCCGGGCGGTAATTCCATTTTTTTATACACATCCAATATGCGCGTCTGAAAATATGTTTTATTTTCTACAGCATGGCACTAACCGTGTGGTAATCGGCAGTGTATGCTCACTGATGATGATTACCACCTGATTAATGTGTGAGACCTTACCACTAAATCAATGGGTGGCAACAAAGTCTCAGGCCCAAAATGGATGCGCGCCAATTTTCATTTTGCCGTATGTCCATTTTTGGCTGAAAAAAAGACCTTTTTTTCAGGTGCGCTGAAAAATGAACCTGCGCGTGTCCAATACACGCGTCTACACCAGTGGAATGGGTAGACGTGAATTGCTTGTTTACTCTTTCCAAAAATACTAGGCCTAGGGGACATGCAATGAAGCTACAAAGTAGTAAATTTATAACGAATTGGAGAAAATATTTCTTAACTAAACATGTAATTAAACTCCGGAATGTGGTAAAAGCATTTAGCTTAGCAGGGTTTAGAAAATGTTTGGATATCTTCCTAAAAGAAAAATCCATAAGCCATTATTATAATGGGAAAATGCACTGCTTATTTCTATGATACAACAGGTATGTTTAAAGTAGAAAGTTGTGCAACCAAGTACTACTCTAAAAGAATGTCAGGGACGTCTCATATAGTCACATTCGGCTACGCATACAAAAATGTGTTCTTGTGTCTTTTAGCCGTGACAGTCTTTAATCATTGACGACCCCCTACCATCCAATTCATTTTTGTAAATATTTTTTTGATGCAAAAATCATTAATAAGAAAGTACTTGGGACACACACTTTGAAACAATAGGAAGACTTCTGTTTTCACCCACAACTATTTGTGCTACACTGTGTGAAAACTTTGACACTTATCAACTATGTGAAGACTTTGCCACTTATCTGTATGCGTATTGACATTCTTTTAGAGTAGTACTTGGTTGCACAACTTTCTACTTTAAACATACCTGTTGTGTTCTTTTGGACATAGTAAGTAGAACGCCTGATAGTATTTTGACAGTATTTCTATGATAAGCAGCGTAAAATGTATTGTACTGTTTGGGATCTTGCTAGGTACTTGATTTTGCCACTGTTCGAAACAGGATACAGGGCTTGATGGACCTTTGGTCTATCCCAGTATGGAAACACTTATTTACTTACGTAAAGCAGCAATAAGCCTACTGTGGGCTTACCGTGCACCAATCTGGAGCTACCGTCGGCCCAACGTGGGTGCCAGCAGTAGCTTCATCACCGACGTGCGGCATTTCTGGCACTAGCAGAAATATTTGAAAAAAATGTCCGCAAGGGGTTACATGATGTTAATTGGGCAGTACCACATGCTACCAGGTTACCACTGGGTCAGCGCAGGAGCCCTTACCGCCACCTCAATGGATGACAGTAAGTGTTCCCCCCTCCCACATGGCCATTTGGTAACTGAAATCTTACCGCATGGCCATTTCTTTTTTTGCTACTAACTAATATGTATGGAATGAATAGAGACTTTTAAACATTTATATTTTAGGAGAAAAGGACCTCAAGTGCATAGACTTTAATCACCAAACAGCTTATCAATAAAGTCTACTTTAGGCTCCTTTGTAACTGTAGGTCCTGCAAATATTTCTGCTAGTGCCAGAAATGCCGCACGTCGGTGGTGAAGCTGAGTTGAAGTGACCTCGCGAGACTTCAACTCTCGGCGGCCATTTTGAATCAGCGCCGAGGTCAGCAACAGGAAGGATGCATGCAGGGCAGCACTTCGGGCAGGAAAGAGTGGGCTTTTTCCTGCCCCGAAGAGGTCACTAGACCACCAGGGCAGTAGTAAGGTAAGGGGAGGGGGTGACGGGGAGGGGGGTGACGGGGTATGTGACAGGGGGAGGGGAAAATGTGACAGGGGGCGGAGCGAGGGCATGCCAGGGACGGAGTGAGGGCGTGAAAGGGGCGGGGTGGGGTGTGTGGTGGGGGTAGGGCATGTGTCCTCCTTTTTGGGGACAAAATATGGTAACCTTAGTTGCAGAGCATTTATTATTAATATTATTATTGAATCAGCAATTACTGGTTTTATAAGTATAGTGCGTTCTCGCTACTCATGATGATATGTTCATAAAAAAACATCGCGAACTGCGAATTCACGAATACTGAAACAATGTCCCTATGGGAAAATAGGGTTTAGGGTCCAGCTATACCTATGTTTCCACTAAACCACAGAAAGCAACTAATTATCCCTATGGGAAACACAGGCTTAAGTTCCTGCATGGGGCAGCACTTAACAAACTAAATAGAAAATCAAGGGAAAGTTTCCAAAACCAGCAGCCTGAACGGAAAAACTATTAGACCAGAGGTTCTGAAGCAGCTGTGGCGAAACGGAGGCTAACGTTAACCACGGTTCTAATTATGGAGGAGCCTAAGAGAAGCTAAGTACCTTCTCGAGTTTTCAGTAATTTTTTGACATCCGCAAGTTTAACGATACACTAAAATATAATTTGACGAATGTTTGAAATGAAAAGTTTTGGAGGTTTTTTACGATGATGAAGAAGCCCTAGCCTTTTCACCCGTTCATTCAGGGGGAAGGTGCTTCATGAGGTTTTTCCTCCTATTTATAAATATTTATAAATGTATAACAGTTTACCTGCATTATAGTGTCTGTAATTTTTGGCAGCACTTAACAAAAACATTTTTCTTTCTCTTAGGATTGGTAGTCTGCAGCTTGCTCCCTGGACGCTTGGTGGCCATTTCTGAAAGAAACACCAAAAACACGAAAGTGAAAGTGAAAGCAAAAGACGGCTGTTTTGAAATGTATATGTCCATGAATACATGAACACAGCAGTGCGAATGGTGAATTGCAGCCTATATTCACGTCTTCACATGTGCAAGATAGCAAACATGGATAGCGTAAATAATGAGAAAAAAATGTAATATTAGCTCAGATGTGTATTATTGAAAGTATTAAGGGAAATGAGCTGTTTTTTTGTCTTTTTTGTATGGAAAGGTTTACCAGAGGTGCCCTCCTGAAGACACTGCATAAGCGAAACTCAGTCGCATGTAGAGGGCTGCTAAAGATTTGAAGGTGGCTGGACTTGAAAGACTGAGTTTTTGAGGGCATTAATTTTATATATGGATAAAATATGTGTGTGAATTTTGCATTTATGGACACTGGATCATCAAAGTCACTTGGCAGCAAGTTTTTTCTTTGCACTTGATGGACAATTGCCTTGCCTATATGGATCCTCTTTTCTAATGATAAATATTTCAGATCTTTTCTTTTTATAACATATTGACAAATTTTGGCTCTGTTAGTTGGAGGAGTAGCCTAGTGGTTAGTGCAGTGGAATTTGATCCTGCGGAACTGAGTTCGATTCCCACTGCAGCTCCTTGTGACTCTGGGCAAGTCATTTAATCCTCCATTGCCCCTGGTACAAAATAAGTACCTGAATATATGTAAACTGCTTTGAATGTAGTTGCAAAAACCTCAGAAAGGTGGTATATCAAGTCCCAGTTCCCTTTCCCTATTTGAGATTCTAGATGTAATGTTGCTACTATTTGAGATTCTAGATGGAATGTTGCTACTATTTGAGATTCTGCATGGAATGTTGCTAATCCACTAGCAACATTCCATGTAGAAGCCTGCCCTTGCAGATCAGCAATGCGGCCACGCAGGCTTCTGTTTCTGTGAGTCTGCATTGCTGATCTGCAAGGGCAGGTTTCTACATGGAGTATTGCTAGTGGAGGAGTAGCCTAGTGGTTAGTGCAGTGGACTTTGATCTAGGGCCCTTTGGTGGACCTTTAATAAAGTAGATTTTCTCAGTTCTTGGAGAGCTCACCATACAGTATGAAGGGTACTAGTTAGTGCAGTGGACTTTGATCCTGGGGAACTGAATTTGAGTCCCACTGCAGCTCCTTGTGACTGTGGGCAAGTCATTTAACCCTCCATTGCCCCGGTACAAAATAAGTACCTGAATATATGTAAACCGCTTTGAATGTAGTTGCAAAAACCTCAGAAAGGTGTTATATCAAGTCCCATTTCCCTTGTTGAGATTCTACTTGGAATGTTGCTACTATTGGAGATTCTACATGGAATGTTGCTATTCCACTAGCAACATTCCATGTAGAAGCCTGCCCTTGCAGATCAGCAACACGGCTGCGCAGGCTTCTGTGTCTGTGAGTCTGACATCCTGCACATACATGCTAGTGGAGGAGTAGCCTAGTGGTCAGTGCAGTGGACTTTGATCCTGGGAAACTGAGTTCAATTCCCACTGCAGCTCCTTGTGACTCTAGGCAAGTCACTTAACCCTCCATTGCTCCTAGTACAAAATAAGTACCTGAATATATGTAAATCACTTTGAACGTAGTTGCAAAAAACCTCAGAAAGGCAGCATATCAAGTCCCATTTCCCTTTCCCTTTTATGACCACTAGGCTGCCCTTCTGCACTGCTGGGATGTCTGTGTGGCCAGTTTACTAGGAATGCTGCCAGACAGACCTCCTTATGGCTTGTTTTTCTCTGTTTTTCCCTGAAAGGGTTTTTTTTTTCCCTTCAAAAGTGGTACTTGCAGATGGACATGTTTAGCATGAAAACATTTAGCTCAAAGCCATAATTGAACCAAAACTTTAGACATTTTTCTGGTTCAGTAAATGCTGTGAGCTAGATGTTTTTTGAGACATTTTCAGCAAAATATCTCAATTCAGAATTAGATATCATATCAAAAATGCCCCTCAATGCAGCTATCTGTAGCCACTCAAAAAAGGGATGGTACCAGGGAAGGGTTTAAGTAAGGAGGAGGAAGTTAATTGACTAGCACTGATATTCCCTGAGCATAGATAGTGGATATGTTTAGTGCTCTCCTAAAAAGTAATGGGATGGATTTTCAGCCACAAGTGAATAAATCAGTCTCCACAAAGCAAAACGAAAACACAATAATTATATGTGCTTTTGCTGATCTTTTTCAGATGTAACTCATTTGAGAAGGCAAGTCTTGTCTCAGTTGTGCATGCCATGATAGCATCAAGACCGGATTACTGTAATGAACTGTACACTGGTCTGACTACAAAGGGTCTGTACCAGCTCCAATTGATTCAGAATGCTGCAGCAAGACGAATAGAAGCTTGTAAGCAACACGACCACATCACATCAATTTTGCAAGAACTTCACTGGCTACCAGAACAACATGGGGCCAAATTTCAAATTCTATGTTTGATTTTTCAAGGCCCTTAAAGGAAATGGTCCAGAGTACTTGAAGAACAGGATCTCTCTATATATACCTCCACAGTCACTAAGGTCCTTTGAAGGAGTATCTCTAACCACACCCTCACCAAAGGACATCACACAATGTAATACCCACAAGCAAGCCTTCTCCAGAGTAGTCCCTTCACTCTGGAATGTACTCCCTGAAAACGTTTCGCTTAACAAAGACTATCTCTACTTCAGGAAACAGGTGAAAGCTTGGCTGTTCAACCAGGCCTTTAACGGAAGAAGTTACTAACTTGGTAGATACACACACGCACACAAGAGTAGCCTAGTGGTTAGTGCAGCAGACTTTGATCCTGGGGAACTGTGTTTGATTCCTGCTGCTGCTCCTTGTGACTGTGGGCAAGTCACTTAACCCTCTATTGCCCCAGGTATAAAATAAGTACCTATATATATGTAAACTGCTTTGAATGTGTTGCAACATACCACAGAAAGGCAGTATATCAAGTCCCATTTCCCTTATAGTAGGGCATGTTTATGCACTCCTACCCTAGCTAAGATAATATTCAAGCGCCTTTCTGACCTCATTTGCAACTTTCTTTAAATTAGTATCTTCTTTTCTTACACCTGTTTCTCTCATCTATCTATATATTCCATCTTTGTTTACACCTTATGCTATTACAGTGTTTTATTGCATATTGTGGGGTTTTTTTTACATTTGTACCCCGCGCTTTCCCACTCATAGCAGGTTCAATGCAGCTTACATATTATATACAGGTACTTATTTGTACCTGGGGCAATGGAGGGTTAAGTGATATTGTGTTGACATTGTAATGTCAAAATAAATTACTAATAAAGCAAACCCTGAGGGAGAGATAATGCTAGAAATCTCAAAAATAGAACCAATCCCAGTAGAAAAATGCTCGAAGGACTCTATGACTTGATAGAGACACAGAGAACCAAAAGTGGCCTAACATACAATTACTACTCAAAAAAACTTTATTGAAAAAAAGTAAGAATTCAGTATTGGCTGTATCCAATAACTAAGCCCATTCTCAGTGAGAAACACCGACCAATATGGCGACCAATAGGGTTGGAGGAGAAGTCCGCTGCTATCGTCTGAGAAATCTTCATAGTGCTGGCATCCCTGATGAAGGAGTTTCTGAAACAGGGTGCTCTGCTGGATGTTTCTACAGCAGAAAAATGGAAAGGTGTCACAGCAAAAAGATAAGTGACGTGTCTTTAGCTGTTTTTGAGCAGACTGCTGCTATGTCTGTTTCACAAATAAAGATATAAAATGGCTGCTATAGAACTGAGATAATTGGCGTTAGCATTGGGGAACTTGGATTGGTTTCTCTTTCAGCAGATGGATATCTTTGGATTGAACAGCCTACTGGCTTATATTTTTGTACTTCATATTTTCATTTGGAACATTATTAGTTTGTCTGAAATAAATTAAAAAAAAAACTAAAAAGCAAAATCAAAGAAATAATAAAAGCGATTGAAGGATATTTATGACATCATTTAGGGAGTCTAATGATGTATAGAGTGTATTGGTTGACATTTCTCACTGAGGTTGGTTCTTTTTTTCAACATTGTAATATTGCATACTGTGCCATATTGTGGGCCCTGTTTACTAAGCCGCGCTATAGGCGTGCAAACGTTTTACCGCACGCTAAAAATTAGCACGCACTAACGCTAGAGATACCCATAGGAATATAACGGGTGTCTCTCTCATTAGCGCACTCTAAAAAGTTAGTGTGCTAACAGCATGGCTTAGTAAACAGGACCCATTTGTATTTTTGTTTGAATATTTTTACTGCTGTCATTGTCTATTGCATATGTTTGACTTATTCTTGAATGCCTTCAAAAAGGCGGTAAATAAATCCTAATAAATAAATAAAATAATAAATATGTAATTTAGACTCCTGATGCAGGCCAGTAGGCCAAAATATGGCCTGTGTCGGGTCTTGTTTTATTTTAATAAAGTTTATTAACTTCTTAGCATACCTTTGTGCCCAGACCTTTTTTTGTTCTCCACCTTTGCACCGTGTTATGGATTTTCAGCCAACATGATGACCATAATAATTGAAGCACTGGTGCTGGTGCTTAAATTAATATATACATTCATTGCCACTATCCTTACAGGTACTGGAACGGATGATATGGACAATGCGGTTAGTGTGCCAGGAGCGCTATCTATTTAGTTTAAGCCTACTGTTTGGAAAGCCTAAATTAAGAGTGTAATTTTATAAAAGTTTTTTTCGATGCATAAGGGCCTGTTATAACATTACCCATGGAGCTATGAAGGCAATTCTATAAAGGAGTGCCCTAGAGGATATCTATTTGAAGCCTATTATATAAGCAAAATAAACATCGAGGGGAGGGCCATTCTATAAAGGGGGCACTAAAAATTAAGCACCTAAAATCTGTGCAAAACGTTGCCCAAATTTCATTACAGAATATAGCCTAAGTTGCCATTTGGGTGCCAACACTTACACCATGTAAAAGGCAGGTGTAAATGTTAGCGTCTGAATGTTGGCAACTAGATGGACAACTTACAGTGTTCTATAAATTTGGCACCTAAGTGTGTGACCTGCCCACATGCACACCCCCATTGCAGTTATTTATTTATTTATTTGCTGCATTTGTACCCCACATTATCCCACCTATTTGCAGGCTCAATGTGGCTTACGTTATATTGCAAAAGATATAATTATGAACAGAGTAAGAGGTGTGTTCTAATTTAACATATTATTGTACAAGAATTGAGGAAGATATGTCTGTAGAATGATTTACATAACTCATACTAAAAAGCAGTAAAATATAATGACCAATAATGATAATATGATTAATATAATCAATTCAGAGGGCTCAGTAAGTGGTTGGTTTAGATATAGAATAATCAAGTCGTTGAGGAGGATTCTTATTGTAAGTTTCTTCGAACAAGTGCGTTTTTAATAATTTCCTGAAGTCTGTCAAGTCCCGTGTTATTTTTATAGTATTCGGTAGTTTATTCCATGCTTTTATGCAGAGGTATGTGAAGGTAGATGCGTGTAATGATTTGTGTTTGAGTCTTCTACAATTAGGGTAGTTGAGGTTTAGAAAGGTACGTGATGAACTTTTGATGTTTCGTGCTGGCAAGTCAATTAGGTCTGACATGTATGAAGGAGCTTCTCCATGGATGATGTTATGCACTCAGGGGCCCTTTTACTAAGGCACGTAGGTGCCTATGCGCGTCCAATGCGTGTCAGTTTGGAACCACCACCCAGCTACCACATGCCCAGGGCAGTAATTCCATTAATTTTATGCGCATCCAATACGCGCGTCCGAAAATACTTTTTATTTTCTACCTCGTGGTGCTAACTGGGCGGTAATAGGCAGTCAATCGGTGGCGGTAAAGTCTCAGTCCCAAAATGGATGCATGCTCATTTTTATTTTGCCGCACGGACATTTTTGACCAAAAACAAAAGGCCTTTTTTGCAAGCGGGCTGAAAATGGATCTGTGCACGTCCAATACATATGCCTACAACATTTTTTGGTGCATCTTAGTAAAAGGACCCCTAAAGCACTGAGGCAGTGACTTATAGAATAGTGGCTAAGTGAAATTAGGTGCTTAACTGCCTTTACTCCCGTTTGGGAATCTAACTTCTATTTGAGTGTCTAAAGTTAGGTGCCTAATTGGCACTATATAAAATTAGGGGGCTAGTGAGTAAGTTACACTCTAAAGTGCCACATTTAGGCACGCACATTTATGCATGACCTAAGTGGGCCTGCCTAAATATTGGCATCAGTGGCATAGCTACGTGGGGCCACGGGGGCCTGGGCCCCCGTAGATTTGTCCCTGGACCCCCTGCCAATGACCCTCTCGACCCCCTCCCACCGCCAACCATCTCCCGCCGCCTCCGTTGGCTACCTTTGCTAGCGGGGGACCCCAACCCCCACCAGCCGAGGTCCTCTTCTTCTGGCACAAGGCTTCGTTCTGTTTCTGTGAGTCTGACATCCTGCACATACCGGGGGGGGGGGGGGGTCGAGACTCTCAGCAGGGTCGGCGGCGGGGGGGGTCGAAGTTGGTGGTGGTGACGCTGGCGGTGGCGGCAGTGGGGGTCGACAATGGTGGGGGGAGGGGGGGTCGGCTGCGCCAGGGAGGGCTAAAATGTGCCCCCTCACCTCAGGCTCTGGACCTCCCTCCTGCCGAAGTCTGGCTACGCCCCTGGTTGGCATGTAAATGCCAACTGACATTAGTATTCTATAATGAAATCTGGGCACCCAGATGCTGTTATACAATTAGCGGATAGGTCTGGATTCAGTAAATGTCGTCTAAATTTGGGTTCTGATAAAAATGAGCGCTGATCGCTATTCTATAAAAGTTGCTCTGAGTTAGGCACCTGACCCACCCATGCCCCTCCCATGGCCACACCCACTTTTCAGTTGCAGCTAAAAAATGTACACATGCATCTTTATAGAATTCTGCCCAGCATGATGTGAACATAAATTCAGATTAGTGCCAATTACTGCCAATAATTGGTTATTAGCACCAGGGCTTTTTTTGAGGGGGTACTTGGAGGTACTGAGTACCGGCACCTTTTTCATTGTCTGCTAAAATTGACTATTGGTCCCCAAGTTATAGTAAAAGAGCTCAGGCTCTACACACCAATTCTGCCTTTTCATAGATTCTGTGACTGGTTGCAGGGGGGCCTGGCTATTGTGGGGTGGGTCCCTCAGTGATCACCCCACCCCTGAAGGGTGGTCTGGCATTTGAGTACCGGCACCTTTTTTGCTAGAAAACACGCCCTGATTATCACCCAATTATTGGTGCCAATTGGCTCACCATTTGAACACCATTTATAGAGTTTGGGGGTTGTGCCGCATCTTGCTGCCTGACTTTGCGTTGCCCCTTTCAGGGTAATTCTATAAAGTGGGTGCTAACTCTTAAGTGAAGAGAAAACAACAAGCACAAGGAGTCTTCTGAACTGAATGCATCAGGAAGTGTTTATTCATATAGGACCCAACATGGGCTGTGTTTCGGCGGATGCCTGCATCAGGGGTCGTATATATAGCGAGAAAGGACTCACAGTCCTTTTTCTTATTTCTTTGAAAGACAAACAGCAGCTGCACACAATGCCAACGCACGCAGAGTAAGGAAAAATTTCAAACTGCATTATGTGTAACTACTGTTTGTCCTAAAGAAATAAGAAAAAGGACAGTGAGTCCTTTCTTGCTATATATACGACCCCTGATGCAGGTGTCCGCTGAAACACAGCCCATGTCGGGTCCTATATGAATAAACAATTCCTGATGCACCCAATTCAGAAGGCTCCTTGTGCTTGTTGTTTTCTCTTCACTTTGTGTACTTTAGATTGCTAGGCTGTATAGAGAGAGGAGTGACCAGCAGAAGAAAGGAAGTTTTAATGCCCCTGTATAAGACGTTGGTGAGGCCCCACCTGGAGTATTGTGTTCAGTTTTGGAGGCCGTATCTTGCGAAGGATGTTAAAAAAATGGAAGCGGTGCAAAGAAAAGCTACGAGGATGGTATGGGGTTTGCGTTCCAAGACGTATGAAGAGAGACTTGCTGACCTGAACATGTATACCCTGGAGGAAAGGAGGAACAGGGGTGATATGATACAGACCTTCAAATATTTGAAAGGTATTAATCAGCAAACAAATCTTTTCCGGAGATGGGAAGGCGGTAGAACGAGAGGACATGAAATGAGATTGAAGGGGGGCAGACTCAGGAAAGATGTCAGGAAGTATTTTTTCACGGAGAGGGTGGTGGACGCTTGGAATGCCCTCCTGCGGGAGGTGGTTGAGATGAAAACGGTAACGGAGTTCAAACATGCGTGGGATATGCATAAAGGAATCCTGTGCATAAGGAATGGATCCTCAGAAGCTTAGCTGAAATTGGGTGGCAGAGCAGGTGAGGGGAAGAGGGGTTGGTGGTTGGGAGGCTAGGATAGGGGAGGGCAGACTTATACGGTCTGTACCAGAGCCGATGATGGGAGGCGGGACTGGTGGTTGGGAGGCGGGAAATACTGCTGGGCAGACTTATACGGTCTGTGCCCTGAAAAGGACAGGTACAAATTCAAGGTAAGGTATACATATATAAGTTTGTCTTGGGCAGACTGGATGGACCATGCAGGTCTTTTTCTGCCGCCATCTACTATGTTACTATGTTACTATGTTAGATTCGCACTGTTGTGTTGGCTAACGCTTAAGTACCAATTATTCATGTAAATATTTAGAATAATGGCATATGCGTGCATGTATGTGCACAAATGTCCATAAATGGCAAAAATCTGCCTGAGACATTCTGTAAATATGCACATATCTGACATAAGGCATATTTAACAGGTAGATGTACACATAGGTATAGTCTAAGCAGGATTTACACTTACATGCCAAACACAGAATACTGTATATGAATAATTTATAGAATACTACAAGAAAATAAGAACATAAGCGTTGACATACTGGGACAGACTGAAGGTCCCTAAAAAAAGTGACAAAAATAATTTTACTTATCTTCCACAGAAGTGAGAGGGCTCCAAATCAAACAATGAGTTTTTACATAAGAACATAAGCGTTGCCATACTGGGATAGACCAAAGGTCCATTAAGCCCAAAATCCTGTTTCCAACAGTGACCAATCCAAGTCACAAGTACCCGGCAAGATCCTAGAATAGCAACACACATTTTATGCTGCCTGGGAGAAAGCAGTGGATTTTCACCAAGTTCATCTTAATAATGGCTTACAGACTTTTCGGAAATTATCTAAACCTTTTTTAAACCCTGCTAAACTAACTGCTTTTAAAACATTCTCTGGCATCGAATTCCAGAGTTTGATTGCATGTTGAGTGAAGAAATATTTTCTCCAGTTTGTTTTAAATTTACCAACTTACAGGCATATATTGGCATTTTGGTGCTAGTAATTAGACCAACACTGTGGCTGGCATGAGTGCTTGTGCCTAAATCAGAGGTGCAAGTTTCACCTGATAGACTAGTATTCTATAAAGGATATTAGGCGCCTACTTTCCTTTCTAGAATGGGTGTATGTGTGTGTGTATATATATATATATATATATATATATATGTTTGTTTACCGGATTGGCGATTGCCAATGGGTGGGAAAATGTGGGGTATATATATATATATATATATATATATATATATATATATATAAGGCAGGGATAGTGCTGGGCAGACTTATACGGTCTGTGCCAGAGCCGGTGGTGGGAGACGGGGCAGGTGGTTGGGAGGCGGGGATAGTGCTGGGCAGACTTATGTGGTCTGTGCCCTGAAGAACACAGGTACAGATCAAAGCGGAGTATACACAAAAATTAGCACATATGAGTTATCTTGTTGGGCAGACTGGATGGACCGTGCAGGTCTTTTTCTGCCGTCATCTACTATGTTACTATGGTACCATATATATATATATATATATATATATATATATATATATATATATATATATATATAATTTTTGCATGTAAATGCCCGTCTTGCAATATAGACACCATTTCTGTTGCTTAATGCTTGTAAAGATCATAGGTGTCAAGTCTTTGTGAAGTAATTCCTAAGCAGGCTCCTACTTGCCCTCTTAAATTAGGTGCCCCCTTACAAAATTACCCTTCTTATTTATCAGTTATTCAGATGATGGATGCACATTGATTCTATCTGGATAATTTTTTGATCCACTCTCTCCTTACCCCAAACCCGGCCCCTTCATATGCAGATAGTACCAAGTCACTAATAAGTGTATAACTTCATTTGAATATTTTGCCAAATATTTTCAGGTTTTGGCAAATCACATTTACAGCGGCATCCCCCCCTCCTCCTCCCCCCCCCTCCCCCCCCCCGTCTTTCCAAATAGTCAATGCTGCTTTGGGGATTAATTCTCACATATAAAATCATGCATGAATGTTGTTTATTCCTATGTAAGGGGCCCTTTTACTAAGCCGTGTAGGCACCTATGTGCGCCCAACATGTGACAAATTGGAGTTACCGCCAGTTACCGCATGGCTCTTGTGGTAATTTCAATTTTGGAGCAAGTCCGCTATGCGCAAAAAATTATTTTTACTTTCTGATGCGCGGCAGCTATGCGCATCAAGTGGCATTTGACGTACGTAGACAATTACCACCCAGTTACCGCGTGAGACCTTATCGCTAGGTCCATGGCTTGCGTTAAGGCCTGAGAACCAAAATGGATGCGCTGCAATTTTCATTTTGCCGCACATCCATTTTCGGCAAAAATCTTAAAAAGGCATTTTTTTTGTAGGTGCGCTGAAAAATAATTCTGCGCACGCCCAAAACACGCGTCTACACTACCGCAGGCCATTTTTCAGTGTACCTTAGTAAAAGGACCTATAAGTTTTTTCCAGGCATTAATCAATGTTACTGTGACGTGCGTATTTTTGTACACTAAAATTAAACTGTATTTGAACGCATGTTTTTGTGGATATTAAAGGATACATGCTTACATAAGTACATAAGTATTGCCATGCTGGGAAAGACCAAAGGTCCATCGAGCCCAGCATCCTGTTTCCAACAGTGGCCAATCCAGGTCACAAATACCTGGCAAGATCCCAAAAAAAGTACAAAACATTTTATACTGCTTATCCCAGAAATAGTGGATTTCCCCAAGTCCATTTAATAATGGTCTATGGACTTTTCCTTTAGGAAGCCGTCCAAACCTTTTTTAAACTCCGCTAAGCTAACCGCCTTTACCACATTCTCTGGCAACGAATTCCAGAGTTTAATTACACGTTGAGTGAAGAAATATTTTCTCTGATTCGTTTTAAATTTAATACATTGTAGCTTCATCGCATGCCCCCTAGTCCTAGTATTTTTGGAAAGCGTAAACAGACGCTTCACATCTACCCGTTCAACTCCACTCATTATTTTATAGATCTCTATCATATCTCCCCTCAGCCGCCTTTTCTCCAAGCTGAAGAGCCCTAGCTGCTTTAGCCTCTCCTCATAGGGAAGTCATCCCATCCCAAAAAAACATTTCAGTTGTTTTTTTTGGTTTTTTTTTGTTAGAAATGCTAACAACCACACACCTATTTACTGATCTATAGGTATTGCTTAGCTTATCTTCACTGAATTTTTACTTCTTTAATTGGTAAATGGGAGTGGGGCCCATTTTTAGCTGCCTCAAATTCCTGTCAGTCTTTTGGATGTGCATAGGAAGTTTTGGCTCCTGGCAATTATGACTACATTTTCTAAACTGCAATTTCTTTTCTTTGGATGTGTTTTGTTGAAGTAGAAATGCCGTCTCACTCCAGCACTGCTCAGGTTTCCCTTTGCCTGTGTTGGACTTATCATGGTGTGAGTTCCTGCCAAACGGAGAGAGAAGTGAAGCAGTGTTTAGCATGTGCAGCACCAGGGGTGGTATTCTCTGTATGAAATGCTCAACTTTATGTACTTTTAACTAGAAGTGTAACAGATGGTTCCGTTTCAATCCAAGCCGTGGCGAGCGGTGCCCATTCTAAGTGCAGCCAATCAATTCAGCCACTCTGGGGGCAATTACAAGCTGGGGTTGGAGGACTAGCTGCCAGAAATCTAGCAAAGGCTGAAACATGCCAAAATGGCCTGCATAGGAAACCATGAACAAAAGGGAAGAGCTGAAAAGACTCAGGGACCACAAAATACACTAGCTCATAACAAGCTCCTTGCTCTTCCCACCTCAGTACTTCACATATGTCACAAGTGGGGAAAATGTGAGGTAGAAATGCAATAAATAAATTATGATTGAACTTGATTTCCCGAGTTATCCCCAGGACAGCATCTTAGAAGGGTCCAAGTAAGAAGACTGGAAAAAGAAAGGGAAACACTATGGGGCTCATTTTGAAAAGAAACAAAATGTGCAAAAAATGGCACAAGTACATAAGTATTGCCACACTGGGACAGACCAAAGGTCCATCAAGCCCAGCAGCCTGTTTCCAACAGTGGCCAATCCAGGTCACAAATACCAGGCAAGATCCCAAAAAAGCTCAATACATTTTATGCTGCTTATTCCAAAAATAAGCAGTGGATTTTCCACAAGTCAATTTTATAACCCCACTAAGCTAACCGCCTTTATTACATTTTCTAGGAACGAATTCCAGAGATTAATTACACGTTGAGTGAAGAAAACTTTTCTCCGATTCGTATAAAATTTACAACTTTATAGCTTCATCGCATGCCTCCTAGTCCTAGTATTTTTGGAAACGATTCATGTCTACCCGTTCCATTCCACTCTTTATTTTGTAGACCTCTATCATATCCCCCCTCAGCCATCTCTTCTCCAAGCTGAAGAGCCCTAGGGGCAGATAGGTGTGTTTCTCACGGGAAAACATTTAAATCATATAATTAAAAAAAAAACCTCATAAGTCTGATATTTGCCCAAAAGCGTTTTAAGAGTGGGATTTTCAGGGACGTGTCGTGGGCATGAGATAAACGTTATGTGATGTTTTCTTTTTTTTGCGATGTTTTCTTTTTTTTGCGATAATGAACAGCAAAATTTATTTATTTATTTATTGCATTTGTATCCCACATTTTCCCACCTTTTTGCAGGCTCAATGTGGCTTACAATAGTGAAAATATATTAGAAAATAGACATTTAGTGTTACTGAGGAACTTGGGCAACATGATAATGATAAAACATGATAGCAGTATAACAAGCAGATATTGTAAGACAGTTCTGAATAAATGTGGAGGAGTTGTGTGTGTTCACATTGGTTGATCTTTGTGATATGCCTTGTTAAAGAGATGGGTCTTCAACAGTTTGTGGAAGTTCATTAGTTCATAAATCATTTTTAGGTTACGCGGCAGTGCGTTCCATAACTGTGTGCTCAAGTAGGTAAAGTTTGACGCGTGCATTTGTTTGTATTTTAGACCTTTGCAGTTAAGGAAGTGCAGATTAAGGAATGTGCGGGATGATCTTTTGGCATTCCTGGGTGGTAAGTCTATCAGGTCTGACGTGTAGGCTGGTGCCTCACCGTGAATGATTTTGTGGACTAAGGAGTATATTTTGAATGTGATGCATTCTTTAAGTGGGAGCCAGTGTAGTTTTTCTCGTAAGGGTTTAGCGCTTTCATATTTTGTTTTGCCGAATATGAGTCTAGCTGCAGTGTTCTGGGCTGTCTGAAGTTTCTTGATTATTTGCTCTTTGCAGCCGGCGTAGAGTGCGTTGCAGTAGTCTAGATGACTGAGCACCATTGATTGTACCAGGTTGCGGAAAACAGTTCTTGGGAAGAAAGGTCTTACTCTTTTTAATTTCCACATTGAGTGGAACATCTTCTTGGTTGTGTTTTTCGCATGGCTTTCGAGTGTTAGGTGTCGGTCGATGGTAACTGAGGGTGTCTGAGATTGGAAGGTTCAGGTTTGGTGTGTTGATGGCGGTGAATTTGTTTTTGTTATGTTGAGAGGTGAGTATTAGGCATTGGGTTTTTTCTGCATTAAGTTTCAGCCGAAATGCAACCGCCTATGAATGCATGATCTGGAGACTTTGGTTGATGTCATTGGAAATTTCCTTTAGATCTTGATTAAATGGGATGTAGATCGTTACATCGTCTGCGTATATGTATGGGTTGAGGATTTGATTTGATAATAGTTTAGCTAAGGGAATCATCATCAAGTTGAATAGAGTCGGCGAGAGGAGGGATCCCTGTGGGACTCCACATTCAGGTATCCATGTGGTTGAGGTAGCCGAGTTAGATGTCACTTGGTATGATTGTGTGGTTAGGAATCCCCTGAACCAATTGAGAACGTTGCCTCCAATTCCAAAATACTCAAGGATATGTAATAGTATTCCATGATCAACCATGTCAAAAGCGCTTGACATATCAAATTGTAGAAGTAGTATGTTCTTTCCAGTTGCAATCATTTGTTTAAATTTGGTCATGAGAGTAACTAGTACTGTTTCAGTACTGTGGTTGGACTGGAATCCTGATTGGGAATCATGGAGTATTGAGAATTTGTTTAGATAGTTCGTGAGTTGTTTGGTCACTAACCCTTCTGTTAGTTTGGTTATTAAGGGAATGGATGCTACTGGCCTGTAATTGGTTAGTTCACTGGCACTTTTCTTTGCATTTTTAGGTATGGGGGTGAGTAAAATGTTTCCTTTCTCCTTCGGGAAGAGTCCATTTCGTAACATGTAATTCAAGTGTTTCGTAATGTCTGTTATAAATTGTTGAGGAGCAGATGTCATAAGGTTGTTTGGACAGATGTCTAGTTTGCAATGAGATTTGGCAAATCTTTTGAGCGTTTGGGAGATGATATCCTCTGATAATGTCTCAAAGTTGGTCCAGGTTCTGTCTGCTGGGTAGATGCCTGGGTCTGGGTCTAGACAGTCAAGGAGTTCAGCGTAGTCGATGGTGCTGATGAGTATTTTAAGTCGCAGTTGTATTATTTTGTCGTTGAAGTATCTCACTAGATTGTCTGCTCCTGGTTTGTCTTTGCTGTTGATGACATTGAGCCAAGAAGAAAAATGCCATGAATTAGGCCGACTTTAAAAGCGACTAGCTCAAGACCAAACTTGTCTTTGGACCCATTTGTGATTTTGCTGAGTTGGAGTGTGGAGAGATGGAATTGTTGGTTTGTGAAAAAGAATGGACAGTTGCTGAGTGGTCTGTTACCTTTGTTTGTTCCTGTCTAAACCTTTTGACTCTCACATTTCCTGCCTTGCCTCCTCTGTGTCTCACCTCCTCAAGTCCTTGCCCACATCTGCCAGCCCCCCAGCCACGCCCGTCCCTTGCTTTGTATCTCGCCCCCTTTCCCCACCAAACCCTCACTGTCCCCAAACCCCATACCTCTCATTCAAACATTTCTGACATGCACTGACAGTTTAAACTTAGTCAATGACATCTTCAGGGATTGACTGCTACTGGAGTAGTATTTGAAATCACCAATAATATTGATTTTGTGAATTAGTTTCTTTAGACCTTTATTTTTCAGGAAATGTTTTTAGACATTTTTTTTTGCTTCATAACTTTTTATTTACCTCAGAAATAGTATTATATGCTTGTCTTCTAGCAAAAAAAGCCATATTTACCAACTGTAAATTATGATGTTATAATTATATCAATGATTTGCAAACAATATTTATCATGCTACACATTTATAGCATGATCTTTTAATACCCATTTATTTGTTATTTAATTATTGAAAAAGCAAAGGAGAACAGAGGAAGCAAAGGAAACAGGAGCCTGCAGAAGACATTCAGGCACCCATATTTTCATGGGACGCCCTTGGTAACAGAAGTAGGAGGTCAGGACCTGGGTGTGATACTCAGTGATTGACCTAGTCAAGAAACAAGGTTTTCTTTTTATAGTCCAACCTGCTTCCTTCATTAGTCCCTGATGACACTGGTTCATGTATTTATTTCATCAAGATTGAATTACTGCAATGTACTATGTGCTCGCTTGCCTTTCCTATCAGCATGGCATCTGCAGATAGTACAGAATATTATAGCTCCTACTTATCAACTGCAAGTCATTATGAGGATATTAGTTTCATGCTTAAGAAAGTGTTGGTCGTTGTCCATCAGAAAGAGAAGAATTCACAATTTGTGTGGTTTCTTCAATGAAGCCCCTGCTTACCTGCTGCACTATCTTTGATAGGAAGGGATTGAAGGAGCAGGTGGTTGGTCAAAGGCCTCTCGATATTTTGTCTAGGCCCTCCTCTGCTATTGCATTAAAAGACCCCATATGTCTGTGTAAGGAGCGGGCAAGTCTGTGTGCCCCTGGTTAACAGATGGAAGACTGGGTGATACTGTCTGCAAATCCTGGCAGAGACTTAAATTTTTTTTTTATTTTATTTATTTATCATTTTACTTAATTACATTCACATTTATCATATAAATGTAAGGAAATACAGAAATTAATATAAAAAGGAAAACATTTTCTCTGAACAATATATATTTACATAATTGTCCACAATTGGAAGATCCAAGATCAGGAAAACAATCTTAAAGAAAATAAGAAAAACTCAAAATGGTTAATCTTACACTTCACATTTTCTGAGGGTGGAAGGTTAATCGTTTATTGCAGCCGGTACAGTGGTAACTGAAGGAAGTTGCTGCAGAGGATTCTTCATCTGTTTCCACAAACTCTTATAATTTCTTAGGTTCAAACAAATAAGTAATAAGGAAATAAAACACTTACAAGGGAATCGCGCTAGGAAGGTCCCACCTAGGGCAATGATTCCTGGCTTAAAAGCCAAGACCTCACACCTCCCAGTCTGCGATTCCCTTGATGTGTCAGGAAATATATGCATCTTTGAACCCAAAAAACTATCAACCATGTATCGGAAATACAATTTCAAAACATTGTTCCTATCTAAATCAAAGACGAAAGTCACTAATAATAACTCTATCTATAACTTCTGAATTTTCCAAAATGTCAGTTAAACTTACATCTCTTTTCTCTGATAAAGAAGATTTTAAAGGAAATATAATTTTAGTCACCAAAAGGTGGCTATCAGAAGGTATTAGCAAAGTATCAGAGAAATATTTCTTCAAGAATTCAGTAGCTGATATATAGGATATTATAGGTAAATTTATCATTCTCAAGTTATTTTCCCTTAATTGGTTCTCCAGAAATTCCAATTTTTACAAGAAAGATAACTATTCTTCATTACCAAATTATCTGATTTTCATAGAGAAGCCATTTCCGTAATCAAAGTCTCTATTTTTATATCTTGGACTTCCACTTTGTTAGATAAGTATTAATATAAATTCTTTAACTCACATAGTGAAAAATTTTAAACATCTGAAGAAGAGAGTTATTCACATTCTGCTGCAGTTCCTATAGTACGTCCATTATGACATTATTGGCTTCACCAAGTCCAATTTCTCCACAGAAACCGCTCCAGATATCTTCGGGGGGAAGAGCTCACTCTCCAATCCCCCAGTTGGTTTATTATCCGAGTCGATGCTGCGCCAGAACCTCCTCGGGTCACATGAAAATCCTAACCTACTTCGGGCGTTTCCATTATTGACCTCCATAGCGAAGCATTACTATTTCCGGGTCTTGGAGGGGTCGTGCCAACAGGGGGACTCAAAGTCACTCCCTCCACTGAGATTCGGCAATAAAGCCTTGCTGTTCCCCGAAGCAAGAACTGATATCCCCGATGTTATGACCCCGAATCTCTCCAAAATAACACTGAGAAGTGGAGGGAACCCCAGCCATCTTCGAGGAGGACAGCACCCGGCTTTGCCTTTTCTCTTCCCCATTCTCTGGGGAGCGCGCCCTCTAATTCAGGCATTCTGGTGTAAAACGGGAACTCAACTAGCATATGTCCTCCCTCAACGCCATCTTGGATCCTCCAGGTTGGGACACTCTTTGTCTGGTTTCTCCTCAGAGGCCTGTCTGATATGGGTAACCCTACAGCATAGCCCTCTGAGTCATTGAAACACGGAAGCCCCTCCACCACATACAAGGTGGTGTCCCTTCGGAGGGGGGCAGAGACTTAATTTTGTTGACAAAGTACAGAGCAAAATCATTGCAGTGCAGTTTTCAATGGGCAGGATGGTTATGTTGTGGTAGTTGCAGGAGGCCATTTACTATGCTGAATAGATGTGGTTTAATTGGCAGCTTGTTCAATGCATTGAGAGAAATATTCTGGTCAATATTCAGCCAGCAGTAGTCAGAGATTTTTAAACACTAACCATCACCAGCTAAATTAACCCACATATCCCGCCCCCCCTCCCTACCTGAGTACCATGTTTCAATCCCTCTTCCCACTCCCCCAAGCGCATCTGATCCCCCTGTCTCCCCCTCTCTGAGTCCCAGAAAGCCCCCCACACCAGAGGTGTAGCTACGGGTGGGCCTGGGTGGGCCCAGGCCCATCCAATCTCAGCTCAGGACCACCCATTTTTATAGCAGCTGAACGGCCACAGCCTTAGTTTCTGCCATCCAGGGGCGTAGCTATGGGTGTAGGCGGTTTTTTTCTGGGTGCCAAAGGAAGGGAAAAGGACTTCAAAGGTATTTTACCTGTTTTGCTTAATCAGGCATTTACATTTTTTATAACGCAAAGTAGGAGGAGTAGCCTAGTGGTTAGGGTGGTGGACTCTGGTCCTGAGGAACTGAGTTCGATTCCCACTTCAGGCACAGGCAGCTCCTTGTGACTCTGGGCAAGTCACTTAACCCTCCATTGCCCCATGTAAGCTGCATTGAGCCTGCCATGAGTGGGAAAGCACAAGGTACAAATGTAACTAAAATAAAATAGCTACTATTGGAGATTCTACATGGAATGTTGTTACTATTGGAGATTCTACATGGAATGTTGCTATTCCACTAGCAACATTCCATGTAGAAGGCTGCGCAGGCTTCTGTTTCTGTGAGTCTGACGTCCTGGACATTGTTGATTCTTTGATCAGTCCATATTTGGAAATTGCCACCTTCCAATTAAAGGATGAATCATTAGAAGGTGATTTATCATCAATCCTTTTTTACTGTTCCCCTGATAAATGGGAGATGGCCAAGGAATCTTTCTTGGAATTCATCTTTAGAAATGCACTTCATTCAGATAATGTTTTACTAATTGGAGATATCAACTTGCATTTAGAAAATGTTGTGGATTCAAAAGTGGTAGATTTATTTAAATTTCTATCTACGCTTAATTTCCTACTACCTTCTATTCAATCAACACATCTGTTTTGACCTGGAAAAATGTCCGGGAAAGAAGAGGAAGCACACAAACATTTCAAAAGAAAAGATGCAGTTTATTTATAGCTACTCCCAAGCTTTAAAAGCAAATGCAATGTATATATCTACATAGTAACATAGTAGATGACAGCAGAAAAGACCTGCACGGTCCATCCAGTCTGCCCAACAAGATAACTCATATGTGCTACTTTTTGTATATACCTTACCTTGATTTGCATCTGTCTTTTTCAGGGCACAGACCGTATAAGTCTGCCCAGCACTAACCCCGCCTCCCAACCACCAGCCCCGCCTCTGCCATCCAATCTCCGCTAAGCTCCTGAGGATCCCTTCTTTCCGAACAGGATTCCTTTATGTTTATCCCACACGTTTGAATTCCGTTACCGTTTTCATCTCCACCACCTCCCGCGGGAGGGCATTCCAAGCATCTGAATATATAACGTTATATATCTGAATATATAACGTGAATGTAATGCATATATTTACAGCTAATAATAAAAATAACAATCTTTGGAGGGTGGCCATCAAACATGAATTTGCTGATCTGCTGTTAGTAATCTGTAACCTGTTGTTAAATCATCTATAATACCTGAAAATTGGAGGGTGGCCAATGTAACACTGATTTTTAAAAAGGGTTCCAGGGATGATCTGCAAAATTACAGACCGGTAAGTGCTGGGAAAAATAGTATAAACCATTATAAAGAATAAAATTACAAAACACATAAATAAACATGGTTTAATGGGACAGAGTCAGCATGGTTTCAACCAAGGGAAGTCTTACCCCACCAATCTGCTTCATTTCTTTAAAGGTGTGAATAAACATAAGGTGAGTCAGTTGATGTAGTGTATCTAGATTTTCAGAAAGCTTTTGAAAAAGTTCCTCATGAGAGACTCCTGAGAAGATAAAAAGTCATGGGATAGAAGGCAATGTTCTGTTGTGGATTAGGAATTGGTTATTGGACAGAAAACAGTGAGTAGGGTTAAATGGCCATTTCTCTCAATTGAGAATAGTGGAGTACAACAGGGATCTGTACCGGGATCGGTGCTATTTAACATATTTATAAATGAAATCAGATCAACAAATGAGGTGATTAAATTTCCAAATGACACAAAACTATTCAAGGATGTAAAAAAAATATTTGGACTGTGAAAAATTCCAGGAAGACCTTTGGAAATTGGAAGACTGGGCATCCGAATGGCAGATGAAACTTAATGTGGACAAATGCAAAGTGATGCACTTTGGGAAGAATAATCCAAATCAAAGTTACCTGATGCTAAGGTCCATCTTGGGGGTCAGCACCCAAGAAAAAGATTTAGGTGTTATTGTAGGCAATACACTGAAATCTTCTGTCTAGTGTGTGGCAGTGGCCAAAAAACAAACAGGATGCTAGGAATTATTAGGAAAAGGATGGTAAATAAGACCAACAATACTATAATGCTTCTGTATCACTCTATGATGTGACCTCACCTTGAGTATTGCGTTCAGTTCTGGTAGCCGTATCTCAAAAAAGATATAGCGCAATTAGAAGATGTTCAAAGAATAGTGATTAAAATGATAAAGGGGATGGAACACCTTTCATATATGGAAAAGTTAAAGAGGTTAGTGCTCTTCAGCTCGGAAAATAGATGACTCAAGGGAGATATGACTGAGGTCTACAAAATTCTGAGTGGTGTAGAATGAGTAGAAGTGAATCGATTTTTTACTCTTTCGAAAAGTACAAAGACTAGGGGACACTCATGGAAGTTATATGGAAATAATTTTAAAACAAATAGGAGGAAATAGTTTTTCACTCAATGAATGGTTAAGCTCTGGAACTCATTCCCAGAGGATCTGGTATCAGCGGTTAGTGTATCTGGTTTTAAAAAAAGGTTTAGACAAGTTCATGGAGGAAACGTCCATAGCCTACTATTGAGATAGACATGGGGAGAGCTACTGCTTGTCCTTGGGATAAGTATTATGAATCTTGCTACTATCTGAGATTCTGTCAGGTACTTGTGATGTAGATTGGCCACTGTTGGGAAGAAGGATACGGTTTTTTTGTATGCACCAAAGCAAGTGGTTTATTGATGAGTTATAGCTAAAAGTGACTCAACACAATCACTTTTATTATTATTATTTGTTACATTCGTATCCCACATTTTCCCACATTTTTGCAGGCTCAATGTGGCTTACATATAACCAACCGTTAACGGCGTTAGCCGATTCCAGTCTGAACAAATACATGGTATGAATGAATGCAAAGTGATATTGTGGTAGAATGAGGTACATGTATGGTAGGTACAATTAGGGGGAACTTAGGGAGGGAAAGGGGGAAGAAGAGTCAGGTAATTTTAGCTATTACTCATCAAATAACCACTTGCTTTGGAATCACGTTGGTCTACCCCTTTCTTCTTTTTGTTTCTATTTTGTTGGCCACTGTTAAAAACAGGATACCGGACAATAGACCTTCAGCCTGTCCCAGTATGTCAGTGTTTATATACATAAGCTACTGCTTTTGTCTCTGCTAACTCTGCTGGAACCTATCGTACTTGGTTGAAAGTAATTTGGGGAATCATAGGAAAGGAGGATGCAGTAGCTCTTCATCCCTTGGCATTTGTCTCAAACTAGTGCTCCTGCAGCTGGAAGGACCCATCTTCCATACCCGTACTCCCCCCCACCCCCCACCTCAACCTCTCCTCTCCCCTTTTCTGAGCTTACTCTCTTTTATCTCCTCACCTCTCTCCTGCCTTTTCCTCTGTCTGACATCGACACTTGCAGGAGCAAGACAGGTTTGGCATGTGGAGGAGTGGCCTAGTGGTTAGGGTGGTGGACTCTGGTCTTGGGGAACTGAGTTTGATTCCCACTTCAGGCACAGGCAGCTCCTTGTGACTCAGGGCAAGTCACTTAACCCTCTGTTGCCCCAGGTACAAATAAGTACCTGTATAAGAAAGCCGCACTGAGCCTGCCATGAGTGGGAAAGCACAGGCTCCTATTAAAGGGGACATGCTATAGAGCTGTAAACATTTTCAGACTGCAGTCCTTGCCTGATGGTCCATGACAAGCTGCTTCTGCCATCACTTTTTGAAGGAGTGGCCTAGTGGTTAGAGAGCACTGGTCTTGCAATCCAGAGGTGGCCGGTTCTGCTGCTCCTTGTGATCTTGGGCAAGTCACTTAACCCTCCATTGCCTCAGGTACAAACTTAGATTGTGAGCCCTCCTGGGACAGAGATATATCCAGTGTACCTGAATGTAACTCACCTTGAGCTACTACTGAAAAAGGTGTGAGCTAAATCTAAATAAATCACTGCATTCCCTGGATTACCTAAAGATTAGGTCTTAGCACCAGCCCATCAAACATCCCAGAACCCAGCTTTGTGATGCAGAAAGTAAGGTAAAGAGAGACTATAGGCATGCAAGGCCAGAGAACCATGTGTATAACTTACCCCCAGATTTTGTTTGTATATTTATTTGTTTGTTTGTTGCATTTGTATCCCACATTTTCCCACCTCTTTGCAGGCTCAATGTGGCTTACAATACATCATGGATGGTGGACATATAATAGAAAATAGACATTTAGTGTTACAAAAGGATCTTGGGTAACATGATAGCGATAAAACATGATAATAGTATGACAAGCAAATATTATAAGACAGTTCTGAGTATATGTAGAGGAGTTGTGTATATTTATATTGGTTGATCTTTGCGGTGTGCCTTGTTAAAGAGATGGGTCTTCAGTATTTTGCGAAAGTTCGTTAGTTCATAAATCGTTTTTATGTTTCGTGGCAATGCATTCCATAACTGTGTGCTCAAGTAGGTAAAGTTTGGCGCATGCATTAGTATATGGTGCCCAATGTTAGGTGTGGAATTTCATGTGCAGTTTCTATTTCTGCGCATAGGTTGATTGGCTCTTACTTGGCGCCAAGGATCAATCAATTGACCTTAAAGTGTTAATTGGAGCCAAATGCAAGGAAATACCGTATGCCTTATTCTATAACTCTCACACCTAATTTCCATCACACTCAACTCCAAAGGGGGTGTGACCATGAGCATGGGCAGTTCAAGGGCATGCCTGGAAATTAGATGCAGAGTTATAGAATACTATCATTACCACGAGACTTCCATGTCAGCCTTCACATCAACCTTTAGCTGGCAGAAATGCTTGTGCCTAAAGTTAGCTGCCAGATTGCAGACTTAAGCTAGCGTTCTGTAGAAGCAGTTCTGTGCAGAGCTGCTGTTATAGAATTCGCACTTAGGGGTCCTTTTACCAAGCTTCGGTAAAAGGGCCCCTGTGCTAGCGGTGGGGGCCGTTTTTGCCTCTCGCTGAGGCCCTTTTACCGCAGAGGGTAAAAAGGACGAAAAAAGAATTGGTCATGCAGTAAGATTTCACTTACCACATGGCCATGTGGTGGTGGTGGTGGGGGGGGGGGGCATTTACCACTACCCACTGAGATGGCGGTAAGGGCTCCTACACTAACCTGGCTGTAACTGGGTAGCCCGCAGTGCTGCCCAATTATCACCAGGTTAGCACCTGTGGAAATATTTTTAAAAATATTTCCACTAGCGCCGGAAATGCCACGCGCTGGGGGTATAACTACTGCCGGTGCCCGCGTTGGGCCGGTGGTGGCTCCAGATTGGCAAGCGGTAAGCTCGCGGCGGGCTTACCGCCACTTGTAAAAGGGATCCTTAGCGCACCTTATCCCGGCGCCTACTTTTGGGCCACCTTTACTGACTCCCCTCCCCCCTCAGCGTCTAAAATGCACTGTTGAACCCCACAGGCTCTGGGTCAAACCTATACGTGTGACAACCCTATTTCTATTGCTTTTACACAGAACTGCCATGAGAGAAAAAGGGGTGAAAGACTCCAGCATGTTATCAGCAGTATTCCTACATTAATCAACTTTATCGGCATGCATCAGGGGCTCAGATCAAATATTCAGCGTAGAAATGAAACGTCAACTGCTTGCTACTTAAAGATGCATCAGTCGGTGTCACAAGAAAGTGGAGCCTCCTTTTGATCGCGCAGGCTTCCTGACTGATTTAATTTCTGGAGCTGCCACTCACAGCGCAGTAGCATCTCTTTCAACAGGGCTACTGTTAAAGGGAACCAGGAAGAAATGATGATACTATCAACATGGTCATTTTTACTTTATTTTTGCATTTCCTGTAAACTTTTTTTTCCTCTTGATAGCTGAGTTGTGAAGAAAAATACCACCCCCCACCGGGCATTACGACCCCAAATGAAAATGAAAGAAAACTTTGTTAATGGTGATAATTTTAGCTAGAGCCCTGCTTTGTCCTTAGTTGAAGGGCTATGTTCTCCTGGATGGTATGTAAATTCAGTGTGACTGTCATGCATTTGCCTTCTACAGTCTGGGGCTCCTTGGGCCTCATACATCAATGGCTTGAGTAATGAAGGCCTAGACTTAGAAAACGGAGCAGGAGTAAAGAGATCCGAACCCCCATCTGAAAACCAAGAAGAAGAGGATAAAGAGATATTTGAGCTGGACATTAGGGCAGCAGACGGATGAAAAGACCGTAACCTTACAGAGACGCATGCTCTAGTTCAAGCAGAAGGCATTAAGGGATGAAATATCTCTGAGTAACAACTCATCTGTAACTGGAAAGGAGAGAGAACTGCTGACATTTAGCTGTGATCGGAGCTGGGGATGTCTGTCTTGCAGACGCTTAAAGGAACCAGGCATGTGGATGGAAGTGATTAATGATACCTCTGATATTATGGCTATAACTTTTATTAGACTTCTTTTTTTTTCTTTTTACATTTTTCTTCCCAATCATCCCAGCAGGTACAGGAGTAAGGCACCATCAATTACTCAGTCCCACCTGATTTCTTCAATCCCCACAACACTTTCTTCTGGAGAACTAAAGTGGAGGGGCTTGAGGATAACACGTGGGCTAAACATCACGTTCAGTTACTCTGCAGAATTTATGGTTCATCATTTGCAAATACGACTTTCGTCTACGCAGTTAATTGACAAGACAGCAAATTTAAAACCTTAATAAAGCCAAGATGATCAGTACAGAAAATTACATTCTGGGATGGAAGGCAGATATCATTTTAGGGGGCAATATTGAATAACATAGGAGCCTTTTTACTAAAGTGCATTAAGCACTTAGAGGTAAATTCGATAAATGGCGCCTAAAACATCAGCGCCCCCCCCCAAAAAAATGCCTAATTTAGGGTGGTGCACCATTATTCTGTAATTACGCATGTAACTGGAAGCCACACCCCTGTTCCACCCTGAAACACCCATGAACCCCCCCCCCCATGTCTGCGTGCCCTTTTTTGGACCACACTTAAATTTTAGGCTTGAATCCCTTGCTTAACTTTACGTGCGTTAGTCTCAATAAAATCTAATTAGTGCCAATAATTACTTGTAAAAAAAGCCAATTATTGACATTAATGTCTGTGTTTACAAAGGCATGCTATAGGTGCGTTAGCATTTTTAATGCGCGTTAAATGCTAACATGCATCAAACGCTAACATGCCTATAGGAATGTATTGGCGTGTTAGCGTTTAACGTGCCTTAACTTTATAGGCACGTTAAAAATGCTAACGCACCTTAGCAAACATAACCCTTATTGGCTTGTTATTCAATTAAATTGTGCACACAAATCAGAAATGTGCCTGAATTTGTGCGCACAATTTTTGCGACCTTTACAGAATCAGGGGGCTAATGCCCAGAAACAGGTTATCGCACACTGCGTTAATGGGTTTTATGGAAGCTTGCCTGTCACCATGCTTTAAACCATACATTACTGACTTTTAATAAAATAAATAACACAGGGTTAATGCAGGAGTGCTTAGCATCTCCTAAATAGGAGACAATATTTATTTATTTATTTGGATTTTGCTCACACCTTTTCAGTAGTAGCTCAAGGTGAGTTACATTTAGGTACACTGACAGCCAGATGCACTAACTCCACGGAAAGAGCCCTTCCCTTACCGATCCCTTAGTGAATCGGTAGAAAACGGGCATGTATGAAGGAAATCGCATGCAAATGAGCTGCTCGCTGTTAGCTCATTTGCACGCGATTTCCTTCCTAAGGAGGGGAAGCCAGTCGGCCAGCTGAGCATGCGCAGAGCAGCCAATCGTTATGCTGGCTGCTCTGCGCATGCCAAAGACGGCTTCATACACGTCCTTCACTAAAAAACAAAAAGGACGTCCCTGACGAGCACTTGGACGTTTTTCCCTTCAGATTTTGTGATGGGCGTCCTTCCCTTGGACGTGTTTTTCTTACGTGCCCGAAATGACCACGCCGGAGAGAATCGGGGATCGGGACGTGTGAGGACGTCCAAATAAAAAACTATTTGTACGTCCCTTTCGATTATGCCCCTCCAGGTCTCTCTCCATTCCAAGCAGCTGCTGCTTCTGTTTTTGTAAAGCAACTCCCTTTCCAGATCTCTTCAGTAAGTAACTTCAACACAGAGTCTTCCAGTGCTCATAGGCTGACAGGCCCTGTGATGTCAGCGAGTGAATACTGGAAAGCCTGTGCTGAGTTACTACCTAAAAAAGAGTAACTTCTGTGGTATGATTTTCCTCAGAAGGCCAGCATCACTCCAGCATCTATCAAAATCTATCAAGGCAGTTCCTTGGTTATCTATATCTAAATCTAGGCTTGCACTGTCCCTTTCCAGGTCAGCTAAAACTATGCACTTTTGGTTTTATCGAAAGCACAGCAAACAGGAATCTATGGGAAAGCAACACAAACAGAAGAAAGTAGAGGCTGGCCAAAAAGACGATCCACCACAGGAGACGAGATAGCTTAATATCAGTTTATTCACAGTACCAGTAGAAGGACCTGACATGGTCCGTGTTTTGGTGGTACAACAAACTCTTGTGAAACACAGGAAAGCTGTTAAAGTGGCAACTGACAGAAATCCCATGCAGCAGCCAGGGCTGGGAGCAGGGGCGTATCTGAGGTTCGGCGGTAGGGGGGGCAGGGGCTAGAGAGAGGGGGCACATTATAGCCCCCCCCCCGGCCGCCCCCCCTACCGCCGTCAACCCTCCCCCGCCTACTGCCGTCACCTACCCCCAAGGTCCGCTTCCTCCTGCCGGTTTTTTAAAATATTACTTCAGCTGGCAGGGGACCCCAACCCCCGCCAGCCCAGCCGAGGTCTTCTTTAACTTCTTCATCCTCGTGCTGTGAAAACTGCATCCTTCCAGTTGGACGGAGTCTGACGTCGCAGCACGTTGTATGTGCAGGACGTCAACGTGCTGCGACGTCAGACTCCGTCCAACTGGAAGGATACAGCTTTCACAGCAAGAGGATGAAGAAGTTAAAGAAGACCTCAGCTGGGCTGGCGGGGGTTGGGGTCCCCTGCCAGCTGAAGTAATATTTTTAAAAACCGGCAGGAGGAAGCGGACCTCGGGGGTAGGTGACGGCGGTAGGCGGGGAAAGGGTTGACGCCGGTAGGCGGGGGAGGGTTAACGGCGGTAGGGGGGTCCAGGGTGAAATCTGCGGGGGCCCAGGCCCCTGTGGCCCCATGCAGATACGCCCCTGGCTGGGAGAGAAGCTGCTGTGATCAAGGAGAACAGGAGATGGCATGATGTCAAAATATTGAAGCTACTTAGGTTAGTCTATGTTTCCCCTTCCCTGCGCAGCCGTCGTTCTGCGTACACTCAAGACAAAGCAGACAAACCACTGAGCTGCTGCATCCACGATGTCGTTCTTTATTGGTAGCATTTTTATTTAATCTCACTTATATTTTCAAACATGCCAGCTTGTGCAGCATGCAGATGTACACAGAAGAAGTATAATAATGGAATAACTTTTCATAAGTAGAGTAGTAATTTGTTATAAATCGTAATCAGTGTGTCATTTGGAGGGGACACCCTAACACCCTAGCACGTGTTTTATTCGTGCAGAAAATTTTTTTCTTCTGGTAAAGAGACACTAAAACATATAAGAATCAAGTACTCAGCATTCAGAGTTTCTCTCTATTTATTTAGGGCCCCTTTTACCAACCTGTGGCAAAAGGAGGCCTTTGCTGGTGTCGGTGTGTGTTTTTGATGCACGCCAAGGCCCCCTTTTACCGCAGCTGGTAAAAGGGTAGCCTTTCTTTTCTGGAGGAAATGGCCATGCGGCAAGTAAAACACTTGCCGTGTGGCTATTTCGGAAGGAAGCCCTTACTGCCACCTGCCACCCATTGAGGGTAAGGGCTCCTGCACTAACCCAGTGGTAACTGCAGCGCATGACACTACTACTACTAATACTACTATTTATCATTTCTATAGCGCTACAAGGCATACGCAGTGCTGTACACCATACACAAAAAGACAGTCCCTGCTCAAAGAGCTCACAATCTAGATAAGACAAACAGACAGAACAATTAAGGGAAAGGGAATAAATAGGTGAGGTTAAAGGACAGGGTAAGTGAGTAGTGGTTAGGAGTCAAAAGCAGTGGTAAAGAGGTGGGCTTTAAGTTTGGACTTGAAAACAGCCAAAGACGGAGATAGACGCACAGGCTTAGGAAGTCTATTCCAGGCGTGAGGTGCAGCAAGACAAAAGGAATGGAGTCTTGCATTAGCAGTAGAGGAGAAGGAGACTGATAAGAGAGATTTATCTACAGAACGGAGTACCCGATGGGGGGGGGGAGGGCGTAGGGAGAGACAAGTGGAAAGGTACTGGGGAGCGGCAGAGTGAATACACTTATAGGTCAATAAGAGAAGCTTGAACTGAATACGGAAGCAGATAGGAAGCCAGTGAAGTGACTTAAGGAGGGGGCTAATGTGAGCATAGCGACTTTGGTGGAAAATGAGTCACGCAGCAGAGTTTTGGACTGATTGAAGAGGAGAGAGATGGCTAAGAGGGAGGCCGGTGAGAAGTAGGTTACAATAATCAAGATGAGAGGTGATAAGAGTGTGGACAAGGGTTCTGGTAGAGTGCTCAGAGATGAAGGGACGGATTTTGTTAATGTTATAGAGAAAGAAACGACAGGTTTTGTGAGCAGAGAAGGAGAGAGAGGAGTCAAAGATGACCCCAAGGTTGCGAGCTGACGAGACAGGGAGAATGAGAATGCCATCCACAGAAATAGAGAAAGGGGGGAGAGGAGAGGTAGGTTTAGGGGGAAAGATGAGAAGCTCGGTTTTGGCCATGTTAAGTTTTAGATGACGTTGGGACATCCAGGCAGCGATATCAGACAGGCAGGCTGAAACCTTGGTCTGTATGCTGGTTGAGATTTCAGGGGTAGACTGCCGCTTGGTACACCCTGGAGCTACAAAAATAAATATATTTTTGTAGCACCAGATATGATGGCGCCCTGGGGTGGGACCCAGGTTCAAATCCCACTTCAGCTCTCTTTATCTAACTCCAGGACCAGAGATGTATCTGCAACTACATTCAAAGTGGGTTGCGTAGTATATACAGGTCCTTATTTGTACTGGGAGGCAATGGAGAGTTAAGTGACTTTCCCAGCATCACAAGAAGCTGCAGCAGGAATCAAACCAAGTTCCCCAGGATCGAAGTCCGCACCACTCTGGAGGGCTCACCATTTAAAATAACAAAGTTTCAGTGGAATACGAACCTAGGTGCTCTGGATTAAAATCCATTGCACTGACCACTAGGCTGCCCCTCTGCTCTGCAGGGATGTCTGTGTGACCATTTTCATACAAATGATGCAAGACAGACACGATAACCAGGTGGTAACTCCAATTTGGCGCATGTTGGACGTGCATAGGCGCCTACGCAGCTTAGTAAAAGGGCCCCAAAGTTTTTTATAATTATGGTCATAAAAATTTGAAAACGTTTTTATTCTAAGAACATTTACCCCCCCCCCCCCCCCCCCTGGTTACAAAGCCACACCAGTGGCTGCCAGTGCGCTAATGCTGACACAGCCATGTGCTTTGTATACAGGGGGGTTAGTCTTAAATGCTATTTTGACTATGTTTTTGTATGTATAATTATTTAATTGTATATTTGAGTAATTTTACTGTACACCACTTAGGACCCATTAAAGGAAGTTAGCGGTATATCATGTGTAAGATTAGATTAGACATTTTATTTTGGAAAATGGCTGTTCATTTGGACATTCTCAGGTATTTTCAAACAGGAAACCACATCGTTTTCCCTGTTCAAAAATGGCTGTGAAATTGACTTTTTTTGGACATTTTGTGCTGGACTTTTTTTATTTATTTTTTTGCCCTTACATATCTTAAAAATACGATTCCACGTTTCTTTATAAAAAGAATATCAACAAAATCTGCTGAAGTTACTGCTAATGCAGCCACGTACACAAACGCGAACAGATCACTACCATGGACACCTGAATGTGGAGTACCACAAGGATCCCCCCTCTCACCAACTTTATTCAATCTAATGATGATACCTTTAGCCAAACTTCTAGCCAATCAAAACCTCAACCCCTACATATATGCAGATGACATCACAATCTACATCCCGTTCAAACATGATCTAAATGAAATCACAAACGAGATCAACCAAAGCCTCCAAATAATGCACACCTGGGCAGATGCATTCCAGCTAAAACTTAATGCAGAAAAAACACAATGTCTTGTACTTACCTCACAATATAACACAAAAAACTTCACCACCATAACCACACCATACTGTTCTCTTCCTGTCTCACAAAACTTGAAAATTCTTGGAATCACCATTGATCGAAATCTCACTCTTGATGCCCACGTGAAAAACACTACGAAAATGATGTTCCACTCCATGTGGAAACTCAAGAGAGTAAAACCTTTCTTCCAGAGATATATCTTCCGTACCTTGGTACAGTGAATGGTAATAAGTCATCTGGACTACTGCAATACACTATACGCTGGCTGCAAAGAACAGACTATTAAAAAACTCCAGACGGCCCAGAATACGGCCGCCAGACTCATATATGGAAAAACTAAATACGAAAGTGCAAAACCCTTAAGAGAGAAACTTCACTGGCTCCCACTTAAGGAACGCATTCCATTCAAGATCTGCACGATTGTACACAAAATCATTCACGCAGACACCCCAACCTACATGCTAAACCTCGTGGACCTACCTCCTAGAAACGCCACAAGATCATCTCGCAAATTTCTCAACCTACACTTCCCCAGCTGTAAAGGACTAAAATACAAGATGATGCACGCCACCACCTTCTCCTACATGAGCACACAGTTATGGAATGCATTACCCACAGACCTAAAAGCAATCGACGAAACAACTACCTTTCGCAAATTTCTGAAGACATATTTCTTCAACAAGGCCTACAATGAGAACCTACAGCTCCACTAATCCACTTCACCAACCCATTCTGTTATGAAAGCCCACCTTCTATAAATACCCTAATAAATCCCTTCCTTCTTCTTCCTTCCCTTAACTAATTTCTACTCAATACTAACTATACTTGATTCACTGGAATAACTATGTTATCAATACTATGTAAGCCACTTTGAGCCTGCAAATAGGTGGGATAAGGTGGGATACAAATGCAATAAATAATAAATAATAAATAATTTACACCACCATGGGAGCTAGAGGAAACATATGCAGCTGAAGTAAACAATGTAGATGCAAATTTTACAAACTGCATGCACACTTCATAACTCTACTCATGCTCCACAGAAACATTCCTACATCTAGGTCACTTAAAAGCATGCTCTATCTTATCACCATGCATACTTTTACATACATTCCCGGGGACAAAATTTTACATAAACAGGGTGCAAAAAGTTTGTTATAGAATGACCTCACATGTAGTTTCAGGTATTCTAACCACCCAAGTCAAATCACTGGAAAAACACAGATAAAGTCAGATCACTGGAAATACACAGATAAAGCTAAATGGATACCTGCTATTTCTGTAGTTTGACTCGGATGGAGATTATCCATCTAGCCACTGAATGCTGCCACTAGACAGATTATTTTTCAGCCCGACTCTGGAATGCTCATAACCTGCCTCCATCAAAACATCTAAATTTTAGCCATATAGCAACTGGAGATATGCGATCTGCACCTGCTGCCGAGTTCAGAAGTGGTTTTGAATATTGGCCAGCCTATTTTTAAGTAAGAGTATTAATGCTTCCCTTTGAATTTCCCTACTGTGTACACTGGAGGCATGCTAAGAATACAGTAATATATGTTATTGTTATTATTATCCCCGGGCATGAACAAAGAATATCAAGGTACACTTGACGGGAACATGAACCCTTCAGCACAGTTCCAGGATTATCATTTAAATAAAGAGGTGAGTGAGTGGCAGATGGTACAACATGTGCTCTGTTACAGACCTTTCTTCCAACTAGTCACATTAGCTTTGCTTTCAATGGAACTATTGGAATCCTTCAACATAGGACATCTCTCAACAAAAGCACAGAATTGAGTAATTTCACCTTTTAATTAATGCAGTTTGTGTTCCTTGTTTTATTTATAGCTGACCATATATTGCCTGCTTTTATTGCTCATTTGTTTTAATACGGTGGAATGGTATAGGCTTTGTTTTCTATATAACTTACATGCCCACTGCATGGTATGCTCTTACTTACTACTTATATCCAGGGTATCAGATGCGCTCCAAACGCAATTGCATTTTTTTCCCTGTTCAAAACATGTACTTTATGTCTTTTTTTCTATGACATTTTACTGCATAGTGACGGCCTCTACTGCCCGTCGTTGTATACTTGTTTTTTGTTTTAGGGGCCCTTTTACTAAGCCGCGTAAGCGCCTATGCATGCCCGATGTGCACAAAGTCCGAGTTTCCGCCTGGCTACCGCGTGGCCTGGGTGGTAATTTCATTTTTGACGCGCGTCCCCAGATTAATGCGTGAGGCCTTACCGCTAAGTCGATGGGTGGCGGTAAGGTCTCAGACCCCAAATGGATTCACATCCATTTTCATTTTGCTGCACGCCCACTTTTTCTCAAAATTTTTAAAAGGCATTTTTACAGGTGCACTGACAAATGAATCTGCGCACATCCAAACACACGCCTACACTACTGCAAGCCATTTTTCGGCGCACCTGAGTAAAAGGACCCCTTAATTACATACCTTTTGCATACTCTAAACTATTATTTATATTTCGGATTTAAGACCACTCTATCGCTGTTCTTCAGCATTTGCGGTTTTAATCACATCCATTAAGGACATTTGTTTCACAATCACTTTTAGCTATGGATATTTTCTCTTATCTATAATCCATAATCGGCAGCCCTCACCATGGCACTTGCCCTTCCATATGTTTTTCACTTTCTTTTTTTTCACGCAGATTGCACTGTTTCTTCTATTACTTTTTAGCACATTATTGCGATGTGCGCAATGCTTACAATGCATATCAGACGCGCATAAAAAATGGAATTTTTTCACGGAGAGAGTAGTGGATGCTTGGAATGCTCTCCCGCGGGAGGTGGTGGAAATGCAAACGGTAACGGAATTCAAACATGTGTGGGATAAGCATAAAGGAATCCTGTGCCGAAGGAATGGATCCTCAGGAGCTTAGTCAAGATCGGGAGGCGGGGCTGGTGGTTGGGAGGTGGGGATAGTGCTGGGCAGACTTATACGGTCTGTGCCAGAGCCGGTGGTGGGCAGCGGGACTGGTGGTTGGGAGGCAGGGATAGTGCTGGACAGACTTGTACGGTCTGTGCCAGAGCCGGTGGTTGGGAGGCAGGGCTGGTGGTTGGGAGGTGAGGATAGTGCTGGGCAGACTTATACGGTCTGTGCCAGAGCCGGTGGTTGGGAGGAGGGGCTGGTGGTTGGGAGGCGGGGATAGTGCTGGGCAGACTTAAACGGTCTGTGCCCTGAAGAGCACAGGTACAAACCAAAGTAGGGTATACACAAAAAGCAGCAAATATGAGTTATCTTGTTGGGCAGACTGGATGGACCGTGCAGGTCTTTTTCTGCCGTCATCTACTATGTTACTATGTTAGTTACCGTCCGGGGCATGCAGTAGCCAGGCAGTAGTTCCAAATTGACATGCGATGGATGTGCGTAGGCACCTATGCGCCTTAGAATTGCCCCGTTATTGCTTTTGACTAATAGATTGGTGAAAAGACACCCTGAGATCCTGGGACAGGAAGAAGCATATTTGATTATTGCTGTGCATTTATTATAATTTACTAATTTCCAGTTTATCTTAGCTTAAATTACTCTGTCGTTTACTTTATTGGTAAGTTTTAGTTACAGTTACAGTTTTTTCAAATTGTGAAATGCTCAGATATTCATTGATGTGCGGTAAGTTAAAATAAATATGATACTTGATTCAATAATGTCTATTTCTTGTCTTTGATGTCTTTATATCTGCTTGACAAAAGATCAACTGGTGGGCACTCACTATTGCTATAATGGATTACCTATTTTGAAAAATGCTCTTTAAATTCTGTTTACAGGTGGGACTCACTTTACAGACAGGAATACTGCATTTCGACACGGGACCTTTTACTTCAAGTGATAGTTACTTTTTAATGATCAACATAATGTTAATGAGAAAATGATACTTCATGTCCTGCCCACTGGATATTTCAAATCAACCGTATTAACTTACCCAGTCTGAGTACCACATTAACTTCCTGGCATATCCACTGTCAAGCTCTGTGATGAAAAGAAAAGATTTGACCCTAGAAGGCGACTGGATGGAAATTGCTACTGTTCCAGTACTTGTAAAGCATCTTTCATCTGTGCAGACAGCAGTAGTAATAGAGTTCCTGTGAATGAAAATAAAAAATCCCCAAAGAAAGTGAAAGGGTTTGCTTTGTGGATTATTTACCATGCTGAGTAGTATTCATACAAAGGTGTAGAGATCTTTGGAGGCTGCAGGCCAGCGGGATTATGCTAAACTTCAGCTAATTTCCAGCTGTCAGCCAATGCAGTGTCTAGTAAAATATTCTGCAGGTGTTGTAGAAATAGAGCACAGTGCAGGGAGATGAATCCAGTATGAACCTCAGCCACACTTGTCAGCTACAACTAAGACTATGTTAGGGTTACCATATTTTGGCCCCCCAAAAGAAGGACACATGCCCCGTCCCCTTTCACATCCTGCCCCACCCCCTTTCACGCCCTTGCTCCGCCCCTTTCACGCCCTCACTCCGCCCCTGTCACATTTTCCCCTCCCCCCTCACACACCCCATCACTCCCCCTCCCCGTCATCCCCTCCCCTTACCTTACTACTGCCCTGGTGGTCTAGTAACCTCTTCGGGGCAGGAAAGAGCCCCCTCTTTCCTGCCTAGAGCGTTGCCCTGTATGCATTCTTCCTGTTGCTGATCTCGGCGCCGATTAAAAATGGCCACTGAGAGTTGAAGTCTCGCAAGGTCACTTCAACTCTCGGCGGCCATTTCGAATCGCTACCGAGATCAGCAACAGGAAGGACGCATGCAGGGCAGCGCTCCGGGCAGGAAAGAGGGTAGCTCTTTCCTGCCCCGAAGGCGGAAGAGGTCACTAGACCACCAGGGTAGTAGTAAGTAAGGGGAGGGGAGGCTAGCAATCTGCCCATTTGTCCGGATTTCTGAACAAACGGGCAGGCTGGTGGGCGGGCCGTCCCTTGGACGGCCCGCCCACCAGCCTGCCCGCTTGTTCAGAAATCTGGACGAACGGGCAGATTGGAAAAACCAACCCGGTTGCCAGGACATGTCCTCAAAAAGAGGACCTGTCCGGGTAAATCCAGACATATGGTAACCATAGACCATGTTACACTCAAGACCAGGAAGTTAGGAGCAGCTATGGGATTTGACAGCTACTGGATCCCGTTAAGAACGGGGCTAATTGTGTTGACTGTGGTTGGATAATCCCCCTTTAGTATTACAGAGGTAGCTTGTGGCATGAGCAGAAGTTTGAATTCCTTTCAATTGAAAAACGCAAGAGCCTTTTTCCCACAGCTTGATAAAAGAGCCCCTATGTTTGATAGTGGGAATGTTTAATGGAGGAATAGCCTAGTGGTTAGTGTTACAGACTTTGATCCCGGGAAACTGAGCTCAAGTCTCATTGCAGCTCCTTGTGACTCTGGGTAAGTCACTTAACCCTCCATTTCCCCAGGTACAAATAAGTACCTGTATATACTATCCAGCTCATTTTCAAAAGAGAAGGGCGCCCATCTTTCGACACAAATTGGGAGATGGGCGCCCTTCTCTCAGGGGCGCCAGCATCGGCATAATCAAAAGCCGATTTTGGGCGACCCCAACTGCTTTCCATCGCCGGGACGACCGAAGTTCTCAGGGGCGTGTTGGAAGGGTAGAGAAAGCGGGACAGGGGCATGCCGGGGCGTGGTTAAGAGATGGCCGGCTGCGGCCGATAATGGAATAAAATGGGTGTCCCTGGCGAGAATTTGGTCCACTTTTTTTGGTCCCTTTTTTTTAGGTCCAAGTCACAAAGAAGTGCCCGAACTGCCCAGATGACCACCGGAGGGAATCGGGGATCACCTCTCCTGACTCCCCCAGTTGTCACTAACCCCCTCCCACCCTAAAAAAAAAACTTTAAAAACTTTTTTTGCCAGCCTCAAATGTCATACCCCGGTCCATGACAGCAGTATGCAGGTCCCTGGAGCAGGTTTAGTGGGTGCAGTATACCTCAGGCAGGCAGACCCAGGCCCATCCCCCCCCCCCCACCTGTTACACTTGTGATGGAAAATGAGAGCCCTTCAAAACCCACCAGAAACCCACTGTACCCACATGTGGGTGCCCCCCTTCACCCCTTAGGGCTATGGTAGTGGTGTATAGTTGTGGGGAGTGGGTTTGGGTTTTTTTTGGGGGGGGGGGCTCAGCACCGAAGGTAAGGGAGCTATGCACCTGGGATCAATTTGTGAAGTCCTCTGTAGTGCCCCCTAGGGTGCTCGGTTGGTGCCCTGGCATGTGAGGGGGACCAGTGCACTACGAATCCTGGCCCCTCCCATGACCAAATGCCTTGGTTTGGTTCGTTTTTGAGATGGGCGCCATCGGTTTCCATTATGGGGGAAAACCGAGGGTGCCCATCTCTAAATCCGGCGATCTGAGCATTTAGGTCGAGATTTGGGTGGACCAACTATATTTTTGAAATGAAAGATGGACGCCCATCTCGTTCAAAAATACTGTTGGCCCTGCCCCTTCGCCGCGCCGTCCTCAGAGATGGGCGCCCTTAGCGATGGGAGTCCCCGTTCGAAAATGCCCCTCTATGTAAACTATTTTGAATGTATTTGCAAAAATCACAGAAAGGCAGTGTATCAACTCCCATTTCCCTATCAATTACAATATTATTATAAATGCAAAGCAGTTGAGTAGAAAGGTTTTGTAAGACTACCAGGTTGTTAGTGTCACACGCTTTCAGGACAGTATGAGGGTAATTTTATAAATACTTTTTTTGTGAATAAATGCTATTGAACATATGTAAAGACATCCTGTAAAATTGCCCCATGCATATAAGTATAAATTTTACAAACGGACAAATACTTTTTCACAACCCGAGTGTAGGTATGTTTGAGGGAGGATGTAAGAACATATAGCCATACTGGGTCAGACCAATGCTCCATCTAGTCCAGTATCTTGTTTCCAACAGTGGCCAATCCAGGTCACAAGTACCTGGCAGAATCCCAACTAATAGCAACATTCCATGCTACCAATCCCATGTCCATCTCAATAACAGACTATGGATTTTTCCTCCAGGAACTTGTCCGAACCTTTTTTTAAACCCAGATTTGCTCACCGCTTTTACTACATCTTCTGGCAAAGAGTTCCAGAGCTTAACTATTTACTGAGTGAAAAAAAATATTTCATCCTATTTGTTTTAAAAGTGTTTCCGTGTAACTTCATTGAGTGTCCCCTATAGTCTTTTGTGCTTTTTGAAAGAATAAAAAAATGGATTCACTTCTGCTCATTCTACACTCAGGATTTTGTTGACCTCAGTCATATCCACCCCACCCCCGCCTCAGCTGTCTTGAGCAGAATGCAGACTGAAGCCTCACTGGCTGTAGCCTCAACATTAAAAATGTATAAATCTACATGTTTGTTAAGAATTATAGGTTGTTACATGTTCCAACTTTCTACCTGATTTGATTTGAAAAAGTCTCATCACGGAATGTTTGCGTCTGCTGGGCCTCTGTTGTGGAATTCATTACCATGTGAGCATCATTGTTAGCCTTTCATAAAAGTCTTAAGACATATCTTTTTAATCAGGCCTTTGGTGATGATGGTTGATTAATATCATTTTGATTTGATTATGCTGCAGTCCTAATACAAGTCTAATAAATGTTGGTTCATATGTATTAGTTTTAGAATTGTTGTATTAGACATAGAATTTTTGTTTGGATTTGTTTTTTTAAGTGTTTGTATGCTTTATCCTTTTATTATGGATGTACCACTTAGACTATTAAGATAATGTGGTTTATAAATTTGTAAATTTACATTTACTGCCTAGTTTTTAGACAGAATATAAATTGATAACTAAATAAAAATGAATTAATTTAACTGCAAAGTTACTAATGTGGCTTTCATGCAAGGCAGGGTAGGTCCAGGCTCCCTTTCATCATCTCATATTGTCATGAATGGCTTCTCTTCAGGGCCCCAAACTCTCCTGCAGGGCAAGACACAGCAAAGACATAACCTCTCCCTGATGTCACCATTTACAGCCATTTGAGGTTTCCCTGGAGGTAGGGTGAGGGTTTGGCACTGAAAGGAAAGGGTTAGTTGCAAAACAACAGGATTCCCTAGGAAAGACAATGGATAAGCCTGCAGGTTGAGTGCAACACTGCATGAACTTTAAAACATGTTACTGGAACTTGGGAATTCCTCTTTGGCATCATGCCAGCATGACATAATGCACTAGCAGCAAATTTGAGAGTCTGAAATCATGCCCCATATACCCTGGCCTAGGAGTGGGGTTCATTAATGTTATGGTATATGCAAAATGAACCCATTTGGAGGCATTGTCCCTCAGAAAGATACCACTTCTGCAGTAACAAGATGGTGCTGGCATGGAGCATGGGTGAAACCAGGAAAGTTACTTGGAGGGGCATTTTCGAAAGAAACGTCCAAACTTGCGATTTGGACGTCTTTGCAAAACATCGAAATTCAGGAGCGGGGAAAACCATATTTTCAAAAAAAGATGGATGTCCATCTTTCATTTCGAAAATACCGTCAGAGACGTCCAAATCCTTAAATTTGGACGTCCTTGGATTTGGACATATCTGACTTTCGTCGATTTTCGAAACCAAAGACATCCATGTGCAAGCCATTTGGATGTGGGAGGAGTCAGCATTTGTAGTGCACTGGTCCCCCTGACATGCCAGGACACCAACCGGGCACCTTAGGGGGCACTACAGTGGACTTCATAAAATGCTCCCAGGAACATAGCTCCCTTACCTTATGTGCTGAGCCCCCCAAAACCCAAAATCGGGTTTCAATTATACCGATTTGGACGTCTCTTTGAGAAAGACGTCCATCTTCTGTTTTATGTCGAAAGATGGATGTCCTTCTCTTTCGAAAATGAGCCTGATAGTAACATAGTAGATGACGGCACATAAAGACCTGTTTGGTCTATCCAGTCTGCCCAACAAGATAAACTCGTATGTTCTACTTTATATGTACACCTGACCTTGATTTGTCCTTGCCATTTGCAGGGCACAGACCGTAGAAATCTGCCCAGCACTAGCTTTGCATCCCAATTACCGGTGTTGCCACCCAACCACTGCTAAACATCTGTGGATCCATTCCTTCTGAACAGGATTCCTTTGTGTTTATCCCATGCATTTTTTAATTCCGTTACTGTTTTCATCTCCACCACCTCCCGCGGGAGGGCATTCCACGTATCTACCACTCTTTCCATGAAAAAATACTCCCTGAGTCTGCCCCCCCTTCAACCACATTTCATGACCTCTAGTTCCAGAACTTATCTGGATACTGACATTATTCAATCTGCTCTCCAGATAACTTAGGGCAGACAGCTGTCTTAAGTTTTTTGAATAGCAGACTGAATATTGCCCCTGTCCGGATAAAAGTTCTGGTGCTAATTGTCTTATCTGAATATTCAGCACTGGCCACTATCCAGATATTGGCACTGAGTATCCGGATATTTTTTGACCACTACAACTGGTGTTCAAAAAAGTAACTTACCATGATGAATGAATATTGACCCAGTTACATTAATATTAATTAGAACTCTTTGTAGAGCAACAAGGATTTAAATAGTATAAAGCAAAATACTGGAAGGACCTTGCCTTGTCTGTATTGGTCTAATCCTAATTAGTTTGCTCGTCATTGGTACATGATCTGTATCGCTACGCAAGTATACAACAGGCTTCTGTTTAGCTGATATCTCTGCTCTAGTTTATAATGAAAAACTATCTAATAAAGAAAATTATTTGCCATAATAATTCTTATTCAAACATAACACAGTCTTACTGTTGCTAAACCCATTTTGCCACATCCAGGATACATCAATATAACCCTTTAGATCCTGTGACAGGGATCATGGTTTCCATATACGACCATTCATGTCCACCAGTGAGATGTTTCTTACTTGATAAATTAGGTGTATAATAGCCATGAAGTCACAAACAATCAGCCTTTTCATGCAGATAGCATTTCATGATTTTTTAAGAAGGACAAAATAATTAGCATGTTTTCCATGGATATTTTGTTTCCTTGTCCTGTAATAATGCTACTGGCTGGTGCCATTTTAAAGATGAGTTAGTGGAGAAAATCTTACACTTTGTAAGGAAAGACCATGTCAGATATTTGAAATGAGCAGAGCACTGGTGCTGAGATACCAGCCATTAAATTTGGGATTTCATCCGTAAGATCACATTATTGTTAGGTTGGTGGACTTTGGTCCTGGGGAACTGAGGAACTGAGTTCGATTCCCACTTCAGGCACAGGCAGCTCCTTGTGACTCTGGGCAAGTCACTTAACCCTCCATTGCCCCATGTAAGCCGCATTGAGCCTGCCATGAGTGGGAAAGCGCGGGGTATAAATGTAACAAAAATAAAATAGATACTATTGGAGATTCTACATGGAATGTTGCTACTATTGGAGGTTCTAGATGGAATGTTGCTACTATTGAGATTCTGTTGCTACTATTTGAGATTCTACATGGAATGTTAATGTTGCTATTCCACTAGCAACATTCCATGTAGAAACCTGCGCAGCCACATTGCTGATCTGCAAGGGCAGGCTTCCACATGGAATGTTGCTAGTGGAATAGCAACATTAACATTCCATGTAGAATCTCAAATATTTATTTTAGATTTTGCTCACACCTTTTTCAGTAGTAGCTCAAGGTGAGTTACATTCAGGTACTCTGGATATTTCTCTGTCCCAGGAGGGCTCACAATTTAAGTTTGTACCTGAGGTAAAGGAGGGTTAAGTGACTTGCCCAAGATCACAAGGAGCAGCGGTGGGATTTGAACTGGCCACCTCTGGATTTCAAGAGCAGTGCTCTAACCACTAGGCTGAGTTTCCTATTTTTTTTTTTTTTTTATTAATGGTCATGTGCTAATTTTCAGTGGAGATCTGTCGCGGCGGAGGAACACTGAGATCTCAAGGTAAAATAACAGAGAAACAAAAGGAGTGGGAAATAGACCAGGCTGACCAGGAACAAATGAGGAGATTTCAAATGATGGTACAGTTTACCATCATTTGAATTCTCCTCCTTTGTTCCTGATCAGCTTGGTTTTCTTCCCACTCCCTTTGTTTCTCATGTGCTAATTTTGCCATTAGTGCATGGCCATGAAACCAGATGGGATGGGGTCCTTTTACTAAGCAAGTTTTTCTTTATTCAGTGCCTAGTTAGACTCTGGAACTCATTGCCGGAGAAGGTAGTGATGGCAGCTGGCCTTGCTGAGTTTAAAGGGGGTCTGGACAGATTCCTGAAGGAATAAGTGCATTCACTCTGCAGCCCCTCACTACCTCTCCACCTTCATCTCTCCCCACACTCCTTCCCTAAAACTCTGTTCACTGGGCAAATCTTTCCTAATTGCGCCTTTCTCCTCCATCGCTAACTCCAGACTCCGCTTCTTCTATCTCGCCACACCTTATGCCTAGAATAGACTTCCTGAGCCATTACGTCCAGCTCCATCCCTCGCAGCCTTCAAATCCGGGCTAAAGGCCTACCTGTTTGATGCTGCTTTCAACTCCTGACTTGTAACTTTTATCTTATCCTTATGTGTCCTTTTGTCCTTCCCTTATCCTTTTTGGTCCTGTCTGTTTGTCTTGATTTAGATTGTAAGCTCTTTTGAGCAGGGACTGTTTTTTCTTCTTCATGTTCAATTGTAAAGCACTGCGTACGACTGGTAGCGCTATAAAAGTGATTTATAATAGTAGTAGGAAAGTCCATTGATCACTATTAAATTTTGGGTTTTTGCCAGGTTCTTGGGGCCTGGATTGGCCGCTGTCAGAGACAGAGTGCTGGACTTGATGGGCCTTTGGTCTTTTCCCAGCGTGGCAGTGCTTATGTACTTATGTGGCCTGCACTAGTATGGGTGCGTGAAATTTCCGCTTGGCGCTTTGGGCCATTTTTTTACCACAGTGGGTAAAAAGGCCTTTTTTTAAAAAAAAATGGGGCAGTAAATGGCCGTGCGCTAATTTTAAAAGTAGTGTGTGGCTGTTTGCTGCCCAAGCCCTTATCACCACCTATTTACTTGGCGGTAAGGGCTCACGCGCTACTTGTGCGGTAATCAGGCAGCACGTGGCAATGTGGCCAGTCAGCCAATTACCACTGGGAACACCCCCCACAGTAGAAAATAGAAAATTATTTTCTACCACGGGAAAATGCATGTGCCAACTTCAGAACTACCACTGGGTGCCCGCTCTACCCCGTTGGTAGGGTTGATTTGGTGACGCTACCAACATGATAGCCCTACCGCATCTTAATAAAAGGGTACCATAGTACATGAGCCCTTACTGCCACCATGTAGGCAATAAGCAGGGCCACCGAGAGACTGATCCGGGCCCGGAGCAAGGCCGCGACCGCCACTGTTCCCAGTCTCCACCCGCCCGCACCTGGCCCCATCGACAGCCCCCTCCGTCCGCCACCAGGCCCCCTGCATTCAAATCGGCAGCGCATCACCTCCGTGTGAAAGCGACAGATCGCCTCCCTTCGGGCCCTCCCTCACTGTGCCCCGCCCTCGCGGAAACAGGAAGTTACATCAGATGAGGGCGGGACACAGTGAGAAAAGGCCCGAAGGGAGGCAATCTGCCGCTTTCACACGGAGGTGAGCCGCTCCTGATTTGAATGCGGGGGCCGGTGCCGGACGGAGGGGGGTTGTCGACGGAGCCAAGGGCGGGCATGTGAGACCGGAGACTGCAGCGTCGGCGACCTGGGAGAAGGAGAGAGACCCCGGCGTCGGGCCCCCCTTGGAGGCCCGGGCCCGGGAAATTTTCTCCTCCCTGTCCCCCCTCTCTGCAGCCCTGGCAATAAGGGTTCATGAACTATGCACGTGCTAATCAGTTAGTGCACGGCAATGTAGCTGTACTAGCCAATTAGAGCAGAACACCCCCCTCTCCACCCCCAGACATGCCCCCTGTGGCAAAAAAAATATATGCATATTTTTTAGCACGTGCACATGGCAAAATTGCCATCAGATACAATGCACCCTGCAATAATTTTTGTTGCAATAAGCATGCATTAGTGATTACTGCAGATTTGTGAAAGAACCTCTCAGTTTGTACATGATGCAATGGAGGGTTAAAGGCTCCTTTTACTATGGGTGGTAAGTCCAATGCAGGCTTACCGCTCGCTATACAGGAAGTACCACCAGGCTACCTCAGCAGCCCGGCAGTATTTCCAACCCCTAGTGCGCCGTCATTTCTGGCGCTACAAAAATGTATGAATTTTTGTAGCACCGGAGTGTACCCGGTGGTAATCGGACAGAGCCGTACTCTGCCTGGTTAACGCTGGGTTAATTCAGGAGCCCTTACCGCCAGCTCAATGGGTGGCAGGAAGGGCTTCCCCCTGAAATGGCCATGCGGCGTTTACCACTGCAGTAAAAGGGGGGCCTCGGCACGCGTGTAAAACACACGCTGACGCCAGCGCCAGCCCCCTTTTGCCGCAGCTTGTTAAAAGGGGCCCTAAGTGAAATGCACAAAATCACAAGGGGTGGCAATGGGATTTGAATCTTGGCTTTGCTGGTTTTCAGCTCGCTGCTCTAACCATTAAGGTACTCCTCAATTCTAAACTGGTGTGTTAGGATATGTATCTCTGACATAAAGCCATAGGGCTATTACATCTCACTTTATCCAATTGTTTTGCAAATCTGTAAGCTACTGGAGATAAAATTAGAATATCTTAAAAGGAAGCATTTTCTATTTATCATAATATACCAAGCTTAGGGGAATATATATCAGACTGCATAAATGATAAAGCAAGCGTTAACATGCATTAGATGCCAAAAGTTATCTATCGTAGGCAGTTAGCATGCTTCTACACTGCTATTATAGTATATAAATTATATTGTATTAGTGTTAAAGCAAAATCTGTGTTAATGAGGTAATGAGATGAAAAGTATGCTAAATAGCTCATTACCTATGACAATGAAAAATCAATTTTGTTGCTACATTTTGCAAGGTTTACAACTTTGATCTCAAACACGCTTCGAAAGCGCGAAACCCCTCCTAAGAAGCTTACATTGGCTTCCTCTTAACACTCACATAACATTCAAAATAGGCACAGTAGTCCACAGAATCATCTACGGACTCGCACCAGATTACAAGACGGAACTTATCGATCTACCATTAAGAAACGTGACGAGAACAGCAAGAACCTACCTAACCCGTCACTACCCCAATCGCAAAGGTATAAAATACAAATCTTCACATACCGCCAGCCTCTTCTTTATAGGCACACAACTTTGGAAGTCACTACCCAAAGACCTGAAACTCACAGAAAACTGCTTACAATTCAGAAAAAAACCTGAAAACACATCTTTTCAAGAAGTCTTTCCTCCCCTGGATCTGCCTAATCCCACATCACCATCCATCACGAAAAGTTCAGAAATGGAAAACAATAATATTAACCTCTCTCACAATATGCTAATATATCAACCTAAGAGTTTATTGTACTTCTGTATAATGTACTAGACTTCTACAAATCTAAATTTTGTAACCGCCTCTTTAGCAATATGAAAGCCACAATGAACCTGCCATACGGTGGGAAAATGTGGGATACAAATGCAATAAATAAATAAATGTTAATGATACCCGAGTATAAGGTGTTACAGTGGTCAAGGTGAGAAAGAATCAGGGCTTGTACAACAAGAGGGAAATGATCTTCAAAATCAAACAATGCATTGAATGTAACTGGTGAAGTTTGGAAAACACTTTTTTTTAATAGCATAATTAACCTGAGGTTCCATAGTAAGCAGTGAATCAAGCGTAAATCCCAGAAATTTAGTAGTTGTATCAACCTGGAGAGTAGTGCAATTGGTAGTGTTACAGTACAAGAATTGCTCAACCAAAATACTTTGGTTTTGTCGTAATTTAATTTAAGGCCGTGGGAGCTGCTCCAATTTTCAACAATCTCAGTACTTGTATTACCCCTAGATGTAGTAGTATTTAGATTCACGGAGAGAGTGGTGGATGCTTGGAATGCCCTCCCGCGGGAGGTGGTGGAGAGGAAAACGGTAACGGAATTCAAACATGCGTGGGATAAACATAAAGGAATCCTGTTCAGAAGGAAAGGATCCTCAGGAGCTTAACCGAGATTGGATAGCAGAGCCAGTAGTGGGAGGCGGGGATAGCGCTGGGCAGACTTATACGGTCTGTGCCAGAGCCGGTGGTGGGAGGCGGGGATAGTGCTGGGCAGACTTATACGGTCTATGCCAGAGCCGGTGGTTGGGAGGCGGGGCTAGTGCTGGGCAGACTTATACGGTCTGTGCCCTGAAGAGCACAGGTACAAATCAAAGTAGGGTATACACAAAAGTAGCACACATGAGTTGTCTTGTTGGGCAGACTGGATGGACCGTGCAGGTCTTTTTCTGCCGTCATCTACTATGTTACTATGTTACTATGTTAAATCTCCAGTTGCAGGAATTAACAGAAGCGTATCATCAACCTAGAAGAACTGACAAATATTTAGTGGAAAATTCTATACATGGTGTAAAACATTAGGCGCTACTTCTGCACAGAATTGTTGGCGCGACAAAGCATTCTAACAGCTGTGAAGTGCAGAAACGGGGCAGAAATGGCAGATCTGCATGAAAAGACACTTACATGCCCATTTACACAACAGTGCTTAAGCTTTTCCATGTGGGTCTGCAAACGGGGCATGGGCGGGACAGGGGCATTCCCCTAAAATGCACACAGGGGTCCTTTTACTAAGGCACGCTGAAAAATGGACTGTGCTGGTGTAGGCACATGTTTTGGAAGCATGCAGGTCCATTTTCCAGCGTGCCTGGGAAAAAGGCCCTTTTTTGTGGCCAAAAAAGGACGTATGGCAAAATTAAAACCAGTGTACATCCATTTTTGGCCTGAGACCTTACCGCCACCCATTAACTTAGCAGTAAGGTCTCACGTGTTAACCGGGCGGTAATCATCAGTGTGCATACACTGCTGATTACCGCCCGGTTAGCGCCATTAGGTAGAAAATAGAAAATATTTTCTGCCGCGTGTACTGGACATGTGCAAAAAATGGAATTACCACCAGGTGCACACGGTAGCCAGGCGGTAGTTCCAAGTTGATGCGCGTAGGTGCTTACGTGCTTCAGTAAAAGGGCACCACGGTGTTATAGAATTTGGGGGATCCACCCTCAACTTGTGTGCCAGGACAGTGGCGTAGCTACTATGGGGCCACGGGGGCCCGGGTCCCCGTAGATTTGGCCCTGGACCCCCTGCCAACGACCCTCTCAACACCCCCTCCTGCCGCCAACCCGCCGTCGCCGTCTGCTACCTTTGCTGGTGGGGGACCCCAACCCCCGCCAGCCGAAGTCTTCTTCCTTCGTTTTGTTTCCAAGTCTGACGTCCTGCACGCACAATGTGCAGGACGTCAGACTCACAGAAACAGAACGAAGACCTGCAGGGGGGGTTGAGAGGTTCGTCAGCGGGGGGGGGGGTCAAAGTTGTTGTTGGTGGTGGTGCTGGCGGCGGCGGGGGGTGGCGGCAATGGCGGGGGTGTCGGCAACGGCAGCGGGGGTGTCGGAGGCGCTGGGGGGGGCAAAAATGTGCCCCTCACCTCAGGCTCTGGACCCCCCTCCCGCCGAAGTCTGGCTACGCCCCTGTGCAGCCAGGATTTACACTTGGTTTCAGTTGGCGTAACTCTTCCCACCCAAAGTTGAACATGGATCCTGGCACCACAAGCTGTTCTATAATGGGTGCCAATCCCAGAATGCCCATTGTAGAATGCCATTCAGCACCAATTTTTATCAGTGCCAAATTTTGAGCACCACTTATAGAATTTCCTTCTTAGTGCATCCAAACCGCCTCCAAAATAGGACATGTAAACATTAAACAGAATTGGTGAAATGGGAGAACCCTGTGAAACCGTATTGTTCATTCTAACACTATGGGGTAGATATTCAAAGCCATGTCAATGGCTAGGAGAGGATCCTGACCATTTAAATCGCTTGCCTGGAACTAACTGGGGATTTCGGTGGCACTTAACCAGACAGTGCCCCTGAATATCCTTTCTAACTGGCCAAGGTGAAACTGGCTAGTTTGTGGGTTGGACGGTGGCAGAGTTGGAGCAGTGTGGAAACCTAGCCAGTTAGCAGAGATTTTGACTCTGCTAATCAGTTGAGCAACCACATAAGATTAGGAAAGAAAAAGGCTGCCATGCTAGTGATTCCCATGTACAAATTAAGAGGAAGCCTATTCAATTAATATGGGCTTCCTCTCTTTTGCAGCGCAGGAGGCTTTGTAAAAGAAGCTTTTTATATGGCAAAGTCAACCACGCACCAGTCTGAATATCAGCTGATGCCCGGTTAACTTCCGGGTAGTGGCATATAACTGCTGCCGCCACCCCCCTCCTTCTCTCACACTCCCCCCGGAACATCCAGAACCATCCTTTCTGATCCCCCTCCCTCCCTGCCACCCCTCTGGAAGCAGAGAAAGACCCCCCGCCCTGCTGGATCCTCCTCCCTCTCCCATCCTCCAGAACAGCAAGCCCTCCCCTATGGGTGTGGGCTTATCTGTCCATTTCCTGGTGGTCATGTGGCAAATGGGCAAGAATGATGTCCACTCACTCCTGCCTATTGCGGCTGCCTACTTAAAATGAAAGTTGACCCATATACGGTCTAGTCTCCAAAAAGCCCCGAACCAGTTCAAAACAATTTCTGATTTACCCAACATACTTAATTTGAGTAACAAACTGCTAACAAATTCTTGGCATCAGAGACCAATGCAACTAATGTACTATGCAATATTCTGAAACCAAATTGTGTATGATGCACGCAAATATTGTCATAAAGGCAATCTGCTCATTGTTTAACCACTATTGCTTCTGACAGCTTTGCCAATAAAGGTATACTTGCAATGGGGCAAAAGCTAGCTGGTTCACGTAAATCTAAACCTTTTTTTTTTTGGAAGAGGGGTCAGAATAATACTACCTACAATTCCAGGGTAATGTCCAATATTTAACAACTTATTAATAAAAGAAGTAATCCATTGAGGGGGGTCTTTTACAAAGTTTCAGTAAGACCAACGTGGGCTTACTGAATGCTAAATCGGGACTGCGGCCGGCGGTGGTAGTTCCACCCCGAGCACGTGCCATTTCTGGGGGAAAAAGAAAACCCCCAGAAATGGTTTGTGTGGCAGTAACCCTGTGGTAATTGGGCACTCCTCTACGATGACGAATCACAGCAGGCAAAAGTAGAGGCTGACCAAAGACGAATCAACGCTGGAGATATGAGTCCAACAGTCTTTATTGATATAAATAAAAGAAGGACCCAACACAGGCCGTGTTTCGACGCATACAAGCGCCTACTTCAGGGGTCAAATAATATACTCCTGAGGTAGGCGCTTGTATGCGTCAAAACACGGCCTGTGTCGGGTCCTTCTTTTATTTATATCACTAAAGACTGTTGGATTCATATCTCCAGCGTTGATTCGTCTTTGGTCAGCCTCTACTTTTGCCTGCTGGAATTGGGCACTGCCACGCGCTGCCCGGTTACCACCAGGTTACTGCGGGAGCCATTATTGCCACCTCAATGGCTGGCAGTAAGGGTTCACTGCCACATGGCCATGTGGTATGAGTTCTTTTACCGAATAGCCATGTTTGTCTGGGGTTTTTTTACCTGCTGTGGTAAAAGAGCCCCTGGCGTGCTGGAAAAACAGCCCCCGCCGCTAGCACAGAACCATTTTTCATGCCGCTTGGTAAAAGGACCCCTCAATTAGTTGAGAGGGAGGATTAAATAAAAGTGTGGAGTGGAGCAGTGGCCTAATGGTTAGGGTGGTGGACTTTGGTCCTGGGGAACTGAGTTCAATTCCCACTTCAGGCACAGGCAGCTCCTTGTGACTCTGGGCAAGTCACTTAACCCTCCATTGCCCCATGTAAGCCACATTGAGCCTGCCATGAGTGGGAAAGCGCGGGGTACAAATGTAACAAAAATAAAATAGATACTATTGGGGATTCTACATGGAATGTTGCTACTATTGGAGGTTCTAGATGGAATGTTGCTACTATTTGAGATTCTACATGGAATGTTAATGTTGCTATTCCACTAGCAACATTCCATGTAGAAGCCTGCCCTTGTGCAGCTGTGCAGGCTTCTGCTTCTGTGAGTCTGACGTCCTGCACGTACTTGCAGGACGTCAGACTCACAGAAACAGAAGCCTGCGCGGCTGCAAGTGCAGGCTTCTACATGGAATGCTAGTGGAGGAGTCGCTTAGTGGTTAGTGTGGTGGACTTTGGTCCTGGGGAACTGAGGAACTGAGTTCAGTTCCCACTTCAGGCACAGGCAGCTCCTTGTGACTCTGGGCAAGTCACTTAACCCTCCATTGCCCCATGTAAGCCGCATTGAGCCTGCCATGAGTGGGAAAGCGCAGGGTACAAATGTAACAAAAATAAAATAGATACTATTTGACATTCTACATGGAATCTTGCTACTATTGAGATTCTGTTGCTACTATTGGAGATTCTCCATGGAATGCTGCCTTTCCACTAGCAACATTCCATGTAGAAGGCTGCGCAGGCTTCTGTTTCTGTGAGTCTGACGTCCTGCACGTACTTGCAGGATGTCAGACTCACAGAAGCAGAAGCCTGCGCGGCCACATTGGTGATCTGCAAGGGCCGACTTCTACATGGAATGTTGCTAGTGGAATAGCAACATTCCATGTAGAATCTCAAATAGTAGCAACAGTGGAGGAGTGGCCTAGTGGTTAGGGTGGCGGACTTTGGTCCTGAGGAACTGAGTTTGATTCCCACTTCAGGCACAGGCAGCTCCTTGTGACTCTGGGCAAGTCACTTAACCCTCCATTGCCCCATTTAAGCCGCATTGAGCCTGCCATGAGTGGGAAAGCGTGGGGTACAAATGTAACAAAAAAAAAAAGATAGGAAGGGCTGCTATCTAATACTGTGTGCAATTCTGATTGCCGCATCTCAAAAAATATAGTGGAATTAGAAAAGGTGCAGAGAAGGGAAACAAAAATGATATAGGGGATGGGATGACTTCCCTATGAGGAAAGGCTGAAATGGCTAGGGTTTTTCAGTTTGGAGAACAGACGGCTAAGAGGAGATACGATAGAGGTATATAAAATGCTGAGTGGAGTGGAATGGGTAGACGTGAATCGCTTGTTTACTCTTTCCAAAAATATTAGGACTAGGGGACATGCAATTAAGCTACAAAATAGTAAATTTAAAGCAAATCAGAGGAGTGTGGTAGCCATGTTAGTCCACTCTTAAGGTTATCAATAGAAATCAAACAAAATAAAACATGGAAAAGAAAATAAGATGATACCTTTTTTAATGGACATAACTTAATACATTTCTTGATTAGCTGACGAAGAAGGGCAACCTTCGAAAGCTAATCAAGAAATGTATTAAGTTATGTCCAATAAAAAAGGTATCATCTTATTTTCTTTTCCATGTTTTATTTTGTTTGATTTCTATTGATAAGCAAATCAGAGAAAGCATTTCTTCACTCAACGTGTAATTAAACAATGGAATTCATTTACAGAGAATGTGGTAAAAGCAGTTAGCTTAGTGGGGTTTTAAAAAGGTTTGGATAGCTTCCTAAAAGAAAAGTCCATAAGCCATTATTAAAAAGGACTTGGGAAAATCCACTGCTTATTTCTGGGATAAGCAGCATAAAATGTATTGTACTGTTCTGGGATCTTACCAGGTACTTGTGATCTGGATTGGCCACTGTTGGAAACAGGATACTGGGCTTGATGGACCTTCGGTCTGTCCCAGTATGGCAACACTTAGGTACTTATGTAATTTTTGAACCAAAGGTAACACTTCTGTTTCATTTATGGGGAAAAAAATTGTTCCCAAAATCTGTCAGATGGAATCTCAAGGTAAGAGTTGTCACACTGTTTTCTAGTCTACTATCAAGTCTCAGGATTCCCTGATAGACTCTGTGACAGAATGAATTAACCAAAGTAAAGGTACTCTAAGATTGACTCAGTCACCTAAATAATAAAGCTGATAGAAGGATTCAGCTAAATTTAAGACTAACCTGAAAGGACAGAAAAAAAATCCCTCAAATGACAGGTTTCCTTCCAGTGTTGTTAAATGTCAGTATTTTTCCCAGTATTAATAGCTATCACGCCCAATCCAGCCTTGAACCTTCCAGGAAGAACTATTCTCCCTCTTCAGAGAGTGCTATAGCCAACCCATTCCTATCTGTGTTTTCATTTTCTGGTCATCTTAGGAGTCCTTTTACTAAGCTGCAGGAAAAGGGACCCTGCAGTAGCAGCAAGGGCCATTTTACCACAGCGGGTAAAAAGCCCCCCCCCCCCCCCCCCCACATGGCCATGTGTCAACTCTTACTATGTGGCCATGTGGAGGGGAGCACTTACTGCCACCCATTGAGGTGGTGCCTTGTAGTGTGCACCAATGCCCAAATACCACCAGGTTAGTGCCACGCTAGGGAAAAAAACATTTTTCCGGCATGCTGAAAAATGGCATTCGCTCAAGCCGGAACTACAGCCAGCAGCCACTTTGGCCCAGCGCTAGTTCTGTTTTAACATGCGGTAAGCCCGTGTTGGGCTTACCGATGCTTTATAAAAGAACCCCTTAAGTTCCTGTCTTCTGATTGGCCCAGCAGGATCCAGCTCAGGGCAGGCTTGAGCATTTCAGCACCATCTTGTTGCTTCAGTGTTGTTCTTGTCCAGTCGTGCCCTAAAAGTAATGTATAAAACAAAATAAAACAACATTTTAAAAAACAAAACAAACCAGAATGAAAAAGCCTGCAAATAACAGAGGAAACTAAACCAAACAAATTTTATTTATTCATTTAGGGATCCTTTTACTAAGGTGCACTGAAAAATGGTCTGTGCTGTTGTAGGCGTGTGTATTGAACGCACGCAGGTCCATTTTTCAGCGTGCCTGCAAAATAAAAGGCTTTTTTGGGCTTAAAATGGATGTGCGGCAAAATGAAAATTGAAGCGCGTCCATTTTGGGCCTGAGACCTTATCGCCACCCATTAACTTAGCGGTAAGGTTTCTCACGTTAGCCAGGTGGTAATTGTCAGCTCACGTATACTGCCGATTACCGCCCGGTTAGCGCCACATGGTAGAAAATAAAAAATATTTTCTGTCACGCATATTGGACGTGAGTAAAAAATGGAATTGCCACCCGGGGCAAGCGGTAGTTCCAAATTGATGCGCGTTGGACATACGTGGCGCCTACGCACCTTAGTAAAAGGACCTGTTATATATTTATTTATTGCCTTCATATCTCTATTAAAAATAATTATAACTTCCTAGCGGACATAAGCCATAATAATACATAAGCTAAAATAGAACAACCCTATAGGAGCATAGACATTTAAAAAAAAAAGTGAAGCTGTTTTCAATTGGGATCTGAAGGCTTGAGGAGATAAGAGTGACTTGTGAAATGTCACACAAAGCATCAGCAGAAGAGGTGAGATGTGAACTCATGCCCAGGATGCCCACTGAATTATAGACCAATGTTCCAATCCATTGGTCACCTGTCTGCTTTTTCAAATAAGTTTCTCTGGAAAAAAAAGAAAATTCAATGTTTTTGCTCATTTTTGTGGTATGTAATTCCAATCTAGTCAGCAAATAAGAAAATGAAACATTGAAGTATTTCTGGTTGAAGTAATAGCTGTTCACAATGTCATAGATTTCATACTGCAGACTGGAATCTTTTTTGTTGGTTGGACATTGTTGGCATGTCTCTGAATACTGAATACAGGATTAGATTCTATATATCACGCCTAAAAAGTTGGTGTCAAAATAAAATTCGCCTTAGCGTATTCTATAAAGCATGCCTTAACTTAGGCACACTCATAGGCGCCCGGTATTGAAGGCTTGGGGAGGCTAAGCCTCCCCAGCCGCAGCGAGCCGGCTCCTCCCCCTCCCTCAGGATCCGGTCCCGGTCCCTCACGTTACCGACCTGACTCTTCGTCTTCGGAGCCGTCAACGCTAACTCTCCCCCGCTGCGCTAGCGCTGCCGGCGTTCGCACTTTAAAAATGGCCGCCGAGACTTCCAGAGGCAGCCTCGCGAGACTTCTGCTGAAGTCTTGGAGGCCGCCCTGTAAGTCTCGGCGGCCATTTTGAAGCGTGAACGCCGGCAGCGCCAGCGCAGCGGGGGAGAGTTAGCACTGACAGCTCAGAAGAGTCAGGTCGGTGACGTGAGTGGACCGGGTCCGGAGGGAGGAATTCGCCGAACAACTCGGGAGGGGGTGACAGGGGAGAGAAGGGAGTCGCTGGGCATTTGTGGAAGGAGGGGAGAGAAGGGTCGCTGGGTATAATGGGTGCATGCAGGGCAGGGGAGAGGAGGATCATTACTGGACATGGGTGTATGGAGGGCAGGGGAGAGGAGGGTTGTTGTGTATGGGTGTAGGGCAAGGGAGAGGAGGGGAGAGAGAAGAAATGCTGGACATGGATGGAGGGGAGGGAAGAGTGAGGAAGGAGATAAGATAAGGGGAAAGGAAGAGAGGAGAAAAACTGCACATGGATGAAGAAAATAGGCAGAAGCTGAGGACCAGAAATGAAGAAGAAAGGAGGAAAGAAATAAATGGAAAGGAAGCCCTGGAAACGGAGGTAAGAGGACAGATAGCTGCAGAATCAGATACTGGGCCAGCATGATCAGAAAAACAGTCACCAGACAACAAAGGTAGAAAAAAAATCATTTTATTTTCATTATAGTGTTTGGAATATGTCCACTTTGAGAATCAGGTGCTCAACATTAAAAGTTTATATTTATTTACTTATTTATGGCATTTTATCCCACATTAAACATGAATTAGGGTGTTTTGTGGCTCTACATGAGAATTGTGATGATATGATCTCATATTGTTGACAGTCTGCATTTTCCGTATGGGTGGTATATTGGTGCATTAGGTTCTGCCCAGTGTAATATTTATGGTACAGTAAGGTTCTGAGTGTGTTTTTGCACAAAATTGTGCATAGTGTTTTGCAGTTGAGCGATTGTGGTTAGTATATGCTATGAGCAACCACTTTATTCTTTGACATATGATACATATCTAATATCTATATTTAATAAAAGGTATTAATTGTGACTTTTATTTTTATTTATTTTTTTCTGTGTGTTATCAGACAGTTATGGATTTAAGCTCCACCCCTGGCTCCACCCCTAACCCCGCCCCCTTTAGCCTCCCCAAACAGTTGAGCCACCGACCGCCTATGGGCACACTTTATAGACTAAGCCTAAATTTCTGTGCGGTTTATAGAATACGCTGAGCACCCATCAGCGCAAATAAATTTAGTCGCAGGCAGTTAACGTGGTGAACATCCTGATGCCTAAATTAGGCGTGGGCCGAGTGTATTCTATAACAACGCACATAGATTTTAGAAACACCCATGACCTGCCCATTCCACGCCCGTGGCCACACCCCCTTTTCAACTATGCGACTTAGAATTTACATACATCACGTTATAGAATAGACAGACAGTTGTGCGCATAAATTCTACTTACTACTACTACTATCACTTCTATAGTGCTACAAGTCATACGCAGCGCTGTACACCATACATGAAAAGACAGCCCCTGCTCAAAGAGCTTACAATCTAAAAATGGAATGTTGCTAGTGGAATAGCAACATTCCATGTAGAATCTCAAATAGTAGCAACATTCCATCTAGAATCTCCAATAGTAGCAACATTCCGTGTAGAATCTCAAGTAATAGCAACATTCCTGAATCTCAAATAGTAGCAACATTCCATTTTCCACTGCACTAACCACTAGGCTACTCCTCCACTAGCAACATTCCATGTAGAAGCCTGCCCTTGCAGATCAGCAACGCGGCTGCGCAGGCTTCTGTTTCTGTGAGTCTGACGTCCTACTACTTATCACTTCTATAGCGCTACAAGGCATGCGCAGCGTTGTACACCATACATGAAAAGACAGTCCCTGCTCAAAAAGCTCACAATCTAAATAGGAAAGGCAAACAGACAGAACAACTAAGAGGTAAGGGAATTAAAGAGGTGGGGATAAAAGGGTACAGGGCAAGTGAGTAGTGGTTAGGGGTCAAAAGCAGCGTTAAAGAGGTGGGCTTTTAGCCTGGATTACTTAATGCTGATTATTGTCAATAATTGTTATTTGATAATTATCAGCACTGATTGGGTTGTTAACTAATTAAGTTGTGCGTGCAATTACAGAATATGACTGTATTTGCATGTGAAACTAAAGTCACGCTATGTAGAATCCAGGGGTTAGTGGGTAATTCTATAACCTAGGAGCTCACATTTACCCACGTATTATGGGGCCCTTTTACTAAGATGTGTAGGCGCCTATGTGTGTACAACGCATGTCAAATTGGAACTACCGCTCGGCTACTGCATGCCCCAGGCAATAGTTCCATTTTTCATGCACATCCAAAACACACGGTAGAAACTTTTGACACTAATTGGTTTGTTAGTAAAACAAAAATTGCACACGCAAATTGGGAACACATCTAAATGGAGAAGGGTAGTTAGTGGAGTTCCCCAGGTGTCTCTGCTGGGACCACTACTTTTTAACATATTTATAACCTAGAGATGGGGGTAACTAGTGAGGTAATTAAATTTGCTGACAAAGTTATTCAAAGTAGTTAAATTGCTGGAGGATTGTGAAAACTTACAAGAGAACCTTACGAGACTGGGAGAGTGGGCGTCTAAATGGCAGATAACGTTTAATGTGAGCAAGTGCAAACAGTGCTATAGCGAGGGCGGCTGACACTCGGGGCGGGTCGCCGCTGCGCACCCTCCCCCCCCCCCCCCGGGGTGCAGCACGGCGCACACCCCCCGGAGCGCATTCTTACCTCTGTCGTAGGAAAGGGGACGGGTGGGAGGGCTGCTCCACCCCGAGTGCACGTCGCTGGGAGCTGCGTCGGCTCTGCTGGTTCCCTGCTCTCTCTGCCCCGGAACAGGAAGTAACCTGTTCCAGGGGAAAGAGAGATCAGGGAACCAGCGGAGCCACACACCCCCAGCGGCATGCACCCGGGACGGACCGCCCCACTGCCCCCCTTCCTACGCCACTGAGTGCAAAGTGATGCATGTGGAAAAGAGGAACCCGAATTACAGCTACGTCATGCAAGGTTCCACATTAGGAGTCACCAACTAAGAAAGGGATCTAGGTGTCGTCGTTGATGATACGTTGAAACCTTCTGCTGCTGTGGCTAAGAAAGCAAATAGAATGTTAGGTATTATTAGGAAAGGAATGGAAAACAAAAATGAGGATGATATAATGCCTTTGTATTGCTCCATGGTGCAACCGCACCTCAAATATTGTGTTCAATTCTGGTCACCACATCTCAAAAAGATGTAGTTGAATTAGAAAAGGTGCAGAGAAGGGCGACGAAAATGATAAAGGGGATGGGACTTCCCTATGAGGAAAGGCTAAAGTGGATGGGGCTCTTCATCTTGGATAAAAGACAGCTGAGGGGAGATATGATAGAGGTCTATAAAATAATAAGTGGAGTGGAACGAATAGACATGAAGCGTCTGTTTACGTTTTCTAAAAATATTAGGACTAGGGGGCATGCGATGAAGCTACAAAGTAGTAAATTTAAAATGAATTGGAAAAAATTTTTCTTCACTCAACGTGTAATTCATCTCTGGAATTCGTTGCCAGAAAATATGGTAAAGGTGGTTAGATTGGCAGAGTTTAAAAAGGATTTGGACAGCTTCCTAAAGGAAAAGTCCATAGACCATTATTAAATTGGACTTGGGGAAAATATTTCTGGGATAAGCAGCATAAAATGTTTTGTACTTTTTTGGGGATCTTGCCAGGTATTTGTGACCTGTATTGGCCACTGTTGAAAACAGGATGCTAGGCTTGATGGACCTTCGGTCTGTCCTAGTATGGCAATGCTTATGTACTTATGCATAAAATTAGTTCACTTTCTTATAAGGCCCTAGGTCTCGTTGCATAAAATGGGGCCTATGCTAAAAAAGTATGAGCTGTGTTAAAAAAATCTGTCTTAAGAGTAACCCATGTTGATAACCTCCCCCCTCACTGCTGGACCTATATGCCTGTCCCACTATAAACATCTAGAGCAAAACTTCCCAAACTGTGGGTTGGAAGCCCAAGAGAGGCATAATCGAAAGGGGTGCCCAAGTTTTCCGGAGGATGTCCTTGCAGGACGTCCCAGCGAAGGAGCGGGGAAACCCATATTATCGAAACAAGATGGGTGTCCATCTTTCATTTCGATAATATGGTCGGGGACGCCCAAATCGCAAAATTTAGGTCAACCTTAGAGATGGTCATTCCCGGTTTTCGGCGATAATGGAAACCGAGGACGCCCATTTCAGAAACGACCAAATCCAAGCCATTTGGTCATGGGAGGAGCCAGCATTCGTAGTGCACTGGTCCCCCTGACATGCCAGGACACCAACCGGGCACCCTAGGGGGCATTGCAGTGGACTTCACAAATTGCTCCCAGGTGCATAGCTCCCTTACCTTGTGTGGTGAGCCCCCCCCCCCCAAAAACCCCACTTCCCACAACTGTACACCACTACCATAGCCCGAAGGGTTGAAGGGGGGCACCTACATGTGGGTATACTGGGTTTTTGGTGGGTTTTGAAGGGCGCACATTTACCACCACAAGTGTAACAGGTGGGGGGGGGGGGGCCTGGGTTCACCTGCGTGAAGTACACTGCAGTACCCACTAAAACTGCTCCAGGGACCTGCATACTGCTGTGATGGAGCTGGGTATGACATTTGAGGCTGGCAAAAAATGTTTCTAAATTTTTTTTGGGGGGGTGGGAGGGGGTTGGTGACCACTGGGGGAGTAAGGGGAGGTCATCCCCGATGCCCTCCGGTGGTCATCTGGTCAGTTTGGGCACCTTGTTGAAGCTTGGACGTAAGAAAAAATGGACCAAGTAAAGTCGCCCAACTGCTCGTCAGGGACGCCCTTCTTTTTTCCATTATCGGTCGAGGACGCCCATGTGTTAGGCACGCCCCAGCCCCTCCTTCGCTACGCTTCCACCACACCCCCGTGAACTTTGGTCGTGCCCGCGATGGAAAGCAGTTGAGGACGCCCAAAATTAGCTTTCGATTATGCCGATTTGGGCGACTCTGGGAGATGGACGCCCATCTCCCAATTTGTGTCAAAAGATGGGCACCCTTCTCTTTTGAAAATAAGCCTGCAAATGGGGTCACAGGGATCGATATTCAAAGCAATTAACCAGCCAGAAATGGCTCCTGGCCAGTTAACTTGCTTGTTTGGGATTAACCAGCCATTTTCAACAGCACTTAATTGGTTAGTGCCATTAAAAATGACCAGTTAGTACTTAAAGCAAAACCAGTTATTATGGAGGCATTCCGGAAATGGAGTCAACACTTGGCTGGTTAAGGGCTGATATTCAGTACATTATAAACTTCCTTAGTAGAAGATATATGAAATTTAGAATCAACAACCACTCTTTATAAAACCAATACCTTTCCCTTCACATTTTCAAATCTTTTTTCATGTTCCTGAAGTTTAAAGTTCAATGAATTAATTGGTGTAGTAAGAGCCTGGTCCAGCTGCTTAACATCGTTCCAGATGGCTTCTATTAAAAATAGTTCTGAACGCTGTGATTGAAACACAAACTGAGGAGTGGGAAATTGACTAACCTGGATCCAATCCACGGTGCACCATCGAGGGACCTTCCCTCACCAAAGAAGATACAGCTAAGGGAACTCCTGGCATTCCCTTCAGTGTTGCCAGATGGAAAACATTTGTCACGCCCAAAGCCAGCCCCAAACCGCACAAAGTCAATTTGCATGTGAATGACACCATTAATAAATATTAATGAGGCCATTCGCATACAAATGACATCATTAAGCCCGCCTCACTGGGGCTTCTACTGGCCGCGGCCGTGGGAAAACCAGCCAACCCGCGGACGGTGGCCACGGGGAAAAAACCCGCAGTGGGCGAAAAAACCGCCGGCGGGGCTTAAAAAAGCCGCCCAAAATCCCGCAACCCGCACGCGGCGTGAAAAGCCACTGCGGCTCGCGGAAAGGAGCTCAATTGGGCGAGAAACCCGCAGCCCTGGCAACACTGATTCCCTTCTCCATTGTCAGCATGGTCCACACGTCCTCCGGTGCTGCAGGGGCTAGTTCAGTCCCCTCTCCTTGGCCCCGATCAACTGCACAGTCTTCGGTAAGCGATTGGTTGGGTCTCATGCTTACTTCAGAGGAGGTTCCTGGTTACTGCAGCAGTGTTCGATGAACCAGGCTAAGAGTTTCAGAGACCACATAGCAGATTCTTCTTCTGATGCAATGGTAAGTGGTGCAAAGTCCTCGGTTCTTGGAGTTCTCCGGGAGTAACAAACTTATCCATAGATCCAGGAAGGGAAGACTTTGAGGGCTGTTTTGCTGGGTATGCACATAATGCCTGCAGCTGTCATACAGTCTGGTATCCACTGTCACTTTCACTTCTTAGAAGGGTGGAAGGGGATCAGTGACCACTGGGGAATTAAAGAGGGATCATGCTTTAATCCCTCCAGTGGTCATCTAGTAAGTCAGAGCACCTTTTTTGCAACTTAGACGTGATTGAAACAGGTCTAGACAAAAACATCCTTTTTTTTTTTTTTTTGCATTGGGCACTTCTTCCTGTTCCATTATTGCTGAAAGATGTCCAAATTTTTGGCCTGCCTTGGTCCCACCCAAGTCCCACACTTGTCATGCCTCCGACACACCCCCTTGCTATTTGGATGAGCTCATTGAAAAAGTCCCAATTCTATCTTTTTGAAAATCGTGCTTTAGATGTCTTTTGCCAGATGAACATTTTCCTGGCTCTGTTGAGATGTCCATCTGCTTTGAAAATGAGTGTCATAGATAGTAACATAGTAATATAGTAGATGACGGCAGAAAAAGACCTGCACGGTCCATCCAGTCTGCCCAAGATAAACTCATGTGTATACCTTACCTTGATTTGTACCTGTCTTTTTCAGGGCACAGACCGTATAAGTCTGCCCAGCAGTTTTTCCTGCCTCCCAACCACCTGTCCCGCCTTCCATCACCGGCTCTAGCACAGGCCGTATAAAAGTCTGCCCTCCCCTATCCTCGCCTCCCAACCACCAACCCCTCTTCCCCCCACCTACTCTGCCACCCAATTGTAGCTAAGCTTCTGAGGATCCATTCCTTCTGCACAGGATTCCTTTATGCACATCCCATGCATGTTTGAATTCCGTTGCTGTTTTCATCGCCACCACCTCCCGCGGGAGGGCATTCCAAGCATCCACCACCTCTCCATGAAAAAATACTTCCTGACATCTTTTCTGAGTCTGCCCCCCTTCAATCTCATTTAGAAGATAGAAGTGTTGTTGTTGTTTATTTATTTCTTTGTTGCATTTGTATCCCACGTTTTCCCACCTATTTGCAAACTCAATGTGGCTTACAATAATACATCCTGACAATTGCCAATCAAGAGTAGATAGAACAATCCTATATAATAATTCTCACCTCCAGCGTTCTATGCTTGGGACCGTGGGCTCCCTGGCTGCAAGTGGTCTGCGAGGCAGACACGCACGGACGTCACTGACGTCAACACAGCTGATTCCAAGGCAAGGGAACACCGAAAACTGCCGCCGGGGGGGGATCGACAGGTTCGCGGGAGGGGGGGTTCGAGGGGGCCGTAGCACGGGGGGGGGGGGGGGGGGAATTGCCTGCCTAAGGCCCGTTTCCTTGCCTACAGAAACGGGCCTTTTTTACTAGTTGGTTATATAAACAACAAGTGTAACATAATGGATATAATCAATTCAATAAATCAGAAACAGAAAACAGACAGATTATCTAGTAAGTAGTGATGTGTTGGAGTTCCTATTATTGATTATTATGGTAAGTCCTGTTAAAAAGGTAAGTCTTTAGTGATTTTCGAAAGTTGATAAGGTCGTGACTTTCCTGACTCATTTGGGAAACATTAATATTGCTCAACAATGGAGTTGCTTTTCCAAAAATGTTTGGTTCACAAATTAACAAAAAAAAAAAAAGAAGAAGCCAGACAAAACCCCTATGTGAAAAAAAACAATATAAAAAGAAAGGAATAGGGGTGGACAAAAGACCCCTAGTACAATGTTCTCATTTGTAAAATGTATTAGAGAAGCACCACTTGTAAAAAGACCCAACACGGGACTGTGTTTAAAAGGTAACCCACCTTCCTCAGGGGTCATAATCACTAAAAACATAAAAAGTATATACCGTATTTTTCGGACTATAAGACGCACTTTTTCCCCCCAAAATTTGGGAGGAAAATGGGGGGTGCGTCTTATAGTCCGAAGGTAGAGATTTCCCTCCCTCCCGCCCTCCCCCCGAGTTCGGGATCGCCCTCCCCCCGGCCCTGTCACCACTTCTCCCTACTCACGTCACTTGATCTTCCCTGGTGGTCTAGTGACGTCGGGGCAGGAAAGAGGCCCCTCTTTCCTGCCCAGCGCGCTGCTCTCCGTCCTCCTGTATGCAGCCTGACGGTCTCGGCGAGATTAAAAATGGCCGCCGAGACTTTCTCGGCGGCCATTTTGAATCTCGCCAAGACCGTCAGGCAGCATACAGGAGGACGGAGAGCAGCGCGCTGGGCAGGAAAGAGGGGGCTCTTTCCTGCCCCGACGTCACTAGACCACCAGGGAAGATCAAGTGACGTGAGTAGGGAGAAGTGGTGACAGGGCCGGGGGGAGAGCGATCCCGAACTCGGACAAGACGCACCGGAGCACCTAGGTTTTAGAGGAGGGAAAAAGGAAAAAAAAATTTTTCCTATTTCCCTCCTCTAAAACCTAGGTGCGTCTTATGGTCCGGTGCGTCTTATAGTCCGAAAAATACGGTAACATAATCAGATACGTATCTCAAAAAATAAAATGTATTTTATAAATAGCTCTGTCTTAAACATAAATAAAACCCTAAAATAAAATAACATATCTCAAACATTACACTAAACAAAAAGTATATACATGGCATAAAAAACTGTACAATCAGAAACAGAATTTGTAAGAGATGATGTATGAAATAGTGCTAGATCAATATCTGTATCAATGGGCTAAAAAATGACTGCCTAGATGGCATAATACTGAATGTATGCCCCCCCCCCCAGAAAACATTAGATAGCACAGTATTTTTGTTTTGTTACATTTGTACCCCACACTTTCCCACTCATGTGGCTATGGAGGATTAAGTGACTTGCCCAGAATCACAAGGAGCTGTCTGTGCCTGAAGTGGGAATTGAACTCAGTTCCTCAGGACCAAAGTCCACCACCCTAACCACGAGGCCACTCCTCCACTATTGAAGGTATGGCCCCCAAAACAGCCCTGTAGGGTCTGTGTAAGAAATACATTGACTATAATTAATACATTGACCTCATAGGGAATGAAATACTTCTAAAACATAAACTGTTCTCCATAGCTATACATACAGATTTTGGCAGATATAAATGCTGCCAACCAAAGTTAGGAGCGAAATGTATTAGACAATGTTTTCCATTGTCTAATAGTACTGTTTTTTTGCTATTGATTATGAATTTGATGAGATTATTATTTTTGATTGGTTTTATTTGACATGCAGATGCTATGTGATCTGTTTTATTGTTTTATTTTCTAAAATTGGCAACTTACCTGATCTTGCTAAGTATGTTATCGGTTTTTTTACATGATTTTAATTATCAAACCATTTAACTTGTTCTAGTCCTCTATTGTCAAATTTTAATGTTGTTTTGATTCTTTTGTTTTTTATGAATTTGATGACTTGCCTATTGGTTTTATGTAAATGTCAGCAATATATATACATTTTTACATTTTTATATATGTGATGCCTGTTTTGATTAATATTTATTCATGTTCATTTTTTATATGTTTTTTATGTTAGACCCCTGAGGCAGGCATTTGTATGCAGAAACACGGCCCATGTCGGGTCATTTTCAGATTAAAGGATGACCATTATCTCTATCCTGAAGGCCCAGTGTTGCTTTTTTTTTTCCTGTTTCTGTTTATGCATGTATGCTGTTTTTATCCTCTCTTCTGTGACCATGAGGTAAGTGAATCATTTGCCACACGGCCATTTTGGGGGGGGGGGGGGCTCTTACTGCCACTCATTGAGATGGTGGTAAGGGCTCCCGCGCAAACCTGGTGGTAACCGGGCAGCACATGGCACTGCCTAATTAACGCTGGGTAAGCACCAGCACTACAAAAATAGAAAATATTTTTGTAGTGCCAGAAATGGCGTATGCTGGGGTTGGGAACTTCCGCCGGGCTCCTGCACAGCAAGCCCAATGCCACACGCCAACCCTTTAGTAAAGGGGCCCCTAAATTTGGCAGCACCTACACATAGCAACATAGTAACATAGTAGATGACGGCAGAAAAAGACCTGCATGGTCCATCCAGTCTGCCCAACAAGATAAACTCATATGTGTATACCTTACCTTGATTTGTACCTGCCTTTTTCAGGGCACAGACCTTACAAGTCTGCCCAGCAGTACTTCCCGCCTCCCAACCACCAGTCCCACCTCCCATCACCGGCTTTGGCACAGACCGTATAAGTCTGCTCTCCACTATCCTCACCTCCCAACCACCAATCCCTCTTCCCCCCACCTGCTCCGCCACCCAATTTCGGCTAAGCTTCTGAGGATCCATTCTTACTGCACAGGATTCCTTTATGCATATCCCACGCATGTTTGAATTCCGTTACCGTTTTCATCTCCACCACCTCCCGCGAGAGGGCATTCCAAGCATCCACCACCCTCTCCGTGAAAAAATACTTCCTGACATCTTTCCTGAGTCTGCCCCCCTTCAATCTCATTTCAATTCTGTAATCTAGGCACCCTCATTCATGTGCCATTTGCGAATGTAAATGTCTAGATTACTAGCACTTAAGTGCAATAGTGTACACTTAGGACTAGATTCTAAATATGGTGCCTGAAAAATCCGCCTGGAAAAAAAGTACACCTAGGCATATTCTATAAAGTATGCCTAAATCTAGGCATACTTTATAGAATAATCCTAAATATCTGTGTGGATTATAGAATACACCGAACGCCCATCTGCGTGACTACATTTAGACACGGGAAGTTGGTGTAAATGCCGACGCTTCAATTAGAAGCAGACTGGGTGCATTCTGTAACAATGTGCATAGATTTGTATAAATCCCTTTCCACGCCTATTGCCATGCCTCCTTCTTTTAAATATGCGACTTAGAATTTAAGTGAATCACATTATAGAATATACTTAGACAGTTGTGCTCATAAATTCTAATTAATGCCAATTAGTGTTACTAACTGCTTGTTAATTGGCAATTATCAGTACTGATTGGCTTGCTAAGTTGCACACGCAAATCCAGAATACAATTGGATTTGTATGCACAAACTTAAGTCGCCCTATTTAGTATCTGGGCATTAACCTTTGAAAGTGCCAAATGTACATACATATTACTTTCATATTATGAAAATGCAGGGGGCGTGACAGAGGATGGGCGGAGCTTTCACTTGTGTAATTTACAGAATACTGTGAGTTACATGGGTCACTGCTACAGTTGGGGTGTCCAACTTTCACCAGGTCAATGGCTGGCGTAACTGCAGGCACATAAATGATAGGCTGATAATGGGTTACATTAGTATCAGATGAGGACGAGACTCTGGGCAATTATCAAAGGGGTTGATCTAGGTTCCTAAGTTAGGCATCTAAATCCTTTGAAAATACACCCCATGAAAGCAAGTTCTCTTTTACTGCCATGGATGGTTATATCTCTTATTCCAGTTAGAAGAAATCTTCTAGAAATTAAAAAAAAATGTTTTGTGTAAAGTTGTGGCTGCTCACACATTGTTGACGTGTCCAGAGTTTTCTGGGATGTTAATAGTAAGCAAGGATAGTAGATTTTTTACTTTGTTCTGATTTTGGTATGCTGTGTATTAAATTGTGTTTTCTCTTGTGTCTTTCAGGTTAAGCAGAGACCAGCTACCATCATGGAACCAGTCCAGAGGCTATAGCTGGACATGGAGAGAGTAGTGGATGCTTGGAATGCCCTCCCGCGGGAGGTGGTGGAAACGAAAACGGTAACGGAATTCAAACATGCGTGGGATAAACATAAAGGAATCCTGTTCAGAAGGAATGGATCCTCAGGAGCTTAGCCGAGATTGGGTGGCAGAGCCGGTGGCGGGAGGCGGGGCTGGTGGTTGGGAGGCGGGGATAGTGCTGGGCAGACTTATATGGTCTGTGCCCTGAAGAGGACAGGTACAAATCAAGGTAGGGTATACACAAAAAGTAGCACATATGAGTTTATCTTGTTGGGCAGACTGGATGGACCGTGCAGGTCTTTTTCTGCCGTCATCTACTATGTAACTATGTAGTATGTAACGCCTACAAGAATTAGCAGTAGAACAGAGGGTGAGCTGTTGATGGAGAGGCGGGCCCCAGGGTAATCTATGGCCATTCCACTACTGTCCTTTGCATGTTTAATTTTCATACATAGACCCTTCTTATGTGTATATATGCCATTAAGAACATGAAATGAAAGCCCTATAGATTTCCCGAGTTGATATCTTGGAGACAAATATTGGGATTTATTTGATCAGCACTGATCTGTAAAGGGAATGCAACAATTCCAGATAAAATTATCTTGCTGTTTTGTGGCCCAGCTCTTCTTTTACTGATCACAATTATTACAAATATTCCCAATGGCATTTTTTTTTGTTTAATGGAGACATTTCTCTGTTGGAAACAAAGATATTTGAGTTCTCCGCTGATCCCCATAATGTTATGAGATGTTAATGATGGCATTTTGCTGTCCTCTCTTTCAAGGTTACCGTCTTACTATACAAATTCTTGAGCTCTCATAATGCTACCCTGTGCCTTCTATTTTGCTTCCTTTGGTTATTGTTTAAAATGCAGAGATTACAAAGGTCAAACTTTCCCAGCCAATATTTTTCTAATGAAAAATGTAGCAGGGCACGACTCAGTAATCTAATCTATAAGTTAAGTGTTCCATACTGCAGTGATTTTCACAGACAGAACTTCAATAAATCTTGTTTTGAGAAAAATGATATGAGGCTGATGCTCTATTTTTGCCAATGAAGTGGATGTTTTTCCTCCTCCTTGTAATGCTGTGCTGTGCCTTCCTGCAACTCTCTACCAATTTAGTTAGATCAAAAAAATTAATAGATATTACATTCAGATTTCAATGCCATACAGGGCAGCTTCATATCTCTGAAACACAAGGAATCAGCACCTACCATGTAGCTAATGAAATCAGAGAAATCTTTGAAGCCTGTTCACTTGCAGTGACACTAAGAAGAGAGGTTCTATTATGACAGTTCAGATGGCACTCGATATACAATAAGCAGAGAAGAAAAATTATTTTGTTGAATGAATATTCAAGCTTACCATTTCAGTGCTTCTTGTCTATATTAGAACCTAATAGCACCAGTTCTGTGTGTGCCAGTGGACGCTGAGCACCCCCAATGTTAAACAAGCTCCTTCATTATATCCAGGGAGAGGTAATTTGCATTAAGTTTGGCACCCCCAATCATTTTGAAGTGTTGGCACCAATGATATCAGTCCCAATATAGATGACAAAATGCCATTTTTTAGATCAAAATAACTTCAGGTCAAATATATTTCTGTTTAAACATAGAAACACAGAAACATGACGGCAGATAAAGGCCAAATGGCCCATCCAGTCTGCCTATCCTCTGTAACCCCTAACTGTTCCTTTTCCTAAGGGATCCCATGTGCTTATCCCATGCCTTCTAAAATTCTGACACAGTCCTCAACTCCACAACCTCCACCGGGAGGCCATTCCACACTTCCATCACCCTTTCCATGAAATAATACTTTCTTAGATTCCTCCTACGCCTGCTCCCTCTTAACTTCATCATATGCCCCCTTGTTCCAGAGTTTTCCTTCAGTTGAAAAAGGCTCACTTGCTGTACATTAATGCCCTTGAGTTATTTAAATGTCTCTATCATATCTCCTCTCTCCCTCCTCTCTTCCAGCGTATACATGTTGAGGTTCACAAGTCTGTCCCTATATTTTTTTTGTGTTCAAGCCCGCTTACTAATTTTTTAGCCACCCTCTGGACTGACTCCATCCTGTTTATATCTTTACATAGGTGTGGTCTCTAGAACTGCACATAGTACTCTAAATGGGGCTTGAGACTTATACAAGGACATTATCACCTCCTTTTTCCTGTTGGTCATCCCTCTTTTTATGCACCCAAGCATCCTTCTGGCTTTGACCATCACTTTTTCTACCTGTTTTGAAGCTTTAAGGTCATCAGACACAATCACCCCAAGTCCCACTCTTCCTTCATACACAGAAGCACTTCACCCCCTATATTATACTGTTCCCTCGGATTCTTGTGACCCAAGTGCATGACCCTGAATTTCTTAGCATTAAATCTTAGTTGCCAAATATTGGACCATTCCTCCAGCTTCGCTAGGTCCTTCCTCGTGTAATTCACATCCTCCAGGGTGTCCACCCTGTTGCAGAGTTTTGGTATCATCCGCAAAGAGACAAACCTTACCAGACAGCCCTTCTGCAGTATCGCTCACAAAGACGTTAAAAAGAGCTGGCACAAGGACCAATCCCTGCAGTACTCCACTGATAACATCCCTTTCTTCAGAGCAAGCTCCATTTATCACTACCCTCTGTCTACTTTCATTCAACTAATTTTTAATCCAATCAGTTACTGTAAGTCCGATACTGAGAGCCATACCGAGGGCCTTATTCAATAAAGACTTTTTCTAAAGTGGAAAAGTCCTTGGTGAATAAGGTCCATTGAGTGTTAACATAAAAAATAGAAGTTTTCAAGAATGTTCATTGGACTTAATTACTTGTCTTTCCAATTCTCAACTCAAAAGAAGCTATCATTCAGGGATAGTAGGTATTGCCTTGCCCTAGAAGCCTTGTAGTTTGTACCTGAGACAAAAAGGTTGAAGTGACTTGCCCTAGATCGTATGGAGTGCCAGTGAGATAAGCAAGACTTGAAGCCTTATTTCCTTGATTTTTAGCCTGCTCTTGTAACCACTAGGCTGCTGTTCCCCTCTGTTAGTTACTTCTTTAACCCAATGGTTTTCAAATCAGGGACACACTCAAGCAGTCTGGTTTTCAGGGTATCCACAATAAATATATAAAACATAGATGTATATACAATGGAGCCAGGGAATTCAAGGATATCTCATGCATATTAATTGTGGATATCCTGGAAAACTGATAGGCTAGCTGTGTTCTGAGCACTGAGTTGAGAACATACTTTGGTCCAACCATTTGTTGAAAAGGCCCTCCGTAAACCTGGACCTTAGCCACCAATTATCTTCCCATTTCCAACTTGTCTTTCATCTCCAAGGTTAAGGAACACAACAACATTTTATAGCCACGTCAATGTGGGTTTTACCCCAATCGCAGTTGCAAAAACCATAATCACTGTACTGCTTAATGACCTTCACACCACTCTTGATAAAGGCAACATAGTTATTCTTGTTTCTCTGGATCTTATAGCTACACTAGTAAAAAAAAAAAAAAAAAGGCCCATTTCTGACACAAATGAAACGGGCGCTAGCAAGGTTTTCCTTGGAGTGTGTATGTTTGAGAGAGTGTATGTGAGAGTGACTGTGTGAGAGAGAGAGAGAGAGAGAGAGAGTGAGTCTGGGTGCGAGTGTGTGTGTGAGAGCGAGTGAGTCTGGGTGCGAGTATGTCTGTGAGAGAGAGAGTGTGTGTGTGAGAATGATAGTGTGTGCAAGTGCATATGTGAGACACAGTGAGAAAGAGAGAGAGAGAGAGTGTGTGTGTTTCACACAGATATAGTGTGTGTGAGAGAGAGAGTGTGTGTGAGACACAGACTCTCTGTGAGATACACTCAGAGACCAAGAGAGTGTGCGAGTGACTGTGTGACACATAGAGAGTGAATGTGATACTGTGTGAGAGACAGTGTGTGAGAGTGAGAGAGAGAAAGACATTGACTGTGAGAGAGAGAGTGTGTGAGAGAGACAGTGTGTGTGTGACAGAGATACCCCCCCCCTCTCTGGTGTCAGGCTCCCCTCCCTCCCTCTCTCTGGTGTCAGCCCCCCCCCCCCCCCCTCTCTCTCTGATGTCTGAGCGTTACTGTGCAGGACGCTGAGCTCTGGCTGTGCTTCAAGGAACTGACCAATCCTATTTAATAGAATGCACCTCCAACATTCTGAAGCCGAGAAACCTCGTGTGGTTGGTCACTTCTGCTTGTGACGAACCCGGAAGTACGTGATGTCAATTCAGGAGATGGATACAGAGAGCAGGAATGCCTCAGCCATGCAGTCAGCTTCAGAATGTTGGAGGTGCGTTTTATTATATAGGATGTGTTCTTGATTGCAACTGATATTCTACTTTCAAGGCTGTCTGAGTTGGGTATTTCAGGACTGGTACTCTCACATCTTCAGGGTATTCCACTCCTGTTTTCTCTCTCAGAGCCATCCAGTTACTTCTGGTGTCCTTTAGGGCTCTGTGTTGGCTCCCCTCTTCTTTAACATTTTTCTATGTCCGCTTACTGTCATCATACAGAACATTGGTTTGCATGCATTCTATTATGCAGATGGCGTCCTTCTTACTTATCACACCAGCCCACTTTCCTCAGGAATTTATAGTAAATTCTGCTCCATCAGAAATCTCACATTGCTTAAAACTCCCCAGCTCATTCTTAACCCATCCAAGACTACTGCCTGTGGATAACCGTCAGCCTTTCTAGTCCCTTCATCACACTGATACTTCATGGTAGTCCTGTCTCACTCGTTTCTCATTTCAAATATCTTGGTATCATCCTCGATCAAGAGCTAGGGATGCCTGTTCTGTTGTGTTCATGTGATAATGTTTGAATAACTGTTTGTACTTACGGCTATGATTTCTGAATATGCGGCATCATTAAAGGACAGACTTTTAAATGCCCAGTTGGGTTTATATATGTTTAATCCCCCATTATATGGAGATTAACAACAGACTGTCCATGTAGAGAGTCACTGGGGGGAGTGACTGGGAAGTCCCTGGGTGGGAGGAAGCCCAGCTCAAGGGAGGCAGTTTGAAATAAAATGCAGAGAAATAGTGCCCTGGTATTGAAGTGTGACAGGGGGGAGGAGTTACAAGGAGATAAATATGATAGTTTGCCCCTTTCAAGGGGTCTTTGGTTGCCTTCAGGTTAAGCTGCCTGCACTGCCCCCTGCCATTGACCTAATGGATGGAAAGGGGAATCCTGGAAAGCAGAGATCCTTTGGCTGTAAGAGGCCGGTTGTGGCTCCATAAATTGGTAACTAGGAGTGGAGTGTGCCACGAGTGGATAGAGGAAGGCCCAGGCTGGGAGCAGGGGGCCGGAGCTAAGGAGAGCTCATCCCAGGACCAGGGTGGATCCAGAGTGGGGTCACTGCTAGAGGGTCAGACTAAAAGGATCTGAGCCCGATACAGAGAATTCATACTGTGAGCAGGAGTGAAGCCATTGGAAATAAAAATCTTTCTATAGGATAGGCATGGATAAGAGCCTTGTGAATATGTATATAGCCCCTGAAAGAAAGTGTCACTGTAAATATACCTGAGGAGAATAGTGGAAAAGGTGTTCCCTCTGGGAATAACAGAAATCTGGGATTGAATTGTGCTGGAGTTTATTAAGTGACTATGAAGAAGGTTAAAGTTAAAGTCTACCTGTTGCAGAGGTTGCAATAATAGTTAATTTTGTTATTAAACCCTTCGGAATGCCTTGTGGTTCCTGGACTGAAGAGCTGAGTGAAACCCAGATCACTATTCCGGACCAATGACCCACTCCCAAGCTCAACTGCATTTGTGCTGGAACTGATGAGTGAGGGGAGATTGGACCTGAATGCGAAACTGAACTGAGATCCATTTTGTGACCCTGGAGCAGAGCTAGAGCACAGGTGAGACCCGGATAAAATATGCTAATCTCAATTTTGATAAATGTTTCAGACATATCCATCTACTTGCTCCCATGATAGTACTGAATTCTATTATTCTGTCTCACTGTATTTTCAAATGTAAGTCACATTGAACCCAAGTTTGCTTGGGATAATGTGGGATATAAATGTAAAAAAAACCAAAACTTTATCCTCCACGTTTTAAGGCACTGCCTATCGAGCTGGATGGTGATGGCACAAGGAAAGCAAGTTTGGTCCAGTGAAGACTAACTCAAAATTACCTGTTTCTTAGCTGGGCTGTAGTATTACCACATTGAAAAGGCGGCCATACCAGGTCTACAGTATGTGGTTATGTTCAACTGATAAGCTAAACGATTAACTGGCTTTCTTGAAAGGATTATGAGGCTCATTTTCAAAGCACTTAGACTTACAAAGTTCCATAGGTTACTATCGGGGCTCATTTTTGAAAGAGAAAAATGTCTAAAAAGTTGCATAAAACAGCATTTGGATGTTTTTCTCTCAAAAACGTCCATATCAGTATTTTTAAAACATATTTTGCAGGTGTTTATGTACGCAATTCATCTGTACTTTGTCCAAATCATAAGGGGGCGTGTTAGGGGCATTTTGGGGGTGGGATTAGGGGGCCCCTAACACTTGGACATTTTAGAACCTTAATGGAACAAAACGAAAACGTCTAGGGCTGAAACTTCAACATTTTGCTCTAGCCCTGCTTTTAGAATGAATAAGGCACAAAAAGGTGCCCTAAATGACTAGGGTTACCATATTTTGTCCTCTGAAAAAGAGGACACATGTCACGCCCCCTGCCCTGCCCCTGCCCACCCACATCACGCACCCTGCCCCACGCACACCACACACCCCTGCCCCGCCCACACCACATCCCTTTCGGATCCTCATCCCGCCCCCTGTCACATATTCCCCTCTCCTCCTCCGGGTCACATATTCCCCTCCCCTGCCCCCCCGTCACCTCCCCTCCCCCTTGTCACATATTCCCCTCCCTTCCCCTTACTTACTATCTACTGCCCTGGTGGTCTAGTGACCTCTTCGGGGCAGGAAAGAGCCCCCTCTTTCCTGCCCAGAGCACTGCCTGCCCTTGCCCTGCATCCTTCTCGTCTGGGGATTCAAAATGGCCACCAAGAGTTGAAGCAGCCTCACGAGACTTCAACTCTCGGTGGCCATTTTGAATCCCCAGCCGAGACCGAGAAGGATGACGGGCAAGGCAGCACTCTGGGCAGGAAAGAGGGGTTTCTTTCCTGCCCAGAAGAGGTCACTAGACCACCAGAGCAGATAGTAAGTAAGGGAAGGGGAGGGGAGACCCATGGCGCCTCTATGACAGTTTCAGATGTAATGGCCAGGTCTATTACAGCAGCATGCAGATTTTTAGAGTAGTCTAGTAGTCAGTGCACTGTAGACAGATGGACCTAGGCCCATATCTCCCCCTACCTGTTACACTTGTGGTGGAAACTATGAGTCCTCCCAAACTCACCAGAAACTTACTGTACCCACATATAGGTGCCCCTCTCACCCATAAGGGCTGTTGTAGTGTGTACAGTTGGGAATAGTGGGTTTTTGGTGAGCTTTGGAGAGTTCAGCAAACAAGATAGGAGTGGCCTAGTGGTTAGAGCACTGGTCTTGCAATCCAGAGGTGGCCGGTTCAAACCCCACTGCTGCTTCTTGTGATCTTGGGGAAGTCATTTAACCCTCCATTGTCTCAAGTACAAACTTAGATTGTGAGCTCTCCTGGGACAGAGGAATATCCAGTGTACCTGAATGTAACTCACCTTGAGTTACTACTGAAAAAGGAGTGAGCAAAATCCAAATAAATTATTTGAGATTCTGTTGCTACTATCTGAGATTCTACACGGAATGTTGCTAGTGGAGGAGTGGCCCAGTGGTTAGAGCACCGGTCTTGTAATCCCACTGCTGCTCCTTGTGATCTTGGGCAAATCACTTAACCCTCCATTGCCTCAGGTACAAACAGATTGTGAGCCCTCCTGGGACAGAGAAGCGACATATTGTTCACCACTACTCTTTCCCCTTTTCCCTCCTTAGCTATTTCCCTTTCTCTCTTACAACATTGATTGTTTGTCTGCTGAATTGTTGTATGTTTTTATAGACTGTTGTACGCCACATTGAACCTGCCCATGGGTGGGAATATTGTGGGATATAAATGCTATAAATAAACAAATAAATAAATAAATTATATATATTTTAATTACTGACTTTCTGTTAAGAGGAATATTACATAGAACAATTCAGTATTCACTTTTCTTTCTACTGTAAGTAATGTTAAACAGTTTTTTTTCCTCCTTGTTTTAATATCAAGCTGCTAAAATTTGGACTCTGCTTTCTAAGGACACTAGATTTGAATCATACTATCAGGCTTATTTTCAAAAGTGATCGCCGGCGATCTTCTGACATAAATCTGGAGATGGCCGGCGATCTCTGAAAAGCGGCGAAATCTGTATAATCGAAAGCGGCTTTTTTGACACCATCGCCGCTTTCCCGTTCCCATGCCGGCGAAGGTTCAAGGGGTGTGTCGGCGGCGTAGCGAAGGCGGGGCATGGGTGTGGCTACCAGATGGTCGGCTTTCGCGGATAATGGAAAACAAAGCGGCGTTAATCAGTATTTTGCCGGGTTTACTTGGTCCTTTTATTTTCACGACCAAGCCTCAAAAAGGAGTGGCCTAGTGGTTAGGGTGGTGGACTTTGGTCCTGGGGAACTGCGGAACTGAGTTCGATTCCCACTTCAGGCACAGGCAGTTCCTTGTGACTCTGGGCAAGTCACTTAACCCTCCATTGCCCCATGTAAGCCGCATTGAGCCTGCCATGAGTGGGAAAGCGCGGGGTACAAATGTAACAACAACAACTGACCAGATGACCACCGGTGGGAATGGGGGCTGACCTCCCCGTAGTCCCCCCAGTGGTCACCAACCCCCTCCTATACTAAAAAAATAAAAATCTTTTTTTTACCAGCCTGTATGCCAGCCTGAAATGTCATACCCAGCTCCCTGACAGCAGTATACAAGTCCCTGAAGCAGTTTTTAATGGGTGCAGTGCACTTCAGGTAGGCAGACCCAGGCCCATCCCCCCCTACCTGTTACACTTGTGGTGCTAAGTGTTGAGCCATCCAACCCCCCCCCAAAACCCACTGTACCCACATGTAGGTGCCCCCCTTCACCCATAAGGGCTATGGTAATGGTGTAGAGTTGTGGGTAGTGAGTTTGGGGGGGATTTGGGGGGCTCAGCACCCAAGGTAAGAGAGCTATGCACCTGGGAGCTATTTGTGTATTTTTTAAAACATTTTTAGAAGTGCTCCCTAGGGTGCCCGGTTGGTGTCCTGGCATTCAGGGGGACCAGTGTACTACAAATGCTGGCTTCTCCCACGACCAAATGCCTTGGATTTCGCTGGGTTTGAGATTGCCGGCATTTTTTTCCATTATCGCTGACAAAACCGGCGATCTCAAACCTGGCGAACTCTGGCATTTGGCCGGGCTAAACCGTATTATCGAAAAAAAGATGGCCGGCCATCTTTTTTGATAATACAGTTCCGGCCAGCTATTGCGCCGCCGCCAAAATAGATCGCCGGCGATCTATTTCGCCGGCAACGTTCGATTATGTCCCTCTATGTGACTTTTCAGAAGAAATTGAAAACTTTATTGTTTTCAGAAATGTTGGAAATCAAATTCAGTCTTATCTTTTCAGTTTTCTATGTCAAAATTTCCCACTAACTGACTGGCGTCTTTCTTGTAATCTGCGATGAATCAGAATTCTGAAAATCACAGAATATAATAAATGTATTTTATTGTATGTCAAGCTATACCTGCTGTACACACCATCTTGAGGAAATCTCTTCATACAGGCAGATAATAAATCACAATAAGTAAACACATATTCTATGAATCTAGTCTAACACATGACCCAGGGGGTACTTGAAGCTAAACAAACAAAAGTCTTGTAATGTGGGCAGTGTAATGTGTTTGTATAACACGGGTTGTTGGGGGTTGTATTGTTTGTTTTCTTTGTTAATAAAGATATTGAACTAAAAAAAATCAGTACTGAAATACGCATGCAAATTTGATATGTTTAAATGGTTCATAACTCTTCTAAACATGCCTTCCAAAGATCTACATTGCCTCCTACCTCCCACATTGGTAAGCAGTAAGTGAATACAGGAATTGTAAGAAATTTTCCATGTGTAGAGTTATCCATGCCCTTCCAGTTTCTGATAATCATGATTTCAGGAGGTATTGAATCTAGGGTGACATCTCTTAACTGTTAGGTTAAATAGCTCCTGATTTCCACACACAGCAGAGTTAAATTACGGAGTTAATTTCTTCAGGATATCATGCGTACAAGTTGCAAAACAGACTCATGAAGGGAATAAACAACTTTTGTAAATCAGGGGCTATTTAACCTAACAGTTAAGGGATGTCACCCCTGATCCAATAACTCCTGATCTCAGTGGGGGGGGGGGGGGGGGGGTCTTGGGGGGGGGGGGGTCAATCTTGGACAGGGAGCTGATCTCAGGAAAAGGAACCGATCATGGAGGGATTGTTCGGGAAACGGGTCAGAATTGGTGAGGGGTTCAGGAAGGGGGTTCTTTCCCCAGGGGTTTGCCTGGAGGGGGTTCTGATCAGGAGAGGGAGGCAAGAAGATGGGGAGTGCATCCAACAATGTCAATCACTACCCAGAAGGTATTCAGATGCTGGACCATTTTCAATGACGGCACCCACATAGCTAAACAACTGCTTTCAATGCAGTCCTATTTCATCAATTAAGTATGCAGGCACTGAATTTTGCCGGCATCCACATAGCTTCCAGCTCCTCCACCTCCAGAAAGCCCCTCTTCTGCCCACTTTTTAAATGACTGGTTAGTGCCAATGTTCAGCAGCATAATTTAAATGAGCGGGAGCCTCTCGTTTATTGAGCGGTAAGCTTATTTTTTACTGGATAGACCTAAACATCCAATTCACTGGCGTCCTATATAAAGTTATCCTCCATAACTGGTACAACTCTGACACATTCCTATTCTCAAACTACATAACCTGCACTTAGAATGCATGCTTAATATGAATATAGAAAATTGTAATTGCTGTTCTAGAACACTAGAATAAGTCGACATTTACTTGCCAACATGTAGGCGTAACCACTTACGCTGTGTCAATGGCAGGTGTAAATCCGCATGCCTTGTGCACATAACTGAGATTATTCTATAACGCGCATGCTAGAATAGTTGGAAGGCCCATGATCTACCCATGCCCTTCCCATGTGAATGCCCCTTCTGCAATTACGCAATAGACAATTTACATGTGCACTTTATAGAATAAGGTCATAACTCACATGCCTAACTGTCAATTTGTGTCAATTAATGCTAGTTAAGGTCAATTATTGTTATTTATTTATTTATTTTTTTTTTTATTTATTTGTTTGTTTGTTGCATTTGTATCCCACCTTATCCCACTTCTTTGCAGGCTCAAAGTGGCTTACAATACATCATGAGTAGTGGAAAAGTGTTAGTATCATAAACATTGTGTATTGCATGATAATGGTTAGTATTATGATAAAAACAAAGTAGTAATATACAGGCAGATTTTAAGAAACAGTTCTAAGATGAAGTAGGCGAATTGTGTAGTGTATGTTCACTTGGGTTGGTCTTTTTGGTATGCTTTTTCAAAGAGATGGGTCTTCAGTAATATGCGGAAGTTCGTTCTTTCATAGGTCGATTTCAAGTTGCGCGGCAGTGCGTTCCATAGTTGTGCGCTCAAGTAGGTGAAGTTTGACGTGTGCATTAGTTTGTATTTCATTCCTTTACAACTGGGGAAGTGCTGATCAAGGAATGTGTGGGATGATCTTCTGGCATTCCTAGGTGGTAAGACTATTAGGTCAGACATGTAAGCTGGTGCGTCTTCATGGATAATTTTGTGAACTAGTGAACATATTTTGAACGAGATGCGTTCCTTAAGTGGAAGCCAGAGTAATTTTTCTCATAGGGGCTTGGCGCTTTCAAATTTAGGTTTGCCAAATATGAGTCTAGCTGCAGTGTTCTGGGCTGTCTGAAGTTTCTTGATTATTTGTTCTTTGCAGCCGGCATATAGTACGTTGCAATAGTCAAGATGGCTAAGCACCAATGATTGTACCAAGTTACGGAAAACACTCCTTGGGAAGAAAGTTCTTTTTAGTTTCCAATCAAAGACCAATCAAGTAAGGAAATTATGCATATGAGTGGTGCTATTCTATAACTACTTACTCAGTTGCGTGTGTAACTTGCATGCCATTTATAGAATTAGAGGGATAGAGACGTAGCAGTGTTAGTCTAGTGCAGGGGGTCTCAACCCAGTCTCTCAGGACACACTTAGCCAGTCTGGGTTTCAGGATATCCCCAATGAATATGTATGAGCCAGATTTGCATGCACTGCCTTCATTATATGCAAATCTATCTCATGCATATTCATCGCGGGTATCCTGAAAACAGACTGTCTGGGTGTGTCCCAAGGACTGGATTGAGAACCCCTGGTCTATTGCAACAAAGGCGGGTGTCACATTATCCACTAACCAGTTTATTGAGGTAGAACGTTCGAGGACCAGAGTCCACTTCATCAGATGCATGAATTGATTAGTGCATAAGGTGTCACCTACCTCTGTCAGTTTTTTTTTTTACACATAGTCTTGATTATTCAAACCTATAAGTGCATTTCACTCCTCTGACTTCATCCCGGCCTGAGAATGTTTTCTCAACCCAACAGGTAAGCGTGTGCACCTTCCAAGCATAGAGGGTGGACAAAGATCAAAAACAACATTTGTGAAGGTAACACTGTGCCTTACCTGCACAGACTTTGATTATTGCCTTCCATATAAAGCTGATGTGGGAATAGTCAACTGAATTTCTAACAAAGGAGCCCTAGTGAAATATAGACTGCAACACAGCAACAGTGTAAGGAGTATTTAGTAAAAGAAAAAAAAAATGTTTTGCTATTATATCTACTAACTGCAACCTGACTTTATTCTCTCTCTTTGTCCCTTCTCTGTCTTCTACGCACAAATATTTTTAGCTATTAAAATAAGGTATATGTCATTATCAAAATTACTAGAGCAAGCAACCTCTTTATTATTTTGTATAATTTACTCCTGTCCCATTGGTACCTCTGCATGTGCAGAATGAAATCAAGTGGAACTAAACCAAATAAGGGATTACAGAACTTCAAATGGAATGGAAGTGAGGGGCAGCCAAGTGGAGCACACAAAAAGTGACAGACTCAGTGAAATGCCATAGCTTAAAATGCCGATGATGGATGAGTGTCATCCTGCAAGAGAGGGGGGTGGGCGAAGGAGAAAACGAAGAGGAAATCGACAACAAAGGAGAGGGAGAGCCTGGAGATGTCGGATGACATCAGCACTGAACCTCATCCATTTGTTATGATTCATTGACAGAAGATGGAGTTCAGTCAGTTATGTGTACGGGCCGGCCTTTTTCTGCATGAAGGGACTGATCGTACTGAGCTACCGGCAAGCACCACTCTGGAGTTTTTCCAAGGGTGCCTTATTAAAGTCAGCCTGCAGTTCTAGTCTCCGATGGTATGCATACATTCATCACATTTTGAAAAATGAGGATTTTGGTTCTCTTTCATTCATTTGCCAGAACCGAGATGAAATGGTTTAGAATGTGGAGTACATCTCTATAGGTGATACGACCGGTAGCAGTTTTATGTATGTATTCATGGGTGCCAAGACACACTCACACTGGATATTTTGAGACAAGATATTTATTTATTTAACACATTTATATCCCACATTTTCCCACTTAGCTGCAGGCTCAATGTGGCTTACACAATACCGTAGAGGTAGGCTCCGGTTCAATAATACAATTACATAGTGCAATAGGGAATGGATCCTCAGAAGCTTAGCTGAGATTGGGTGGCAGACAGGGTCGCCAAGAGCCGGGGCAGGGCCCGGGACAAGGCTACCCCCGGGCCCCCCCCACCCGAAGTCGCTGCCCACCTGAAGTCGCCGGGCCCCCCCCTCCACCCGCTACCAGGCCCGGAACTAACCTTAAGCCTCCTTCTTTCACTTTGCGCAAGCAGCAGCAGCAGGGCAGACCTCTCCTTCGTTCCTTCCGTGCCCCGCCCTCACGGACATTACGTCAGGCGAAGGCGGGACACGGAAGGAAGGAGTGGCCTGCCCTGCTGTTGCTTGCGTAAAGTGAAAGAAGGAGACTTAAGGTTAGTTCTGGAGCAAGAAGAGGAGAGGAGGAGCGAGGAGGGCGGGCGGGCCACACTGCAGCGGCGGCGCCGGCCCCCCCCCCGGGGGCCCGGGGACTTTTGTCCCCCCTATCCCCCCCTCTCGGCGGCCCTGGTGGCAGAGCCAGTGGTGGGAGGCGGGGCTGGTGGTTGGGAGGCGGGGATAGTGCTGGGCAGACTTATACGGTCTGTGCCCTGAAAATGACAAATACAAATCAAGGTAAGGTATACACAAAAAGTAGCACATATGAGTTTATCTTGATGGGCAGACTGGATGGACCGTGCAGGTCTTTTCTGCCGTCATCTACTATGCTATTATGTTAGTAAGCATGTAAGAAACATAAGTAAAAACAACAAAGAAATAAAGGGGTGGTGGTGATAGAAGCCTAGTACGGTCCATATTTTGTTGTGTCGCAGGAAGTAGGAAGTTAATTTAAGTCAGGGGGGTAGGCCTTCTTAAACAAGTTGGTTTTCAGTAGTTTCCTGGGGGTGTAGAAGACATGCTGGTCATTGATAATAGAGTACTTCTATAAAGCAGGTGCTAAGACTTACATGCTGATTGTGTGCATAGATCATTAGAATAATGCATCTATATGCATGTTTGTGCACATATGCATGTATCTGGCAAAACTCCACCTAAGCGCTGTTCTTTAAATACACATTTATCTTGCAAGCACATATTGTATAGATAGATACACACAAAGGCAGAATCCGGGAAGAGCATGGACAGGACTCACATATGTGTAACTTACAGAATATTATAAGATGCATGCGTATTTCTGGTACCTAGGCGCGAGCACTTCCATCAGCTCTGTAGCTGGCATAAGCGCTCATGCCTAAATTATAGGTGTGCACTTCAGCTGTTAGACTTGTGTTCTATGAAGGAAGGTAGCAGGGCCACTGAGAAATAAAAGCAAGCGCGGGGCAAACAGTCTTAGGGGTAGGGTTACCATATGGCTCCAGAAAAGGAGGACGGATTGAGCCAGCCGGGTTTTACTTCCATTGCTTTCCATTGAAAGCAATGGAAGTAAAACCCGGCTGGCGCAATTGCTTTCCATTGAAAGCAATGGAAGTAAAACCCGGCTGGCTCAATCCGTCCTCCTTTTTCTGGAGCCATATGGTAACCCTACTTAGGGGGTTCTCCCAGCCCGCCACATTAGGGTTACCATATGGCTGCAGAAAAAAAGAGGACGGATTGAGCCAGTCTGGATTTTACTTTCATTCAAAGCAATGGAAGTAAAACCCGGACTGGCTTAATCTGTCCTCCTTTTTCTGGAGCCATATGGTAACCCTATGCCACATCATCAGTCGAGAAACTGTTGTAGGGGCATAGTCAGCAGCCCATGGGGAGGTTAAGCCCCGCCCAGTGCATCCCAGGATGCACTGGACAGGGCAGGGTGCCACCATTTTGAGAACGTGCCTGATGAGGAGGGAGGGAGTGCTATTCCTCCTGTCCTCCAACTGCTACAATGAGGTAGGCTGCAGGCAGTGGTGGCATCAGGAGGGGGAGATATTGGTCCCACTGGACCACCAGGGTTTTTTGCATTTTGGGGTTTAGGGGTCTTGTGTTTAGGGGGTGGGCTTAGTTTTGACAAGTCCGGGAGAAACCTGTCAAACCTCTTCAGTGGGTCTCCCCCATTCCTCCCTTGCTGGCAAACCCTAACACCAGCTCTAAGCAGGAGCAACCCAAATAACTTTCATCAAAATAATTGTAAACAAATCTCTTAAAAAGATGGATTTTCACATTTTTCTTAAATTGAGAGTAGGATGACTGTACAGTCTCAATTTAAGCACACAAATGGCAGATAAGTAGAAACAATAAAAATGATTCACCAATGCTAGTTCTGGAATGTTTTACTGTGCCAGGCTTAGAGTCATGTTAAATAATTGCACAAAAGATTTTGTAGACCCAATTGACCTGGAACATTTTTTTGATGAGAATTGCCCACTCCCGAGAAAGCTACTTGAACTATGCTCTCTGAATGCTGGGTCTGGTGAAGGGAATAAGGACCCATTACTGTTAACAAGGACCCCTTCACCATGTACCGCTCCTTCACTATCCTATATAATAAAACGCACCTCCAACATTCTGAAGCTTACTGCATGGCTGAGGCATTCCTGCTCTCTGTATCCATCTCCTGAATTGACATCACGTACTTCCAGGTTCGTCACAAGCAGAAGTGACCAACCAAACGAGGTTTCTCGGCTTCAGAATGTTGGAGGTGCATTCTATTAAATAGGATTGGTCAGTTCCTTGAAGCACAGCCAGAGCTCAGCCTCCTGCACCGTAACGCTCAGACACCAGAAAGAGAGGGGGGGCTGACACCAGAGAGAGGGAGGGGGGGGGGGCCTGACACCAGAGAGGAGAGGAGGTATCGCTCTCTCACACACTCTCTCTCTCTCTTTCAGTCTTTCTCTCTTTCACTCTCACACACTGTCTCTCACACACTCTATGTCTCACACTGTATCACATTCACTCTCTATGTGTCACACAGTCACTCACACACTCTCTTGGTCTCATACACTCAGTCTCACAGAGAGTCTGTTACTGGAGGGTGTTACCATTTGCAGCCCATGTACGCATCAAGGACACTATCAGGCTTATTTTTGAAAGAGAAGGGCGCCCATCTTTCGACACGAATTGGGAGATGGGCGTCCTTCTCCCAGGGTCGCCCAAATCGGCATAATCAAAAGCCAATTTTGGGCATCCTCAACTGCTTTCCGTCGCGGGGATGACCAAAGTTCAAGGGGGTGAGTCAGAAGCATAGCGAAGGTGGGACTGGGGCATGCCTAACACATGGGCATCCTCGACCGATAATGGAAAAAAGAAGGGCATCCCTGACGAGCACTTGGGCGACTTTACTTGGTCCATTTTTTCTTACGACCAAGCCTCAAAAAGGTGCCTGAACTGACCAGATGACCACCGGAAGGAATTGGGGATGACCTTCCCTTACTCCCCCAGTGGTCACTAACCCCCTCCCACCCTAAAAAAAAACCTTTTTAAATATTTTATGCCAGCCTCAAATGTCATACCCAGCTCCCTGACAGCAGTATGCAGGTCCCTGGAGCAGTTTTAGTGGGTGCAGTGCACTTCAGGCAGGTGGACCCAGGCCCATCCCCCCCTACATGTTACACTTGTGGTGGTAAATGTGAGCCCTTCAAAACCCACCACAAACCCACTGTACCTACATGTAGGTGCCCCCCTTCATCCCTTTGGGCTATGGTAGTGTTGTACAGTTGTGGGTAGTGGGGTTTGGGGGGCTCAGCACCCAAGGTAAGGGAGCTATGCACCTGGGAGCAATTTCTGAAGTCCACTTCAGTGCCCCCTAGGGTGCCTGGTTGGTGTCCTGGCATGTCAGGGGGACCAGTGCACTATGAATGCTGGCTCCTCCCACAACCAAATGGCTTGGATTTGGTCGTTTCTGAGATGGGCGTTCTCGGTTTCCATTATCAGCGAAAATCGGGGACAACCATCTCTAAGGATGACCATCTCCAAGGTCGACCTAAATTTCGCGATTTGGGCATCCCCGACCGTATTATCGAAATGAAAGATGGACGCCCGTCTTGTTTCGATAATACGGGTTTCCCCGCCCCTTTACCGGGAAGTCCTGCGAGGACGTCCTCAGGAAAACTTGGGCGCCCCTTTCGATTATGCCCCTCCTTGTCATGGTAAAGTGGCAAGTGATGTGAAGGTGCATGTGAGTGACTATTCAGTTTGAGTGGGTTCTCCTCCAGTTACTGCACAATTCTTTGAGGGCTTGCCATCCTGAGGAAGATATATATATATATATATATATATATATATATATATATATATATATATATATATATATATATATATATATATATATACATTTTGTGAAAGATCCCTCCGCTCCTATCAGGAAAACTCTGGTCTCCGGCCCACGTTTCTATATGATATTCCACTTTAGGTACAACTCCCTGTAATCCTCCAGGTGTACCTTCTGACCTGAGGTACGTCAGCAGTACTATTCCAGCACAGCTCCTGAGATATCCGCCAGGGAAATTATCCCAGCGGTTTCAAGAATGCAATCCCAAAAACAAACAGTTTAGAAAAAGTAGTTTTTAATAATGCAGTTCCAAAAGCAAAGCAGTTCAGGAATCTCCACAGCTTCAAAAATTCAGTTCATAAACCAACAGGACATGAATCTCAGCAGTCCCAATGATGCAATTCGCAATAAGAAATCCCAAAAGCAAAAAACATTCCACAAATAAAAACAAGCAGTTCAAAGAAAACAAACACTTCCAAACAGGCAGTTCAAACAAGCAGTTTAGAAATCCCATCAGCAGTTCAGAGGCAGAGAGCTCCCAGGGGTCCCCTTCCTCCTCTGGCCAGCTCTATCTCTTGGCTTCCTCCCACTTGACCCCATCGTTCCCTGGCTCTGCCACGATAGCCACTGCCTTCCCTTGTTTACCAAGACCCCGCACCAAGCATTTACCTGCTGTCTGAACCTTTTACTTCTGGATCTTGCCAGAGCTGCAATCTCCATCGGCTCCTCTGGCCTCACTTCTTCCTCCTTTTCTTCCCCTCTTCCATTCCATGGGCTCCTCGCCACACCCATTCCCCAGCTGATCCTCCTCCCCCTGATTAGCTCTGCTTAGAGGCTCCCCCACCATTCCTGGCCTCCCCTCCTTGTCTTGGGTTTCACCTTTACCTGCCTTTTCCTTGGGCTCCACTGGGGCTGCTGGGATAGGAAGTCTTTGATTCTGTTGTAAGACTTCCTCAAGGGCTGCTGGGAATCATAGTTTATACCCTGCCTCCAGCCCTCTGGGGAAAATGATCTATGCTTTCTCCTATCATGTGGAACTCCCTGAGCTAAGAATCTGGGTTGTCCCCTCCTCTGGGCCTTATCTTCTCCTCTGCCGGTACCACCCCCCTCTCTGTTCCCTTATCGCCTTCTTCACAATATATAGGTTTGTTGTTATAAAGCTATTCGGATGCTGTTAATGTGATTCTGTCAGTAAGTAAACTGGAATGTTACTTATCATGTTGCGTTTTACCAAACCACAGTACCATATTTTATGTAACACTTATAGATTATGCTTTATGGATCTAGTAAACTATAGGAAATGCCCTTCACTTCGTTAACCCTGAATGTGAAGGGTTTCTTCGATCCCATCATGTGCAAACAAATATTGTCTTATATCAATAAATATGCACCAGATGTGGTCTTTTTTTCAAGAGACATGATTATTTATTTAGTTATTGGGATTTATTAACCGCCTTTATGAAGCGATTCACCCAAGGTGGTGTACAGCAGGTACAGTTTAACATACAATAAGAACATAAGAGTAGCCATACTGGGTCAGACCAATGGTCAACCTAGCCCAGTATCCTGTTTTCCGAACAGTGGCCAAGCCAAGTCACAAGTACCTGGCAGAAACCATGGCACCTACCATAGATCAACCAGAATTCTTCTGTAAAATCTCTGAGTTGCTGACTACAAAGAGGGCAATTCTTTGCATCCTTGGTGGTGATTTTAACCCTTGGAGGTTGCTACACCCTAACAATACCACACTACTCTTATTCTTGTATTGATTTTTAACTAATCAGCAGGTCCCTAGTACAGGAAGTGAATTTTGCTGCCATTGGATGCATTACTGTATCTGGTCATACACATGTAGTGTTGAAATTTGACTGGAAGAGCGAATGACTCGCCACGCCCTTATGGCGCTTCAATGCTGGCCTCCTAGGAGAAGAGGAGTTTGTAGATAATGTTACCCAGATGATAGAGGAATACTTTTATCATAACAAAACTCAAGATACAGGCTGGACTAGGCTCTGTGATGTGTTCATTTCATTTATTTCAATTTATATTCCACTTTTGTTCAAAGCAGAGTACAAAATAACCAAAATCAGACCACAGAGAACAATAAAAGCAAGGCAAAAGGCAATCAATCAAGCCAAGTTTCCAAGTTTATTGAGAGCTTCTACCTTACCCATCACGAGGTCCTTTTACTAAGGTGTGCCAAAAAATGGCCTGCGCTATTATAGATGCGTGTATTGTACTAGCGCAGGTCCATTTCCAGCACACCTGCAAAAAAAGGCCCTTTTGGACATGCAGCAAAATGAAAATTGCCAGATTGGTGAAAGTTTCAGAAAAGGGTCTCAGGCATGGGATTGACTCAAAGAACTATTCCACATATCTGAATCCATAACTTATGGGGGGGAAAGGCAATACATTTCCTGCAGGAAAAACAGAACAAGTTAAACTGCTACAGATTCTAACAGAAACTAAACACTAGCAGAATACCTCACAGAAACTACATGCTAGTAGAATTCTGCACCTTGGTCACATGTTCAAAACACACGCAGACCCTCAGCAAATATGATACAAGGGACCATAGTCATCCTTCCCACATAAATGATTTCAAAATGGCCATGGCATCTTTTTAATGGCAATAAATAAGCAACATGTGATCCCTAGTAGCCAATCAGAGGACCTTGTCAGACCAACATCATCCATTCTATTTCTTCATTCACGTCATATGGGGTAACTGAGTGAAGTAAAATAAAATCTATTGTTGTTCTTTAAAGTTCAAAAGATTTTCTAAATTCTCACCCTCCCACTCTAAATGAACCTGATCAATCACTCTCCACTACATACAGTTTGTGAATACTGTACCAGAGAAGCATCCAGCATCTTAGTAAATCTTAATTTATGTTCATTTAAGCAAGTCTTTATTGGATGACTGCTTCTCCCCCACATATACTTTATTACAAGGACATACAATAATATATTCCACCATAGATGACAAACAATTAGTATAAGATCTAGATCGAATATTCCATTGAGTTTGGGGGCTCTATCTATTCTGGACCCACCATTCAACGCTGACAAACAATTAGTATAAGATCTAGATCGAATATTCCATTGAGTTTGGGGGCTCTATCTATACTGGACCCACCATCCAACGCTGACATCGACATCTATCACAAGTGCAATGATTTCCCATAGGTTCCAAACAATTATAATCCTTATATGCCATAGAGAGGTATTCTCCAAAGTTCTTACTCCTTTGATAAGCAGTAACTGGCTGATTCTCAAAAACTGAATGAAATTATAATATATGCCAGCAGGAACGGACAGACTTCACAATCCAGCCCACCAAAGACGAAAAAGGCAAAATACAAGCCAATGCCTCAGTTGAAGTAGAGTTCTTTTATTGTAGCAAGCGATCACGATTAGCAAAGTGCGCTGTGAGCCACGCTTTTTTGACATCAGCTGGATATCCACGTTCCAAAAATCTCTTCAGCATAATTTCTGCTTGATGCTTAGCTTCCAACTCAGTAGGGCAAAGATGTCTTAGCTTCAAAAACTGGCTAATCAGTAGACTACATCGAAATTTATATGGACAGTGAAACCGTAGGTAATTATTATGATCTACCTTCTTACAGTGTGAAGTAAACTATACAGTTCCTTCCTTCCTAATATGAATATCCAAGACATCAATATATTTCTGATGGTATGACAGTCAATTTCATGTTCTGAACAAAGTTATTCAGTTCCAGCTCTTTAACCTTCCAAATAAAAAAATATATTTCTCAAAATGCTTCTATATATATATATATATATATATATATATATATATATATATATATATATATATATATATATATATAGTAACAAGTGGTTACGAGTCAAAAGCAATGTTAAAGAGGTGAGCTTTCAGTCTAGATTTAAAGCTTTGCACTAAGGGGCGGCAGGACGATGTTGACTCATTATCAGACCATGAGGGAGAACTATATCTATCCTCCCCACTAAAATCAGAATCACCCCAAGAATCGTCAAAAGCTTGTCTTTTGCATTTATCTTCATGTCAATCTTTATTCATCAAGGATAGACACATTCTTTCCCAAAGCTGACATATTCCAATTCATAAGTTCAGAAAAAATACTTTCCCTACTTTTGTTATCTGAGCATTTTATTTTTCCATTTGCTTTGGTCCCATCTCGGGGGGGGGGGGGGGGTTCTAACTCTCTTTTCAGGGTCTTCAAGTCCACCATTCATTTCCCCTCTGCATCCTTTATCTGTCCTGCCCAGCAACTCCCCTCTGTGTCCCTCTCTCTATCCTCCCCCGTACTCTGCATTTGTCCTCTCAGTATTCCTATCCTTCCCTCTGTGTCCACCACAAACCCTCTATGTCCCTGTCCTTATGCTGACTCCATATTCAGCATCTCTTTTCTGTGTCCCTGTCTCTCTCCTTGTCCAGCTTGTTCCTTCTCTCTTCCCCCCTTCATATACCCCCACCCTAGGGCTAGTATTTCTCCCTCTCTCTCTCCCCTAATCTTCCCCTCCTTGTATTATAGCATCTCTGTCTCTCTCCTTCCCTTCCTCCATTGGCCTAGATCTTTACTCTTCTCTCCCCTCTGGTATCTCTCCCACTTTGCTCTCCCCATGGGTCTTGCATTTCTTCCTCACCCCCTATAGGTCTGGCACCTCTTCATCTTGCCCTCCAATGGTTCTGGTACCTATCCCTCTATACCTCCCACCTTCATAAGTCTAATATCTCCTCCCCCCTTGGGGATCTGACATCTCTCCTTCTCTCTCTCCTGAGTGGTCTGGCATCTCTCTCTCTCTCTCTCTCTCTCTCTCTCTCTCTCTCTCTCTCTTTCTCTCTCTCTCTCTCATTCTCTGTACCCATGCCTCCTGCATCAATCCCTACCATCCCTCCCACGATCCCCAAAACTTGTGCACAAAGGAAGTTGCATCATAGGAGGCAGAATGTAGTAGAGGGAAGGCCAAGAGATCAATGGAAGCAACATGTCTCTTCATCACTGCTGCTGCTGGTGATCCACCAAAGCTTGGAGAGCAGTGGGGGGGGGGGGGGGGGGGGGGGGAATGGGAGAATTAAATGAAAAAATGCTGGACCCATGAGAGAGGGAGGAAGGTAAAGAGAGATGCTGGACCACATGGCAGAGAGCTGAGAGTCAATATGAAGAGGAAATGTTAAAGAGGATGGGATTTGATATACTGCCTTTCTGTGGTTGCAATCAAAGCAGTTTACATATATTAAATACAGGTACTTATTTTGTACCTGAGACAATGGAGAGTTAAGTGATTTACCCAGAGTCACAAGGAGCTGCAGTGGGGAAATGAATCCAGTTCCCCTGGGTCTCAGGCTACTGCTCTAGTCACGGGCTACTCCTCCACTTAGGTGGTCCCCATGTTTATTATTTATAATTTTTTTACTTTTTTATTTGTAATATATTTATTGATTATTTTAAATTCCGGAACTGTATATATTCAATGTTGATTTTATTTTAGATTCCTGATGCAGGGCCTATAGCCAAAATACAGCCCATGTTGAGTCAAATGAAGGCTTACAGTAAAAGATATTGAAGCATTCAGTTGTTTCATGGCACCTCCGCTGTTGTGTTTGTTTTGGGACTTGTTGTGGAGTTCTGTTCTTCTGTGTTGTTTCCAATCTTTCCATAAATAACATGACTCACATGGTTAAATACCAAGCTAAGTTATTAAATTTGCATAATAATGTTTCCTTGTATGTATTTGCATGTTTTGCATCTCATTATTATTTGTTTCTCATTGCGTTACTAAAACTTGCATTAAGAACAAATAATGTATGACATTTTGCCATTTAACGTGTTATTTGGCAAAAATCATGAGTTGCTCGTAACTACATTTCTGTATGATATTTCTTCAAATATAGGGATATTGCTTACTTGAACTGAGATTGAATTAGGCCTACACTCCATCCCCTTACTAGGCATGTTTTGGATTCATAATTTTACTGTAGACATGTGCGTCCCACATAGTGACGAGGTATACAACAGAAAAGACCAAATCAATTAATTTGATTGACCAATGAGATTGTTCCCAGCAAACATTTCCCTCCTATTTGACAGATATGCTCTCTGTTCCCCTGACAAAAGTCTGAACAAAGTACCCTCTTGTTATGCCCTTATGCCACTTAACAATAGCAGTAGAGGGTTGAGCAAATGCTGGGAACACTGTTCATGGCTTACTGTCAGGAACAGAAAGTGCATCCTAATAGTTGTTAGTATATTTCCTCTCTGTAAATCTGGCCATCCTTTCAGGTCATTTTTTTCTCTAATGCTTTATTGGTTGACTTATGGTGTTACTGCAACATCCCCTTGTCTACCACTTAGGCAGGGCAAGGATAACTAGCAACTTTGAATCTGACTGCCCCATATATCATGGCTGAAATCTGACAGTGGTATTTTTTCCTCCTAATTTTAGAAGCAAAGACAGCAGAAGGAGAGCATCTTTGGATATGATTGAAGATGTGCTGTAAGTTAACATCCTCCAGGCGACCTCAGGATATGGAACTGCTAGGAGATTTTAAAGCTCTTAAATCCCATCAACTCAACACGACAGGGCCGAGCAAAAGGCTCCCACTGCTTAGACTCTCTGTGATATTGTGTATAAACAACATTTCTGTAGTTAGCATTCTATCTTCACGAGATATTTTCTCTTAGTACAGCACTGGGAAAGTCTTTGGAAACGACGTGGAAAAGTTGATATTTGACATGAATTACAAAGGGTCTTTTTTTGCACTTCTGCAATTAAAAATTCCATGAAGTTAATTGAGGTCATTGTTAGAGGTGTACAACCAGAACATTTTTGTTCGGTGTGGCGTCACATATCATTCTCAAGAATGTTCATTTTATTTGAGGTTTTGGGGGGCATTTTTTTTTCATCATAGGAGCAATGTCATTTAGAATGTGCACTCATTTCAGAGAGTACACACATTTTGCTAAGATTGTGCACTATTTGTAAGGAGGGTGTACTATTTAGGAAAGAGTGCACATTCTTGTCCGATAGTGCACTCTCTTGGCAAATACCCCCAGATTCTATATAGCATGACTTAACTTCAAGCAGAAATCCAGTCATATTCTGGATTTGCACAAGTACCGTAATTAGTTAACAAGCCAATCAGTGCCAATAATTGCCAATTAACAAACAATTATTGACATTAATTAGAATTTATGCACACAACTAAGTGTATTCTGTAATGTGATGTGTGTAAAATCTAAGTCACATAGAGGGGCATAATCGAACGGGGCCGACCATCTATATGAGCGGCCATCTCTAAGGCCGGCCCCGTAAAGCGGCATACCCGACCGTATTATTGAAACAAGATGGCCGGCCATCTTTCGTTTTGATAATACAGTCGGGGCAGGCCTTAGAGATCGCCAGCATTAGAGATGGCCACCATTGGATTTTCCCAATAATGGAAACTAATGGCGGCCATCTCAAACCCGGCCAAATCCAAGCCCTTTGGTCATGGGAGGAGCCAGCAGTGATCCCCCTCACATGCCAGGACACCAACCGGGCACCCTAGGGGGCACTGCAGTGGACTTCATAAATTGATCCCAGATGCATAACTCCCTTACCTTGGGTGCTGAGCCCCCCCCAAAACCCCTAAACACACTACCCACAACTGTACAACACCACCATAGCCCTTAAAGGGTAATGGGGGGCACCTAGATGTGGGTACAGTGGGTTTGTGGTGGGTTTTGGAAGGCTCCCATTTACTACCACAAGTGTAACAGGTGGAGGGGATGGGCCTGGATCCGTCTGCCTGAAGTGCACTGCAGTACCCACTAAAAACTGCTCCAGGGACCTGCATAGTGCTGTAATGGAGCTGGGTATGACATTTGAGGCTGGCATAGAGGCTGGCATAAAAATATTTTAAAACGTTTTTTGGGTGGGAGGGGGTTGGTGACCACTGGGGGAGTAAGGAGAAGTGATCCCCAATTCCCTCCGGTGGTCATCTGGTCAGTTGGGGCACTTTTTTTAGGCTTGGTCTTAAAAATAAATGGCCTTCTTTTTTCCATTATCGGCCGAAGCCGGCCATCTCTTAACCACGCCCCATCCCACCTTCGGTACCCTGCCAACACACCCCCTTGAACTTTGGCCAGCCCTGCGACGGAAAGCAGTTGAAACCGGCCAAAATCGGCTTTCGATTATACCGATTTGGCCGGGTTTAGGAGAAGGCCGGCCATCTCCCGAATTGTGTCGGAAGATGGCCGCCCTTCTCGTTCGAAAATAAGCAGGATAGTTGAAAAGGGAGCATGGCCATGGCGTGGAATGGGTGAGTCATAGGCATTTCTAAAATCTATGTGCATTGTTATAAAATACATCCAGTCCATGCCTAATTTAATTGTGGGCATTTATACCAAGGTTTACTTTGCGTAAATGCCAGAGACTAAATTTAGTCATGTGGACGGCCGTTCAGCGTATTCTAGAAACTGTACTTTATAGAATGCATCTAGGTGTATTTTTTTCCACGCAGATTTTTTAGGTGTAAAATCTAGCCCATAGTGTGCCCTAATGAAAACACATTTTATTTTTTTTTTCCTGCTCATTTTTATTTCATAACGACATGAATTGATATGTCATTTTAAATGAATGTACATCCCTAGCCATTGTTCAATTTTTATATAGCATTTGATATGTGGAGGGGCATTTTAGAAAGGATGTCCAATTCAGAATATGGACATCCAAGTCAGAACATCACAAATGGACGTCCATCTCACACGTATTTTGGAACAAGATACAGCCTATTCTAAAATACAAATGAGATGGAAGTCCATGTGCTGGAAATGTCCAACATGAACATCCAGTTTACAAACTGAAACGTCCAAATTATGAACTAGGAAAACAAGGGACATGGATAGCTGAGGAGCAGCATAGGAATATCCATCTTATAAAATTAATTCTTAAATAGGTCGAAAGGAAGTAAACAAAATATGCAAACTTTACAAAAACAAAAACTTTCATTATATAACTTTATGATTCAATATCTATATAACTCTACTATGTGGGGAGAAGAAAACATTTATTTTTCATTCAGGACCATCATAAAGAAGGCAGAGAACCAGCTCAGCTTATTTACAGGCTTCCCTCACTGTCTAAGAATTATAATTGTATGTATTTTTTAGGGTGTATTTATCCCTCCCAATATAGTGGTCTACCCACTAATACCTAGGAAGAAATAAATCACCCAAGGCTGCAGCAGTTTGCTCTTTAGTAGACACCTTATCAAGTATTTGTATTGTTAGCAGATCAGTGATATCTCACTGGGAGTACAGAACATTGCTACACAAGAATTACTTCTATATCTGAGACTCCAAAGAATATACAAGCAATGAAATGCTTTTATTTATTATTCTCCAAATATATGTACAATCAAATGATTATGGGAATATATTACCACAGCTAGGTGTTCTCTGGGTCTGAGTCTCTAATGTTTTATTTTAGGGTCTTTTTTCACCCTCACCCCAAATTACCAGCTAAAGCCAATTTACAGATATAAAAGACTCAAGGATACTTATGAGAAAGCAATAGGATTACTTGCCAATTGATTCAATTGATTGGTTTCTCATGGGAGTGCAGCCCTGCTTGTACAAAAGTGCTGGCTTGAGACTATCTCACTCCCAAGAAATAGGAAGTACACTCCTTTTTATATGCCCATAAAGGATACAGACAAAATGACAGTAACACACCTTATTGGATATAATATATTGTAGTCACCACCTTAGTGACCATATATGGTACCATTTACCATACGTGCTTGGCTTTTTTTTTAGCATTGCTCGGAATCTTCTTGCGAGACCACTCAGTTCTACATGTCTGACCATATCTTCTTGGGTGTAACTGACTCTGCCCTGTTGGTAAACTGCACCATCCTGTTTATGAGGTTTTTGCACCCTAGCCCTTCCTTATTTTGCTGCATGGTATGTCCCAACAGCTCAGGAGTCTTACTGGAACTTCAGAGTTCAGATTACAGTTAAAGGCCTGTAAGCTTTTCTGTCACTTTTAGATCCTGACCCAAAGTCTCAGGCCTTGAACCAAGGCTCTCAGTTATACTAACAATATTCACGTATGTCCAGAATGAGAATCTCTTACTATGTATAAAACATCTCATGCTACAATTTCTAAGAGTACAGAGTGGGTTGAGGGTTGGGGGCAGGGGGCACTGTGGGGAGAGGGGAAGTGGCTTGTGGCCATGGGCTGGGGAGGGGGAATGTGTCGAGGGCTCAGGGGGGGGGTGCTCCAATTTTTTCAAAAACAACTTATGCGGGTCCTAGTCTAATATTCAGCCAGGGCCCGCATAACTCTTATGTGGGCCCTGGCTGAATATCAGCTGGGCCTGCATAAGCTCTGCTGCTGCCCAGCCTGCCTACATATAGTCCCTAATATTCAGTGCCAGTGCCCGGACATATCCCGGCACTGAATATTGGAGGCTAATTTAGCCAGCAACGGTCAGTGTTTAAAAAAACCTAGACTGTCACCAGCTGAATATCGGGGGTATGTACGTAAAACACACTCAACACACATTCTATACAAACTCTGTCCCTGCACATGCCTACCAGCAAAGCAGGTGCAACCGTGTCAAAGAGAACACTTCTACAATGGTTTGTTCTAAAAGAGGTCATTTACATATATATATGGCCACATACATGCAAATGTGACTTTATAAAATAACCCATCACCCTCCACATGTCTGATATTGATGTTGCAAGCATTGCTTTGTATTTTCCTGTTTTGAATAAAGACTAAATTGGTGTTCTCAAGCTGAACTGAGCTGGTCTATTATCTTGTGGGGTTTCACCACAGACCCAGAACTCCTGTTTGCCTACCAACACTATCACATAGATCTTTACTGTATTGGAACCACGTTTTCTTTCTCTATAGATTCCTAGATTCTTTAAGATTTCCATACCTTTGATCGGATAAACAAAAGAATAATCTATGAGTCTGCGAGCTTCTGTGACCAAGTTCACCTCCTCTACATGCCTTTCCTGCCTGGATACCCTGTTACAAAACTATCTTCCAAAGGTGAAACAATAGGAAGTCATTGCTATTTTCAAATGTAAATAGAAGATTTACACGTATATAGTCCTGTGTGTCTGGAAAAGCGGTTACTTATACTTGCATATCTATGGCACAGTTATGAAGATGTCGTTTTCTGGGTAGGCCCGAAAAGTATGGATGTATTTCCTATTTTGCAAAGGCAATATGTTCATACTTTAAAAAATCTGCTCAGTAGCATTTACATTTATTTATTTATTTGTAACAAATCTCTCTTGTCGTCCCCCTTCTCCTCCACTGCTAACTCCAGGCTACATTCCTTTTCCCTCGCGGCACCTTATGCCTGGAATAGACTTCCTGAGCCTGTACATCTAGCTCCATCTCTACCTGTTTTCAAATCTATGCTGAAAACCCACCTTTTCACCACTGCTTTTGGCTCCTAGCCTCTGCTCAATTGTCCTCCCCTTGTTCCTTCTCACCCAGTACTTCCCTCACCCTTAATTGTCTTGTCTGTCTGTATTTTTCGATTGTAAGCTCTGTTGAGCAGGGATTGTCTCTCTGTGTCAGGTGTTCAGCGCTGCGTGCGTCTGGTGGCGCTATACAAATAATTTGTATCCTGAATTTTCCCACATATTAGCAGGCTCAATGTGGCTTACAAAATACCGTCATGGCGGATGTCAAGTACGGCAGGTATTAAACAAATACAAAAATTAAAAGGGTCAGGTAGATAGAGGTAAATGGATACAATAAGGACATGGAGTTTAAATTCTAAAATTCATCACAATGTATATAAAGATGCAGTAAAGGGTTGAGGTAATTAGTTGGAATCAAGAAGGTAGGCCTTGCGGAACAGGTAAGTCTTTAAAGTTCGTTTAAAGTCTTGATGGGCGGGCATTATTTTAACACTCTTTGCTAATGCATTCCACATTCGCGTACTTAAGTATGAAAAACTTGATGCGTAGGTTGACTTGTATCTGAGTCCAACGCAGCTTGGATAATGAAGGTTCAGATAGGTACATGAGGAATCACACGTGTCACTTCATTACTCATTTGGACTTAGGTTTTGGAGGAGGCCTAGAGAGCGTAGCTGTGGTTACTTCTCTCATGTGGCTCCTACCCAGTTAAATAGTCCTGAGTGGTTAATGAGCAGATATTCACCACACTTAACTGGGGAGTGCTGCTGAATATCAGCTCTACCAAGGCACTCTCCAGTGAGTGCCAGAGTGGTCTGGGACGGAGGTCAGGAAGTTATCCAAGGACTGCCACAAGCCAGCCCACAATTTTTCATGTGCTTCACTGAACCAAACTTAGGCATCCAAGATTGATTTCTGACTGTCACAGACAAAGGTAAATGGAGACACCATGTTGATGTATTTATTCTCTCCTGTGCACTTGCTTAATACAGCTGGAGATATGGTGCCAAAAAAGCCCCAGCCATTATCAACACAGAGCTACCATTTAAGACACAACATTGCCATCAGGATGGACCCTGCCAGGGTTAGACATAGCTCCTTGTGGTACCTGTCTGATTGGTTCTGTCGACATGGAGGGAATCACATGCCACCAATCACAATTGCTTATAGAGTCCACATAAACCGCATGGATTCTGAATCTACTAATTCTTGTTCTAACCTACTAATTGATCCTGCTCACTCTCTTCTTTAAGCATTTTGCTTTGCATAACAAATTGCATTTACCATTAGAGGGCAACCAAAACTGAGGGTTTTTTTTTCGGTTTTGTCCAAAACCGAATCTGTGGCTGAAGTTCACCACTCAGTTTCAGCTGAACCAAAAGCCGAAACCAAAACTGGATGCTGCAGCCTGGCCTGGCCCCTGCATTAAGCAACCTCCCCCAAACTCCCTCTCCCACGAACAGAAAGAGGGACTCCTCCCCTACCCAAACAGGATATTCCCTCCCTCCCCTTCTCCCCCAGAGGAGTCACCCTCACTCCTTTCCTCACCCCCAAACAGAAGGAGATTTTCTCTCTTCTCCTGTGAACAGATGGAGGTCATCCTCCATCACATCAACTTAAGCATTGAAACACTTGGGAGCAAGGACTCCAGAAATGTCTTAATTATGCACCAACAGAGGGTCAGGCAGGACTGGCTTTTCAAATAGTAATGTCTATGGTGCAAAATTGTGAAGATATCATGCGGTACTGATCCCCAAAAAATCTCCCAACGAGGGTTTTCTATATTTTAAAACTTTTTTCAAAAATAAATTTTTTTATATGCAAAATGCGCACAATCTAAAGCCCATCTGGCAATATCCCACAAACAAATGAAAATAAACGGGACTTATCTTGGTCATGAAGTGTCCATATAGCAGCCACGGTATTTTAGCTCTACTCAGTGTGGTCCCAAAGGACCCGTTTCGCAGTAGCTTCTTCAGGAAACCAACTGGTACAGTACATAAGTAATGCCACACTGGGAAAAGAGCAAGGGTCCATCGAGCCCAGCATCCTGTCCACGACAGCAGCCAATCCAGGCCAAGGGCACTTGTGGATTTTTCCCAAGTCCATTTAGTAGTGGTTTATGGATTTGTTCTTTAGGAAACAGTCTAACCCCTTTTTAAACTCTGCTAAGCTAACCGCCTTCACCACATTCTCTGGCAACGAATTCCAGAGTTTAATTATGCGTTGGGTGAAGGCTGCACTGCTGAAAAACAAGGGCTTATTACAACAAATACCAATAAAAAAGAACAAAAAATCCCTCAAAAATCAAAAATTTGCTGCCAACAGTGTTGTACTAACTCTGGCTGCAAGAATGGCTGCTCCATTATTCTTGAAGAGCAAACCGAAAGAATCGAACAGCAGCTATCTTTAAAGGACACAGGTAACCTCAGCTACCAATCAAACCAAGTCTGAAAATGCCCAGCGCAGCTCCCAGCTCACAAGGAGGGGCATAATTGAACGAAAACGTCTATCTCCATGGGCGTTTATCTCTGAGAACGGGTCCGTGAAGGGGCGGACCGAACCGTATTTTCGAAAAAAATAGATGTCCATGTTTTATTCGACAATTTGTGAGCTGGGCGTTTCTGTTTTTCAGTAATAATGGAAAATGAAAGCGCCCAGCTCAAAAACGAATAAATCCAAGGCATTTGTTCGTGGGAGGGGCCAGGATTCGTAGTGCACATGCCAGGACACCAACCGGGCACCCTAGGGGGCACTTTTACAAAAACAAAAAAAAAGGTAAAAGAGCTCCCAGGTGCATAGCACCCTTTCCTTGTTTGTTGAACCCCCCAAATCCCCCTCAAAACCCACTGCCCACAAGTCTACACCATTACTATAGCCCTAAGGGGTGAAGGGGGGCACCTACATGTGGGTACAGTGGGTTTGGGGGGGTAGGACGACTAAGCATTAAGCAGCACAATTGTAACAGGTGGGAGGGATGGGCCTGGGTCCACCTGCCTGAAGTCCACTGCACCCCCTAACAACTGCTCCAGGGACCTGCATACTGCTGCCAGGGAGGTGGGTATGACATTTGAGGGTGAAAATAAAAAGTTGTGAAACATCATTTTTTTGTGGTGGGAGGGGGTTAGTGACCACTGGGGGAGTCAGAGGAGGTCATCCCCGATTCCCTCTGGTGGTAATCTGGTCATTTAGGGCACTTTTTGGGGCATTATTCGTGAAAAAACAGGGTCCAGGAAAAGTGCCCTAAATTCTAGCTACAAAAGCATACTTTTTTTCCATTATCGGCGAAAGGCGCCCATCTCTCCTCGGCCGATAACCACACCCCAGTTCCACCTTCACCACGCCTCCAACACGCCCCCGTCAACTTTGTACACTTCCGCGATGGAGTGCAGTTGAAAACGTCCAAAATCGGCTTTCCATTATACCGATTTATTCGTTTTTGTGAGATAAACGTCTATCTCCCGATTTGGGTCGAAATCTAGGCGTTTTTCTCTTTCAATTATAAGGTGGAAGGTAAACTTAGGTTCTACTACCCAGCTCAAAACAAAATTGCCCCTCCTCCAGAGCTATGAGTCACCAGATAGGTCCACACAGTTTTATCCTATTGCTGCTGTGAACCAGAAGACAGGAGAAGAGTATGCAGAAAAAGACTATAAAGCAAGGGCGTAGCCACTCAACAGATTTTGGGTGAGCCTAGGCAAGAATTGGGTGGGCACCAAGTGTTCTCCCCCCCCCCCCCCCCAAAAAAAAAAAATTATCTCAGCTGGTGGGAAAAAGCTTCTTTCCACCTTGGCAGAAGGCATGCACTGAAAACTGAGCATGCGCAGGTATCATGGAGAGTAGCATTTTCGTTATCATCAGGGGGAAATCTTCAGCTACTGGAGCTTGGGATTCCCACCAGTTACCACTAAACATGTGCTACTGTTGGGTGGACCTGAGCCATAAATAGGTGGGCCCTGGCCCACCCAAGCCCACCTGTGGCTACGCCACTGCTATAAAGGGAGGGACAATGTGTACAGAAGAGGAAGGACTCAGGTAGGGTCATCCCAGAAGACACACTTCCCCCCCCCTCCCCGAAGGTGCCTATGGCCACCACAGTTTTAAATCTGACAATTGGGTCAAGTACTTCTCCCTTCTATGTGACTATATCCAGCATAATTCCATCAGTTCCAACCTGGTTTCAAGTTCCTGTACCTCCCACTGTCTCCATTACCTCCTACTTCTGTTCTTCCAAGTGTCAGGTACCACTGGCCTCTAGAGAGGATAGATAAAAGGCATTTATGATGGCAGTCTATCACAGGGATATGTACTGCATCAAGATGTCCAATAGGAACTCCAGGAGAGCTGGGAGACCAAGAAAAGTATATTTTCTACTCCCTGAGCTGTTTCACTCAATGTGGACTCTTAGGGTTTCACATTTTATTGTACTATGAAAATTTAAGAGTGTCCTAAGCCATTTCAACGTAGGATCTGTAAAGAACAGAGGGAGATAAGAAAGATTTATTTAGAAGATGGATAGACTGGTCCTGTGTGTTAACAGCCCTATTTACAAAGATATCCTTCTCTGTATTCTTACCTGCAGGCATAAATACTTCAGCTTTAATCACACCGGCTTGTCACTCAAACTGTAGAACAGAAGAGAACAGCATTTTCCAGTAGGCAGAAATTCTCTTAAATACAGTAGCATGCCACCTGGGGTTTTAAATGCCTCTTAATGCCCCTAGACCAGTGGCTCACAAATTGCGACACACCTGAAGGACAATGTTCACATCGTGACACACTGAACACTACAGTTTACGGTTAAATTTAAAAAAAATATATTTTATGTAAAGTGTCTGGAAAAAATCTGGATCCCATACATAGTTTCAAAATACTGTGCAATGGTGTAAACTTTTAGTATTACCTTTGAACATACATTAGTATAATAGGGGGGGGGGGGGTTCTCATTTAATTCATAATTTGTGTTCAAAGTGTCCTCCTTCAACCTTGACACATTCACGAAGCCTTCGATGCTAAAATGGACTCCATTACAACAGTCTGCATGTGTGAGGACCATGGCTTGGACAAGGTAGCGGAAAAACTTTGTGTGGAAAGTTGTTTTTTATATGTTTGAGTTTCCACATTGCCTGAAACATTTTCTTTCTAGTATTTTTGATCTGTTTGTTGAAAGATAGTTCATGATCGATGATGATTCCTAGGATTATCAGGTCATCTGCTATGGGGATAGTTGTTCCCAGTACATTGATAGATGTAATGAGATCTTCATTACGTGGTGATGTATCACACAGTGGGGGTTTTTTTTTCCTTGTTTAGTTTCAGTTTGAAAGATGCTGCCCATATGTTCCATGATAGTTATGCTATCTGTGATTTTGGAAGTTAGATTAATTGTTCTCAGCCCAGTTCTGAGGACTCACTGAGCCAGACAGGTTTTCAGGATATCCGCAATGAATATGTTTGAAAGAGATTTGCATGCACCGCCTTCACTGTATGCAAATCTATCTCATGTATATTCATTATCCATAGCCTAAAAAACAGTCCAACTGGATATGTCCTGGAAAACTGGGTTGAAACCCCTCATGTATTAATTGATTGTATGCTTTCAATTTTCCATTAGTTTGGATCTGGAGGTCTTGGATGGCTTCTCTTCTCGGCTAATAACAGAAAGAGCAGTGAACTCTCAGCTGGCCTAAAAATGAACCAATGTTATGGACGAATTAATGTACCAAGCAGAAGACTGTAATTTGGTTGTTGCATTTGTTCTTCCCCCAAGCCTCATTCTCAGACTCTAGAAGTGAAGGACAAGTTCCTCTGGCTGAGTTCCTAGATACTCCTCACAAAGTCATTTTCACCCTCCATTGCCTCTGGTATAGATAAGAACATAAGAGTAGACGTGAGGGGCAAAATCGAACGGGGCGCCCAAGTTTTCCTGAGGGCGTCCTCGCAGGACATCCTCGGGAAGGGGCGGGGAAACCCGTATTATTGAAACAAGATGGATGTCCATCTTTTGTTTTGATAATACAGTCGGGGATGCCCAAATCTTAACATTTAGGTCGACCTTAGAGATGGACGTCCTTAGAGATGGTCGTCCCTGGTTTTCAGTGATAATGGAAACTGAGGACGCCCATCTCAGAAAAGACCAAATCCAAGCCATTTGGTCATGGGAGGAGCCAGCATTCATAGTGCACTGGTCCCCCTGACATGCTAGGACACCAACCGGACATCCTAGGGGCTGAGCCCCCCCCCCCCAAAACCCACTCCCCACAACTGTACAACACTACCATAGCCCTAAGGGGTGAAGAGGGCACCTACATGTGGGTACAGTGGGTTTGTGGTGGGTTTTGAAGGGCTCACATTTATCACCACAAGTGTAACAGGTAGGGGGGGATGAGCCTGGGTACGCCTGCCTGAAGTGCACTGCAGTACCCACTAAAACTGCTCCAGGGACCTGCATACTGCTGTCAGGGAGCTGGGTATGACATTTGAGGCAAGTAGTATACCATGCCATACTTTGTATTGTTATTCGAATATTTTTACTGCTCTAATTGCCTACTGCTCATGTTTGATCTATTCTTACTGTACACTGCCTTGAAAGAATTCCTTCAAAAAGGCGGTAAATAAATCCTAATAAATAAATAAATAATAAATACATTTGAGGCTGGCATAGAGGCTGGCAAAAAATATTTAAAAAGTATTTTTTTAGGGTGGGAGGGGGTTAGTGACCACTGGGGGAGTAAGGGGAGGTCATCCCCGATTCCCTCCGGTGGTCATCTGGTAAGTTCTGGCAACTTTTTGAGGCTTGGTCGCAAGAAAAAATGGACCAGGTAAAGTCGGCCAAGTGTTCATCAGGGACGCCCTTCTTTTCTCCATTATTGGCCGAGGACGTCCATGTGTTAAGCATCCCCCAGTCCCGCCTTCGCTACATTTCTGACACGCCCCTGGGAACTTTGGTCGTCCCCGCGATGGAAAGCAGTTGGGGACGACCAAAATCGGCTTTCGATTATGCCGATTTGGGCGACCCCGTGAGAAGGACGCCCATCTTCCGATTTGTGTCGAAAGATGGACGTCCTTCTCTTTCGAAAATAAGCCTGATAGTGGATCAGACCAATGGTCCATCTAGCCCAGCATTTTGTTTCCAACAGTTGCCAAGCCAAGTCACAAGTATCTGGCAGAAACCCAAATCATGACAACATTCCATGCTACAAATCCCAGGGCAAGCAGTTGCTTCTCCATGTCCATCTCAATAGCAGACTATGGACTTTTCCTCCAGGAACTTGTCCAAACGTTTTTTAAACCCAGATACGTTAACCACTGTTACCACATTCATTGAGTGAAAAAATATTTCCTCCTATTTGTTTTAAAAGTGTTTCCATGTAACTTCCTTGAGTGTCCCCTAGTCTTTGTACTTTTGGAACAAGTAAAAAATCGATTTACTTCTACTAGTTCTACACCACTCAGGATTTTCTATCTCCCCTCATCTTTCTCTTTTCCAAGCTGAAGAGCCCTAACTTCTTTAGCCTTTCCTCACACCAAAGAGTGAGATCTACAAGCAATGTGTCTGAGGCATGAATTTACAAAATTTTACTGTGAAAAAAGCTTCAAAATGGAAGGAGCAAAATAACATGATCTTTAGCTTTCTTTGGCACTTTGGGAAGGATATAGACAGACTGAAGGTACATCCAGTATCTGGCTGCCTTTTGAAGTTGCTTTCTTCATCCACTCCTTCTTTTCCTCCACTCCATGGTCTCTATTATCTTTCCAGTTGAGTGGAATCAGGCTGTAGTATGCCCTCATCTTAACGATCCAAAATTGGGTTGTTCCTCCATCGTTAAATTCTGCTCCAGTTCCAGTCATTCATTACCAAAATAGTTGCTACACAACTTACTGATTTGCTTGATAAAACCAATACCTGGGGAAGGGGGGAGTGTCAGATGCTGATCCAATATTGTCTTTTAAACTGAGTTCTGATTCACTCCAAAGAACAAAGACTCTTAAACACCAATGCAAAATATATATACTTAATGGCAATTGGAGATATACACTCTCTGCCTGCTTATACTATAATACAAATCCTGTCACCTGGGTTAATTGCCAAAAGCACTGGAGGGTGACCAATGTAACACCAATTTTTAAAAAGGGTTCCAGAGCTGATCCGGGAAATTATAGACCAGTATGCCTGACATCAGTGCTAGGCAAAATGGTAGAGATTATTATAAAGAACAAAATTACAGAGCATTTACATAAGCATGGATTAATGAGACAAAGCCAACATGGATTTAGTAGAAGGAAATTTTGCCTCACCATTCTACTACATTTATTTGAAGGGGTGAACAAACGTGGATAAAGGTGAGCCGGTTGATATTGTGTATCTGGATTTTCAAAAGGCATGCAAGATTCTGAGGAAATTAGAGAGTCATTGGATAAGAGGTAATGTCCTATTCTGGATTAAAAACTGGTTAAGAGATAGAAAACAGTGAGTAGGTTTAAATGGTCAGTATTCTCGATGGAGAACAGTGGAGAGTGGGGTTCTCCAGGGATCTGTGCTGGGACCGCTGCTTTATAATGTATTTATCAATGGTCTAGAGATAGGAATAACTAGTGAGGTAATTCAATTTGTTGACAACACAAAGTTATTCAAAGTTGTTAAATCACAAGAGAATTGTGAAAAATTGCAAGAAGACCTTACGAGATTGGGCATCCAAATGGCAGAAGACATTGAGCAAATGCAAAGTGATGCAGGTGGGAAAGAGGAACCCAAACTACAGCTACATGATGCAAGGTTCCACATTAGTAATCACTGACCAGGAAAATAATCTAGGTGTCATCATTGATGATACGTTGAAACCCTCTGCTCAGTGTGCAACGGGTCTAAGAAAGAAAATAGAATATTAGGTATTATTAGGAAAGGAATGGAAAGCAAAAATGTGGATAACACCTTTGTATCACTCCATGGTGCAGCCACACCATGAATACTGTATACAATTCTGGTGACCGAATCTCAAGAAAGATATAGTGGAATTAGAAAAGATACACAGAAGGGTGTTGAAAATGATAAAGGGGATGAGATGACTTCCCTATAAGGAAACGCTAAAGCGGCTAGGGATCTTCAGCTTGGAGAAGAGAAGGCTGAGGGGAGATATAATAAAGGTCTATAAAATAATGAGTGGAATGGAATGGGTGGATGTGAATCACTTGTTTACTCTTTCCGAAAATAGTAGGACTAGGGGGCACGCAATGAAGCTATTAAGTAGTAAATTTAAAACAAACTGCAGAAAATATTTCTTCATTCAACATGTAATTAAACTCTGGAATTCATTGTCAAAGAATGTGGTAAAAGCAGTTAGCTTTGCAGGGTTTAAAAAGGGTTTGAATAACTTCCTCAAAGAAAAGTCCATAAGCCATTATTAAGATGAACTTTTGGAAAATTCACTGTTTATTTCTAGGATAAGCAGCATAAAATCTAGTTTATAGTTTTGTGATCTTGCCAAAATCCCTAGTGAAACAGGCTTATACTTGAGCTCTGGATTGGCCACTGTTGGAAACAGGATACTGGGCTTGATGGACCTTCAGTCTGTCCCAGTATAGCAACATTTATATTCTTATGTTCTTGTGATGGAAGCCAACAATTTGCAGTATGCATAAATTGCCAGCTTTCTTCCTGTAATAGAAAAATTATAGTACAGTGGGTGTGCTGACTTAAGGTTATGATAGATATTTTATGGTGAGCAAAGCAGTGAAGAAGCATAAGCTTCTCAATTAATCACTTGTGGCAGCGGAGGAAGTGTGAACTGAGATCCGTTGTATTAGTTTGTTTTAAAATTGGCATCTGTCTGAGGCAGTGGTGATAGCTTCTTGAAAATAAAGAAAGCAAGATAATTGTGCTGAATAAAATTTCAGATGGCAAGGCAGCACCCTGCTAGGATGTATGAGTGGCTGCTCTGCAAATCTTTTGATTTCTTAACTTGCCCTACTCAGCTCCTCAGAGATGAGGAAGAATTAGAAAGGGTGAGCAGCAAATTTCTTTTCTAAGTCTTCAGTCCAGGGGCTGATGAATCTTCCTTTGGCTCTCAGCACAGCTGCAAAAGAAGAGGCCCCACAAAGGACCTGGGCAGCACTTCATGGAGTTGCTCAAGGTCATACTGGGTTTCAGCGGCTGTTCCACCCTATTGCAGCCCTTGGGAGATCCAGATGTATCACCTGGAAGTGCGAGGTTGAAGGAGAAACTATGAGTTGGAACCAGCAGCCCAAATACTGCTTCTACTGGAGCATTACTAGAGAGGAAATGAATATGGTATAGGAGAAACCTCTCCAGATCTCTCTGGAGAGCAGAATTAGTCATCTCTAAGGTTCGTTCAGTTCTTTTACTATCTTGGTTCCCCTACTGAAGACTTTCTCCGTGGTACCTGGAACTGGCCTGAAATTGGTTGAATCATGTAAGACACTCTGGAGTACATTTAGGAGGGTGTTTAAGAAACTGAGGCTTCCTTTCTTCTATTGTTCCAAAGATGTCAACATTTTTAGAACAGATGATGGCCAAGCTGTCAGAACAAGATACTAGAATGTCTGAATTGGTCTACTCAAATTTAACTTTTCAATCAGCTAGAGGATCTTTGACGGCTTGATGCTTCATTTTAAAGATAGAAGCTTTGGACAATCAGGGCAGAAGTAAAAACTTAGGACTGTGAAATTTCGGGGGTGCTGTTGAGCACTATGTGAGAAGGCTGCATGTTGGAAGAGCTCTCACCATTGTCAATATAACTCAGGAAAATAAAGATGACAAAATAATTTTCTTAACCTTTATCTTTACAAACTACCACTGAAGGTGCAATTGATATAAATGGCTTCAAATAAATCAGGAAAATGAAACAGGATCGAGCTTGTGTCTCCGCAAAAGAACACAGGCCCTGGTTCCGACGACAACTCAGCAGCCATATTGGAGGAAATCCGCTGCCTCAAAGAACTAATGTGTGAGACGAAAGGCGATATCACTGAAATCAAAGAAGATATCTCCACTATCAAATCTGAACTGTCAAGATTTAATAACAGAATTGAAGTCCTAGAAAACAAAGCAATGGCTACTGATGAAAATATTAAACTCCTCCAGCGTCAATACTGGAACGAGAACTGGAAGACGGTAACAATCGAGCATGCCGTAACAACGTTCGTCTGTTAGGCCTTCCGGAAATGGTAGAAGGGCCAAATATGATCTCCAGAAAACACCAAACATTTCCCCCCCCCCCCCCCCCAAACAATTCAAATCTATGTTACAAAAATAATTTGAATACATGATTCCTATCAGACTCAAATATAAAAGACACAAGTAGGGTTGCACGGTCTTCTGCATATTTAATAGATGTTTCTAATATATCTGTAATATTCTGACTGTCAGGTGAGACAGTTGGAATATCAACACCCGAAGACTGGTCGTTAGCTTGTCATTTTTTTATAAGGTAAATAATACACCTTTTTCAATGGGGGAGAGCTTCAGATGGAATTTTCAAATATCTCCCAAATACTTCTTAGAGGTCTGTAGGTGTCATATGAGGATATCTTAGAAATTTTAAGTATTAATTTCCTCTAAATATTCATATTTTTGGTGCAGCCCAAAGAAAACACTCATCACTTGGTCCATTCTTCAAAAATTGTGAGTGGCAGCGCTGTGTTTTATATGGAGCACTACCCTGAAGAAGGTGACGAAACACTGGCCGTGTGGGCAGTGGATCCAAAACTTTAAGCTAAGTAATGAATAAATATAAGTTCAAGAAGGCTGTTATTTTAGGATAAAATGGACCGATGAGGAGTGGAAGCGAAAATAAAGCAGTTATATACTGCATTGCTCTGGTTTGCTATTTCTGATGGTCCTAAAATATTTTCTTTAAATGAAAAAAATGAGATGAGTGAATTATTTATATGTATGAATGTGAACTAAATTAAGTACGAGTTGCTGGGACTAGGATATTAGCTATTTAAAAAGTCTTTATAGCACCTTGGCGTCACCGAAGAAAGATCAGGACAAAATACAAACATTAGAACCCAGAAATTGATCATACATATATCTGAAGTAATTATGCATCCAGTTCCAGGGCAAAGGTTACTAACTGGGTGGATCTAAACACCTTGTATTTCCACCTTAGCCTGGATATAGCAATAAACCACTGCTAATGGAATACCACATTTGGGCATTGTAAATCCACCCTTCACCCCAAATATGGAAAAAATGAAGAACTCAATGCTATGTAAGAAGCAAATAGGGCTGTATAATATGATTCAAAATAGTGTATAGTTGTATGGAAGAAAATGTTCATTTGGCTGTTTCCATTTCTGTATGAGAATTCTGAATAGATATGTGGGGTGAGTGATGGTTTGCTGACACTTTTCTTTCTCAGGGGCAGTGTCTCCCGATGGATTATTTTTACACATCACAGCACAGAGAGGGTTCAAAGTACAGAACAAAGTCCAAATGTCAGAAGAAAGCACCAAGAACCTTCAAAATCGGGACAAAGTTCCTTTAATCACACAGCTTGGACAACAATCTTCTCAATATGAACCGACACAGGGTCTGCATCAAACACAAACAGCAATATAATTATAACTGTAAAATTAAAATGTATTAATTAAGGAGCCAACATTGGTTGGCAGCTTCAAACATTTTCAACGCTGTGCTGGTGTATGAGGGTGGCTGTTTGCTGTTACATTTGTACCCTGTGCTTTCCCACTCATGGCAGGCTCAACGTGGCTTACATATACAGGTACTTATTTGTACCTGGGGCAATGGAGGGTTAAGTGACTTGCCCAGAGTCACAAGGAGTTGTGCCTGAAGTGGGAACTGAATGCAGTTCCTCAGTTCCCCCTGGACCAGAGTCCACCACCCTAACCACTAGGCCACTCCTCCACTCGTTTTTCCTTATCGTTGAACTTAGTGCAAATGAAAAATAAAAAAAATTACTATTTATAAAAAAGATTGTTACAGTTTAAGAGACAGATGATTATTCTACATCCAGTGCTGCAGATCTAAAATAGGTAGAGGCTATAGGAGATCACATAACCGGTTCATTTGGTGTATGATGCCTCAACGCTGAACTTTTTCTGTAGATATGATACATTTTACATAATTGTTGATTTTTTCACCATTGATGCTTATTCAAAACACCCCTTGTGATTGTTCTAATTTTTTGTTGTAAAGTGTTTGATTTTTCCCTTATTTTTTGGTGGAGAGTTTCCATCTATGCTTATTCGGAGAATTGGTATGTTGTAAAACAAAAGGAAATTTCCAGCAATATTGTGTTCCTTTAGCTTGCAAAATTTCAGTAAAATGGCGAAACCCTTTCCTTTATTTGAAGAGTGTACTGAAAGAGATGGCAAATATTTGAATTTCTGAACTTTTAAAGGGAATTCTGTTCATTTTGCATATATTATACAACAACAAGCAACGCCTGGAGCTGGTATTGAATTTTCTGAGTTAGGGCAGTGGAAGATTTGACGTGCTCTGTCCAATCTTATTTGTTTGCCTTTAGATTCAAGGTCACAAATTCTATAAAGGTCTTGAACAATTTGAAAAACATCTTGTGATGAACGTTGTGAAGGAACTCTCGTTATTCAAAAAAAAGTTTGCACATTGGTTCACAAAATCATTCATGGTGAAGCCCCTACATACATGTCTGACTTAATAGACCTGCCACTCAGAAACGCTAAAAGATCATCTCGAACTTTCCTCAATCTCCACTTCCCTAAGTGCAAAGGCATAAAATACAAAGCACTGCATGCATCAACCTTCTCTCATATGAGCACACAATTCTGGAACACACTACCACGCAACCTGAAAACGATCTACGAACTAACTGACTTCCGCAAACTACTGAAGACTCATCTCTTCGAGAACACCTATTGCAAGGACCAAAACACCTGAATTCACACACACTATAGAAAAGCACCAATTCAATCTCTTCTGAATTCTCTTCCCCATACTTTCACCACACTTAAAACCACCCTTACAGATAAAACTGTTACACCCTAATATCCTTCGTTATTGTCCTATCGCCCTATCATTTCCCCATTGTCACATTCAATTGTTTCTATTCCTAGATGATATTTCGACTTTGACTTTGTCTTCCCACAACTCTTCACAATGTACCCATAATCATATTATGACCATTTGTATTTCCAGTATTCAAAACGTATTGTAAGCCACACTGAACCCGCAAATAGGTGGGAAAATGTGGGATACAAATGCAATAAATATAATATAATATAAATATAAATACTAGAGCTTCTTTGCCTATTTTCCATATCATCCCATGTGTCCCTTGACTCTTTAACAAAGTTGTTCCTTTTTACAAGTCTTGTTTTGAAGAATTACAGCAACTACATCTATCTTTTCTCTAATATTTATTTTGTTTTGTCAAACATGCCCATCCAAGCCCTCAGTTCTGTCTTATATTCTCCTATGGTTGTATCTTCTTCTGTTCTTAAGAGCTCAATCTGATTCAGTATCTCTAAAAAGTCAACTTTTGAGACAGGAGCATCATTTAGGGGGCCTTTTACAAAGTAGGGGTAAGTCCTCTGTGGTCTTACCACACACCAATCCAGAACTACTGCCGGACTACCACAGGAGCCCGGTAGTAGTTCCCATCCATAGCGCGTGCAATTTCCAGCACCACAAAAATATATCCTATTTTTGTAGCGCCGGAACTTAACAGGCAGTAATCAGGCAGTGCCGTGTGCTGCCCGGTTACCACCTGGTTAACATGGGAGCCCTTACCGTCATTTCAATGGGTGCCGGTAACGGATTGCCACTGAAATGGCCGTGCGGTAAGTGGTTCACTTACCACACGGCCATTGCTTTTTCCCCAAAATGGGCAGCCTTTTACCTGCCGTGGTAAAAGGGGGCCTCAGCGTGCATTAAAAATACGCACTGACGCTAGTGCAGGCTCCCTTTACTGCAGCTTAGTAAAAGGACCCCTTACTGGTTGAAGAGTTCAGAGTCCTTTCCTTGTAATTGCAAAACAGGTTTCGAAAATACCAGTTTGGACATTTAGAGAAGAAATCTGTCCAAAAGGTGCTTTTGGACACTTTTTGGACATTTTTGTCTTTGAAAAAATGAGTCCCATGTGTATTGCCATTAGATCCACTTTTTTTTCCTCCATTTCCTAAGAAGTGTCTTGTGAGCTGTCAGGGGAATAGGTATTCCTTTATGGAACCACTGCATTTAGGGCCCCTTTTACTAAGCCGCGTAAGCGTCTACGTGCACCCAACATGCACCAAAATGAACTTACTGCCCGACTACCGTGTGCCTCTTGCGGTAATTTCATTTTTGGCATGCGTCCACTACGTGCGACTAAAAGATATCTTTTATTTTCAGAGCGCATAGCGGACACGCGCCACATGGCATCTGACGCACGTAGGTCCTTACCGCGCAGATTATTTACCACTAGGTCTATGGCTGGCAGTAAGGTCAGACACCCAAAATGGACGCATGGCAATTTTGATTTTGCCACATGTCCATTTTTGGAAAAATTTTTAAAAGCCATTTTTGGTACGTGCGCTGAAAAATATTTCTGCGCGCATCCAAAACCCACGCCTAAACTACCGCAAGCCACTTTTTACCACAGCGTAGTAAAAGGATCCCTTAGAGACATTTCTTACATCGAAAGTTTCTAGTCAGAATTATTTCCTTTTGGTAAACCAGTTTAGAGATTATGAGCTATGACAATATATAAGACTGGGCGTCCTTTAGATTGTTTCTTTTTTTCTTATTACTGTAATGATTTTCCTTGTGATGAAATGTGGAGATTACCACCCCCCCTTCCTGATGTGGACTATAGAAAGTTTGAGTATTTTATTTCTGATTCTAATTTCTCTAAATATTGCCATGACTTAATTTTTACATAAGTACATAAGTAATGCCACACTGGGAAAAGACCAAGGGTCCATCGAGCCCAGCATTCTGTCCACGACAGCGGCCAATCCAGGTCAAGGGCACCTGGCGAGCTTCCCAAACGTACAAACATTCTATACATGTTATTCCCAGAATTGTGGATTTTTCCCAAGTCCATTTAGTAGTGGTTTATGGACTTGTCCTTTAGGAAACCGTCTAACCCCTTTTTAAACTCTGCCAAGCTAACCACCTTCACCACGTTTTTCTTTTTTTTAATGTTTATGGGAAACATTATTTTTGAAAAATTTGATTACATTTTTTTTTAGATCATTGTATATGCTGTGCTAGACCTGAAATGGAATGACTACTGGTATAGCTTCTGCTGGAATCAAACACGTGGCGATCACCGCTTGGATGTTTATAATTAAAGAGATGACACATTACAGAACAAGTAAAGATATTTCTTTAAACCATCCCTCCAATTCCTTGCATAGAATGAACAATCTCAAAATTCAGTTCAGTCAGTCCTGATGTGTCTTATGTATTCCTGATATATAAAAATAAAGATTACAGAATTCTATATGTAATATTTTCCATTAAAACACTGAAAAGCAATTATCTGCTCAATTCAATCTTATAATTACCACTGCTGTTCTAATAGAAGTAAAATATAAATCTCTCTTTACTACAAAACATTAGTTCAGAGAGCCACATACAGTATAGATAAGCTCACGCTTGAATTGCAAACTACTGCAGAAAATTACTTTGATTACAGAATTATAAGATGGTTTCTAAACCAGCTATGCTAAAGCACTAGCAAATACAGCAAAAAAAGAATTCAGTTTATTTATTTACTAGTAAAAAAAGGCCCGTTTCTGAAAAAAATGAAACGGGCACTAGCAAGGCTATTCCCCTCCATTCACCCATGTGGAGCAACCCTCCTGTCCCTTCCATGCAGCCATGGTGAGCAACCCTTCTGTGCCTCCATGCAGCCATGTGCAGCAAGCGTCGTCACCCCTGCATGCAGCAATATGGAGCAGCTGTGCTGTCCCCTGGCTCCCCCTGCATCCAGCCCTGTGCAGCACCCCGCGATGTGCACACCCCGTGTCTCCCTCCGCGCCTGTGAGAGCAACTCGTGTGCCGTGCCGTCTCGTCCCGTCCAGTTGAACGCCCCTGCCCCTCACGGAAAGCAGAGCGCCTGTCACCTGTGTGAAAGCGGTGCAGGCAGAAGAACGTTTCCGTTGGATCTCCGTCCCTGCCTGTGTGCTGGTGTCGCGCGACATGCCGTAATGTGACATCAGGGAGGGCGGGACATAGGGAGGGAAGGCAATCGGAAGGGAAGCGATGTTGGGGGGCGGAGCGTCGGAGAGTGGTGGAACTCGCTATTTGGCGGCCTGGGGAGAGGGGGTGGAGCGTTGGAGGGGGTGGAAGTGGTGATTTGCATATCCCCGCCATCGACAGGTGCGGCCTATGTCGGAGGGTGGTGGAACTCGCTATTCGGCGGCCTGGGGAGGGGGTGGAGCGTCGGAGTACGGTGGAAGTGGGGATTCGGTGGTCTGTGGGGGGTGGAACATCGGAGGGCGGTGGAACTGGCGATTTGCTGAGTGTCATAGCCCCACCCTCGACGTCATCACGTTGTGACGTGAGGGCGGGGCAGACACTCATGGGGAGAAATTGTGATCTATGCCACCTCAAAAACAGAAGTGGCAGCTTGATTAGAACGTTGGGGTTGCGAATTACGTGCGGAAGGGGCGTGGCTGAGGGTGGGTCTTTGAGTGAGAGTGAGTGGTGCATGAGTGACAGTGAGTGTTGCTGACAGCCTAAGTGCAGGGCTTCAGTGTTTCCCCGAGCTTCAGAATGCTGAGCTTCAGAATGTTTGAGGTGAGACTTATTTATATAGATTACATTTGTACCCCGCGCTTTCCCACACATAGCAGGCTCAATGTGGCTTACATAGTAAAAAAGTAAATAGAATTACAAAGTCTTGAAGGAGATTATTACAAATTGTAGTAAGCGTAGTAATAATGGGGTTAAAGGATATGTAAATTGAGCATAGAAGGAAAAGAAAATGGGGAGGATAAGGAGTAGGAAGGATGGGGAGGAAAAGATAGGGGGTAAGCATAAAGAGAATGGGAGACATGCCACCTTATAATTGAAAGAGAAAAACGCCTAGATTTCGACCCAAATCGGGAGATAGACGTTTATCTCACAAAAACGAATACATCAGTATAATGGAAAGCCGATTTTGGACGTTTTCAACTGCACTCCATCGCGGAAGCATACAAAGTTGATGGGGGCGTGTCGGAGGCGTGGCAAAGGTGGAACTGGGGCGTGGTTATCGGCCAAGGAGAAATGGGCGCCTTTCGCCGATAATGGAAAAAAAGTATGCGTTTGTAGCTAGAATTTAGGGCACTTTTCCTGGACCCTGTTTTTTCACGAATAAGGCCCCAAAAAGTGCCCTAAATGACCTGATTACCACCAGAGGGAATCGGGGATGACCTCCCCTGACTCCCCCAGTGGTCACTAACCCCCTCCCACCACAAAACATGATGTTTCACAACTTTTTATTTTCACCCTCAAATGTCATACCCACCTCCCTGGCAGCAGTATGCAGGTCCCTGGAGCAGTTGTTAGGGGGTGCAGTGGACTTCAGGCAGGTGGACCTAGGCCCATCCCCCCCCTACCTGTTACAATTGTGCTGCTTAATGCTTAGTCGTCCAACCCCCCCAAACCCACTGTACCCACATGTAGGTGCCCCCCTTCACCCCTTAGGGCTATAGTAATGGTGTAGCCTTGTGGGCAGTGGGTTTTGAGGGGGATTTGGGGGGCTCAACACACAAGGGAAGGGTGCTATGCACCTGGGAGCTCTTTTACCTTTTTTTTTTTTTTTTGTAAAAGTGCCCCCTAGGATGCCCGGTTGGTGTCCTGGCATGTGAGGGGGACCAGTGCACTACGAATCCTGGCCCCTCCCACGAACAAATGCCTTGGATTTATTCGTTTTTGAGCTGGGCGCTTTCATTTTCCATTATCGCTGAAAAACAAAAACGCCCAGCTCACAAATTGTCGAATAAAACATGGACGTCTATTTTTTCTGAAAATACGGTTCAGTCTGCCCCTTCACGGACTCGTTCTCGGAGATAAACGCCCATGGAGATAGACGTTTTCGTTCAATTATGCCCCTCATGGTCTAATGTATAACAATTGTCAGGACAGAATCATGTGGGTGAGCTTTAGTTAAGTTGGATCATTGGGGTAGGCTTTCTTGAAGAGATACATACATTTCCAGGTTGCCACTTTGCAAATATCATGAGGGGTAAGTTCTGATATACAATTATATGGAAAGGACTCAGAACTCTTCATCTACTAAGGGGTCCTTTTACTAAGCTGCAGTAAAGGGGGCCCGCACTAGCGTCAGTGCGTATTTTTAATGCCCGCGGAGGCCCCCTTTTACCATGGCAGGTAAAAAGGCTGTCCATTTTTGGGAAAAAGTAATGGACGTGTGGTAAGTGAACCACTTCCCGCACAGCCAGTTCAGTGACGATCCCTTACTGGCACCCATTGAGATGGCGGTAAGGGCTCCCATGTTAACCTAGCGGTAAAGACTCACATGTAACCCCCAGTATATTGTTGAGTATTGCCCTGCTCACTTGCCCTGTCCTTTTATCCTCACCTCTTTATTCCCTTACCCTTAATTGTTCTGTCTGTCTGCCTGTCTTATCTAGATTGTAAGCTCTTTGAGCAGGGACTGTCTGTTTTGTGTACGGTGTACAGCGTTGCGTATGCCTTGTAGCGCTATAGAAATGATAAGTAGTAGTATACCCAATCTGTATTGGATATTTTCTGCTGAATGGGTTATAAACTTGTTAAGTTATAAAATTCATTAAAAATGTTCATTACAAAAATAAAAAGAAACAATGCCCTTCACCTCCATCAAACAGCTTTCCATGCTCTCTATTCCAATGAACAAACTCTCCTAGAGTTCACTAACTATATCAAGCTGATTTTAGATAGTACTAGAAAAGCAATGAACATGGTATGGAGTTTACACCACAAGACATATGAGGAGAGACTTGAGGATCAGAACATGCATACCTTGGAGGAAAGGAGAGACAGGAGTGAAATGATACAGACATTCCAATATTTGAAAGGTATCAATCTATAAACAAACCTCTTCCAGAGATAGGAAAGTGGTAGAACTAGAGGACAGGAATTGAGGTCGCAGGGGGGCTGACTCAGGAATAATGTAAGGAAGTAATTTTTCATGGGGAGGTTGGCAGATACCTGGAACGCCCTCCCATGGGAGAAGATGGAGATGAAAACAGTAACAGAATTCAGAAATGCAAGGGATAAACACAAAGAAAATGTCAAGGACAAATCAAGCTTAAGTATACATATGTAGTATCACATCATACCTTATGTTATGAGTTTATGTTGTTGGGCAGATTGGATGGATTATACAGGCCTTTATCTGCCATCATCTACTATGTTACTATGAGGGGCATAATCGAACGGGGCGCCCAAGTTTTCCTGAGGACATCCTCGCAGGACGCCCCGCAAAGGGGTGGGAAAACCCGTATTATTGAAAAAAGATGGGCATCCATCTTTCGTTTCGATAATACGGTCGGGGACGCCCAAATCTCAACATTTAGGTCCACCTTAGAGATGGTCGTCCCCGGTTTTCGGCAATAATGGAAACCGAGGACGCCCATCTCAAAAATGACCAAATCCAACTCATTTGGTCATGGGAGGAGCCAGCATTCGTAGTGCACTGGTCCCCCTAATATGCCAGGACACCAACCGGGCACCCCTAGGGGGCACTGCAGTGGACTAGCTGATGCACTAACTGAACAGAAAAAGCCCTTCCCTTACCGATCCCTTAGCGATTCAGAAAGGAACGGGCATGCATGAAGGAAATCCTAAGGAGGGGAAGCCAGTGCAGAGCAGCCAAGCATTATGCGTGGCTGCTCTGCGCATACCAAAGATGGCTTCATACATACAGCCAAGCTGCATGTATAATAACCGTCTACAACCTCAAATAAATTGCCATCTACAACCTTAGAAAATACAAGTCCAGGTGAAAATGTCCAAGTGCTCGTCAGGGACATCTTTGTTTTTTAGAGTATGGGTCAAGGACGTCCTTCACTATGCCTCCATACCTGTGACGGCAGTTGAGGATGTCCAAAATGTGGATGTTTCTGTGAGAAGGATGTTCATGCCTTTGCTATGCCTCCGACACCCCCTTTATTTATTTATTTGGATTTTGGATCACAAGTAGCAGCAGTGGGATTTGAACTGGCCACCTCTGGATTGCAAGACCAGTGCTCTAACCACTAGGTCACTCCTCCACTCCACTCCCTTGCAATTTGTCTGTCCCTGTGGGGGGGGGGGGCAGTTCAGGACGTCCAACATGTTTGAAAGAAGGACGTCCATGCCTTCGCTGTGCCTCCGCTGACACACACATACCCCCCCCCCCCCCAGGGACCTGCATACTGCTGTGATGGACCTGAGTATGACATTTCAGGGTGTGAAAAAAAATTTTTAAGTTTTTTTTTGGGGGGTGGGAGGTGGTTAGTGACCACTGGGGGAGTCAGGGGAGGTCATCCCCGATTCCCTCCAGTGCTCATCTGGTCAGTTCGGGAACCTTTTTGAGGCTATGTTAAATTGTACAGTGCAGCGTAACCCTAGTAGCGCTTTAGAAATGTTAAATAGTAGTAGTAGTAGCTTGGTCGTAAGAAAAAATGGACCAAGTACAGTCGCCCAAGTGCTCGTCAGGGACTCTCTTCTTTTTTCCATTATCGCTCGAAGAAGTCCATCTGTTAGGCACGGCCCAGTACCGCCTTCGCTATGCCTCCGACACGCCCCCCAGGAACTTTGGTCGTCCCCATGACAGAAAGCAGTTGGGGACACCCAAAATCGGCTTTCGATTATGCCAATTTGGGCAACCCTGAAAGAAGGATGCCCATCTCCCAATTTGTGTCGAAAGATGGGCGCCCTTCTCTTTCGAAAATAAGCCTGTATGTAATAGTCTTACGGATCTTCATGTCTCTGGAACTACTCTGTCCTGGTTTAGGTCTTATCTTACTAACAGGACTTTCTTTGTTCACTAGTCCCAAAGTTCATCCTCATCTAAGCCCCTCATCTCAGGGGTTCCTCCTCCATCCTTGGACAAATCTTCAATATCTTTTCTCTCTGCTTGCATTGCTCATTCAGTCCTTTGGTTTCACATTGTTTTTAGTTATGATGTTGATATCAAGATCTCTCTCCTCAACACTCATTCTCCTCATACTATGACTGCTAAATCTTCTAACTTAGACTAGATTACTGATTTGGTTGTTTGAAAACAAAATGAAAATTAGAGGTAGATTCAGTAAACGGTGTCTATAGTAGAATTAGAAAAGGTACAGAGAAGGGCAACGAAAATGATAAAGGAGAGGAGACAACTTCTCTATGAAGAAAGGGTGAAGCATCTAGGGCTCTTCAGCTTGGATAAGAGACAGCTGAGGGGAGATATGATAGAGGTCTATAAAATAACGAGTGGAGTGGAACGGGTAGACATGAATCGTTTGTTTACTCTTTCCAAAAATACTAGGATTAGTAAATTTAATACAAATCAGAGAAAAGTTTTCTTCACTCAACGTGTAATTAAACTCTGGAATTCGTTGCCAGAGAATGTGGTAAAGGCAGTTAACTTAGCGGAGTTTAAAATGGTCTGGATGGCTTCCTAAAGAAAAAGTCCATGGATCATTATTAAATTGACTTGGGGAAACTCCACTGCTTATTTCTGGGATAAGCAGCAAAAAATGAATTGAGCTTTTTTGGGATCTTGCCAGGTATTTGTGACCTGGATTGACCATTGTTAGAAACAGGATGCTGGGTTTGATGGACCTTTGGTCTGTCCCAGTGTGGCAATACTTATGTACTTAAAATCAGAGCCAAAAAACCCCCCGCTTAAAAATTATTCTTTAAGCTGCGCCTAAAGTTTGGCGCAGACTATAAAATAACACTTAAGCACTATGGTCATGCATAAGTGTAGGCATGATCATTTGCACCAATGAAAACATGGTGCACCGTTATTTTGCAATTATGCCCCTGTTTTGCCCCAAAATGCCCATGACCGTTCTCTTTCCACACCCCCATTTTTGGGCCGAGCATAAAATTTAAGCGTGGATTACACACCTAACTTTACACATGTAACACCTAATTAAATCCAGTTATTTGTACTAATTGGCTTGTTATTGAATTAAATTGCACATGCAGATCAGGAACGCACTTAAATTTTCATGTACAATTTTTGGTGACCTTTACAGAATCAGGGGGTTAATGTCTCCAAATATGATGCCATCATGCATATCTTCCACCCTAGACCACTCGCCCAGAATACACAGAACACAGCTCCCCCGTACCCTAGAGATTTCTTTAGGATCCTTGGTGTGATCTTTGTCAGGGTGCCCACTTTCCATCCTCAAATTTCTAATGTTGTATCCAGATGGTACATTACATTAAGGCAACTTTCCTCTATTCTCTCAATTTTAGATCATTCTTCTGTTTGACTTTCTGGCCCTTGTAATGTCTCGTCTGGGGTTTGGATGGGACAGGGGAAGATCCCCCTCTGCTTCTTTTCCTCTGGATCCTGGGCTATATATCTCAGACTTCTTGTTAGTCTCTTGCAAGATGCTATCTCTGAAAGGCTTTTGAGAACCACAATATCTTCCCTAAACTCAGACCATGTTTATTCAGTGTCAGTATACTGGGCTTTCCATAACAAAATGACCAGTTCCCCCCTCAAAAGTGCCTCCTTAAGTCCTTTGGACAGACACAAAATAGGTAGATTAGCTTCTCCTCCACAACTGACAAAATGTATTTATTTATTTATTGGTATTTATATCCCACATTTGCTAAAATGTAGTATCAATTCAATGTGGCTTACATATATATATATATAAGTAAAAATTTACATTACAAATAAACATCTAGCAAACTTGATGAAATCCAACTATATTCAGACCTAGAAGAATTCTTCAGAAAAATGCGTCTTAGAGCACATTTCCACAATAGAGGGACACCAAACAGACCGGAATACAGTCTTAAACAAAAGAACACTTATTTCACCCCACAGGAGGGACAAAACTACAAGCTGGATAATTACATAGAAAGTTTCAGACATAGGGTTAAATCACAACTCTCCAACAAACAAAAAAGAATTCTGTACAATCTTACCCCACCAGAAAGAGCGGCCATAAGAACTCTACAAACTAACAAACGCATTATCATCAAACCCGCAGACAAAGGAGGCGCAGTGGTAATTATGGACACACAAAAATACATTGAAGAGGGACACAGACAGCTCTCAGACAACAAATACTTCAGGAAACTAACTGAGGACCCCACACAGGATTATACAAAGCAGCTAAAAGATCTTATCAGAACATTTCCTACACAAGCACAGCCACATCTGAAGAAACTCATACCAAACCAGCCTTCTGTGGGCACATTCTACATGTTACCCAAAATCCACAAACTTGGAAACCCGAGAAGACCAATCATATCAGGTATTGGCACGTTCACGGAGGAAATATCTGGACTCATAGAGGGAATTCTGAAACCTCTCGTGCACAAAACTAACAGCTTCATACAAGACACCACAGACTTTCTGAATAAATTGAAAAATATCAAACAATTACCACCAAACACCCTTCTGGTCACGATGGATGTAGAATCACTATACAGCAACATTCCACATGCGGATGGCATAGCTGCATGTGGAAGACTCCTAAAAAAATCCACACTGGACCATCAATACTCACCAGAAACTATTACAAAATTAATCAAATTCATTTTAACTCACAACTACTTCCACTTTAACAATGATATCTACAAATAATGGGCACCAGGACAGCACCCCAATATGCCAACCTTTTTATGGCTGAGCTGGAAGAGACATTTCTGAATACATACCAGACCAAACCTCTAAAATACTACCGGTACATCGATGATATTTTTATGATTTGAACGGAGGGGGAAGAAACTCTGAAACAATTTTACTATTCCTTCAATGCCTACCATCCTACAATCAGATTCAAAATTGACTACTCCCCAGAAAAAGTCAATGTTTTGGACACCACAGTCTCAATCAGTGATGGCTGTATACAAACATCTATATACAAAAAACCCACAGACAGATGCAGCTACCTCCACAACTCCAGCTTCCATCCTTCACATACAAAAAGATCCATCATTTACAGCCAAGCCACAAGATACCACCGTATCTGCTCTGACCCAGGGGACAGAGACAGACACCTTAAAAGCCTGACTGCATCCTTCAAACAGAAAGGCTACAACCCCAAAATAATCTCCAAGAATATTGCCTCCTCCCTCAAAACACCCAGGGAAAATCTGCTACAGTACAAAGAAAAAAAAGCCACAGACAGAATTCCCCTTGTAGTGACATACAACCCAGAGCTGGAGAAACTGAGGGAAATCACAAGAGACCTACAGCCACTACTTCAGGAAGATGAATTACTGAAAGAGATATTCCCATCCCCACCAGTGCTGGCCTTCCAACAGCCACCAAATTTAAAACACAAGTTGATCAGAAGTAAACTTCCAACACAGACGGAAAAAGAAAAGGGCACGTTTCCGTGTAACACAGCCAGCTGCAAACTATGCCAAAACATTTCACAAGACCCTACAGTCATTCACAAAGGAAAAATATTCAACATAAAGGATTATTTTACGAGAGGTCACGTGATGGTTTGAGAGAGGAAGTCGCGTTTATCTTCTCTCTGGGGCTCCCTCTTCTCCATTCCCCGTATAACGAGCGAAAACCAGACGAAAAATAACTACAAATCGTGAGCACACCTTGTGCACATAAATGGATCCCTTTGTAACAAAGGAAACCCGGGCTTCAGCGTCGAAATCGGTGAAAAAAACAGCCGAGAAGCACCGAGGGTCGGAAGAATCCAAGATGGCACCCAGCCCAGTTCCCGAATGCCCTCCACAATTCCACCCGTTGCAGCTGCAACAGATAACAGAAGCGGTGAGAGAGGCTTTGAAACCGGAGCTGACAAAATTATCTGACCAGATTGCGGGTGTAGAATCGCTACTGGGAGAAACGACGAGGAGGACGGGGGAGCTCGAAGTGCGAGTTTCGGAGCTGGAGGACTCAAACACGGGCAGAGGGTCACTGCTGCAGGACCTGCAGAAGTCACTGCGAGCCCAGGCAAAACATCTAGACGACCTGGAAAACAGGTCTCACAGGTCTAATCTTCGCCTGATTGGAATTCCCGAATCAGTGTCAGATCGTGCTCTGGCCACGCAACTGGAGAGTTGGCTCAAATCTGAATTTGCTCTCTCTGATAGCAGTGGGCCACTGTGCTTGGAGAGGGCACACCGTCTGGGCAGGAGAACTGAATGAGGAAACAGACCGAGAGTGGTCATCATAAAGGTTCATAATTTCCTGCACAAGGAAGAAATTCTGAGAGGCGCCAGATCCAAATGGGACTCACTTACATTTGATGGAACAGCAGTAAAAATTTTTCAGGACTACTCCGCTGCCCTGCAGGAACGCAGGAAAGCATTTGGACCTCTGTGCCGCCATTTGGCAGCGAAAAACCAAAGATTTATGCTATTGTTCCCAGCTCAGCTCAAGGTGTTGGAACAGGGGGGCTGGAAGATGTATCAATCTCCGGAAGAGGCCCAATCCCTCCTAAGGGACAATCCCGCATCCTCCCCTGGTCATAATGGCTGAAGGGGGAACACATGAGCAGGTAGCAGGCTATGATGGTCTAAGATCGCAGGCACACTGCAGCTGTAACGCAGCTATAGCAAAGCTTGTACAGTGTTGTACCACAGTTAAATGTTAAGGACTATTTTACATGCTCATCTTCCAATGTGGTATATATCATTCAGTGTAAAAAATGTAACAAAGGATGCTATATTGGAGAAACAGGCCAGATGCTTAAGACAAGATTCAATCTGCACAGACATCACATGAAAATAGCCGGTGCCAGTCAGGCCCCCACCCCTGTGGGCCAACACTTCACAAGACCAGAACACGGCACCAGTGATTTCACAGTAAGAATACTGAAAGGTAATTTTAAAACAATACAGGAACGTAAGACCTTTGAAATAAGAATGATTGAATATTTTGACACCCAACAAACAGGACTTAATAAGGATCTGGGTTTTCTAACTCATTATAAAACATAAAGATGTATTTCTGTGTTTATTTCTCTGTTTATTACCCTCCTCTCACCTACCAACACCCATTCTGTTAGAATATCAATGAAATGCTTTGATGTCCCCATGCATACCCCCACCCTCCCACTCTGTCAGACTGTTGAAGTAATGCTTTGATGTTTCTCTCATATATACTATCTGCTACCACATTTGCTTATTTTCGATCTGAGGAAGAAGGGCAACCTTCGAAAGCTAATCAAGAAATATATTAAGTTATGTCCAATAAAAAAGGTATCATCTTATTTTCTTTTCCATGTTTTATTTTGTTTGATTTCTATTGATAACCAAATAAACATAGAATCACGAAAAAAGTGAACAGTTCTTTAAATTCATTTAGTAACAGATACATTATTATAAGAACTGTATTTCATTTTTAGAGAGTTGATTGGCATCCTGTGTTGGGAACTTTTTGAATAAAAAAGCTTTTAAAGAATTCCAGAATAGTAGGTAATTATTTATATGTCTTATTCCCTTCTAGAGTGTATTCCACCATTTTGTGGCTAGGTAAGGGAAACTGTTAGTGGGAGTTGATTTGTACCTGATATACTTGCAACTGGGGAAATGGAGATTGAGAAAGTCTCTAGTGCCTTGTATGGCATTTCTTGTAGAAAGGTCTATCAAATTAAGCATGTAGTCCGGTGCCATCCCGCATAATATTTTGAATACAGAAATACAGATTTTTTAAACAGTTCTGGCTTTTATCGGAAGCCAGTGCAATGTTATCAATAATGGAGATGCCCGTTCAAATTTAGCAACTTTATAAATCAGCTGTGCAGCTATGTTTTAAGTTGTTTGCAGTTTCTTAATTAACAATTCTTTGTTGCCAACATAAATTGCATTACATGGTAACATGGAGGGGCATAATCGAATGGAGGGCCCATCTTTAAGGACACCCATCTCTAAGGATGGCCCCATAAAGTGGCGTCCCCGACCGTATTATCGAAACAAGATGGGCGGCCATCTTTTGTTTCGATAATATGGTTGGGGACGGCCAAATCTTAACATTTGGGTCGACCTTAGAGATGGTTGACCTTAGAGATGGCCGACCTCATTTTTCGCATATAATGGAAACTAAGGGCGTCCATCTCAAAACCGGCCAAATCCAAGCCATTTGGTCATGGGAGGAGCCATCATTTGTAGTGCACTGGTCCCCCTCACATGCCAGGACACCAACCAGGCACCCTAGGGGGTACTGCAGTGGACTTCACAAATTGCTCCCAGGTGCATAGCTCCCTTACCTTGGGTGCTGAGCCCCCCAAAACCCACTCCCCACAACTGTACAACACTACCATAGCCCTTAAAGGGTAACGGGGGGCACCTAGATGTGGGTACAGTGGGTTTCAGGTGGGTTTTGGAGGGCTCCCATTTACCACCACAAGTGTAACAGGTAGGAGGGGGATGGGCCTGGGTCCGCCTGCCTGAAGTGCCCTGCAGTACCCACTAAAAACTGCTCCAGGGACCTGCATAGTGCTGTGATGGAGCTGGGTATGACATTTGAGGCTGGCATAGAGGCTGGCAAAAAAATGTTTCTTAATTTGTTTTTTTTTGGGTGGGAGGGGGTTGATGACCACTGGGGGAGTAAGGGGAGGTGATCCCCGATTACCTCCGGTGGTCATCTGGTCAGTTTGGGCACCTTTTCAAGGCTTGGTCGTGAACAAAAAGGGACCAAGTAAAGTCGGCCAAATGCTCGTCAGGACCGCCCTTCTTTTTTCCATTATTGGCCAAGGACGGCCATCTCTTAACTATGCCCCCGTCCCGCCTTTGGTACACTGCCGACACACCCCCTTGAACTTTGGCCGTCCCTGCGACGGAAAGCAATTGAAGCCACCCAAAATCGGCTTTCTATTATCCCGATTTGGGCGCCCTTAGGAGAAGACCGCCCATCTCCCTATTTGTGTCGGAAGATTTGCCACCCTTCTCCTTCGAAAATAAGCTGGATAGTAACATAGTAAATGATGGCAGATAAAGACCTGAATGGTCCATCCAGTCTGCCCAACAGTCACTCATTATCAATTCATGATTAAATCAACAATGAATGTGATATTGTATACATTATCACAAGTCTTTCTTTGACATTTCTGTAGAAGTCTACCTGGCTCTGTGGTGTTTGAACTAGAGATCTGAAGGTTTCAGTAGGGGAAAATGTTCTTATTTTCTTTAATTTCCACATTGATTTAAAAATCTTGGCAGTTTCTGCATTTACCTGTACTTCTAGAGTTAAATATTGATCGATTATAACTCCTAGAATCTTCAAGGTGGTTTCAAGTGTATAAGTATCTTGGAGGGGCATAATCGAACAACGCCGGCCATCTATATGGCAGGCCATCTCGTAACCACGCCCCCGTCCCGCCCCCATCCCGCCTTGAAGTTTGGCCGGCTCCGCGACGGAAAGCAGTTGGCGCCAGCCAAAATCGGCTTTCGATTATACCGATTTGGCCGGGTTCAGGAGATCGCCAGCCATCTCCCGATTTGTGTCGGAAGATGGCCGGCAATCTCCTTCGAAAATAAGCTGGTTGGTTAATTATGAAGCTGGTTTCTCATACAGGGCTGAAAGGATTCAATAAGATCAAAAATTTAGTTTTATCTTTATTTAGTTTGAGTCTGAAAGTGGAGGCCCATTCTTCCATTTAATTTAGATCTTGTTTGATAATGTGTAAAATATTATTAATTTGACTATTAAATGGGATATAGATGGTGACGTCATTGGTATGTATGAAAGACTTAAAATCCAAATCTAATTTTCTCCCTAATGATTCCATCATAATGTTGAATAGGATGGGTGAAATATGGGAGCTCTGTGGAACACCACAATTAGGAGACCAAGGAAGAGATATAGAGCTAGGTGTCTTGACCTGGTAAGATCTGGATTTCAGAAATCCCTATGTTATCTAGTGTGTTTAATTTATCATAGTCGACAACATCGAAAGCACTGGACATATCAAACTGAAGTATGATTATTTTCTTCCCAATGCTAATTAATCGTCTATACTCTGTTAATTAGGTTGTTATGACTGTTTCTGTGCTATAGAGTAGTCTGAAACCAGATTGTGATTTATGAAAGAGGGAGAAGTGTGAAAGATAGGTCATTGTTGGGCCTCTAGACCTTCCATTACTTTTACCATAGAGGGATATATCTTTAGAAACCTTTTAAAATACTCCTGCTCCAGGTGCTAGAAATGCACTGATGTTTGGTTCCTTAATACTGAAAGCACGACGTTGGTTATTCACCTCAGACCCTCTCCTAGATCTGTACTTCTTCAAATCGCTCCAAGGTCAGGCCAAATCAGTTTAGGGCACCTCCTCTCTCTATATAAGACTCAGCTAGCCATGAAGATACTCAGCTCCCTGAGGCTCCTCCTGAGGCTTTCTGAGCTTCCTCAGCACACACACTGTGCTGAAACGAAACTCCAACAACAAACCCTTTGCATCAGTGACCCCAGGGCATTACATAGTTCCCTCCAAATCCACTGCCCAGTAATGGCAGACAGGCCCATCCTCCATCAAATCACTTTAAGCACAAGTCAGATAAGAAGCAGGGAATTTTCCTCATTTTAAATATAGAAGGGCAATTCCTGAGGTCTTCATAGTTCGTAAACGATTGCGTAAGGCTGTCTACATTTTTAAGCTGCTGATTTATTTTGGCTTCTGACTACTGGACCTTCTTACAATGCCTAACCAGAACAAGAATTACTCAGGCCCCTGAAGACATGTTTTATAGGGAGAATTCAGTGCATTTTCAGTGATGAAATGGAAAGATACGAAGATATAAGATGACATTACAAGACTGAGAATTATTCATCATACAAATACAGATCTCTGAAATCATTCAGCCTTTTTCTGTTTTCTCTCTCTCTCTCTCTCTCTCTCTCTCTCTCACACACACACACGCACATATCTACAAACAAACATTCAAAACACAGCTGTCCCAGGTATAGCTTTAACAGAAGATTCAGTGCTGGATTTATAGATAAACAGTAACTAATTGGATTAGGAGCTGATAATATCTTTGACCTTTTTTTAATTGAGAGTCTGGCCTGCTTTTCCACTAGAGTGATGCTTAATTTAATGTATGCTTTTTCCTAAGTGAAGTATGACCCCTTTTAACCCTTAGATTAAAATAGGCCACACTTGTCTCTGTTCTCATTTCTCCACCCATCCCAGACTAGCCCCACTATTGCTGTACTGGTACAAATACACAGAAACCAACACACAGGGACACACACACAACCCAGAGCTCACCCAACAGATTGGTGAACTGTACAATTTTTCAATCATGGGCTGCTTTGATGAAAACGCTTCCATGTGAGAGCTGCTATAGCTACAGACCAACTGGTTTAGCACCCTGAGCAAGGGGGAAGTCCCTTTCAATGACACATCTAGCTTGATGTCTCCTGTAAAATAATGAAGTCAACCTTAATGCTCAGATGCATTCAGAGCAATTTGTCCAACTAAAACAATATCTTCTCTCCCAGCCTCTCTCTTTCCCTAAACTCTTCTCTTCCCAACATGCTATCCCTGTCCTACAGCCCATCTCCTCCATATACTCTCAACCACCTCTCCCCCATCTCCTCCATATACTCTCAACCACCTCTCCCCCTCCACACACACTCCCCTTTCATAAGTACATAAGTATTGCCATACTGAGAAAGACCAAAGGTCCATCAAGCCCAGCATCCTGTTTCCAACAGTGGCCAATCCAGGTCACAAATACCGGGCAAGATCCCAAAAAAGTACAAAACATTTTATACTGTTAGCCCAGAAATAGTGGATTTTCCCCAGGTCCATTTAATAATGGTCTACGGACTTTTCCTTTAGGAAGCCGTCCAAACTTTTTTAAACTCCGCTAAGCTAACCGCCTTTACCACATTCTCTGGCAATGAAATCCAGAGTTTAATTACACATTGAGTGAAGAAAAATTTTCTCCAATTCGTTTTAAATTTACTACATTGTAGCTTCATCGCATGCCCCCTAGTCCTAGTATTTTTGGAAAGTGTAAAAAGACGCTTCACATCTACCCGTTCAACTCCACTCATTATTTTATAGACCTCTATCATATCTCCCCTCAGCCACCTTTTCTCCAAGCTGAAGAGCCCTAGCCGCTTTAGCCTTTCCTCATCGGGAAGTCGTCCCATCCCCTTTATCATTTTCATCGCCCTTCTCTGCACCTTTTCTAATTTCACTACATCTTTTTTGAGATGCAGCAACCAGAATTGAACACATTATTCGAGGTGCGGTTGCACCATGGAGCGATACAAAGACATTATAACATCCTCATTTTTGTTTTCAATTCCTTTCCTAATAATACCTAACATTCTATTTGCTTTCTTAGCCGCAGCAGCACACTGAGCAGAAGGTTTCAACATATCATCAACTACGACACCTAGATCCCTTTCTTGGTCGGTGCCTCCTAACGTGGAACCTTGCTTGATGTAGCTATAATTCGGGTTCCTCTTTCCCGCATGCATCATTTTGCACTTGCTCACATTAAACATCATCTGCCATTTAGATGCCCAGTCTCCCAGTATCGTAAGGTCCTCTTGTAATTTTTCAAAATCCTCTCGCGATCTAATGACTTTGAATAACTTTATGTCATCTGCAAATTTAATTACCTCACTAGTTACTCCCATCCCTAGGTCATTTATAAATATGTTAAAAAGCAGCGGTCCCAGCACAGACCCCTGGGGAACCCCACTAACTACCCTTCTCCATTGAGAATACTGACCATTTAACCCTACTCTCTGTTTTCTATCTTTTAACCAGTTTTTAATCCACAGTAGAACACTACCTCCTATCCCATGACTCTCCAATTTCCTCTGGAGTCTTTCATGAGGTACTTTGTCAAACGCCTTCTGAAAATCCAGATACACAATATCAACCAGCTCACCTTTATCCACATGTTTGTTCACCCCTTCAAAGAAATGTAGTAGATTGGTGAGGCAAGATTTCCCTTCACTAAATCCATGTTGACTTTGTCTCATTAATCCATGCTTTTGAATATGCTCTGTAATTTTGTTCTTAATAACAGTCTCTATCATTTTGCCTGGCACCGACATCAGACTCACCGGTCTATAATTTCCCATATCTCCTCTGGAACCTTTTTTAAAAATCTGTGTTACACTGGCCACCCCCCAATCTACCGGTACCACGCTCAATTTCCGGCACCGGTATCCCACCCAAATCTTCCTCAGTGAAGACCGAAGCAAAGAATTAATTTAATCTCTCCGCTATGGCTTTGTCTTCCCTGATCGCCCCTTTTACTCCTCGGTCATCTAGCGGTCCAACCAATTCTTTTCCTGGCTTCCTGCTTTTAATATACCAAAATAATTTTTACTATGTGTTTTTGCCTCCAACGCAATCTTTTTTTCGAAGTCCCTCTTAGCATAAGGAATGTCAAGTCAAATGCAAAGCGCTGTTAAGGAAGGCTGTTTCTTATTATTTTCCATTTTCTGAAGGATTTTCTTTTAGCTCTAATAGCTTCCTTCACCTCACTTTTTAACCACGCCGACTGTCTTTTGGTCTTCCGTCCTCCTTTTTTAATACGCGGAATATATTTAGCCTGGGCTTCCAGGATGGTGTTTTTGAACTGCATCCACGTCCAGTCGCTCCTCTAAGTTTTTTATTCACCGTTCTTCTCATTTTATCATAGTCTCTTTTTTTTAAAGTTAAACGCTAACGTATTTGATTTCCCACGTATACTTACTTCAAAGCTAATATCAAATCTGATCATATTATGATCACTATTATCAAGCGGCCCCTAGTCCTTAATGGAGCACCAGATCATGTGCTCCATTAAGGACTAGGTCTAGAATTTTTCTTTCTCTCGTCGGCACCTGTATCAGCTGCTCCATAAAGCTGTCCTTGATTTCATCAAGGAATTTTTCCTCCCTAGCATGCCCCGATGTTATATTTACCCAGTCAATATTGGGGTAATTGAAATCACCCATTATTATTGTGTTGCCCAGTTTGTTTGCGTCCCTAATTTCCATTAACATTTCTGCATCCATCTGTTCATCCTGGCCAGGCAGATGGTAGTACACTCCTATCACTATCGTTTTCCCCTTTACACGTGGAATTTCAAGCCACAGTGAATCCAAGAAGTGTTTTGTTTCCTGCAGAATTTTCAATCTATGTGATTCAAGGCTCTCGTTAATATACAATGCTACACCTCCACCAATTCAATCCACCCTATCACTAAGATATAATTTGTACCCTGGTATGACAGTGTCCCACTGGTTATCCTCCTTCCACCAGGTTACAGAGATGCCTATTATATCTAATTTTTCATTTAGTGCAATATATTCTAACTCTCCCATCTTATTTCTTAGGCTCCTGGCATTCGCATATAGACATTTCAAACTATGTTTGTTGTTCCTATTTACATCATGCTTAGTACTTGACAGTATTAATTTGCAATCTTTTGTCTGATTTTTATTTTTTTTTAAGGACACCTGCAGCTGATCTACTACGGTCCCTTTTGCAACCTCACTATCAGGATACCCTATCGTCCCTGTTTTGGTGATATCTTTGAAAGATACCATATCCTGAAGCATGCGCTTTTGAGCAACTGTCTGCCTTCCCCCCATTTCTAGTTTAAAAGCTGCTCTATCTCCTTTTTAAATGCCGATGCCAGCAGCCTGGTCCCATCCTGGTTAAGGTGGAGCCCATCCTTTCGGAATAGGCTCCCCCTTCCCCAGAATGTTGCCCAGTTCCTAACAAATCTAAAACCCTCCTCCGTGCATCATTGTCTCATCCACGCATTGAGACTCCAGAGATCTCTGCCTGTCTCTTGGGCCCTGCATGTGGAACAGGTAGCATTTCAGAAAATGCTACCCTAGAGGATCTGGATATGAGCTTTCTATCTAAGAGCCTAAATTTGGCTTCCAGAACCTCTCTCCCACATTTTCCTATGTCATTGGTACCTGCATGTACCAAGACAGCCGGCTCCTCCCCAGCACTATCTAAAATCCTATCTAGGTGACGCATGAGGTCCATCACCTTTGCACCAGGCAGGCAAGTCACCAAGCGATTCTCACGTCCACCAGCCACCCAGCTATCTATATGCTTAATGATCAAATCACCAACTACAACAACTGTCCTAACCTTTACCTCCCAGCAGCACTTGGAGACATATCCTCGGTGCGAGAAGATAGTACATCCCCTGGTGGGCAGGTCTTGGCTACAGGAGTACTTCCTACTTCACCAGGGTGATGCTCTCCTTCTAGGAGACCTCCCTCCTCCAAGGTAGAACAGGGGCTACCAGACTGGAGGTGGGACTTCTCTACAACATCCCTGTAGGTCTCCTCTATGTACCTCTCTGTCTCCCTCAGCTCCACCAAGTCTGCTACTCTAGCCTCAAGAGAACGGACACATTCTCTGAGAGCTAGGAGCTCTTTGCATCGGGCACACACATATGACATCTCACCAACTGGGAGATAATCATACATGTGCCACTCAATGCAAAAGACTGGATAGCACTCCTCTCGCTGCTGGACTGCTGACTCCATCTTAGTGTTTTTGAGTATTTCAATAATTTAAAACTAGTATTAAGGATATTAGCCTAATATAAAAGCATCTTTTAGTTTATATAGTATATTGTATGATTTATTTAGTGTTTCCTTCTTAAATGGTAATGAAGTGTATTTAAAACTCTATAAGAGCACTCCTTGCTTGTTACCCTAATTACAATAACTGACTATAAATGAAGAGTTGTCCTAGGGGTGGGAAGACTAAACTAGATCCTGCAGTGCCTGCTAGATTCTATCTGTTAATGCTGTGGTACAAAGTTTTTAAACTAAGTGGAAAAGCCTCACGGAGATTAGTTGATAAAATTTGCTTTTTATATTTTTATTTTACCTAACACTAACCTACAATTCCTCCTTTAAACCCCAATCTTTAAGTTCCCAAAGCACAAAGCAAAATAGCGTTCACTTACCAGAGAAATGTCCTCTTCTCTCGGAACTTCTCAGAAAGCCCCTCCCCAACCAATCTCAATCCCACCCACCATTCCCACTAGCCATGCACGCATCCCCTTGAAAGAAAAGCAAAACAGTGGAGGTGACAGAGCAGCAAAACATTGGTAGTGTCACCTCCACTGTTTTACTTATCTGTATGATACCTGTGGATGGTAGTTTTTCTGTTCCTTTTTGTTTTTTCTCATCCCCTCCAAGCCATTGCTTGTCCCAGTTTATCTCTGGAACAGCTGTTCCATCACATGGCTTTCAGTGAATCTGAATCACAAGGTGCCTGAACACTCATAATTTTCTCTTAGTCTCATGAGACTAGTCTGGGAGTTGGCACATGACTAAGACTCAAAAAGAGCTGTTTGGTGCTAGAATAATATAGAAGAAGTGTCATGGAGGTGGAAGTAGCACTGGCACAGTGGCATACCAAGGGGGGGGGGGGGCGGTGGGGACGGTCGCCCCGGGTGCAGGCTGCTAAACTTAGTCACTCGTTCGCTGCAGCTCCCTCTGACCCAGAACAGGTTACTTCCTGTTCCGGGGCAGAGGGAGCTGCAGCGAAGCGAAGTTTAGCGAACTCGGAGCAGGCGCGCACCGCGGCCCCCCCCCCCCTCAGCAGTGTGCACCCGGGGGGGTGTCATTTTGCCGGGGGGGGGGGGGAAGGTGTCATTTAGCGGGGGGGGGGGGTGCTGCACCCGGGGGGGAGCATCGGCGCTCCACTCCGGGTGCCATCCAGGCCAGGAACGCCACTGCACTGGCAACAAGGTTCTGGACAAAGTGGGGAGAGTATATATATATTAGTAGAAGTTGTAGGGCTAAACTTAGGGTCAATGGGAGCCACCATGGTTTTCCTTGGGCTTTATAATGAAAAACACTGCACTAGGTGGTCATTTGTAAACCAATCAGGGAGCCTGCCGGCCAACAGTCTGGACTACACATCAGGATTAGGAAGATCCACAGAACTTGTAACCGCCAGCAAAAAAAAAAACCTCCCACAGATGTTGGTTCTCATCCAACTGAGCTGTTAATTTAATTGGAGTTTATTGAATGGTAATTAGGAGAAGTTGTATTACCATAAAAGAGAAGTAATAAGGCACACTGTTAGAGCAGAATAAAACCCATGACTGGGCTGTTGTGGATTGCCATGAATTTTAACCAGAGGTTCCCTGTGGGAACAATGGCTCTCGTGCTAATGCAAAGTAATTCAGGAAGTCACAGATTACTTTTTTTAAGTCACGTGGTGCTTCCATACTTCCTGGTGCCTGGTTCATTCCCTGACGTACTGTAATACTTTGATGTCACACAGTAGGTTATACAAGGTTGGAAAGGAATTCCTTCTCGTTTCATTCAAAATGAAGGGAGAAGGAGAAGTCTACTTAGATTAGTGTAACCCGGGTCTCACGCATGCGCTAGATCCAGCTCCGGGCCACAAAACAGATCTCAGTTCAGTTTCACATTCAGGGCTAATCTCCCCTCACTCATCAGTTCCAGCACACACGCAGCCGAGCTTGGGAGTGGGTCATTGGTCAGGAATAGCGATCTGAGTGTTTGGGAGACACTTTTCCAGTTCTGGGTTCCACTTCAGTCTAGGACTCACACTGCACTCCAAAGGGTTTAATAATGAAGCTTAACATTTATTTTAAACACTGCAACAGGCAGACATTAATTTCATCTTTCCTTCTCAGCATAGTCACTCAGCAAAACTCCAGCACAACTTGATCCTAGACTTCTGTTATTCCCAGAGGGAACACCTTTTCCACTGTTCTCCTCAGGTATATTTGCAGGGGCACTTCGGGTGCTATATACATATTCACAAGGCATCTGTCCATGCCTGTCCTGTAGAGAGATTTTATTTCCAAAGGTTGCACTCCTCCTCACAGTATAAATTCTCTGTATTGGGCTCAGACCCCTTTAGTCTGACCCTCCTCCAGCAGTGACCCCACTCTGGATCCATCCTGGTCCTGGGACATGCTCTCCCTAGCACCGGTCCCCTTCTCCTGAGCTGAGCTTTCCTCTACCTACCCTTAGCACACTCCACTCCTTGCTCCTACTTTATGGAGCTGCAACCGACCTCTTGCAGCCAAAGGATCTCTCTTCTTTCCAGGATTTCCCTTTCCCTCGTCCAGGTCAATAGCAGGGGACAGGGCAGGCAGCTTAACCTGTAGGCAACCAAACACCCCTCTAAAGGACAAACACCCCTCCATATCCCCTCCCCCTGTCACTCTTCAGTCCTAGGGTACTATCTCTCTGCATTTTATTTCCAAACTACTCCCCTTAGGCTGGGCTTCCTCCCACCCAGGCACATAAGAACATAAGAGTAGACATACTAGGTCAGACCACTGGTCCATCTAGCCCAGTGTCCTGTTTTCCAAACAGTGGTCAGCCAGCTCACAAGTACCTGGCAGAAACCCAATTAGAAGCAACATGCCATGCTACCAATCCTGGGGCAAGCAGTTGCTTCCCCATATCTGTCTCAATAGCAGTATATGGACCTTCAGGAATTTGTCCAAACCTTTTTTAAACCCAAATACACTAACCACTGTTACCACATCCTCTGCAAAGAGTTCCAGAGCTCCTATTTGCTTTCAAAGTAGTTCCATGTAATTTCATTCCATGTCCCCTAGTCTTTGTAGTTTTGGAACGAGTAAAAAATCGTTCTACACCACTCAGGATTTTGTAGACCTCAATCATATCTCCCCTCATCTGTCTCTTTTCCAAGCTGAACAGCCATAGCCTCTTTAGCCTTTCCTCATATGAGAGGAGTTCCATCCCCTTTATCATTTTGGTTGCTCTTCTTTGAACCTTTTCTAATTCCGCTATATCTTTTTTGTGATACGGCGACCAGAACTGAACGCAATACTCAAGGTGCAATCGCACCATGGAACGATACAAAGACATTATATTATTTTCACTCTTATTCACCATCTATTTCCTAATAATTCCTAGCATCTTGTTTGCTTTTTTGCCCACCGCTGCACACTGAGCAGATTCCAGTGTATTATCTACAACGACACCTAGATCTTTTTCTTGAGCGCTGATCCCCTAGGTGGATCCTAGCATCAGGTAACTATTATTCGGATTATTCTTTCCAATGTGCATCACCTTTCATTTGTCCACATTAAATTTCATCTGTCATTTGGATGCCCAGTCTTCCAATTTCCTAAGGTCTTCTGCAATATTTCATAGTCCGCTCGTGTTTTAACAACCTTGAATAGTTTTGTATCATCTGCAAATTTAATCACCTGACTAGTCATTCTGATTTCCATTTATAAATATGTTAAATAGCACCAGTCCCAGTACAGATCCCTGCGGCACTCCACTGTTCACCCTCCTCCATTGAGAGAAATGACCATTTAACCCTACCCTCTGTTTTCTGTCCAATAACCAATTCCTAATCCATACCAGAGCCTTGCCTCCTATCCCATGACTCTTTAATTTTCTCAGGAATCTCTCATGAGGAACATTATCAAAAGCTTTCTGAAAATATAGATACACTACATCAACTGGGTCACCTTTATCCACATGTTTATTCATGCCTTCAAAGAAATGAAGCAAATTGGTGAGACAAGACTTCCCTTGGCTGAACCCATGCTGACTCTGTCCTATTAAACCATGTTTATCTAAGTGTTCTGTAGTTTTATTCTTTATAATAGTTTCCACTGTTTTTCCTGGCATCAACGTCAGGCTTACCAGTCTGTAATTTCCCGGATCACCCCTAGAACCCTTATTAAAAATCAGAGCCACATTGGCCACCCTCCAATCTTCAGTGACTTCCCCCAGTGACTCTCTACAGGGACTTGAAGGGGCATAATCGAACGGAAACGTCTATCTCCATGGGCGTTTATCTCCGAGAACGGGTCCGTGAAGGGGCGGACCGAACTGTATTTTCGCAAAAAATAGACGTCCATGTTTTATTCGACAATTTGTGAGCTGGGCATTTTTGTTTTTCAGCGATAATGGAAAATGAAAGCGCCCAGCTCAAAAACGAATAACTCCAAGACATTTATTCGTGGGAGGGGCCAGGATTCGTAGTTCACTGGTCCCCCTCACATGCCAGGACACCAACCGGGCACCCTAGGGGGCACTTCTACAAAAACAAAAAAAAGGTAAAAGAGCTCCCAGGTGCATAGCACCCTTCCCTTGTGTGTTGAGCCCCCCAAAATCCCCCTCAAAACCCACTGCCCACAAGTCTACACCATTACTATAGCCCTAAGGTGTGAAGGGGGGCACCTACATGTGGGTACAGTGGGTTTGGGGGGCGGTTTGGAGGGCTCCCATTTACCAGCACAAGTGTAACAGGTGGGGGATGGGCCTGGGTCCACCTGCCTGAAGTCCACTGCACCCCCTAATAACTGCTTCAGTGACCTGCATACTGCTGCCAGGGAGGTGGGTATGACATTTGAGAGTGAAAATAAAAAGTTGTGAAACGGCATATTTTGTGGTGGGAGGGGGTTTGTGACCACTGGGGGAGTCAGGGGAGGTCATCCCCGATTCCCTCCAGTGGTCATCTGGTCATTTAGGGCACTTATTGGGGCCTTATTCGTGGAAAAACAAGGTCCAGGAAAAGTGCCCTAAATTCTCGCTACAAACGCATATTTTTTTTCCATTATCGGCGAAAGGTGCCCATCTCTGATCGGCCGATAACCACGCCCCAGTTCCGCCTTCACCATGCCTTCGACACGCCCCCATCAACTTTGTCCGCATCCGCGACGGAGTGCAGTTGAAAACGGCCAAATTCGGCTTTCGATTATACCGCTTTATTCGTTTTTGTGGGTCACAATATAGGCGTTTTTCTATTTCGATTATAAGCAGGTTAGTCTTCTAGTAATCCCCAACCTAACAGGGGATTAAACTAGCAAAAAGGAAATTTACTGCTACCAAAGAGAAATATAGGACCCAATATTCAAAAAGATTTAACTGGGCAGGGGAGGCTCCTGACTGGCTAAATCCCACTGAGCTGGCCATCATCCACCAATATTCAACAGAACTTAAGTAGGTGGTACTGTTGAATATTACCTCTGACTCCTGTGGTACAGTCCAGTTTGTGCCGGGGTGGTCCAGGGCGAAGCCAGCAATTGGTTAGCAGTGATATTCAGTTCGCTAACCTGTTAAGTAAGTGCATAAAGTTAGGACATCAAAAAGGCAGTCGTTTAACTTTACGTGCAGAGCTAACTAGGCCTGAATATCGACCAGGGCTTGATTAACTTCTGGGTGATCGAAACATACCTGGATATGGCCCCCAGCATTGAATATTTTAACTTAATTCAGCCCAGGGGCGTATCTGGAATCCGGCGGTAGGGGGGCCAGAGCCAGAGAGGGGGGGCACATTTTTGCCTCCCTCCCCCCCCCCCCCCGCCGCCGCCGCCTCTCTCCACCCCCTCCCCGCCGTCAACCCTCCCCCGCTGCTTACTTTTGCTGGCGGGGGGCCCCAACCCCCGCCAGCCGAGGTCCAACCCGCAATCTCCATATTTCGTCTTCCTCCGTGGCGGGGAGGGGGGCCAGGGCGAAATCTGCGGGGGCCCAGGCCCCTGTGGCCCCACGCAGATACGCCCCTGATTCAGCCTATGGCTGTCAGTGGCTTAAAAACCATTCACTGCCATGGGATGAATATTGGGCCTATTGAGTAAATAAATACAGTAGCTTGCATTCACATATTCATTTATAGCAATGTTAATAAGAAATGAAAAAGCCATTTAAATGCCCTGCCTTTTGGCTCTCTGTGCTTTGTTTGGAAATAGGGCTGGGGTGCTTCCAGTGAAGAATTAACCATTGAGTTATGATAATGGTAGCACTAAGCAGCTATGGAGCAGAATTTGGGCAATAACAGCTCACTATTGCTGCAGAGGGAGGCCAAATTCTAGTTATTTTAATTCTGGCAAGACTTGATACAGGTCACAGAATTAAAACACCTTGGCAAGTTCATTCAGAACTAACTTTGTGGTTGAAAATATAGCAAGCAAAGATAGAAAATGGTATGTGTCTCCCAGACAATGAGCATGTCAGAGTAACAAAGGCATCAGGCTGACAGCCAGCCAGGCTTTTGTGATGATATAACTCACCTAGAGAAAGAGGCAGTCATCTCCCTGATAGTCTCAGGGTGCCCCTTACTGCTGGCTGTCAAGGCTTTAAAAGAATACCCCTCAATGGGCCTTGAAAAGACATGTACAGACTTTCTTAATATCAGATCCAATTGAGTTCCACAGAATTACCAGCTTAAGGTCTTTCCATTGGTTTGGTTTGTTTTCTTTTTCACATTGTCAGCTTCAGATTCACGTAGTACAAGGTAATGCACATATCAGGGAAAGGAAAGTTTACTAGTTTTATACACCTGGCAATAGGTTATCCACAAGATAAGCATAAGGCAAAACTGATTCATACATATAATCAAGTTGATATCGAAAGGGTCTTATACCTTTAGCAGCCACCTCTACATGTACACGTCCCCTATCTGTGAATTTTCAGGTATTAGTGCTGGTATTTCATCTAGCTGGCACTGAAGCAGGCTTGTTGCTACCTGGACAGTTCCCACCGGACACCTCCCACACACCAATTCCCACCTGGACAATTCCCTCCTAAGACTTTTCCCCAAAGTGGACAATTCCCTTTATGGACTTTTCTCTCCTGGCTATTTCTTCCTGTGTTGGTGTTCTGTTTTTGTTTTTCTTATGCATCGTATTTTCGTGCGGATCTGGGATCTGCACCCAAATGTGGACAACTTATACAGAATCTGGGGATATATGTATAGTTCATAGATATGAATAGGACAGTTCCCATTCACCAATTTCCATCTGGAAAATTGCCACCTAGGACAATTATCACCTAATTCCCATTACTCCAGGGAGGACAATTCACACCCTTAACAATCATGAAGCATCACAGTCTGAAATTTATCTCCTTCCTTTTCCACTTCCAGATCATTGGGGGGGGGGGGCAATGCCCCCCACACCACCCAAACATTACCTTTAACACATCACACCACACCAGAAACAAAATTAAAATGAGTGGCCTAGTGGTTAGGGTCTTCCTGAAATATTTCACAGCACTAGCACATTAGTGGAGGAGTGGCCTAGTGGTTAGGGTGGTGGACTTTGGTCCTGGGGAACTGAGTTCAATTCCCACTTCAGGCACAGGCAGCTCCTTGTGACTCTGGGCAAGTCACTTAACCCTCCATTGCCCCATGTAAGCCGCATTGAGCCTGCCATGAGTGGGAAAGCGCAGGGTACAAATGTAACAAAAATAAAATAGATACTATTGGAGATTCTACATGGAATGTTGCTATTCCACTAGCAACATTCCATGTAGAAGCCTGCGCGGCCTTCTACATGGAATGCTGCTAATGGAATAGCAACATTCTATGTAGAATCTCAAATAGTAGCAACAGGGGAGGAGTGGCCTAGTGGTTAGGGTGGCAGACTTTGGTCCTGGGGAACTGAGTTCAATTCCCACTTCAGGCACAGGCAGCTCCTTGTGACTCTGGGCAAGTCACCTAACCCTTCATTGCCCCATGTAAGCTGCATTGACCCTGCCATGAGTGGGAAAACACAGGGTACAAATGTAACAAAAAAAATAAATCCAAATTAATAAAGTGCATTAAATATTATCTATCTATATTATATTTAATGCTCTATATTAATTTGGATTTTGATTTATTTTGATTTTGCTTCTGATGTGGTGTGATGTGTTAAAGGTAATGTTTGGGGGTGTGGGGGAGCATTACCCCCCCCCCCCCAAATGATCTGGAAGTGGAAAGGGAAGGAGATAAATTTCAGACTGTGGTGCTTCATGATTTTTAAGGGTATTCAAAAAAGGAATGGTGAATGGCTCAATTGTTTTAGCTTAAAAAAGCATTTCCTGTACGGATTATTAATCCACAGGTGAAAAGATAGAGAACAGTCCAATATGACACCAAGCACTTTAATCGAGTTCCTTGCCACTGGACCATCAGGCCTTGCTTCTAGGTAAGTCCCAGAAGTGGATGTGAGTTTTGGGGAGGTGCTGGGGGAGCTGGGGAAGGGTTGATTTGGGGACAGCTGGGAAAGGTGGTACATAGTGGAAGGAGTATAGCGGGGAGTCAGAATTTGTAATTGAGGGCAGGGGACTCGGAATTTGTGACTGGGAGGTGTGGGTTAAGACTGTCACATTGGTAGGTGGGGGGATTGAGCTATCACAGCCGGGGGGCTGGGACTGACACATCAGGGGGGATCAGGAGGGAGAGCTGAATGGGTGGCATGACTCTTGTAGCTATCCTGTTGAAAATTAACACGTGGAGGGGCATTTTTGAAAGGGTCATCCAAGTTGTGATTTGGACGTCCTTGCAAAACAGTGAAATCCAGGGGCGGGGAAACCCGTATTTTCGAAACAGGATGGACTTCCATCTTTCGTTTCGAAAATACCGTCAGGGACGTCCAAATCCTTAAATTTGGATGTCCCTAGATTGATCGTCCCTAGACATGGACGTTTATGACTTTCGGCGATTTTCGAAACCAAAGACGTCCATGTCAAAAACAGCCAAATGCAAGCCATTTGGTTGTGGGAGGAGCCAGCATTTGCAGTGCACTGGTCCCCCTGACATGCCAGGACAACAACCGGGCATTCTAGGGGACACTGCAGTGGACTTCATAAATTGCTTCCAGGTACATAGCTCCCTTACATTGTGTGCTGAGCCCCCAAACCCACTTCCCACAACTGTACACCACTACCATAGCCCTTATGGGTGAAGGGGGCACCTAGATGTGGGTATAGTGAGTTTTTGGTGGGTTTTGGAGGGCTCTCTGTTTCCTCCACAAATGTAACAGGTAGGGGGGGACGGGCCTGGGTCCGCCTGCCTGAAGTGCACTGCAGTGCACTGCAGTACCCACTAAAACTGCTCCAGGGACCTGCATGCACTGTCACGGACTTGAGTATGACATCTGAGGCTGGCACGACATATTTTTAAAGATGTTTTTTGAGGGTGGGAGGGGGTTAGTGACCACTGGGGGAGTAAAGGGAGGTCATCCCTGATTCTCTCCAGTGGTCATCCAGTCATTTCAGGCACCTTTTTGTGCCTTAGTCGTAAAAAAAAAACAGGTCCGGGTGAAAACATCTAAGTGTTCATCAGGGACGTCCTTGTTTTTTTCGATTATGGGTCAAGGAAGTCCAAGTGTTAGGCATGCCCAAGTCCCGCCTTCAATATGCCTTCAACACGCCCCCTTGAACTTTGGCCGTCCTTGCAACAAAGTGCAGTTGAAGATGTCCTAAAAAGATTATACCCCTTTGGACGTCCCTAGGAGAAGGACGTCCATCTTCAGATTTATGTCGAAAGATGGACGTCCTTCTCTTTCGAAAATGAACCCATAGGCACCATACTATCAACCAAGGCATGTAACACTGTGCCCATGTGCTAAGGGGAGAATTCTATATATGGCACTGAAAAAAATCCACACTTAGTGCTATTATATAAACCTTGTTTAAAGTTTGGCACGATTTATAGAATATGCATAGCTCCCATCCCCATGATTAAAATTTAGGTGTGGCCATTTACACCAACTAAAACCTGGTATAAATGCCAGTGCCTAACATAGGCTCAGATTGGGCATATTCTATAACACTACATGTAAATTTTAGAAGGGTCCACAACCCGCCCATGCTCCTCCCAGGGCCACACCCCCTTTTGAGAGCTGCACAGTAGAATTTATGCGCACCACTTTATAGAATATACTTAGCAAAATGTGCACGTAAATTCTAATTAGTGCCATTTAGTGCTGATAATTGCTTCTTAGCAGCCAATTGTTGGCGCTGATTGGCTAATCAATTAAGTTACACACACAATTTTGGCCATGTGTGCAAAATTGTACCTGTAACTGTAGTCTCCATATATAGAGTCTCCTGGTAACTGTCTGCTCCGTGTGGCAAATGCAGGGCAGATGCAGGGTACACCCCTTACATTTACCGTACAGGCTTTGCACTTTTAGTACGTGCAAAACCTACTACTACTGAAGGACTCCAATGGTATCTGTTCATTTGTTCATCCTAAGCTTCACGTCTTACTCTTCTTTCTTTAAAAGTAGTTCATTTGGTTTCAAAACAAAATTTGCTTTGCATTATAACTTTGTTTTAATGATGTATATTGTTAGTTTCATGATTCTGTTTTACTTTTATTTTTAGCTTTCAAAAGAGAAAAATATTTAAAATGTGTTATTTGGACCTATTCTTAATACAAACAAATCGCCATTTTCAAAACCTATTTTCCAGACGTTTATCTTTGCAGTTTGTCTGCAGTGCATCCAAATCACAAGGGGACGTGTTGTGGACTTGTTGGGGGTGGTATTAGGTCATTCCTAACATTTGGATGTTTTTCTACCATAATGGAACAAAACAAAAATGTCCAAGGCTACAATTTCAATGTTTTGGTCTAGACCTGTTTTTCTAACGAATAAGGCACAAAAGGCACCCTAAATGACCAGATGACCACTGGAGGGATTAAGGTATGACCCCCATTTACTCTACTGGTGGAGTAAGTGGGGGGTCATGCCTTAATCCCTCCAGTCACTGACCCGCCTCCCCCTCCCCCCCCCCCCAAAAAAAAAAAGTGAAACAGTACATACCAGCCTCAATGACAGCTTCAGATGTTATGGCCAGTCCTATTAGAGCAGCATAAAGGTCCCTGGAGTAGCTTAGTAGTCAGTGCAGTGCAATGTAGAGAAGGGGACCCAGTCCCATAATCCACTCTAACTATTACACTTGTGGTGGAAAGTATGAGCCCTCCCAAACTCAACAAAAACCTACTGTGCCCACACATAGGGGACCCTTGCAGCCATAAGGGCTATTTTAGTGGTGTACAGTTGGGTACAGTAGGTTTTTGGTGGATTTTGGAGGGTTCACCATACAGTATAAGGGAGTAATGGTGAGATGAGTACCTGGGAGCTTTTATGTGAAATCCACTGCAGTGCCCCACTTCTCTGCTGGGAGTCTGTGTGGCCAGTCTGCTAAGAATGCTGACTCCTCCTACATCCCAATGGCTTGATTTTGTGCATTTTGCACTTGTATGTTTTGTTTTGTTTTCAAAAGTGAGCCAAAATGATAAATGCACAGAGCACAAAAATGTTTGAGAAAAAAAAAAGATGTTTAGCTGTTTTGAAAATGGCTATATTCACTATTCGGATTCTGGACATTTTGAGCAAAACGTCCAAAGTCAGACCTAGAAGTAATATCAAAAATGCCCCTCCCTGTCTCTAGAAAAATGGTAGATTCCAATATGGATGAACCTTGAACCTTTTTAGTAATAGAATTCTATTAATTTAATCATCAGTAAACCTCTTTGCCTGCTTATGCTGAAAAGCATTTTAGTTCATATACCACTACTATGAAATACTTGTGGAAGATTTTCCGAAATGACTGACCTCTCTAGTGTATAACTTGAAAAGTAAAGTTATGCTTCCTAGTTTAATATTTTGAGGGGTTTTATATTTAATTTAAGTGCATAACTTCGTGTTGAAATTCCCCAATGCTATTGTATTATAAGTGATATATGAGTGTTAAGAAGCCCTAAAGTATATTCTCACTAGGCAGAGCCCTGGGTTTTGCTTCAGTCTTTGAACAGAAATGTTTCTACATTTCATACTATAAAGTCTGTCTGCTCTAGCCTAAGGTCTCCTGGGAAATTTATTATTAGTGTTATTATTAGTTGTAAGACTCATATAATAGTATCTTGGGAAAAGAAACAATTTCCACATCAGAAAAGGAAAAGTCTCAATGTCTACTCTAAACCTGGACTTACCTGATAAAGGAATGAACTTATTAAGGGAGTGCTTTTAATGTTCTCCCCAAGGACCAAATATAAAATGGTTTTTTAGTGTGTGAAGTCTCAGAACCTCATTTCCTCTGTTTAAAATACATTTCCTATGATAAAGTCTCTGTGTAGTCACCTGTGAAAAGAATCAGTTTCTGTATCCCGTACCATACTCAAAGTCTTTTTATAATCACTTAGGAATGGAGACAGTCGCCACATTACAGACCCTAAATTCTCACTTTGACCAGCTGAGAACAGACTCATTTTCTTGCTAATTTACTGTTATCCAACAAATATCAAGTAGCCCAAAGGCAGAACTGAACTGTTGAAACTAGAGCCAGTTTTTGGAGCTATTTCCAGGACACACTTCCATTTCCCCCTCCTTCTCCTACACAGTTGAACTTTTCCTGTCATTAAAATTAGTGGAGAAAAGTGGTTGTCCTACACTGTCCATAACAATGGGCAACTGCCCATAAAAATTTCCTGTTTCTCCCTCATGCTTGCAAGAAATAAATATATTGGATAATGAGTGGGTAATTCTATGAGAGACACCTAGATTTAGGAATTAGGAAAGCATATCTTTGTCCAGCACTGGTCTCCGGCGCTGCCGCATTGCCTGCCCTGCTCTCTCTTCCCCTCATATCAGGTATGCTCATTTTAGTGAAATTTAGCATGCGTCCTTCCATCCGTGTCCAGAATTTCTCCTCTCTCCCCTAAATCCATGTGCATCTTCTCCTCTGTCTTCCCTTCCCTCCATCCATGTCCAGCATTTCTCCTCTCTCTCTTCTCTCCATCCTTGTTCATCTCATTTCCTCTCTCTTCCCTCCCCTCCATCCATGTGCATCTCCTCCCTCCCCTCCATCTGTATCCAGAATGCCTCCTCTCTCCTAAATCCATGTGCATCTACTCCTCTGTCTTCCCTCCCCTCCATCCATGTCCAGCATTTCAACTCTCTTCCTTTCCCACCATCCATGTGCATCTCCTTTCTCTGTCTTCCCTCCCCTCCATCCATGTCCAGAATTTCTCCTCTCTCTCCTAAATCCATTTGTATCTCCTCCTCTGTCTTCCCTCCATTCATGTCCAGCATTTCTACTTCCTCTGTTTTCTCTCCCCTCCATCAATGTCCAGCATTTTTCCTCTCCCCCTTCCCCTCCATCCATCTGCATCTCCTTCCTCTGTCTTTCCTTCTTTCTAGCATTTCTCCTCTTCCCTGCCCTCCACTCCATCCATGTCCAGCATTTTTCCTCCTCCCCTCCATCCATGTGCATCTCCTTCCTGTCTTCCCTCTCCTCCATCCATATCCAGCATTTCTCCTGCCCTCCCATCTATCCATCCATTTCCAACAGTTCAACTCTCTCCCCTCCATCCATGTGCATATCCTTCCTCTGCCTCCCCTCCCCTCCATCCATCTGTGTCCAGAATTTCTCCTCTCTCTCCTAAATCCATTTGTATCTCCTCCTCTGTCTTCCCTCCCCTCCATTCATGTCCAACATTTCTACTTCCTCTGTTTCCCTCCCCTCCATCAATGTCCAGCATTTCTCCTCTATCCCTTCCCCTCCATCCATGTGCATCTCCTTCCTCTGTCTTTCCTTCCCTCCAACATTTCTCCTCTTCCCTGTCCTCCACTCCATCCATGTCCAGCATTTCTCCTCTCTCCCCTCCCCTCCATCCATGTGCATCTCCTTCCTGTCTTCTCTCTCCTCCATCCATGTCCAGCATTTCTTCTGCCCTCCTTTCCATCTATCCATGTCCAGCAACTCTCCTCTCCCCTCTCCCCTCCCATCCATGCCAGTGATTCTCCTCTTTCCCCTGCCCTCTTCTCCCATCCATGTCCAATGATTCTCCTCTACCCTTCCCTCCCATCCATGTCCAGCGATTTCTCCTCCTTCCCCTGCCCACCCCTCCCTTCCATGTCCAGTGATTCTCCTTTGCCCGCTATCCTCCCCTCCCATCCATGTCCAGTGACTCGCCCCAGCCTCCACCTGCCCCCCTTTTCAGCCCCCGAGTTCTAGTTCCAACCCCAGCCCCACATGCCCGCCCTCAGCTTCCAGACAGCCTTCCTTTCCATTCCTGCCGCCGCCCTGCGCTTAAATCTTTTATTTTACCTCAAGTCACAGCGGCATTTGCGGCGGCAACAGTGAAAGCAGCAGGCTCGCCTCCAGCCTTCCCTTCCCACTTTCAGTGTCCCGTCCTTGTGTAAACAGGAAATACTTCAGAAGAAGGCGGAACACTGAAAGATGGAAGGGAAGGCTGGAGGCAAGCCTGCTGCTTTCACTGCCACCACCGCCACCGCAGCTGCAACTTGAGGTAAAATAAAAGATTTAAAAGCAAGGCAGCGGTAGGAACAGAAAAGAGGGCTATTGGGAAGCTGAGGGCGCATGGGGAAAAGGTGCAGGTACGCCATACTGGTGCATACCAGCACAAAAAAAGCACTAGATATAAATAAACGTTCGTAGTGCTGTAGCCAACAGAAATTGGTTACAGTTGAGCTAGAAGAATAAAAGAATACTCACTATTTGCAGAGTGTGCACTGTTTGCAAGAGTGCACACTAGTCAGGAAGAGTATGCACTATTTGCAAAGAGTACACACTGTGAAGAGCACTCACTATTTGCGAAGAGTGTACACTATTCAGGAGAACTAAGCACTATCTGTGAAGAGTTCCCACTATTTGCAAAAAGTACTCACTATCTGTGAAGAGTGTGCACTGTTTGTGAAGAGTGCACATGATTCAGGACGAGTACCCCAAGGGTGGGGTACTTTCTTCCCACAGAACAACGCCTGAATTCCAAAAGTACAGTTTCTTAACAACATTTAAATCTTGTTCAAAAACAAACAAGGTCACCAGAGTACATCTCTCAGAAGTTTTGGGGAAATCAGAAGGCGAGATAAAGATTAAGCTCCGAGACTCTCCTTATCTCCTAGCAGGAGGCAAGCAGGTTTCTGTGCATTTATCCTTTTATGGTAGTAGGTAACTAACTTTGGTGTTTGTGTTCCCGGAGAGGCTGATGCAGAAAGCCATGCAGTAGAGCTGCAAGATGCTGAATTCAATGAGCAGCTCATTGCAAAATTTCCCCCTACCTGTCAGTGCCTGAGCAAGGAGTGATTTTTAATAACATGCCACCTGGTATATCGTTTGCATCGGCCCTGGAAGTGCCACCACCCCCCCCCCTCCTCCGCCGCCAAAATGATGTCCCCAAAAGCACCCACCATACTCCTCCTCCCTTCCTCCTTCTCCCAATATGATAATTTAAAAACATTTCCTACAGTCCAGCGGCACTCCCCCCCCCTACACACACACACACACACACACACACACACACACACAGTATGTATGTGGTATATAAAATTAAGAAAGCGAAGAGAAGCAAAAATAAAAGTAGGTATCGACTTAATGGAAACCTTGACTCTTAATTTTAAATTGAAACTTAATACTGATAAAACAAAATTTATGATAGTAACTAACCTTTATCATCCAATAACCATCTCAAATTTTAAGATTGATGATGTCACTTATTCTTTGGATTCAACAATGAAAATCTTGGGGATCTTAATTGATCAAGTTCTTTCTTTTGATTGCCAAATTTCCAAAGGTTATCAATTTCTTGATTAGCTTTCGAAGGTTGCCCTTCTTCCTCAGATCGGAAATAAGCAAATGTGCTAGCTGACAGTGTATGTAAGTGAAAACATTCAAGCATTACTATGACAGTCTGACAGGGTGGGAGGAGGGGGGTGGGTAGGAAGTATGCATGGGGACATCAAAGCATATTATTGATATTCTAACAGGATGGGTGTGGATAGGTGAGGGGAGGGTGATCAACAGAGACATACAGCTTTATGGTTTATAATGGGCTAGGAACCCCAGATCCTTGTTAAGTCCTTTCTGTTGGGTGTTAAAATATTCAATCATTCTGACTTCAAATGTCTTTAATTTATTGTGGAAACTTAAAAGATTAAGACCATTCTTTTCAAGATCAGTCTTTTGCACTTTAGTTCAGTCATTAGTCTTAATCAAATTTGACTATTGCAATTCAATTGATGCAGGTTTTAAACAGAGTCTCTTAAGAAAACTACAAACTGCACAAAACATGGCTGCCCACCTTATATATAGATCGCCCGGATTACGTTAATACATCTCCTCTTCTTAAGGATCTACATTGGTTATCTGTCAATGAAAGAATTTCATTTAAGCTCTGTGTTCTAGTTCATCAGATTCTTTATGGTATCTTATCATCTTAAATGATAGATCTCATTAAGTTATCACCACAAAATGGCACCTCATCATCATCTACAGAACATCTCATAGTACATTTCTCAAGTTGTAAAAACTTAACCTACAAAACTATCCATAATGCTAATTTTTCTTGGAGTGGAGGAGTGGCCTAGTGGTTAGGGTGGTGGACTTTGGTCCTGAGGAACTGAGTTCAATTCCCACTTCAGGCACAGGCAGCTCCTTGTGACTCTGGGCAAGTCACTTAACCCTTCATTGCCCCATGTAAGCCGCATTGAGCCTGCCATGAGTGGGAAAGCGCGGGATACAAATGTAAAAAAAAAAAAAAAAAAATACCAAACTGTGGAACTCATTACCCAAGTATAACAGACACACTATAGATTATATGTCATTTAGAAGTTTACTTAAAGCCCACATCTTTAGATCTGTGTTCAGCTAATATGGAAAGAAATTGTTTTTAATAGTTGTATTAATATTAATTGTCTTGTAATGCTTCTTCTTAATTTGTTATGTAAGCCGCATTGAACCTGACCTTTCTTGGGAAAATGTGGGTTAGGAATGTCATAATAAATAAATAAATAAATAAATAAGCACAAGAAGGACCAATCTCTATGGGTCAAGAAGAAGAAACCAAAAAGCAACAGAGACGGCCAAAGATCGGTGAGCAGCCAAAATAGACTCTTATCTAATCTTTAATTGACAAGATATCATAAATACACATGGAGCAGTACACAATCGCTACAGGGACTCGACACGGACCATGTATCAGCTATAGTGCCTGAATCAGGAGTCTACAGTACATAAATCTGAACAATAACAAAAGTGCAAATTAAAATGACATAAATATTATGATAAAAATATGTTTAAAAGATTGACACGCATATATAAATGTAAGTGTGAATGGAACAGATAGAAGACTAAGATAGATAATATTTAAAGCCAATATTAAATCAATAAAAAATCAATAAAGAAAGTGGATGAGTACAATTGTAAAAAAAAAAAAAGACATACCCAAAAGTGCATAATATCTACGGTGCTTTGAGTTGGGCGTGCAAATTTGGATGTGTGTCCAATTTGTGTGTGCAACTTAATTGAATAACAAGTCAATCAGCGCAAATAATTGAGTAATAACAAGTCATTATCGACACTCATTGGGAATAATTAGAAATTACGCACGCATATTCAATAAAGAGGTGCACTTAAATTTTAGTGCTCAGCTCCAAAAAGAGGGTGTGGCCATGGGAAGAGCATAGGCGGGTTGGGAGCATTCCTAAAATCCATGCCCCTTGTTATAGAATTAGGAGTATCTGATGCTAATTTATGCATGGAGATTTACACCAGGTTTTAATTGGTGTAAATAGTCACACCTAAATGTAGTCGCAGTTCCCGGCGCTAAGCGCAATAAAACACATCTGACATAAAGGGGGAGATTCTAATTATGGCGCCTAAAAAATTGGCGCTGAAATCAGTGCCAAGCATATTCTATAATAGGCGCCTAGATTTTGGTGCCGATTATAGAATACATTTAGTTGATATCTCAGCTACCAAAACTATGCACATCCATTTACAACAACAAAAATGTGGTGTAAATCCTGGAGCATAGATTTAGGCGCACTGGGCCATATTCTTTAACTAGGTGCATAAATTTCAGAATGCCTATGAAATACCCATTTCCCCGCCCATTACCATGCCCCTTTTGAACTGCGCACATTAGAACTTTGGTGCACTTTATTACAGAATACGCTTAGCAAGTTGTGTGTGTAAATTCTAATTAGTGCCAATTAGTACTCATTATTACTTGTTGTGCTGTTATCAGTGCTCATTAGCTTGTTAAGTTACGTGCATTGTTATAGAAACCGTGCTGATTTCAGCGTGGATCTCTAGGCATGCTATATAGAATCTGAGAGAAAGCACGGTATATAGAACAGCGCTGTGCTATTTTTTTCCAGTGCCGATTTTTTAGGTGCCATTTATTGAATCTAGTCTCAAATGCTCAAAGTGGTGTATGAACTCATAAAGCATTGCAACGAGCCAAAGATGAGAAAATGCATAATGATAAAATGAAAGTTTCTATTTAAAAAAAGCACAAGTGAAATAAGTGCACATACGCCAAGGGACAGACGGCCAATGTAACAGTGTATAATACAAAAATAAATTTACCTTGGAGGAGTAAAACAAAATGGATATCCAGGAAAGGACAGACAATCATGCGTGAAATAACACATATCTGAACTTGAAATGCAGAGAACGCCAGCTGATGAGATGCTGAAAACATGCAAAATTATATAACATGTATATAAAACAAGTGAGCTTTTCATCTCAGGGGTCGGGGGTTGGGAGGGGTGTCAGGGGGAAGTTGGTCATATATGGGGTCAGGGTGTCACTAGACACCAGGAAATTGTTTATTAGCAGTGGTAGGGGAGGGTTGCAGGGGGAGGGAATGCCACAGCCATTGCACAAAGCTATTGAGGGCAGACAGGTTGGGTTGGGAGGAGGTACTGCTAGACATCTACTCCTCTCAACCAATTCTTCTATGCTGCACTGGAGCTCACAAGAACTTTCCCACATTGTGTGAGCATCAAAACCGACTGTTGCCTTCTGTGCATTGCAGTGGAATGCTTAATGGCCTCATTACCATCCATTTTAATGGCATGTAAGGTCATGTCTTCTGTATGAGTTAAGAAGTGCACTCAACCCTCCTCTGCATTGCTCGACAGATAATCTTGTGGTAGCTTTCTGCATTGGCTTCTAAGTGCTGTAAGTTTTAACCTTTGTTGAATAGGGTGACAATCTAGCTTATTTTCGAAAGGGAAGGATGCCTATCTTCTGACACAAATCGGGAGATGGGCGTCCTTCTCCCGAGGTCACCCAAATCGGCATAATCGAAAGCCGATTTTTTTTTTTGCGTCCTCAACTGCTTTCCGTCACGGGGACGACCAAAGTTCACGGGGGCATGTCGGCAGTGTACCGAAGGTGGAATGGGGCATGGTTAAGAGATGGGCGTCCTCGGCCAATAATGGAAAAAAGAAGGACGTCCCTCACGAGCTTTTGGTCGACTTTACTTGGTCCCTTTTTTTTCATGACCAGTGGTCACCAGCCCCCTCCCACCCTAAAAAAAATTAAAAAATTTTTTTTTCCAACCTCTATGCCAGCCTCAAATGTCATACCGAGCTCCATCACAGCAGTATGCAGGTCTCTGGAGCAGTTTTTAGTGGGTGCAGTGCACTTCAGGCAGGCGAACCCAACCCCCCCCCCCCCACCTGTTACACTTGTTGTGGTAAATGTGAGCCCTCGAAAACCCACCCGAAACCCACTGTACCCACACGTAGGTGCCCCCATTCATCCCTAAGGGCTATGATAGTGGTGTACAGTTGAAGGGAGTGTGCTTTAGGGGGGCTTTGGGGGGCTCAGCACCCAAGGTAAGGGAGCTATGCACCTGGGAGCAATTTGTGAAGTCCACTGCAGTGCCCCCTAGGGTGCCCAGTTGGTGTCCTGGCATGTGAGGAGGACCAGTGCACTACGAATGCTGGCTCCTCCCACAACCAAAGGGCTTGGATTTGTTCATTTTTGAGATGGGCGTCTTCAGTTTCCATTATGGCCAAAAACCGGGGACGGCCATCTCTATGGTCGACCATCTCAACATTTAGGTTGACCATCTCTAAGATCGACCTAAATGTTGAGATTTGGGCATCCCCGATCGTATTATCGAAACGAAAGATGGACATCCATCTTGTTTCGATAATACGGGTTTCCCCGCCCCTTCGCCGGAACGTCCTTAGAGATGGACGCCCTTAGAGTTGGCCGTCCCCATTCGATTATGCCCCTCGCACGAGTCCTTGAGGGGGTATATTATCCCTGGAACTAAAGGTAGCAAGCACTCAGCAGCTTCATTGCCTCCAACTTCAAGTCTCTTCCCTATTTGTGACTCAGTAGCTTCATTTTGTGCTATCTCTGGTTCCGGGATCAAGTATCCTGACAACCAGACTTTCTTTCCTAGGGAATAGTGTACCTCAGAGGAGCAGTTGTGAATCAGGCTGACCTCAATTCATTTAACAGTTCTCTCCTTCTCCTTTGCTCTAGGGGGCAGCGGAGAGTAATGCTGGCAGCCCCTGTGTTTTATTCCTCCTCTTCCTTTCCTGTACGCCCTAGAGCTGGGAACGGAGGTTCTGATGGGACCCTGAGTGGCACCTTCTCTGGAGCAGGGACCCAGAATGTCCTCATGTAACAGTATAGTAAAATACATTTGATGTCCTGTTATACTAAGTAGTGTGAGTTCAAACACTGGCGCAATGTTAGGCAGATCTTTGGATTTTTACTGAATTTCTGGAAAGCCTAAAGTAGATTTCAGTGGACTGGGCTGATTGACTTCATTTTTTTTTTTTTTAAGGTTTTGGTTCTATCCACCTCCCTGGGAATAATCTGGCATATCAACTCAAGATTTGTAGAGGGAAATCTGATTTTCAAGAGGAACGTGAACCAGACTGAAAAAAAACCAGCTGCTTGCAGAAGTTTATTTGTGGACACATCTGTAGGTAGAATTGAACGTAGTATCACACTTCCTTTGGTGAACTTCAAATAACTTGATTCAGCCATAACAAACACTTTCCTTGCTCTTACAACAAATCAGGGGCGTATCTGGACTCCGGCGGTAGGGGGGGCCAGAGCCAGAGGGAGAGGGCACATTTTAGCCCCCCCCCCCCACAGACTCCCCCAGCCATTGCCAGAACCCCCGCCACCAACGACTCTCTCCACCCCCCCTTCCCGCCACCAACCCTCCCCCGCTGCCCTTGCTTACCTTTGCTGGCGGGGGACCCCAACCCCCGCCAGCCGACCCGAGGTCTTTAAAGTTCTTCTTCATCCTCCGTTGCCGTGCTGCTGTTGAAAGCTGTTGTACAACGTGCTGCGACGTCAGACTTCGAACTGAATTCAACAGCTTTCAACAGCAGCACGGCAACGGAGGACGAAGAAGAACTTTAAAGACCTCGGGTCGGCTGGCGGGGGTTGGGGTCCCCCGCCAGCTGAAGAAATATTTTTAAAGGCAGCGGCAGGTGGAAGCGGACCTCGGCTGGCGGGGGTTGGGGTCCCCCCCGCCAGCAAAGGTAAGCAACGAGAGCGGGGGAGGGTTGACTGCGGTAGGGGGGTCCAGGGCGAAATCTGCGGGGGCCCAGGCCCCTGTGGCCCCACGCAGATACGCCCCTGCAACAAATAACTATGTTTTCTCACATTTGTGCCATCCAGAGGTCATATTATGACAAAATGTGAAACTCAAACTTTGCACATACCCAAAACTATATTTGATTTCAAACATAACAGTTCTTTGCACATTGTGTATAACATGCATTGTTCCAAAGCTAAAATGCCCCAAACCATTAGCTTCATTTCATATGTCTTCTATTCATTAATTGACAATTAATTGGTAAGAGGGGCTCCAATAGTAGGACGAATATGCAAATGCATTAAGTAAGAAGGGAGCCTCTCTACCAATCAGCTTCCCCATCTTTGTTTTCCAAAGTGCTGATGCTTGTTTTTGTACTCAGGCTGACAGCCAGCACCTGGTGAGTTTTGTGCAAGAGACTATCCCTGCCGCATGCCTGTCTCCCTTTCCCTGCCTTCCCTTTTCATCCTTCTTCTCTCTCCCTTTCTGCTTATTCCCCTCCCCCTTCTCTCCTGCCTGCATATTCTTCTCTCCCTGCCCTCCACCCTGCCAACCCCCCTGCAGGTTTAAATAAATGCAAACATATGCTACCATTATTGTGAAAATCAGTTCTGTAAACATGATGACTCTCTCTTTATTCATGGCCTTTCCCCCTTCCCTCTCCCTTCTCCTTCCCATTTCCTGGGAGATACAGAAGGTCAAGTGGATAACATTATCATCCCTTTACCCCCATGGATCTGAAAAGAAAAAATGAATTAACCCAATCACTGATAGGGTGAAATAGGACAACAGCAAGGATTGACCTATTGGGAATTCTCCAACTGCAAGCTGAATTAAGCATGTCTCCGAGAGAGTTATCACCGTAGGCGGATGTGGCAGGCTTGCTGGTCCTTCTCGCCCCAGCTTGAGGCTACATTTTACTTACTGGGGATCCTGTTCATTAGAGAGCTTTGCCAAAGGCACAAAATGGGAGAAAGCCCCTTATTTCAATCCGACATGCTCCCAATAGACCATAATCATCATTTTAATAATAAAAACCGGTTGGAGTAATGCAGAATGCTACAGACTATGTTACAATGGAGGGCAACAGACAACTTGATCTTTAAATGCTTGCACTGGATTACAGGGCACGACTTTCAGTCTCATTTCCTTACGGTCTTTCCAGCCTATACCGTCCCATTGTGAAAACGTGGGGTGACATGTCCATCTCTAAAAGTAACACGGGCTATATATTTCAAATGTAATAAGTTGAGAACAGATTTATTGTGTTGTTTTTACATGTATATAATGCACACAGTGGACTAAATTTTGTAAACGGAGCCCAAATTTGGGTGGCAAAAAAATGAGTGCTAAGGTCCAGATTCTATACATGGCGCTTAAAAAAAAATCGGCACGGAAAACATTTTCGACTAAGTTTATCCTATAAGTGGCGTCTAGATATAGGCACGGTATATAGAATACGCTTGGTCGATATCCCAGCACCTAAAACTACGTGCCTCCATTTACACCAATGAAAATGTGGCGTAAATTCCAGCACTTAGATTTAGGCGCAGAGGGCCACATTATATAACTACCCAAGTACATTTCATAATGCCCATGAAACACCCATTTCCCCACCCATAACCAAGTCCCTTTTTCCCTGCGCACATTAGAAGTTAGGTGCACTGCGTTACGAAATACGCTTAGCGAGTTAGTCTAATTATTGCCAATTAGTGCTCATTATTGCTTGTTAAGTGCTGTCATCAACACTAATTAGCTTGTTAAGCCAATTAAGTTATGCATCTTGTTATAAAATACGCCTGGATTTTGGAGCAAATCTCTAGGAGCGCTATGTAGAATCCGGGGTTAAATGGCACCATTTATAGAATAGTGTTTAGTGCTGGGATCTGCTCCAGTGGCAATCCTTGGTTGGCTGCCACCCGGGGAGGATCGCCGCTGTGCACCCCCTCAGGTGCAGCACGACACCCCTCCGGCGCATCACCTCCAAGACCCCTCCCCCCGTGCATCACCTCCAAGCCCCCCCCCCCCCCCGTGCATTCTACGTACCCGCTTGGAGCAACCGCGCAGCTGTCAGCTCCACTGGGTCCCTGCTCCCTCTACCCCGGAACAGGAAGTAACAGCAGAGGGACCAAGGAACTAGTGGAGCCGACAGCCACATGGCTGCTCCCTGCACCCCTCCTGCCACGTGCACCTGTGGGGGACTGCACCCACCGCCCCGCCCTTGGTACGGCACTGACCTGCTCCCAATTTTGGGAGTGAGGCTTTACACCAACTGAAACCTGGTGTAAATTTTTACGCATAAATTAGGCACGGATCCCCCGAATTCTATGATACTGCGTGCATCTTTAGTGAATGCCCCTGACTATACCCCATTTTCAGTTGTGTGCTAAAAATTTACACGTGCATCTTTATAGCATGCAGCCAGATGCATGCATAAATCCAAATTGTTGCCAATTAATGCTAATAATGATTGCTAGCACCCAATTTTTAGTGCTAATTGGCTCTACTCAATTAAATTGTGCACACAAATTTGGTGCACACAGAATTTTGAGCACCATATATAAAATCTGGGGTACAGTGTGTAGTGGTTCCCAGAAGAACAATTTTGGTGGAGTATGGATGGAGTTGCAATATGCAGATATATTTTACTTGAGAATATGCATTTACATACTTTCTTTGGTGCAGGTGATAACTTTAGTGCTACAGGGGTTGATTCTGGATATTTATTTAAAAAAAAAACACAAAGAGGGACATTTTCAATATGACGTCTAAATCTGATTACGGATGTTTTGCGATAAACATCCAAAAGTCTAGTAGCGAACAAGGGAAAAGCGTACAAAAACAAGCTATTGGGATGTATATGGGTAGCCAGCATTCTTAAGATTTATATATTGTTCACACTTTTTTCAGTAGTAGCTCAAGGGGAGTTACATTCAGGATATTTCTCTGTCGCAGGAGGGCTTACAATCTAAATTTGTACCTGGGGCAATGGAAGGTTAAGTGACTTGCCCAAGATCACAAGAAGCAGCAGTGGGATTTGAACTGGCCACCTCTGGATTGCAAGACTGGTGCTCTAACCACTAGGCCACACCACCATCCCAGCAGAGCAATGGGACACTGCAGTGGACTTCACATAAAAGGTCCTAGATACACATCTCACCATTACCCCCTTGTATTGTATGGTGAACCCTCGAAAATCCACCAAAAACCTACTGTACCCAACTGTACACCACTACAATAGCCCTTATGCCTGCAGGTATCACCTATATGTAGGTACAGTAAGTTTTTGGTGTATTTTGGAGGGCTCACACTTTCTACCACAAGAGTACCAGTTAGAGTGGGATATGGGCCTAGGCTCCCTTCTCTACAGTACACTGCACCGACCACTAGGTTACTCCAGGGACCTGCTTGCTGCTTTAATAGGACTGGCCCTAACATCTGAAGCTGTTATACAGGCTGGTATATACTGGCTGTGTCCTTTGGGAGGAATGGTCTCCAGAATTGGATCTAATACTCTAGGGATCTGATCAACAGCTTATACAAACGCATTATCACCTCCTTTCTTCCATTAATTAATTAATTATACTTCTCCATACACATTTGAAAATTACTCTGATTCTAGTCACTGCCTTGTCACACTGTTTTGTAGCCTTGAGGTCACTAGACATAATCATCACACAGTCTCATTCCTATATGAAGGACTTCAGCATCTTACCACCCCTGCATACTACTACGGACACAACAACATTGAAGAAGTCGTTACAAAGTCATCTGTTTATTGATGCATTTGCAAGACGAAGTAGGCCAGGTTATAATTATTGATGATGGGAGTCATCTGTATGATTGATTTTAAACATGACAGCTCACATCGGATATTATACCTTATTTTACTGCATTTTTATTTTCTTGTGTCTTGTTTTACATTTTTGTTTCATGATTATGTGTCTAATATGTACTTTGCTAGGTATAGGTGGAAAATAAGTTAATATCATAATCAAAACCATAAATCATACTACTAGCATTGCATGTCTGCACTTTTATACTGAGGCTTAGCTGCTAAGTACTTGAAATCTGGTATGAAGTTCTTTGGTCTACTACTACTACTACTATTTAGCATTTTTATAGCGCTACAAGGCATACGCAGTGCTGCACAAACATAGAAGAAAGACAGTCCCTGCTCAAAGAGCTTACAATCTAATAGACAAAAAATAAATAAAGTAAGCAAATCAAATCAATTAATATGAACGGGAAGGAAGAGAGGAGGGTAGGTGGAGGCGAGTGGTTACAAGTGGTTACGAGTCAAAAGCAATGTTAAAGGGGTGGGCTTTCAGTCTAGATTTAAAGGTGGCCAAGGATGGGGCAAGACGTAGGGGCTCAGAAAGTTTATTCCAGGCGTAGGGTGCAGCAAGACAGAAGGTGCGAAGTCTGGAGTTGACAGTAGTGGAGAAGGGAACAGATAAGAAGGATTTATCCATGGAGCGGAGTGCACGGGAAGGGGTGTAGGGAAGGACGAGTGTGGAGAGATACTGGGGAGCAGTAGACTGAGTACATTTATAGGTTAGTAGAAGAAGTTTGAACAGGATTCGAAAACGAATAGGGAGCCAGTGAAGCGACTTGAGGAGAGGGGTAGTATGAGTAAAGCGACCCTGGTGGAAGACGAGACGGGCAGCAGAGTTTTGAACCGATTGGAGAGGGGAGAGGTGACTAAGTGGGAGGCCAGCAAGAAGCAGATTGCAGTAGTCTAAACGAGAGGTCCTATGAAAGAATACACAGATTGGTCTGCATCTTTATGGGGGTACTCTGTAAGACAGAGGGCTCATGGGACTCTAAAGAACTTATAAACTAAAATGCTGTGCACTAAGTCTGAATTTTATATTGGCAATTATGCAAGTAAGTCGGGAGTTATGTACCAACATTTAGGTGTGGCTGTTTACGCCTTATTAACGGCTACTGTAAATGATAGCAAGTAAATATTACAGTTATGCATGTAACATAGTAACGTGGTAACATAGTAAATGACGGCAGATAAAGACCTGTACGGTCCATCCAGTCTGCCCAACATTCTGGGGAAAGGGAAGCCTATTCCGAAAGGGTGAGCTCCACCTTAACCAGGGTGGGACCAGGCTGCTGGCATCGGCATTTAAAAAGGAGATAGAGCAGCTTTTAAACTAGAAACTGGGGGAAGGCCGACAGTCGCTCAAAAGCACATAGTTCGGGATAAGGTATCTTTCAAAGATATCACCAAAACAGGGACGATAGGGTATCCCGATAGTGAGGTTGTAAAAGAAACCATAGTAGGTCAGGTGTCCTAAAATAAAAATCAGATAAAAGATTGCAAATTAATACTGTCAAGTACTGAGCATGATGTAAACAGGAACAACAAACATAGTTTGTAATGTCTATATTCGAATGCCAGGAGCCTAAGAAATAAGATGGGAGAGTTAGAATATATTGCAGTAAATGAAAAATTAGATATAATAGGCATCTCTGAGACCTGGTTAGTGGGACACAGTCATAACGGGGTACAAATTATATTGTAGTGACAGGGTGGATCAAATTGGTGTAACTGATATTATTCTAGAATCCCACATGCCTGCCCCCTTGCAGTTACACACTAAGGACCCTGTTTACTAAGGCACGCTAGAGTTTTTAGGCCATGCTAAAAATTAACATGCACTAATGCTAGAGACACCCATACAGTGGCATAGCCAGACCCAGTATTTTGGATGGGCCCAGGTTTAACTTAGATGGGCCCTTCCACACCATGCCATACCCCCTCCCCCCACCCCCGGAGATCTAAATAAATGTAGGGTTTTTTTCACCTACCTCATCAACATCTCTCCTGCTCCGCAGCGTCTCAGCATCTGTCTGCCCGTTGCTGAACCCCGTACATCCCTGGTGTACCTTATCTTATTTATTGTACTTTACATAATTCTCAAGTTAGCCACTTACTACAGAAACACAGATTCAATATAATTTTAGAAACGTGGAATAAGCAATATACCAAAGTATTATTATTATTTGTTGCATTTGTATCCCACATTTTCCCACCTATTTGCGGGCTCAGTGTGGCTTACAATACTTTGTGAATGATGGAAATACAATTTGTTGCAGTACGATTATGGGTTACATTGTGAAGAGTTATGGGAAGACAAAGTCAAAGTCAAAATATCATAGAACAGTGGAATGTAACAATGGGGAATTGATGGGCGATAAAACAATAACAAGAGAACATTAGGGTATAACAATTTTATCTGTGGGTAGGTTATAAGTGTGGTGAAAATACGGGAGAAGAGAACTCGGAAGAGAGTGTATTGTTGCATTTCTATTAGTGTGTATAGACTTCATGTGTTTGATCCTTGCAATAAATTTTCTCAAAGAGATGAGTCTTCAATAAGCATCCTTCTTAGACCACTAGTGGAGGGGGGGGGGGGGGGGCAGCAGGAATGTAAGGAAATGCTCTGGGAAAAGATAACAAGAAAATAAAAAGTGGTGAGCTTTAAGGCTTTAACATGAACAAAAAATCCCCATCAGTCCTTTCAAGCTTAAATATCATAAGAGGTTAAACAGTTTTCATTGTGATCTTTTTCAAGTCCAAAAAGAACCATAACTGTTCTGGTTCATAATATACATATTTGATACTCAAATATTTAACAAGACATTTATTTTTATTACATTTGTACCCCACGCTTTCCCACTCATGGCAGACTCAATGTGGCTTACATATTGTATACAGGTACTTATTTGTACCTGGGGTAATGGAGGGTTAAGTGACTTGCCCAGAGTCACAAGGAGCTGCCTGTGCCTGAAGTGGAAATCGAACTCAGTTCCCCAGGACCAAGGTCCACCACACTAACCACTAGGCCACTCCTCCACTAGCAACATGCCATGTAGAAGCCTGCCCTTGCAGTCACGCAGGCTTCTGTTTCTGTGAGTCTGACGTCGTCAGACTCACAGAAACAGAAGCCTGCGCGGCTACAAGGGCAGGCTTCTACATGGAATGTTGCTAGTGGAATAGCAACATTAACATTCCATCTAGAACCTCCAACAGTAGCAACATTCCATATAGAATCTGAAATAGGGAAAGGGAACTGGGACTTGATATGCTGCCTTTCTGTGAGGTTTACATAGTATATACAGGTACTTATTTGTACCTGGGGCAATGGAGGGTTAAGTGACTTGCCCAGAGTCACAAGGAGCTGCCTGTGCCTGAAGTGGGAATTGAACTCAGTTCCCCAGGACCAAAGTCCACCACCCTAACCACTAGGCCACTCCTCCACTCTACAAACACAGACCAACAGAAATGATGCTTCCAAAGACAGAACTTCCCATCTTAAGGCCAAAAAGGCCCTTCTTCTTTCTTAAGTCGATCTTGTAATGTCAGAATAGATCCATACTTTCTTCCCACAGAACAATGTCTGAGAATAACAAAAATACAGTTTCATAAAAGCATTTAAATCTTGCTCAAAAATAAATGAGGTGACTAGAGTACATCTTTCAGAATCCTCAGACAAAGAAGTTTCCAACACAGCTGAAATATCTAAAGGGTCAGATCTTGCTTCCTGAACTCTTTTTTACAAGGAAATATAATACACTTTATTTAAAAATGGTATAGCTGTAGAGGAAAAACTCAAGACCTCAATCAAGTACTTCTTAAAGACCTTTGTTGGAGAAATCTCCAGAGATCTAGGAAAATTATGAAAACATAGACTTAATCTTCTATTAGAATTTTCAAAGTAATAAATTTAATACGAATCGTAGGAAATTTTTCTTCACTCAATGTGTAATTAAACTCTGGAATTCGTTGCCAGAGAATGTGGTAAAGGCGGTTAGTTTAGCGGGGTTTAAAAAAGGTTTGGACAGCTTCCTCAAAAGTCCATAGACTATTATTAAATTGACTTGGGGAAATTCCACTGCGCAGCATAAAATGTATTGAATTTTTTTTTTATCTTGCTAGGTATTTGTGACCTGGATTGGCCACTGTTGGAAACAGGATGCTGGGCTTGATGGACCTTTGGTCTGTCCTAGTGTGGCAATACCTATGTACTTAATTAGGTGCGCCAATGCTACTATTGTGTAACTTGCATGCATAACTGTCTGACATGCCCCTGACCCACTCATACCTCTCCCAGGTCTATACCTCCCTTGAGGTTGCATGCTCTGGGATTTGAGTGCACAACTTATAAAATACTAAAGGACAGTTACACACGTAACCAAGGGTGGCCCTACCATTAGGCCAACTGAGGCAGGGGCCTCAGGCAGCACTCTCCAGGGAGCAGCCCTCTCCCCTTCCCTCCTCAACCCTCTTTCCCACATTTACCTTATTTTTTTCTTTTCCAAAAGTTGGCATTTGCAGCAATTCCCATAGGCTGCCCTGCTGCCGGCACCGGCCTCTTCTCACTACTGCGGCCAACCTCTTGATGTTTCCTCAGAGGTGGGACGCAGTAAAACAAAGAAGCCGCTGGTGCCGGCGTCACCGCAGCAGGGCAGCCTATGGGAATTGCTGCAAATGCCGCCTTTTGGAAAAGAATAAAAGAAGGTAAATGCGGGTAAGAAGAGGGAAGGGGGAGATGCCAGACCAGGCGGGGGAATGGGTGAAAGTGGCATCTCATCCCTGCCTTGGGCCATCCCTGCACATAACTGCCAATAAGAGCCAATTAATATCAATTATAGCCAATAGTTGGTTTTTAAAAGGCCAGTTTGCAGCTAATTATCATATTAAGTTATGCATGCAACTGCCCTAAATCTATAAGTTGTGATAAATTTGCTCACTAGTCAAAGATTTGGGCACACAACTTTCTTGAATTAGGGGAACTGTGTGTATACACACACACACACACACACACACACACACACACACACACACACACACACACACACACATATACAACAGCATTTAATATTTAAAAACATGATGTATTGGGGCCTGAAAGTTAATTGAGGGTGGAAGTAAGACTGTGGGTTCATTAGGAGTGCCCAGTACCTTTGCATGGGCCCTGAGCTCACCAACTCAGATATCTGTGTCTCCATCGAAACAAGCAGGTATAGGGGTCACACTCAGTCTGCTGCCGCTCACTATCTTTCTACCCTCATCTCCCCTTACGTTCCCGCCCGTAACCTCCGTTCACAGGATAAATCCCTCCTCTCAGTACCTTTCTCCACCACCGCCAACTCCAGGCTCCGCTCATTCTGCCTCGCCTCACCCTATGCTTGGAACAACCTTCCTGAACCCTTACGCCAAGCCCCCTCCCTGCCCGTCTTCAAGTCTTTGCTTAAAGCCCACCTCTTCAATGCTGCGTTCGGCACCTAACCCTTACCGTTCAGTGAATCCAGACTGCCCCAATTTGACTGCCCCGATCGGACCGACCGTTCACTTGTCTATTAGATTGTAAGCTCTTTGAGCAGGGACTGTCTCTCTTTGTTAAATTGTACAGCGCTGCATAACCCTGGTAGCGCTCTAGAAATGTTAAGTAGTAGTAGTAGTAGTAAGTGTGCATGGGTGATAGGATGTGGGTCTCAGCTGGAAGGAAAAGAGGGAAGAGCAAGGGAGCCAGCTGGAACCCTAATTAAGGAATAAGGACCAATTTAAATGAATAGGCACAGGTGCACAAACCGACCATTCAGCAGCCAGAGTTCAGGCTCAGGTTCAGGTTACATTTATTTGATAAACCGCTTAGAGAGAACCATCAAAGTAGAGTACAGTTAATAACACAAAGCTAAGACCATTGTCTGAAAAGAACTCCAACCATGAAAAGAAAAGAATAGAACAAAAGTACTGCTGAATTACCTCCAGATCCCGGTGCATAATTTCAGTCACACTGCCAAAGCTACACTATACCAAAAAACACCAGATTAAAAATCCATATTAAAGGCTTCTTGAATAAGATAGTGCTTTTAATAACTTTCGTAAAAGATAGTAAGGAAGCTTCCATCTGCAAAGAGACCGGCAGCTGGTTCCAGAGCATAGGATCCACCACACCAAGCAGAGAATTTCGCTACGAAACCAGAGAAACATGGTAAGGAGATGGCTGAGCCGACCGAAGGGCCCGAGCAGGAGCATGAGGTATCAAAAACCACAGAGTGAAGAATTCTATATATGAGCACCAATATCTTAAAAGTTTTACGGGACGCAACTGGTAGCCAATGCTCAGCTTGCAAAAATGGGGTGACATGATTATACTTCTTTGACAGTAGCTTTACAGCAAGGCCACCGAAAGTGAGGGCAGGGGGGCAAATTTCTCCAGGCCCAGCCTCCAAGGGGGGGGGGGCGGGGGGGTTGCAGCGCCGACAACTTCTTCCTGTCTGCCTGCTTCTGGGTCTGTCTCTCTCCTGCTCCTGTGCGCAGGACCCAGATGACTGTATTAACGTGATAACTCGGGTGACCTGGGTTATTGCGTTAATGAAATCATCCGGGTCCCAGCACAAAGGAGCAGGAGAAGACAGACTGAGTGAGGAGCAGTCAGACACAGGAAGGTAAGGGGAAGGGCGGGATGGTGGCCTGAAAGGGAGGGGTCGGTATCTTGGCGGCCCTGCCCCAGCCCCAGCCCAGCTGTGTGTCTCAGCTTTACAGCAGTGTTCTGGACTAGCTCGAGCCATTTAAGTTCTCTCTGACTGTGCCCTCTGAACAAGGAATTACAATAGTCCAGATGGGTAAGAATAAGGCATCCTATATAATAATTTGCACCTCCGTCTGGATGCCTGGATTCGTAACACACTTCCCATTGGTCCGCCCTGGCGATGATGTCAGAGGGCGGATCAGTGAGAGGGAAGGGAAGCCAGCACCAGCCAGCCACAGAACGTTGGAGGTGAGTACAGAATCGCCCCACTCCCTCCCCGTCCTCTCTCCGAGTTCAAGACCCCCCTCTCCTCCTCCCCCCTCTCCTCCAAGTTCCAGCCCCCTCCCCTCCGAGTTCTATGCCCCCCTACCTCCCTCCCTCTCCTCCCCTCCAAGTTACAGTCCCCCCTCCCCTTCAAGTTGCAGGACGTCCCTCCCTCCCCTCCAAGTTCCATGCCCCCCCTCTCCTCCGTGTTCCACGGCCCCGTGCCTCCCTCCCTCTCTCTCTCTCTCCCCTCCGAGTGCAAGCACGACCTGTCCTCCGGCAGCCCCTTGCCTTCCTGCAACCAGGTCCGGCATCTGCAGTGAAGGCGAGCGACGTTTCAGACTGCCTTCCCATGTGTCTTAGCTCTGACTCTGGTCCTGTTTCCGGAAGGGCGGGACCAGAGGCAGAGCTGAGACACATGGGAAGACAGTCTGAAGCGCTGCTCGCCTTCACTGCAGATGCCGGACCCCGAGGTAAGAATTTTTAAATTACAGCCGGCACACAGGAAGACGACAGGCTACCAGAGGACAGGTCATGCTTGCACTCGGAGGGGAGAGAGAGAGAGGGAGGGAGGCATGGGGGTCTGAAACTCGGAGGAGAGGGGGCGTGGAACTCGGAGGGGAGGGGAGAGAGAGGCATCCTGAAACTTGAAGGGGAAGGGAGGGAGGGGTGTCCTGGAACTCGAAGGGAAGGGAGGGGGTCCTGGAACTCAAAGGGAAGGGGGGCAGGAGGTCCTGGAACTCGAAGGGGAGGGGTGCCTGGAACTCGGAGGAGAGGGAGGTAGGGAGGGGGGCGTGGAACCTTGCTAGCGCCCGTTTCATTACTTTCGGAAACGGGCCTCTTTTACTAGTGTATTATAATTCACAATGCCCCCTATTCAGTAGTCAGTGAACCGAGCAGATCTGCCTCATCTTAAAGAAGCACTGACTTACAAGGTCAAGCTCCACCTCTGGCCGTCTTCAAATCTAAGCTAAAAGCCCACCTTTTTGATGCTGCTTTTAACTCCTAACCCTTATTCACTTGTTCAGAACCCTTATTTTATCATCCTCACCTTAATATTCCCTTATCTCTTGTTTGTCCTGTTTGTCTGTCCTAATTAGATTGTAAGCTCTGTTGAGCAGGGACTGTCTCTTCATGTTCAAGTGTACAGCGCTGCGTATGTCTAGTAGCGCTATAGAAATGATAAGTAGTAGTAGTAATATATGAGGGCAAAATGACAAATTGGAGTCTAGCAATACACCCAACACCTTAATCTCTGCACAAATTGAAATCCTAACTCTACTGATTGATAGAAACCAAAGGTCTGTAGGCTGCCCAGTTCTAAAAAAAAAAAAAAAAAGGCCTTTGTTTTTTGCATGGCCACAGCCAATCAGAGTGGAAAGAGAAAGTAGTCTTAAATAAGGATAAGAGGTAGTTGTATTGATTAGGATAGGCTACAGTTAGTTTTAAAAGGCAAACACTGCAATCCAGAATAGAACAAATGAAAGTTTGCTTTAATAAAAACAGCCTTATTCATGGAAAAGTTTAATGTTTGTGATGTTGTTCGATAAAAAAGAAACCTAATTCCTCTTGCCTTTCTTGTGTGGTTGCACATGTAAAAATCAATGTCATAAAAAGTAATTATTGACCAAAGATTTAAGTTTAAAGTACTATGCATTGTTTTCTGAGCTGTTCATCTTAATAAGCCTCAACAAACCTGGCGCAATTCTGCCTCCTTATTTGCCCCAGAGATCGTTTCATTCGTCTCAGGAAAAGCTGTGAAGAGCAATTCTAGAACAAGGTGCCATCACTGTCCCTTCTATGCTAAGTGGGTTTCCTCCACCTACAGGCCTGCCAGTAGGTGGCGTTGTTTCACTATCACATTTTCAATAGTGAGGGACAGGTAAGCTCTGCAGGACTCCATGGACCCTGCCTCTCCCTAGAGATCGAAAACACAATATTGAAGCATCACCACCTACTGGCAGCAATGCAACTGGAGGACTCCCGCTCAGCTTAGAGGGAACACTGGTGCCTACATGTACACACTGCTTGAGTATATAAGTGTACAGAATATACTTAAAATATGTTCACAAAATCATCTACGGCGAGGCACCGGGATACATGACAGACCTCATCGACCTACCACCCAGAAACACCATAAAATCAGCAAGATCATACCTAAACCTCCATTACCCAAGCAGCAAAGGACTCAAATACAAATCCACCTATGCTTCCAGCTTTTCCTACCTGAGCGCACAATTGTGGAACGCACTACCAAAAGTAGTAAAAACCTCACTCAACCACATGAATTTCCGGAAAGCACTAAAAACAGAACTGTTCAGAAGGGCATACCCCACCGACCCAACATAAAAAACCTGGACATCTGCGACACAACTTAATCAAAGATCGTAACGGACATATCCTAACTCTTCCTTTCCCCTCTCTAAGTTCTCCCCAATTGTCTTTACCATACATGTATCTCACTGTACCATAATATCACCTTGATATTAATCGCAACTTGTATTTGTTCATAGCAAAATCAGTTAACGCCGATTATGGTACCATGCAGGGGCGTATCTGGACTCTGGCGGTAGGGGGGGCCAGAGCCAGAGGGAGGGGGCACATTTTAGCCCCCCCCAGCGCCACCGATTCCCCCCCCCGCCACTGCCAGCCCCCCCCTCGCCACCAATGACACTCTCCACCCCCTCCCCCCGCCGCCGCCGCCAACCCTCCCCCGCTGCTGTCACTTACCTTTGCTGGCGGGGGACCCCAACCCCCCGCCAGCCGAGGTCCTCTCTTCCATGCAGGCTGCAAGTTGCAATGCTTCCTGTTCTTCTGCGTCTGACGTCCTGCACGTACAACGCGCAGGACGTCAGACTGAGTTCCAAATTCTGAGTCTGACGTCCTGCACGTTGTACGTGCAGGACGTCAGACTCAGAAGAACAGGAAGCGTTGCAACTTGCATCCTGCACAGAAGAGAGGACTTCGGCTGGCGGGGGCTTGGGGTCCCCCGCCAGCAAAGATCGGCGACGGGTTGGTGGCGGGCATGCGGGAGGGAGGGGGAGGTGGAGAGGGTCGATGGTAGGGGGGGTCCAGGGTGAAATCTGCGGGGGCCCAGGCCCCTGTGGCCCCACGCAGATACGCCCCTGGTACCATGTAAGCCACATTGAGCCTGCAAAAAGGTGGGAAAATGTAGGATACAAATGCAACAAATAAATAAATTGTCACTTTCATATGTAAGTGTATACTTCTCCCTGGATTCTATATAGTGTGCCTAGAGATCCACACTGAAACCTAGACATATTTCAGAAACACATCTGGATCAACACGATAATATCTAAATCTCCACTACCCAAGCTGCAAAGAACTCAAATACAAATCAACTTATGCATCCAGTTTTTCCTACATAAGCACACAACTGTGGAACATTTTACCAAAAGCCGTGAAAACAACGTATGACCACATAAACTTCCGCAAATCACTAAAAACCTACCTGTTCAAAAAGGCATAGCCTACCGATCCAACCTAAATGCCTGAACTGTGCAACACAACGAAACCAACGCTTGTAATGGACATAACATACCTCGTCCACTCCACAATTCCCTAATGTGTCTTTTCACATGAACCTTATCCTACCAAAACATAACTTTGTATTTGTTCATACCGGAGTTGGCAAACGCCCCTCTGGTACTATGTGAGCCACATTGCTCCTTCAAATAGGTGGGAAAATGTGGGATACAAATGTAACAAATAAATAAATGCGCATAACTTAATTGGCTTAACAAGCTAATCAGCGCTGATAACAGCACTTAACAAGCTATATTGAGCACTAATTGGCAATAATTAGAATTTATGCGCACAACTTGCTAAGTGTATTCTGTAATGAACTGTGCCTAAATTCTAATGCGTGCAGTTTAAAAACGGGTGTGACTCTGGGTGAGGAAATGGGCATTTTGTGGTTTGGCTGGCGGGGGTCCCCAACTCCCGCCAGCTGAAGCATTTCTCCAGTGCTGCTCTCCTTACATTGCCTGCCCTGCTTCCCTCTCATCGCGTGCACGTTCAGTTTTAGTGAAACTGAGCGTGCACGACACTTCACGAATGCTTAATTTCATTAAGCAACGTGAGAAGGGCAGGCAATGTAAGGACAGCAGCACTGGAGAAACTCTTCAGCTAGCAGGGATTGGGGACCCCCACCAGCCAAGGTATGTGGCATTGCAGTGGGGGGGGGGGAGCAGCGGTGAGGCGGGACAAAATGTGCCCCCTCCCTCCACTTCGAGGTCTGGCTACGCCCCTGAGGCAAAGGATTACGTAAAGAGGGGAATTCTATAACTAGTACTCAAAATTCAATGACAGAAATATTGGCTGTAAATACTGTTCTATAAAGAGCGCACATCCTTTGTAGGCTAGTGCTTCAAGCGGATTCCTGTGCCCAACTCTGGTGTCGGACTTACGCCGGCTGAATCCTGGTGTAAATTCTAATGAGCAAGTTGTACACGGATCCCTCATGCTCTAACACTGCACCCAACTTTTCAGAATGCCCATGACCCAGCCATGACCCTCCTATAACCGTGCCCTCTTTGGGTTCCACACTATGAAACTGGGGAACCCAGCATTATAGAATAGTGCACAGCCAGGCGCATATGCAAATCCTAATTGGTGCCAATTAACATCAGTAATTGGTAGTTAGCTTCCAATTATTGATCATTAATGGCTCGTTGTCCGATTACATTGCACATCCATCTTGGATCAGCATCCAAATTTGGGCGCCATATCTAGAATCTGGGGGAAAGTGTTTGGAAAATAGTCAAAGCTTGGCTTTTTAGGGAATAATGATGGATAGAATCAATTTAGAGGCTGAAATCTGTTTATTTGTTATATCCATAGACTTTTAATGCTCTTGGTAATCCAGTGTTTTTAGTTTTGATCATTACTGTAAGACACTATGAAGATGGGAGAGGGGATCGGGTTGATAATCTAATTTTCATCAAATTGTATTAGCTACGTTTCTCTAAATTTATTATACCACTCCAGCAACTTTGGGAAGGTGAACTAAATAAGTAAATAAGACCTTTCTCTCAGGGGCTAGTTTTCCACATAACCATGACAGCAATGAACTTCATTCCTAAATCAGGGTAAATTGCCTATAATCTCATTCTCTTAATTTTTCCGCTAACCTTTACTAAAGGACTAAAATATAAATCAACATTCGCGTCAAGCTTCTCCTACATATGTACACAACTATGGAATACGCTACCACTTGCCACAAAAACAATGCATAACCTAACCAACTTCCGAAAACTACTAAAAACCAACTTGTTCAATAAGGCATACCACAATGACCCATCCTAAATCCCAATCAACGAAATTTATACCAGAACTGGACATAACCAAACTTCGTATACCTGCTTGCCTTGACAATGATTACGAACGAACGTTAGAGCTGCAACACCACATCTTTGATCTTGATAATGAACTCTCCATAATCTGCTTTCTCTTATGAACTTGTATTTCCTCATGCCGGAAATGGCTATCGCCATGACGGAACAATGTAAGCCACATTGAGCCTGCAAATAGGTGGGAAAATGTGGGATACAAATGCAATAAATAAATAAATAAATAAATAATACTTGTTTTGTGCCAAAGAGAGCTTTTCTCCAATTTATAAGCAGAGCTCTATTTTACATAGAACTTAGAGACTGGAAGTGAGACGTCCAGGTCAGGACATACTCAGCTTCGGTCATATTTTATCCGCAGGAATGCATGTGTACTTTGCTGGCAGCTATTTTACAAATATATACATTGAAAAAGTTGAAAGACACGGGGACCTGCCAGCTTCCGCGTGACGTTCTTGACACTTAACACATGGAAGCGGCAATTTCACACCTGCCTCATTTTACAAACCCATACCTATAAAAGCCACTAATTAAGTAGCGTGTCTGTAATGTTATTTCCGATTCAGTTTGAAGGAGGAAATAAATGACATGGGATGAAGGAAAATGACCCTCTTAATCCCTCCTGTAAAATCGAAACGAATGTCTAAAAACCTATGTATGTCTTTGAGCTGGCCCAGCATGGAAATTTTTCTTCTTATATGTATATTCCCTTTGTGAAAATGGAAATACACATGTAGATTTTAGTCCCGGCCTAGCCACACCAGAACCATGCTCAAACCAAGCCCCAGTGAAATCTCTGGATAATGTGGATCTCCTCATGTGAACAGCGGCTTTCTGAAATCAATATTTACATGTGTATGTGATTTACATGTGTAAATGCTACAATTTACATATGGATACGCTTCTAAAACATTGAGGTGTTATGTTGGGCAAGAATAGTTGGGAACTAAGGCCAGGCAGACTTCTATGGTCCGTGTCCCCCAAATGGCAAAAGACAAATGAAGATCAAGTCTGCATATTGTACATCACTCTTAAGGGGGAGGGGAAGACATCTTAATGTTGAAATTAGCAAGTTAAATGTTGTTAGCAATACTTGTGATTCAAACATATATTGTTCCAAAGCTGCATCATATGTAACTGCCTATATGTAGTTGGCATGATGACAAATTGCCATCCAGTGTTTAAGCATGAATGGCTGTAACCTGCACAGAGTGGCTCTGGCCATTTTGTTGTACAGACTGGATGGACTGTGCAGGTTTTTTTTTTTAATCTGCCATTATTTCCTCTGTTACTGTGTAAAATACTGGCCAATGTGTAGTATCTTTCTGCTACATTTTCTTGGTCTCTACAGAATACTCTCTTGGCCCTGATCATTTATTATCAATGCCATTCCTGTCTTTTTCCTCTTTTACCAGCACATCCACTTTTCTTGCATTAATCTTCTTACCAATTGGAACGGGAATGTCCCAGGCGATCAGAACTGAGTGACTGCAGCAGCGTTCCAGCTCCAGACATGCACTACTAGCCCCTGGTCCATGGTCATAACATCCTTTCTCCAAAGGGTCTACAGTGAAAATTTAAGCACAGGGAGGAGAAGCAACTTACTTAAGGTCACCAAGTGAGAGGTATTTATTTATTTATAACATTTGTATCCCACATTTTCCCACCTATTTGCAGGCTCAATGTGGCTTACATAATTCCATAAGTGGTGATTACCAGATCCAGATAGGAGAAATACATAGTTGGGGTAAAGGGACAAATTAGGTTAGGTTACAAGAGGAAAGTTCGTCCTATGATAAGAGCTAAAGGTAATAGGTTAAACTTCATTCATGACAAAGAAAGCTTGAACAATTAGGATAAACAGATTCTTGGGCTCTGCAGTTATACACTCTGTAGAGTGGAGGAGTGGCCTAGTGGTTAGAACACCGGTCTTGCAATCCAGAGGTGGCTGGTTCAAATCCCACTGCTGCTCCTTGTGACCTTGGGCAAGTCACTTAACCCTCCATTGCCTCAGGTGCAAGCTTAGATTGTGAGCCTTCCTGTGACAGAGAAATATCCAGTGTACCTGAATGTAACTCACCTTGAGCTACTGCTGAAAAAGGTGTGAGCAAAATCTAAATAAATAAATATATACTCCACTTATTAGGCCACAGCAACAGCAAATGAGTTAGTTGTTCCATTTCCTGGCCCTAATGCTCCTGGACTGCTAGCAGTGCTACTGTCTTGGTTAGCCCAGGCTGGAAATGGCTTGCCCCCTGGAGACCCAATGCTAATCAATGGGCTGATTTACAGTGTGCTGTCAGAAGTCACACCACTAGAAACTGCACAGAGGTGCTTAAAGGAAGTATAGCAGATGAAAGAGCTCTAGCAAAGGTTTATGCCAAACCAAAGGAATTTGTTGCCAGAGAACATGGTGAAGGCGGTTAGCTTAGCAGAGTTTAAAAGGGGTTAGGCAGTTTCCTAAAGGACAAGTCCATAAACCACTACTAAATGGACTTGGGAAAAATCCACAATTCCAGGAATAACATGTATAGAATGTTTGTACAGTTGGGAAGCCCTTGGCCTGGATTGGCCGCTGTCGTGGACAGGATGCTGGGCTCAATGGGCCCTTGGTCTTTCCCAGTGTGGCATTACTTATGTACTTAAAATTACCCCACACCTATCTTTACTTTGATCCAAACTCATATGACTAAATGGTTCTCTTAGAGTGCATTTAGCTGCTATCTCAGGTGATCTCTGTCAGTCTGCCTGCCTGTCCTCTTGTCTGTCCATTTCTCCCTCTCTCCCTCCCCCTGGGATTTGAACCTGCAGTTAGCTCATCTGAAATCCTGCTGGTGATGAATGCATGCCCTGTCAGTCCAAGGAGGGACCTGCAGGGCTGTCACAGGTACTCATTCACGCCCCTCGATTTCCATATGCATTGCAGACAAATGAATAAAGCCAGGCCTAGCATAACCGTGGCCATGCAAACAGACAGCAGTGATTCCGAGGCCCTTGTTGGCCTCTTTCCCTGGGCCACCACGGCAAAGGCAAAACATCAAAGCCCCCTATTTTTTCATCATGCTTATCTTAAATTGTTCGGTAGCCACACTTGTCATATAAATCCAGATATAATTCTCTCTTTTCTGTTAAGGTAAAGAAAATAAACGTGTAAGGCTGTTACTGGGAGCCAAGCTTAGGGACTGCTTTAAATTCTCCCCTTATTGAGTCTGGGCTGAAAATCATTCAATTCTACTGAGGACACACAGGCAGAGTGTATATAAATATCTCTGGCTCTCCAGATAGCCGGCAGATTTATTCCGCTGCCAAGCCTGCAGAAAATTGACTTGTTTCATGGAGGCAGGCTATTGACACATTACCGCAAGGAGGGTTAAGAGAGAAAGAAGCGAGACCGGCTCCCCTCTATTATACGATAATGTAATCAGCAGTGTGGGAAATGGCTGTGGGTAAAATAGCATCGCTGACATTTATATTAGAGGATATTGATGGCAGGAGCTGTGACCGCATCTATCCTGCCTCCCGTTTCCCAGGGATTGACACAGAAGTGCTTGTTGGCTGCTCTCTCTCTCTCTCTCTCTCTCTCTCTCCCCCTCCCCCCCCCCTCCCTCCCTCTCTCTCTCTCTCTCTCTTTCTCTCCCCCCCCTCCCTCCCTCCCTCCCTCTCTCTCTCTCTCCCCCCCCCTTCTTCTTAGCTTGGTTGCCTGCCACTGTCACAGCAGATAGGTAATTGAAAAATGGATCTCACCTTTCCAGCAAACAGGAGGGGTTCAGGCAATTACTGCAGGGGTTACCTACTCCATCTCAGGCTGCATCTTCAGAGGGGAAATGGATTTTACATGGCTGCTTTATTCTGGGGGCTTTAGTATAATAAATACAGGCAAGGAGACTATGTGAGAAAGAAGGAGGGATGAAGGAGAGGAAGTGTGACATGGCTGCTAATATTGTCGCAGGCTACTGGCTTTTGTTTTTCTTCTTCTCGTTTTATCAGGGCTAAAAGAGGTTAACTTCTTTCAGACCCGGCATCAAAGCTGCCCTTGAAAGCTTCCCCCAGGAAATCAACACAATTCCTGTAGACTTGTGGTAAAAGATAGGGCCGGAAAAGATAAAGACCTACTTGGGACTGTCTGAAGCAGGTAGGAGGCAGCGTTTGCTATAGGCGACTAAGACGGATATAAAATGGCTAAGCACGGGAGAACAGAAGCGTCTAAAGAGAAGCCATCCGTCACTCTATTTTTTTTTTTTTTAAGATAAGGAAAGTCGTAGGGCAGTATGTTTTGAGAACCTTAAGCGCTATTTACATATATGATAAATTAAGATTTACACAAGAAAAATCACCAGATGTGTATAAGCGGCGATTTCTTGAGGCGCTACACCTGGAGGATATTTCTCTCACATGAAAATTCCCAAAAGAAAATGCCTACTTTAAACCTATTTTATCAAACAACACAGGTGTTTGTGCTTTTATGAAATAGGCCTAGAACCAGCTCCAGCAGTAGACACATGTATTAGGGACAGGCTGTTTAGCAATGGCATAATGAAAGCAAACAAAAACGTCCTGCTTACTAAGGTGCGCTAGCGTTTTACTAAAAACTAGCGTGGGCTAACCGTGCAGACACCCGTAGGACTATTAGGGCGTCTACACAGTTAGTATGAGCTGAACATGCTAACGCGCCTCTAGCATGGCTTAGTAAACAGGGCCCATATTTTGGCTTTTTCTTTGCCAATAATAATAATAACAATGCAATATAAACTCTGTATTTCTCATTCCGGATATGGCGATCGCCATTACGGAACAATGTAAGCCACATTGAGCCTGTAAATAGGTGGGAAAATGTGGGGCACAAATGTAACAATTAAATAAATAAATATTTACTGAACATCACAAATATGACTCTCCGTCATCCAAATTATACACCTACGAATTCCTTTGAATGGTCCATGCACAAATATGTGTGACCTTCTGGCACACATACATTTTGAGCCGGATTCTATAAATAGTGCTCAGAATTAGACCCAGAAAAAACTAAGTGCTATTCTGTAAAGGGCATACAACTTCTATAGAATAGCACTTAAGCATGGATCTTGTGTCTAAAATTAGGGCCCTTTCACTAAGCTGCGGTAAATAGGGACCTGCGCTAGCGGCAGGAGCCATTTTTGCTGTGCGCTGAAGCCCTTTTTACCACAGCAGGTAAAAAGGCCAAAAAAGCACTGTCGATCCTAGGTCGGCTGCCACCCGGGGCAGATCGCCATTGCACCCCCCCCCCCCCAGGTGCAGCATGAAACCCCCCCTGGTGCATCACCCCCCCCCCCCCCCACCGGGTGCATTCTTAGCTGCTGGGAGCAGCCGCGTGGCTCTCGGCTCCGCTGGCTCCCTGCTCCCTCTGCCCCGGAACAGGAAGTAACAGGAAGGAACCAGCGGAGCCGACAGGCAAGCGGCTGCTCTCTGCACCCCTCCAATGGCTTGCACCCGGGGCGGACCACCCCCACCACCTCGCCCTTGTTACGCCGCTGCAAAAAAGACATGGCCATGGGGGGTAAGATTGCTCTCACCGCGAGGCCATGCAGGGGGCAACGCTTACCGCCAACCAATGAGATGGCGGTAAGGGCTCCCACGCTAACCTGGCGATAACCAAGTTATGACCGCAGAGGGTTCATGGTTACTACTGGGTTAGTACAGGAGACCTTACCTCCACCTCAATGGGTAGCAGTATGTGCTCCCCCCGAATTAGCCATGCAGCAAGTACGAACTTACTGCACGGCCATTTTTTTTTCCATCTTTTTACCCACTGCGGGCTTAGTAAAAGGGGCCAATAGTCAGATATTTACTTCAGAAGATTTCTGAACTTTTTCATCTCCCTTCTGAGGGACAGGGAAGGATTGTAGAGCTTAGTAGTTGGCATGGATGGGCAGACTGGAAAGGCCATCTGGTCTCCATCTGCTGTCATTTTCTCTGTTCCTATGCATTTCTGACAGAAAACGTGCCCAGTATTAAGAAATCTACAAGGGCAAACAGAATGTTCCCGCTCGCTACCCTTCCTTCTCCTCTTCCCCCCCCCCCCCCCCCCCCCCCCCACACACACACACATTAGGGGCGAGTACACTGGGTTGTTTCTTTTCAAGTTTTTGGAGGGAGACGTTTTATTTTATTTCATTTTGGTTTCCTTTTTAGCATCTGCTATTTGTAAACAACACACACTAAAAACAAAGCAAAATAAAATTAAAAAATGAATATTGATGCTTTTTTTCTGTTCATTTTTTTAAAATAACTGTTTTGTAGCATCTTTTCTCTTCAAAATGAATGCACATCCCTAACCCACATTTACTTTTCATGTCTGCCTAGAACATCAGGATACTTGAAGGGATCAGTGTTATTTGAATTTAGGGTCCTTTTACTAAGCCGCAGTAGCATTAGCGCATGGCTACCATGTTCTAAAAAGCACTACTGCGGAACGCGCTAAGGTATCTCGTAGTGTTCTGCTCAGTGCGCGCTAATCCCTGGAAGATGTAATGGCACAATTTGACAAACTGAAGAGTAGCAAATCACCTGGACTGGATGGTATTCATGCTAGAGTACTGATAGAATTGAAAATTGAACATGCAGAACTATTGTTAGTAATATGTAATTTATCTTTAAACTCAATCATAGTACTAGAAGATTGGAGGCTGGACAATGTGACGCCGATTTTTAAAAAAGGTTCCAGAGGTGATCTGTAAAATTATAGACCAGTGATCCTGATGTCGGTGCCAGGCAAAGTAGTAGGGATTATTATAAAGAACAAAATTACAGAGCATATTCAAAAGCATGGATTAATGAGACAAAGCCAACTTGCATTTAGTGAAGGGAAATCTTGCCTCACCAATCTGTTACATTTCTTTGAAGAGGTGAAAAAACATGTGGATAAAGGTGAGCCAGTCAGTATTGTGTATCTGGATTTTCAAAGACATTTGACAAAGTACCTCATGAATGACTCCAGAGGAAATTAGAAATTACTCACTAGTAACTGTTTAACATTTTAAAATATATTTCTTTATTAATAGATCAATACAATTTTCCTAAAATAAAATCCATTCCCTTAACCCATAGTTATTAACCAATCCATACACCAATACATTTAAAACCAAACAATTCTCCACAATACTCTTTCAATACACATTCAAATAGCATATATCTGGCAATCTTTTACATCAATGTGTGATCATAGCTCTTTAGTCATGTGTTAATCCACTGCTCCAGAGTCTCCCACAAGATTCAGCCTTGCTTCAAATCAGACTCATTGAATCACCAACTTGTAAAATTAGAGAGTCATGGGGTAGGAGGTAGCAGAGGCGGGCCCGACCATTAGGCCACCTAGTAGTGTTCTATTGTGAATTAAAAACTGGTTAAAAGATAGAAAACAGAGAATAGGGTTAGGTGGTCAGTATTCTCAATGGAGAAGGGTAGATAGTGGGGTTCCCCAGGGATCTGTGTTAGGACTGCTGCTTTTTAACATATTTATAAATGACCTAGAGATGGGAGTAACTAGTGAGGTAATTACATTTGCTGATGTCACAAAGTTATTCAAAGTTGTTAAATCACAAGAGGACCTTACGAGACTGGGATAATTTTATTTATTTATTTATTTGTCTCAGAATGGGCGTCTAAATGGCAGATGACTTTTAATGTGAGCAACAGCAAAATGATGCATGTGGGAAAGAGGAACCCGAACTATAGCTACATGATGCAAGGTTCCACATTAGGAGTCACCAACCAGGAAAGGGATCTAAGTGTCATCATAACCCACTGCTCAGTGTGCAGCGGTGGCTAAAAAGCAAATAGAATGTTAGGTATTATGAGGAAAGGAATGGAAAATGAAAATGAGGACATTATAATGCCTTTGTATCGCTCCATGGTGTGACCACACCTCGAATATTGTGTTCAATTCTGGTCACCGCATCTCAAAGAAGATGTGGAATTAGAAAAGGTACAGAGAAGAGCAACGAAAATGATAAAGGGGATGGGACGACTTCCCTATGAGGAAAAGCTAAAGTGCCTAGGGCTGTTCAGCTTGGAGAAGAGATGAATGAGGGGAGATATGATAGAGGTCTATAAAATAATCAGTGGAATGGAACGGGTAGATGTCAATCGCTTGTTTACTCTTTCCAAAAATACTAGGACTAGGGAGCATGCAATGAAGCTACAAAGTAGTAAATTTAAAACGAATTGGAGAAGATATTTCTTCACTCAATGTGTAATTAAACACTGGAATTCATTGCCGGAGAATGTAGCTAAAGCAGTTAGCTTAGCCGAGTTTAAAAAAGGTTTGGATAGATTCCTAAAAGAAAAGTCCATAAGCCATTATTAAAATGACTTGGGGAAAATTCACTGCATATTTCTAGGATAAGCAGCATAAAATGCATTGTACTATTTTGGGATCTTGCCAGATACTTGTGACCTGTATTGGCCACTGTTGGAAACAGGATGCTGGGCTTGATGGACCTTCGGTCTGTCCTAGTATGGCAATACTTATATACTTATTATGTACTTATCATTATTGTCATTGTGATCTGAATTAAAAGTAGTGTCTAATTTATCACATGCATCTTCATCTTCATTATCATTGTCATAATGTCCAATTACAGAGAAGGTGGTCACAAAGTTGAAATAATTGTTTGCTGTTGTCCTAACAATTTTTTTGTCTGATGGCAAGCTCTATATGAATGGTTTTGAGAACTGATGCAAGAACATCAAATAAGCGCAAACCCATCTTCTTAAGACCAGACAGGAGATTTCCACCCTAAAGACTCTATCATTCCAGTACACAGTCACCCTAATGTAAAAGTTTCTATGGGATGACCAGCAGCCTGTTGTGGTATAGAGTTTATAATCATGTCTGTGCACCAAAAATGGCAACCAGCTTCATCTTCTAGTTCAAAGCTACCCAACTCATCACTGTTTGTCTTGTTGGGCAGACTGGATGGACCGTACAGGTCTTTTTATCTGCCGTCATTTACTATGTTACTAGCCGTTAAGCCCGTAAAAACGGGCAAGTATTGCAGCCCTCCTCTCTCCCCTGGCCTGACCCGGTCCACAGATCCTCCCCCCCATATCCAGCAACCATCCTCTTTCCCTTGGCCTCCCCCCTCCCCCCATATCCAGCAACCCTCCTCTTTCCCTTGGCCTCCCCCCTCCCCCCATGTCCAGCAACCCTCCTCTCTGCCCTGCTTTCACCCCATGTCCAGCAACCATGCCCTCTCCCCCCTGCCCTCCCCCCATGTCCAGCAACCCTCCTCTCTGCCCTGCTCTCACCCCATGTCCAGCAACCATGCCCTCTCCCCCCTGCCCTCCCACCATGTCCAGCTACCCTCCTCGCCGCCGCTCCCTCCCCCCTCCGTGCCGGGCCCCCTGCACTGACCTGACAGCGCCTCTCACCTCCGTGTGAAAGCACTACAGACAGCAGCAGATCGCTCTGCAGCTGCCTGCAGTGCTTCCACATGGAGGTGAGAGGCGCTGTCAGGTCAGTGCAGGGGGCCCGATACGGAGGGGGCGGGAGCGGCGGAGGGGATGGGGGGAGGGTGGAGGTTGGTTCGCGCGATGTTCGTTTCCAGGCGGCAGCGGCGGTGTCCGACAGTCCGACTCCGTTTCCCTCTTTGTTCCGCCCTCTGACGTCATGACGTCTTGACACGAGGGCAGGACAGAGAGGGAAGTCTGTACTGCGCATTTGCAGGTCACTTGCAGTTTATATGTTTGATGTATATTATGTTACTGTTCTATTTGGCTGAGGACCAGTAACCAGTTCAAGAAACACAAGCAACTCCACTGTTCCCATAGGTTTATTCCATGAACAGCAAAGTTTAAGATGACATGGATAATCCACTGTTGTTTACGTGCTGAGGTTTGCATTAGTAAAATCCTGTTCCAGTTTTTGCTGCTTCATTTGATTTACCAAGGAAACGTCATTTACGACTCACTTCCACTTTTACTTTAAGCTGCATGCATCAGATGCAACTAAGTAAAAATTGTTGAAATTATTACTCTGCTAAAAAGTAAAATGACTGAATGTTTCCTATAATTGTTTACAAGTAAAAGTGACAAAACTAGTAACTAGTTACTTTTACTTAGTTATTATTTATTTATTTGTTTCATTTACATCCCACAATATCCCAATAGATCAGGTTCAATGTAGCTAACAAATTATTATACTGTAATTTAACAGTAGAAAAACAGATGTGGGATAGTATGCATTAAGTGGAGGAGTGGCCTAGTGGTTAGGGTGGTGGACTTTGGTCCTGGGGAACTGAGGAACTGAGTTTGATTCCCTGCACAGGCAGCTCTTTGTGACTCTGGGCAAGTCACTTAACCCTCCATTGCCCCATGTAAGCTGCATTGAGCCTGCCATGAGTGGGAAAGCGCAGGGTACAAATGTAACAAAAATAAAATAGATACTATTGGAGATTCTACATGGAATGTTGCTACTATTGGAGATTCTACATGGAATGTTGCTAGCAACATTCCATGTAGAAGGTTGTGCAGGCTTCTGTGAGTCTGACGTCCTGCATGTATGTGCAGGACGGCGGCCACATTGGTGATCTGCAAGGGCCAACTTCTACATGGAATGTTGCTAGTGGAATAGCAACATTCCATGTAGAATCTCAAATAGTAGCAACAGTGGAGGAGTGGCCTAGTGGTTAGGGTGGTGGACTTTGGTCCTGAGGAACTGAGTTTGATTCCCACTTCAGGCACAGGCAGCTCCTTGTGACTCTGGGCAAGTCACTTAACCCTTCATTGCCCCATGTAAGCTGCAATGAGTGGGAAAGCACGGGGTACAAATGTAAAAAAAAAAAAAAAAAAAGTAGTAATAACAAAGTAAATGAGGATTGAGTATTGCAATACATAATATGGAAACAAATGCTAGATGCAAAGAGGAAATAATTTATAGTCATCCATGTATAATAACAATTAGAATGGAACTGAGAAATTTGAATAATTGTACAATTAGGGGTTTAAATTAATAATGATCATCCAGGAGAAATTGGTTGAACAGAAAGGCTTTTAGGTATTTCTGGAATATCGAATAATTAGGATCCCATCTGATGAATTTCAGGAGGGAATTCCACCATTTGGTACAGAGGTAAAGGAATCCTGACTTGTAGATCACAATTTTTTGCAACTGGGATAGTGGAGGGTTACATAATCTCTTGAACCAGGCAGAGCTTTGCGAAGGGGGAGATCAATTAAAGGTTGCATATAATCAAGTGTTAAGCCATATAGAGTTTTGAAAACGAATACACATATTTTAATATATAACACTGTGAATAATAGTAGACAAGTGTGGACCAGTAGTAGTAATATGCCAAAAACTGCATTGGCATCAGATGGACTTAGATTTAGCCCATTACAGACAGCCCAGTCAACAATTTTACCTAGACATCAATTCATGAGAAATTAAATCCATTACAGATATCAGTTCAATATTATCACCATAAATGAAAAAAAAAAAGTGAAACCCAATGACTGAACCAAGAGTGCCAAAGGTGTCAGGAATATATTGAAAACAATGGGGCCCAGAATAGAACTATGAGGTACGCTGTAGGGCCATAAATGGGAAATCAAAGTAGATGGCAAAGAGTGAATACTGAGGGCCCTGTTTATTAAGCATCATTATAGGCACATTAACATTTTTAATGTGCGTTAACCATGTATGTGCCTATAATATCCCTATAGGCGCTAAGTGTAGGCGTGCAAAATTCACTAACGAACCTTAGTAAACAGGGCCCTCTTATCTAGGTAAGACTGGAACAATGCAAGATCTGAGAGACTATGGAGAACAATGGAATGCAGTGGCGTAGCAGGGGGGGGGGCTGCCACCTGGGGCGGAACGGTTTGCCGTTGCACTCCCCCCAGGTGCAGCACGATGACACCCCCCTCCCCCCGACCAGCTCCCGCACCCTACCTTTAAAAAGAATATCGGGAGACGAGGGGCAGCGCCTCGCGCCTGCCCTGAACGTAAAAGAAATGTGGACCGTCTGGCCTTCTCTCGCTTTGTCTGTCCCGCCCTTGTGGAAATAGGAAGTTGCGTCAGCGGAGGGCGGGACAGATAGAGCGAGGGAAGACCCGACGGTCCACATTTCTTTTACGTGCAGGGCAGGCGCGAGGCGCTGCCCCTCGCCTCCCGATATTCTTTTTAAAGGTAGGGTGCGGGAGCTGGTCGGGGGGGTGTCGATTCGCTGAGGGGGGAGCTGGCAGGGAGCACCCCCCCCCCTGAGCTGACACCCGGGGCGGACCGCCCCTCCCGCCCCCCCTTGCTATGCCACTGATGGAATGATTGACAAGATCAAATGCAGCTGAGAGATGTAATGAAAGCAGTAGCGCCTCTTTATCTTTATTCAAATTGATTCTAACAGTCAGTTAATGCAAATAAGGTTCATTCAGTACAGTAGTGAGGGTGAACGCCAGTTTGTCTGAGATGTAAGGCATTAATGTTATCCAAGTAGGATGTAAGCTGAATTGCTACAAGTTTCTCAGTTGTAAATGGAAGATTAGATGTCAGATGGACATTGCATGCAACCGTGGAATCAGCTTTCAGATCTTCTCAGACGGGAATGAACAGTTACCTGTTTTCCATTAAGACAGAAAATTATTCCTTAGATTGGAGGATATTATTTATGATAATGGAGATGAGGGAAAAGAAGCATCAATAATAATAGCAGTTGAGGAGCTCATTGATAACATAGTAACATAGTAGATGACGGCAGAAAAAGACCTGCACGGTCCATCCAGTCTGCCCAACAAGACAAACTCATATGTGCTAGTTTTTGTGTATATCTTACCTTGATTTGTAACTGTCATTTTCAGGGCACAGACCGTACAAGTCTGCCCAGCACTATCCCCGCCTCCCTCCACTTTTGAATTTTGACATGGAGTTGACAGATTGAAACTTGATTGAGCACTTGGACTAAGATAATAGGCTGCCAAGATTGGAACTAAGTGGGTAGCAGTGGTGTTCCTAGGTCGGCTCCTACCCAGGGCGGATTGCCGCTGCGGATACACACACCCAGGTGCATCACCTCCACCTCCCGGCGTATGGCTCTTACCTCCAGGGGGTACTAGGAGCAGTCACGTGGCTGTCGGCTCTGCCAGTTCCCTGCCACCGGAACAGGAAGCAATATCAGAGGGAGCAAGGAACCAGTGGTGCCAACAGCCACGCAGTTGCTTCCTGCACCCTTTGCAGCGTGCACCCGGGTACGCCACTGTGTCTGAATTTCTCTACAAGGATTCTTTTTCCTGTCACCGAAAGATGTAGCCCATCATTACAATGCAGCCTGTGATTTTGCCATGTACTACTACTACTACTACTACTTAACATTTCTAGAGCGCTACTAGGGTTACGCAGCACTGTACAATTTAACAAAGTACTGTTCCATCCTCCTATGTAACTGAAACTTTGTTCTTTACACCAAGCTTCAAGCCATTTATTGAGCTCCTCTGTTTTACGAGGTCTTTCTTCTCCCTTCCCACATGTTGAAATAACTTCAGAAAAGCTGCAGTCCTAACTAAAGGCTTGAGTCCCTCCCCAATCTTCTTGAATGCTCTCTGTGCTCCAAATTTGCTGTTGTTTGCCAAGTCATTTGTCCCCAGGTGTATTACAACATCAGTATTAGAATCTTTACTTTCTTTTCGGATCGCATTTGGTATTTGTTTGGTACTTCTGGTAGCTGAGGATCCTGGAATGCATTTCACTAGGTTGGGATCATTGAACTGTGTTTCTAAATTAATGCCTCTTATTATGGAGTCTCCTAGCAGTAAGAGTTTTCTGCCTTGGGCCAATCCATCATTGTTTTGGGGGTGTCTCTTAGATTGAGTTGCATTGCTTGCCTCTGGCTCCTCCTCAGTACTTCTTTTCTGAGCATCATAATGCTCCAATACAACAAAGGAATTGTACAGTGGTAAAGGCTGGGAGGGTGAATGCCTCTGTGTCCCAGGTCATAGTCTACCTGAGGCCTACTGAGACCCATGTATTCCTTTTCTGCTTTATTTCTGTGGCGATGCTGGTAGTAAATTGACTGGGAATTGGGTAGTCCTGGATGCTTCCTTGATTGCCGCCAACTCCTTTTTGAGTTTATTGATTTCATCTTTCATAGCTGATATTTGCACACAGATGGGGCAAGCTCTAAGGTACCAGATGGTTTGTCTTAGGACTAAGGCACCATATTGAATAAAAGACATAAGCCACACTTGAAGTTAGGTGCAGTTTATAGAACGATGCTTAAGTCCAACGATGCTTAAGTCCCGGGAGTCATGCTTAAATTTAAGTGTGTCCATTTGCACCAACAAAAACATGGTGCAATACCCATGCGTAAATTTAGGCTCGGAGCCACTCATTATATAATTGCACGTGTAACCAATAACCATGCCCATGATCCACCATAAACCACCCATGACCCTCCCATTTTTGTGCCCCCTTTTTTGGGATGTGTGTGGATCACACACCTAAATTTACATGCGTGTATCTTAATTAATTCCAATTATCGCCAATAAAAGCAAGCTAAAAAGTCAATTATAGACACTAATTGGCTAATTATGCAATTAAGAAACACATGCAATTTTGGTTCATGCCCAACTTTGCGCACATCTCAAACCACCCTTTATAGAATTAGAGGGATAAGGGGGGAATGCTATATATAGCGCCAAACGTTAGGTGCCAAAAAGATCAGTAAAGGGCGCCCAACCTTTATAGAATACCGGCTTAACACGCAGGTCACGCTTAACTTTGTGCACTGAACTAATGCCTGATAGAAACAGGTGTAAGACCAGTACCCAAAGTTAGGCATGAATCAACACTATTCTCTAACTTGGCACCTAACTTTTTGACTTGCCCATGACCCACTAATGCCCCTTCCGTGGCCACATCCCTTTTTATTTATTTATTTATTTGTTACATTTGTACCCCACATTTTCCCACCTCTTTGTAGGTTCAATGTGGCTTGCATAGTGCCGGAGAGCAGTTGCAGACTCCGGTGTATACAAATACAAGGTGAAGTTGTGATAGGGTAAGGTTCATGTGGTAGGACCACATAGAGGAATCGTTCGACGGGAGAGTTCAGTGATGGCCATTACGAACTTTTGCGCTGTTGTGTCACAGAAATCAGGCATTTACGTTGGATCTGTAGGGTATGCCTTTTTAAACAGGTGGGTCTTGAATGTCTTTCTGAAGTGTAGATGGTCGTATATGGTTTTCAAGTCTTTTGGTAGTGCATTCCATAGTTGTGTGCTGATGTAGGAAAAACTGGATGCATAAGTTGACTTGTATTGTGCATGATAAAAGTTAGGCACCAAATTATAGAATAGCACACAGGGAATATCCATGTGCACCTTCAATGAAGCGCCAATTAGTACTAATTAAGTGTCCAATTAGTGCCCATTGCCTCATTAAGTTGCACCTGGATCTCGGATCCACACGGATATTCTGATGCCCAACTTTGGGCGACTTACATAGAGTCTGGGGATTTATACCTACAGGTGTCGATGATTAATTCCCACTCGGAGCTGAGCCTCTCAATTTATCCACAGAGCAGGAACATTATGGATATGAGTAGCTAGTGATATGGGTTAGTTAATGAAGCCTTTAGTGCACAAAACTCCTCTCATTGGGCCATACAGAAAAGGAGAAAAGGTCTGAATGTGGCCAGGGTAAGCATAGATTTGCAAAAAGTTGTCAAAGCTTAATAGAACTTCACAGTTCAGGATGATCTAGTTTAAAATGACCACCTTAATGAATCTCAAATACAAGCACAACACCCAAGAGATCTGTGCAAACCAAGAAAGAAAAAAAAACAGATGGCAACAAAATCTGATATACTGTTAATTCATTATTTTGGTTGCCTGCCTCATTTCTGAAAAATACACTTTGGTGACAATTCTCCTTTGTGACACATAAGGACATCGCTATTAGTTATTGGTTACATTTCCCACAACTTTAATAACATTCTGCTTATGGTGTCACCAAATAATCCAAGACAATGACAGGCCTAACCTTTCCTTCACATCAGAAATCCTTAACGTCGGAACAAATGGTATGCATCCTCCATGAAAGAACACAATTTCCTCTTTCATACAGATCCAGCAGCTCCCTTTAATAAATGGAAAAAGCCAAAAGTATGTTCACTGGATCAAATAGAGCAGGATAAAAAGGAACGTCTCATAATAAGCATGATTTTTCAAAACTGCACAGGCAGGGGCTTTGAACCATAGATAACATATTATGTTATCTCCACGTGTTGAATACACAGTGAGTACTGGTTTACCATTAGCATGGTGTGATTTTTAAACTGAAGTTATATTGCAATTACCAAGTATGAGGGAGTGAGTGACATAGGGGCAGGAAACACTCCCTCACTGGTACAGTTCAGCATCCATTTGGCAGGTGGCACTAGTCTGCCGAAGCGGATGCTGAGGCTAATGCAGTTCAACTACCTTGCAGCAGGTGGTGCTAGTCTGCCGAGGCAGAGGCTCAGCCTGTCAGAGGGGTGGGGCTCAGGCCAGGAGGGCGTTAAAAGCTCTGAGGCTGAACAGATCAGGAAGGCCCAGACAAAGAGGTTTTCAGGAGGGAGCTCCAGGAGCGAAAAGGACTCCACTTTAAGCTAAGCTGCAGTACCGAAGGAGAGGAACAGGGAAGCAGCGTGGCTCAAGCTTAACCCTCCAGAGTGTATGTGGGAAGACCAATGTGTTTTTTTTTCTAGCAAAAGTGCTGGTACTCAAATGCTAGGCCACCCTTCAGGGCTTGGGATGATCACCGAGGGACCCACCTCACAATGGCCAGGCCCCCTGCAACCAGTCACAGAATCTATGACAAGGCAGAATTGGTATGTAGAGCCTGAGCTCTCATTAAATCTTGGGGACCATGGGTCAATTTTTGCAGACAATGGAAAAGGTGCCGGTACTCAGTACCCCCTCAAAAAAAGCCCTGGGGAAGACTATCAAGGTAGGAGAGAACCTTGAATTCTATGCAGAAAGTACTTGTTTTGATGCATATTCAGAGCGAACGCAGGAAGGGGTTAATGGACACTGTGTTGGCTAGGCTGGGAGACAGGAACCAGAGAGAAAACAGAGACAGTAATTGGGCTGGACTAAAAGCTGTGAAGTAACAGGGGTACACACCTTGAGTGAAAATAAAATATTTTCCCTTTTCCTTGAAAGTTCTCTGTGTCTGACTGAGTTAGTGCCCGATCAGGGCCACACCTTTGACCATATTATCACACAAGTCTCAAAGGGAAAGCATGTATCCTCTTTCTCTTTGAAAATTACCCAAGGAAAAAGTACCCACAGAGATTTGGACCTGCTTTATTTGCAAGCATTTTTTTTTCCAGGGAAAACAAGGTGAATAGGGGTCCTTTTATAAAGCTGCTGTAAGTACTAACACATGCTTACTGCAAGTCAAAATCCCTTACCGTAGGGCATGCTCAGGCATCCCACGGTAGTTTTGGGATTGGCACATGCTACCCATGACAGGGGTAATCCCGAAAATACTTTAGTCGAGCTGGCGCTAGAACAGCATAAGGGGGAAGTCCTTGACACAGCCTTGCAGGCGAAATATGCATGCCTTTTGAGCCCCCAGTCTGAATATTTATAAGATAAGTGCTTTGAATAGACTAAAATGATTATTTAGAAGCCGATGAGGAATTTGGTGCCATATAAATTGCCAAAAAAAAATTATTGGACAATTAAGCACCACTGAGGCAAAATTTGAAAAATTGAGAAAATTGAATAGCTAAATATTTTGACAACTTAAATAAGTTGTAGAATGTGGTGGAGGAAAAGTATTTATTAAAACAGATCTGGGACCGAAAAACTTGAAGGGTGCGCATATAGAGTGGAGGAGTGGCCTAGTGGTTAGGGTGGTGGACTCTGGTCCTGAGGAACTGAGTTTGATTCCCACTTCAGGCACAGGCAGCTCCTTATGACTCTGGGCAAGTCACTTAACCCTCCCATTGCCCCATGTAAGCTGCCATGAGTGGGAAAGTGTGGGGTACAAATGTAATAAAAAAATATATATATATAGATGGTCCCCAGTAAGAGAAATATTTGATAACTGCCTATATACTAGCAAGAAAACAACAAGGCAGATGATCTGCAAACTCCAAGATGGAAAGACAACAAAGCAGATCAGTAGAAGAAAGCCCTAAATTTATTGAACAAAAAACCAAATATTCAAATCAGCCCGACACAGGCCATGTTTTGCCCAGCAGGGCTGCGTCAGGGGCTACACAGTTTTCTTTTATTGTCAGGGTTAATGAGATATGTATACTGATGTAAAAAATGTACAGAGGTCTTCTAAAATGTAATTTAAAAACAGCCAAATAATCAAAAAAGTGATGACGTGCAATCCATCAGATACACTAGGCTGATACAGAGGAACGCTACAAGAGAGCTTACCAATAAACTAGAGCCCCCATTCAAAGGACCTCTAGCTAGTTAAAGAGCTTCTTCTGGTGTCTGGACTAATCTTGGGAAGAACTACAGCCCACCCCAACTCCTGCTCCCACCAGCATTCTCCATTGAATCCCTGGTGGTCCGTGGTGACCCTCCCTCCCGGCAGGCCCCCTACCTTTCGTTGGAGGAGGGACGTAGCCTGCCTGCCTCCCTCCTCTTCCTGTTGACGCTGCTGCAAAATGGCGGCGCCCAGCCCCGCCCATTGCATCCTGGGATGCGCTGGGCAGGGCTACAGACCATGTAAGGGAGCGATTCCGTGGACCTCCAGCCCCCCCCCCCCCCCCAGTCGATGGATAACAGTGTGTAATAGCCTTTGGCCGGAGGCGGCCACAATGATTTGTGGGGGTTTGGGGGGCTGGAGACCCACCGAACCTCCAGCCCCCCCCCCCCCCGTCGCTGGGTAGGAGGGTGGGACAGCATTTGGCCGGAGGCGGCCACCATGATTTCTGGGGGTTCGGGGGGGCTGGAGACCCACCAGATCTCCAGCCCTCCCTGGGCATGGAGGGGGTCGGATCGTTGGGGGAACCGGAGGTCCACCGGACCTCATCCCCTGTTTGCGTTTGCTTTTGGGGGGAACGGGGGCCTGCCAGCATGCAACTGCATGCTGGACAGGGCTCACCATTCCTCCCCAATGATCCACAAAGTCTAACGCCAGCTCAGAGCTGGCGTTGATTTTGCCATGGCCAGCGACCCAATCTTTGGCGCGCTGGCCGCTGATCATTGGGGATGAATGCGTTAAACGCTGATTAGCATGCATTTGCAAGCTAATTGCGCTAGAAGCCCTGTTTAGCATACATTTGCATGCTACTTGCGCTAAGAGCCCTCGAGTGCATTGTTTCAGGCGCTCGAGGGCTCTGATCATGGGTCAGCAGCAAACTCCGGCGCTAGTATGGCGTTAACAGCCTCTAGCGCCGGAGTTTGCTTTTGATCATGAGGGCCTCTGTGAAGAAGGCAACAATTCTGTCTAAGCAACTGAACTGTAAACTGGATTTTCTTTGTTTATTCTGAGTTCTCCAATAAAGATTTGCTTAAGAACTGAGAGTCTGCTAGTAAAGCTTCTACTTGGGGCCGGCTTAAGCTGACTGTTGAAGCTACTCTATACTTTACCTAGAACAGTACAGTGTTAGTCCACTTTTAAAGGTAATAAATAGAAATAAAACAAAACAGAGAAAAGAAAATAAGATGATACCTTTTTATTGGACTAACTTAATATATTTCTTGATTAACTTTCGAAGGCAATCCTCTGACCTGAAGAAGGGTTACCTACGAAAGCTAATCAAAAAATGTATTAAGTTAATCCAATAAAAAAGTATCATCTAATTTTCTTTTCTATGTTTTGTTTTATTTCTATTTATTATTTTTTGACAAAGATATTTGAAGAAAACTACTTTGAAAGGGACGCTGACTTTCTAAGGAAGTAACATGGCAACAGTGCTGCCAACAGCCCGAAAGTGGGAAAAATTAAGAAGTTTTCTTTCAGGCACCTTGAACTTATGGAATGGTGACTATCGACCAGCCACTGCAGTTTCATTTAGCCCTGGATATTCGGTGCTGATGCCTCTGTTTAACAAAAACACTGACCGCCATGGGCTGAATATCGAATGTTATTTTTTAAGGTGTTAGAGGATGTCACTGAAAAAAAAAAAGTCTGAGGACTTAGGGGCCCTTTTACAAAGGCGAGCTGAAAAATGGCCTGCGTTAGTGTAGACGCGTGTTTTGGGCGCGTGCAGAATCATTTTTCAGCGCACCTGTAAAAAATGCTTTTTTTTTTAGTTTTGCCAAAAATGGACGTGCAGCAAAATGAAAATTGTATCGCTCCATGGTGCGACCACATCTTGATTATCGTGTCCAATTCTGGTCGCCGCATCTCAAGAAAGATATAGTAGAATTGGAAAAGGTGCAGCAAAGGGCGATGAAAATGATAGCGGGGATGGGACAACTTCCCTATGAAGAAAGACTAAGGAGGCTAGGGCTTTTCAGCTTGGAGAAGAGACAGCTGAGGAGAGACATGATAGAGGTATATAAAATAATGAGTGGAGTGGAACAGATGGATGTGAAGCGTCTGTTCACACTTTCCAAAAATACTAGGACTAGGAGGCATGCGAAGAAACTACAGTGTAGTAAATTTAAAACAAATCGGAGAAAATATTTCTTCTGGAATTTGTTGCCGGAGAACGTGGTGAAGGCGGTTAGCTTGGCAGAGTTTAAAAAGGGGTTAGACGGTTTCCTAAAGGACAAGTTCATAAACCACTACTAAATGGACTTGGGAAAAATCCACAATTCTAGGAATAACATGTATAGAATGTTTGTATGTTTGGGGAGCTTGCCAGGTGCCCTTGGCCTGGATTGGCCGCTGTCGTGGACAGGATGCTGGGCTCGATGGACCCTTGGTCTTTTCCCAGTGTGGCATTACTTATGTACATATGCCTTTTATTATTTTTGCCGAAAATGGACGTGCAACAAAATGAAAATTGCTGCATGGCCATTTTGGGTCCGAGACCTTACCACCAGCCATTGACCTAGAGGTAAGGTCTCACGCGGTAACTGGGCGGTAATGGTCTATGTGAATAGAATGACGATTACTGCCTGATTACCACCCGTACGCCAGAAAATAATATTTTCCAGCGCGCCTAGCAGACACGCGTAAAAAAATGAAATTACCGCAAGGGCCACGTGGTAACTCAAAATTGTCGCACGTTGGGCACACATGGGTGCCTAAGCAGCTTAGTAAAAGGGCCCCTTACTAATTTGTTCAAGAGCCTGGTGGAAACCTCTTCCCCCATGCCCAAAAGATCCTCTCCTGAGTAGTGTTCAGCATTCCATGGCTTTTATCCTTTGTATGTACAGCCCAGCAAACCATGCTTCTTCACAGATCAAAGGTACAACGCAGTAGGTTTCAGGAACAACAAAGCCTCACAGAGAATTGATGCTGTAATTCCTAGCTGTGTCTCATCCCCAGCCATTCATTTATCCCCCACTGCTCAGCACTAAACTCCTTTTATCATGAATGATCAGAACTCTGGTATACTATTTGAGTGCTTTATCAACAAGTTTAAATGGGAAGCTTTTCTACAGAGTTCATACAACTTTATTTATTTATTAGGCTTTATTTCCACCTTCTTGAAGGAATTCACTCAAGGCGGTGTACGGTAAGAATCATAGGCAGTCGGTGGCCCAACTGTTTGGGGAGGCTAAAGGGGGTGGGGATGGGGGTGGGGATAGGGGTGGGGATAGGGGTGGGTGGGGTGGGGTTAGGGGCGGGGTCTGGGTGGGGCTGACATCTATAATTGTCTGACAACACACAGAAAAAAATAAGTAAAAATAAAAGTTACAATTAATACCTTTTATTAAATGTAACATAACATAGTAACATAGTAGATGACAGCAGAGAAAGACCTGTCTACATATTACATATGTATCATATGTCAAAAAAAGTGGTTGCTCAAAGGTGGTGTGTGCTCCGGAGGGGGGAGGGTGTGCCGTGCTGCACCAGGGGGGGGGGTGCGCAGCGGCGACCCGCCCCGGGTGTCAGCTGCCCTCGCTACGGCACTGGATCACAGTCTAAGTCAATTCATCACAAACAATATAAACCAAAAGCATTAGGGGCTTATAGCCCATTTAGTTATGTTTAAACAAAAGAGATCTGCATGAAACAAAATATATTTTTTTTTCACTTGTTTTGTTTTAAATGGTTCTTCAGAGTCATCAGCAGCACCTACCTCTGTCTCCTGGAATCCAACGTACGTGCCAATTTCTGGGTGTGGAACGGAAGTGGGAGGAAACATCTTTCAGACTCTCAGTCTCTTTCTTCTTCTTGCCTTCCCTACGTGCCCCTCCCGCGCGTTCCCGCCTATGTGAACAGGAGTACACGGGACGGTAGCGAGCGAGCGAGCGCTCGAAGGCGGGCTCAAGGCTGACTGGCTGCATGAGCTGAGGGCGGGGCGAAGAAAGAAGAAGCACTGCAGGCACACAGGACCGCGGTGGCGCGCCGTGTGAGAGCCCGAGTGGTCAGAACTCGACAACTGCCTGGGTGGGCTGAATCAGGATGGCGTGTCGGTGTTGGCCCGAAACAGATGATCCTGCGGAGCGGCGAGCCCTGGGCGGGCGGAACTGGGGGCATGGCGTGTCGTGTCAGCGTCGTCGCGTCGTGGTAGGTCCGACCTGTCAATCAAGATCCGATCCTTCGGCTGGGGAGGCTTAGCCTCCCCAAGCCTCTTATACCGGGTGCCTATGGTAAGAATAGATCAAACATGAGCAATAGGCAACTTACCACATTTAACATACTTATATAGTCTCTTGTACAACTTAACGCAAGAAGGGATCTCCAAACTAGAAGAACGGTCAAGGGTCTGGCAGTTAAAATTTAATAACAAACCAAACTAGCGGAAATAATGAAATCAGTTATAGTTCACTGATATATATCATATAATAACGTATACTTAACAAAACGTAACACAGATAAACTGAAATTAACACAAATAAAAATAAAAAAATGTTTAAGAACGTTTACAAAAGTTTATAAAGTGTTTAAAATATATATTTTTAAGAAGTGCTCAGTCCACACATCAGTCATATAATAAGTGACTGGCTGAGTAGAGAGCTATCATTGCGCCACTTGCGTTCTCATAGGTGTCAGACCTTACAGAATGAGCTGCACTATGTCAAGCGTTCTACCAGCAGCTTATAAAGCCATCATGTAAATGAGCATGCAGAAGCACAGGAAATGTTAGTGTAGACACGAATAAGGCAATTGATATCATCAAAAAACAGAAATAAATATCAAGACAAATTCAAGAAAAAGCACACCCCACATTAATCCTACCAATTATATAGCAATACAGAATATAAACATATCTACAACATAATAAAAACTCTTAAATACGTCAATGAAATTATATAGTAGCTGCGTACCAAAGGGAAACTCCAGTATAATCACACAGTCAGTCATATCCTAACCGCTGAAAAGCGCTGAGTTTAAATATCCCAGACGCACTACTTGATGACATCACTGGTCAGTGATGCCACCCATCGGTGTTGTGACGGCTGGAAACATCATAGAACTAAAGTCATTCAACTTCCTTATTCAAATCACTAGGACTGACAGTGGGGGAGTAGCCTAGTGGTTAGTGCAGTGGACTTTGATGCTGGGGAACTGAGTTCAATTCCCACTGCAGCTCTTCGTGATTCTGGGCAAGTCGCATAGTTCTCCATTAACCCAGGTACAAAATAAGTACCTGAATATATGTAAACCACTATTAATGTAGTTGCAAAAAACCTCAGAAAGGTGGTATATCAAGTCCCATTTCCACTCCCCTTCCCATAAAAAAATTAAACACTGTTCTTTACTGACAATTAATTCTGAGACATTGCCTCCATGCATAGAATGTATTTTTAACAGTACAACAAATCGCAAATTTTGTAAAGTGTGTCTTTGTTCCACCCAATGGGACACCAAAGGGGCTTCATCTCTCTTACACTTCAAGTTGCTCAAATGTTTGTCAATACGTAGTTTAATGCTGCGCCTGGTGGGCCAATATAGTATAAGCCACAGGGACAAATTATGCAGTATATCACATTTTCACTGGAGCAATCTGTGTACTGTTTCAGATAGAAAATTTGATTAGAACCAGGAATTTTAATACGATCTTTCGTCGAAGTATTTATTTATTTTGCTGCATTTGTATCCCACATTTTCTCACCTCTTTGCAGGCTCAATGTGGCTTACATTATGCCGTAATGGCAGTCGCCATAACAACAACAACAACAACAACAGAACAACAATAACAACAGAACTTGCAATGGCCACATTTAAAGTGGCTGTAAGGCTCCACGTGGCGTGTAGATCCAGACAAAATTTCTCTCATATTTCGACTACGTGTATAAGGAAACTTAGGCAGGTCTTGTAATTGTAGATGAATTTTTAGGACATGCCAATATTTTTGTACAATCGATCAAAGCAGATGAGCTTGAGACGAATATGGAAGAACACATACCAAGGTGATATCATTACACATTGATTGATCCAAGAATAAGCAAAATCACCCAAAGGGTTTGATCAACAACATACCGGTGGGACAATTTCTCAGTGAGCTAGTTATGCTCCACGACAACTCAATATAAAATGCATGCGCACATTGGAGCCGACTCTGTGGGTGCTGTGGGTGCTTGAGCACCCCCAAAATTGAGAAAATTCTTTGTATGTGTCCAGGGAGGGGTTATTTTCATTGGGCTTAGCACCCTCAATAACTTTGAAAAGTTGGCTCCTATGCATGCGCAGGAGATTTCTTGATCGGGGATACCCATCTTCAGTGGTGAAACAGGCACATAAAAGAGCATTGCACACTAATCTTATTAAAGATGTAAAAAGACTTGAAGCAGTGCAAAGAAAAGCTACAAAATTGGTATTGGATTTCCGTTACAAGATGTACGAGGAGAGACTTGCTGACCTGAACATGTACACCCTGGAGGAAAGGAGAAACCGGGGTGATATGATACAGATGTTCAAATATTTGAAAGGTATTTTCCCCCCCCAAACTTCCCGCTCCCCCCGTTTTCTATTTCTGTTGATGGCTCTCTCATTCTCCCTGTCTCCTCAGCTCGAAACCTTGGGGTCATCTTTGACTCTTCTCTCTCCTTCTCTGCTCATATCCAGCAGATTGCCAAGACCTGTCGTTTCTTTCTTTACAACATCGTAAAATCCGCCCCTTTCTTTCCGAGCACTCTACCAAAACCCTCATCCACACCCTTGTCACCTCTCGTTTAGACTACTGCAATCTGCTTCTTGCTGGTCTCCCACTTATTCACCTCTCCCCCCTCCAGTCGGTTCAAAACTCTGCTGCCCGTCTCGTCTTCCGCCAGGGTCGCTTTACTCATACTACCCCTCTCCTCAAGACCCTTCACTGGCTCCCTATCCGTTTTCGCATCCTGTTCAAACTTCTTCTACTAACCTATAAATGTACTCACTCTGCTGCTCCCCAGTATCTCTCCACACTCGTCCTTCCCTACACCCCTTCCCATGCACTCCGCTCCATGGATAAATCCTTCTTATCTGTTCCCTTCTCCACTACTGCCAACTCCAGACTTCGCGCCTTCTGTCTCGCTGCACCCTACGCCTGGAATAAACTTCCTGAGCCCCTACGTCTTGCCCCATCCTTGGCCACCTTTAAATCTAGACTGAAAGCCCATCTCTTTAACATTGCTTTTGACTCGTAACTACTTGTATCCACTCACCTCCACCTACCCTCCTCTCTTCCTTCCCGTTCACATTAATTGATTTGATTTGCTTACTTTATTTTTTTTTTGTCTATTAGAGTGTATGCTCTTTGAGCAGGGACTGTCTTTCTTCTATGTTTGTGCAGCGCTGAGTACGCCTTGTAGCGCTATAGAAATGCTAAATAGTAGTAGTAGTAGTAGTAGTAGTATTAATCCGCAAACTGCAGCAATGTCTTCCTGATTCCTAATATGGGTTTAGACCAAATGCACAGCACAGAATCCATAGTGGTTACTCTGGTCACTAAAGTCAAATCCCTATTAATTGGCAATATTCCATCCATACTGTTACAGTTTGACGTTTCTGGGGCCTTTGATAAATTGACCGTGCATTGTTATTAAACAAGCTAGATGGTTTAGGACTGGGTGGAACTGTTATGAAATGGTTTAAGGGTTTTCTTAGTAATAGACAATATAGCATTAGAAAGAACGGAAACTTTTCAGAAACTTGGAATTCCATTTATGGCGTTCCTCGGGGCTTGCCTCTGTCGCCAATATTGTTTAATGTTTTTATGAGTTCATTGGACAATTTTTTAACATCTCCATTATTTTATGTTGCTTCTTATGCAAATGACATTTTTATTTTGGTACTGTTGCTAAAGAATATGGTTGATGTGAATGATTTAATCACTGAGTGCGTTTCTAGGACACACCATTGGACTTCAATGAATTTATTAAAGTTCAACACAGCAAAGACTAAATTGCTTTACTTTTATACATCTCTTACCAGATTTCCTCAAAATCTGGTGCTTAAGACAGGGGAATCTCTATCTTTTGTTAATTCATCTAGGGCCCCTTTTACCAAGCTGCGGCAAAATGGGGGGCCTGCGCTGGCATCGGTGTGTGTGTTTTTGATGCGTGCCGAGGCCACCTTTTACCGCAGCGGGTAAAAGGTAGGTCTTGCTTTTCTGCAGGAAATGGCCATGCGGCAAGTAAAGTACTTGCTGTGCAGCCATTCCGGGTGGGGGCCCTTACCTCCCGCACTAACCCAGCAGTAACTGGGCAGCATACGGCACTGCCTGATTACCAGTGGGTACACACTGTTGCTGCTGCTCTAGAGAAGCAGCAATGGCAGAGACGGGGGTATGTGGGTGAAGGGAGGACAAACAGGAGGCATATGCTGGATTGGGGGGAGAAATAGAGAGAGGGCTTAGGCTGGATGGAAGGTGAGAGAGAGAGCAGAAGCTGAGTGGAGAGGGCAGAGGCTGGATGAAAGTGGGGAAAGAGGTACGGCAGAGTCTGGATGGAAGGGGGGAGAAGGAGGGCAGACACTAGATGAAAAGGGGGAAGAGAAGGAGGGCATGTGTGGGAATGCAGGCGTTGGTGGCTGAAGCATGTCACCGATTTGCAGCAGACCTCTTCGGCTGATGGGGTTTGGGCATCTCTGCCAGCAAAGGTAGGACTCAATGCTGTTGGTGGTGGTGGTGGTGGGGAGATCTGAGAGGAAATGTGTAGCCTAGGGGCTCTGTGACCCAAGAAAGATCGAGAACCACTGCCATAAGAGATAGCTGGCCACATAAACCCAGATATTCAATGCCGATGCCCAGACCTGGACCAACATTGCATATCCAGAGATAACATTGGTGGCAACTAAAAAAATGCTCATTATCATCAGCTGAATATCTACCCCATTACGTCTATAAGGTCCTCGCACCCCTGACGTCATCAAGGGCGCTCCCAGAAGTGCTACTCCTGGCCCTTTAAAAAAATCTCCATGAGTGCGCACGCACCTAGGAGCACTAGGGCTGGCCGGCAAGGGAAGATGGTGTCCAAGCCGTGGAGGGCCCTGGAGCACAGGAAGGGGCCATGTGAGTGGGCCTTAGCACTGGGAAGGCAGCAGGAGACCTTGGGGCCACCCGACCCTGATGCCAAGGTGAGCCGGGATGTGGGTAGGCACAGCTAGAGTCGTGACAATATGCTCTTACAGGATCATTCTGGGGAGGGATGATATTGGGGTAATGATTACAGAGTTTAATTATTAAAATCTTGTAGGGGGGTTCCTATGAGCCTGAAAGGTAATTGAGGGAGCCACAAGGCTAAAGGTTAACCTAGGTTGCAGACTTCTCTCGAAACAGCCCTGGTACTGCGTACTCAGATCACTGGCTCTCTATTAGCCCACCAAATTTCAGCTTATTTGTACTTTTGTCCTTAAAAAGTCTTGTACTCTTTTTTTTTACTGTATCAAGATTAAAGCAAGCTATCACAATGCAACAGTGCTGATCAATAACCTCGTCTAGGTGATAACTTGACCCATAGGTTTGTTACTTGTTGTTTAATCCTGAACTTTGATATTTTTACAGCCATCCCACCCACCAGCAGTGAGCCCGAGGAGTCTGCCACAGTACAAACAGTCCACTAAGAGGCATAACTTTGCTTCTCTCATATCCTACAGATGATTTCCTTTACAGTCAGACCAAGATTTATTGTAGCCACTGCCCATGACCCTCTTCTTGAAATCATTTCCTTTGCCTCCCCTAGCAGCTGACATTTTGCTGTTTTAATGATTTAAATAAAAGTAAAAAAAATAAATAAAAACAAAATGCAAAAGGCCAGATTGCTGGAAATGTAATCTAATAAAGGAGTGCCCCAGCTGGGCCATACCCGGTGCTTTACTACCTGTGATGGAAGATTAGTCCAAGGAATAAATCAGCGTTTTCAGCTGCCTCTCCGAAGGAATAGGAAAACATATATATTATGGCTGGAAATACATTCAGCATTTATTACCCTTTGCCCATTGATCCTTATTTTATATTTGTGTTTTAAAGTGTTATCAGTGCTGAGATAAGGCAAGACCCTACTTCAGTCATTCTTAACTGAACCAAAACAGCAGGGCACCTAGTAAAACTCCAGGACTGAACATATCGCAAGGGCTGTCATTAGCATGTTGGGCAGCAGCACAGAGGTGGGGGGAGCCCGATATAAGGAAAGTGATGAGCACCTCACTGATCATTCCTGGGACTGGTTCTGTTCAACATTTTTGGAAGCAATACTGAGGAGGGATCAGGAGAAAAAGTTTACCTTTTTGAGGATGCTAAGATGTGTAATATAGTAGACACTCCTGAGGGAGTGGACAGAATGAAAAGTGATTTTAGAAAGCTTGAAAAGTGGTTAGCTGCTTAGAAGCTGATTTTTGATCCAAGAGAATACGGAGTCATGCATTTTAAGTACAGAGGAAAGAGAAGGTGAGAAATGGAAAGAAAATGCGGGGTTATTATACCTTATAATCTGAAGGTACAACAATGCAGTGGCCAGAGCTAGAGGCATGCAAAGTGGTATGGATAGGAGAAAAAGGGAGGTAAACAGGTCATTACAGAGAACATATCAGGAGATAAATCTGGAGACCTTACCTCAAGAAAGACATAGAAGAAGTCCAAAGAAGGGCAACCAAACTGGTGTGGAATCTGCATCAGATATTCTAGCAGGCGAGACATAGAATAGTCGTTATACATTTAGATGTGTGCAAGGCATCATTTATTCAGGCAATCCCATTTATGTAGTGAGCTTGGCCAGTTAAGTGCTGAATAAGGGAAATGATTTGATATTACTTTTCTATGGTAGAACCAAACAGTTTATGTATTGTGACCTCACCTTCAAGAATGATAGTTTACCTTACAATACCCGAATGAATACCTCAGGTAAACTCTCATCAAAAACGGAGGTGAAGTACAATTATTGAAACTAGCCCCGCCGATCTATTTCTAAAATAGAAATAAAATCTAAAAAAAAAATAAGTAGCTCAGGAACACAAGTGAGCTATGATAAAGAAATAAATTTATTTTTTTATTTTAATTATAACATTTACTTCTAAATATATTAATCAATATTTTGTTTTCTTGTTTAACAGTTCACTATCCAATCAAATCAAGACATTTCTGCTGCAGTCTCTATCAGATAAGTATAATCTTTTTTATATATGACAAAATGTTGTTAAAGAACATATTTAATATATTTAGGTTAACCCAGAGTAATAAAATTTTAAAAGAAATTGATGCTTTGTGTGTATTTTTCTTTCTATTTCAGGTTCTTCACTACTACAGAGGTAAGAATTGACTTAATTTTCTGCACTGTATTTCTTTTAATTTCTCAGTTCTTTTTCTTATTTTTGGTTGAACTTAGCTGATTTTCAAGCTTTCTTGACTTTCTTCAGCTCTTCTCCTTTCTTTCACGCTGGGTACCATAGATGAAATAAAGACAGGAACTAGGAACCAGCTCCGGGGTACCTACTACACTAACTTAAACAACTTAAATGAAAAAAAAAAACCTATTCCTTGTTTATAAATGTATAATTTATTTATATATGTATTTTGAAATTTAAAGAAGTCTTTATTAAACAGGTTGAGAGAACAAAATAGATCAGATACAACAAGTCATTAAACTGAAAATAAACAACATAAGAAATCCCAAAAGGGAACAAGTCGCAAAAGCAGTTATTTTTTTTATTTATTTTTGTTATATTTGTACTCCCGCTTTCCCACTCATGGCAGGCTCAATGCGGCTTACATGGGGCAATGGAGGGTTAAGTGACTTGCCCAGAGTCACAAGGAGTTGTCATGACTCTTGGAGCTTGGTAATTAGAAGCCCCAATATCATGGAGTATAACCCTGGCACAGCAATCACCTGAAGTCTCTATTATTTTATGAAGTCTCTTTTATTGAATAAATCACAGATAATTTACTCACAGATAGATGTTCAGGATACAGAGACTTCTTAATCTGGAGGCTGTGGGAGGTGGAGATCTGAAGAGAGGTAGCTGTATTGCAGAGGGAGGGGAAGGTAGTTGAACAGGTAGAAATAGTCCAAAGCTGGGTGACTGGAATGTGCGATATCTCATTTGGAAGGAGATATTCTCAATTATCCAAACACAACCTCCATGTAGTATAATTTTTAAAGAACAAAAACTCACCCCCCCCCCCAAGAAAAATAATTTATATATGTATTTTAAACTAGCTATCCCAGATAAATAAATGGATAATTAGGACTCCCTACTCTTTAATCCACCCACATAAAAAAAATTCAAAGGAAAGTTTCCAATTCAGAGTGTTTATTTTCAAATAAAATATTAGGGCTTTATTAATTCAAAGAAACTAAAATCCTCTAAAGGTAGCCAGCTTATAGCTGTTCCATACCCCAATATTAATTAAATTACTTCTCTCAAGTAATTTTTATTTTTTTTTCAGGGGTAAATTATTATTTTTAAAAGAAGCTCCCTCACAGCTGTTATCTGTGAGAAGTATATTAGAGGTTTTTTTTCCCTCTCTCTGACAGCTCCTATAACAATCAAAGCTAGGCTGTCAAATTAATCAGCTGTTTTAATATATATTTTCTCAAGCAATGAGGTACTTTGCTTGATTAAATTTAAAATAATTTTAATACCATTTAATTCTAATTCAAAACTCACAAAAATTCTCAAACTCTTCACTTGAAGCCAAAATTAACACGCAAGGCTTCTTTCATTTTTTAAAATCTAAGCCCAAACACTCTTTCACTCTTACTTAAAATTAATCAACACTTTAATCTGTTTTAAACAGATTTTTGAAACTTTCCTGAACAGAAACCATTAACATAGGTTTGTTCACTCACCTCCCAACTGACTAAAACAAACATTTAAAACCATAACCGTATCACAGCTGCCTCAAGCTCACCCAGGAGCCTCTGCACTAAACATACCATTCCAATAACCAAAATAAAAATACATATTTATGCATTTTAACATTTTAGCATACATATCTTTCAAATACAACCTTTAATAAATATAATTCTCCATGCTTTTTTATTATTCTGTGGTTTTATTTTCAATGTTTTTCCTCTGCACGTGACTGCTGCATGGTTCTGCCACGAGCCAGTATCTGGCTCGTGCTGTCAGCTGTCTCTCCCTCCTTGAGGCACCCTTGCAGCTCTAAAAAAACGTGCTGCTGCAACAGATGCGGCTGAAACTCGCCGCCCCCACCGAAATCGCTGCTCAGCCTTGCACCTACAAGGTACTTTTTTTTATTTTTAACCACTTAGGGGTTACAGTATTAACACAGGTACTTTTTCTGCCCCTAGTGGGCTCACAATCTAAATTTTGTATCTGGGGTAACAGAGAATTAAGTGGCTTACCCAGTAAGAGCAGCAGTGCGAATTCAACCCAGTTCCGCTGGTTCTCAGGCCACTGCACTAACCATTAGGCTACTCTTCCACTCCATAGTGACACTTAAGTGGCCAAGTGGAGGAGTGGCCTAGTGGTTAGGGTGGTGGACTTTGGTCCTGGGGAACTGAGGAACTGAGTTCAATTCCCACTTCAGGCACAGGCAGCTCCTTGTGACTCTGGGCAAGTCACTTAACCCTCCATTGCCCCATGTAAGCCGCATTGAGCCTGCCGTGAGTGGGAAAGCGCGGGATACAAATGTAACAAAACAAAAAAAAGTGACTCCCAGATCTATATCTCCACACCAGAAATTTCAGCAGAAATCCAGGACCAAGTCTCAGCCTGCCTTTCTGACATTGCTGCCTGGATGTCTCACTACCATCTGAAACTAAACATGACCAAGACTGAGCTTCTTATCCTTACCCCTAAACCCACCTCTCCTCTTCCTCCATGTTCTATCCGTGTGGATAACACTCTCATCCGCCCTGTCTCATCAGCTCATAACCTTGGGGTCATCTTTCACTACTCTCTCTCTTTCTCTGCACATATCCAACAGACTGCTGAAACCTGACATTCTTTTTCTATAGTATCACCACAATTAGTCCTTTCTTTTCTGAACACATACCAAAACCCTTATCCACACTCTTATCACCTCTCGCTTAGACTATTGCAACTTGTGTAACCCCCTGTTATATTGAAGCCATGTGTGGGAGGAACCCAGCATGGAAATAATCATGAGTCCATCTCACACTGGAGGGTGCCTTGTTTCGTGGAGCAGATGAATTACTATTTAAGGAAGGGCAGTGCTGTGAAACTTATCCTTGGTAGCCTGCAATAACGAAATCTAAACCCCCACCTAGTGACCCACTGGAGCTAAAGAGGAGTGCCTGCTGAGAAACAAGAGGGGAGCAGGATCGAAGCTATTACTCTTATTCTCCTGAGCCGAATAGAGAAGCCGACCTGCAGGCTGGAGATTGGGGAGTCTCGCCACAAACTGGGCTAAAGGGTAGAATTCTTTCTGCCTGCGGCTGGTGATTCCTTTCAGGGTGAACCCCTAAAAGGCTTGGATAGTGAATACTAGGTCCAATCCTCCACTGATGACGAAGATACATCTTTTCCAGCATATACATGTTGAGGTTCCTAAGCCTGTCCCTATATGTTTTATGACCGAGACCGCTTACCATTTTTGTAGCCGCCCTCTAGACTGACTCCATCCTGTTTATATCCTTCTGTAGGTGTTGTCTCCAGAATTGCACACAGTACTCTTAAGAGGGGCCTCACCAGAGATTTATACAAGGGAACTATCACCTCTTTTTTCCTGCTGGTCATCCTTCTCCTTATGCACCCAAGCATTGCTTTTCTGTTTGGAGACCTTGTAACCCAAGTGCATGACCCTGTATTTCTTAGCATTAAATCTTAGTTGCCAATCATTTGACCATTCTTCAAGCTTAGCCAGATCCTTCCTTATGTCAATCACACCCACACAGAGTTTGGTATAATCCAAAGAACAAACCTTTCCAGTCAGCACTTCTGAAATATCACTCACAAAGATGCTAAAAAGAGCCCGCCTGAGGACCGACTCCTGCGGTATACCACTAATAACATCCTTTTCCTCAGACCATATACCACCACCCTCTGTTTCCTTCCATTTATCCAATTTTTAACCCAGTCAGTCACCGTAGGTCCCATACTGAGGGCACTCAGTTTATTTTTCAGTTGCCTGTGTGGAACCATGTCAAAGGTTTTGCTAAAATCCAAGTACACCACATTTAGCGCACCTCCCAACTCCAACTGTTTGGTCACCCAGTCAAAGAAATCAATCAGGCTTGTCTGACATGACCTGCCTCTAGTGAAGCCATGCTGCCTCAGGTCCTGCAGTCCACTTGTTTTGAGAAACCTCACAATCCACTGCTTTAGAAATGTTTCCATTAGTTTGCTTACCACCGAGGTCCAACCTCCTCCTTACTTCCGCTCTTGTGCAGAGGGACCACATCCGCCCTTCTTCAGTTCTCCAGGACCACTCCAGACTCTAAGGAGAGCGGAGCTGCCAGTACTTCTCTGAGTTCCTTGAGTACCCTCAGATGGGCATTTCAGTGGCATTACAGGGGTGACATTAGGGAGGAGCTGGCAGTTATGGGACCAACATAGCTAACCTGTCAAAATTAGGGCAGCTGAAAAGCTGTCCTAAATAGGTTGGATTAGCTGTGCAGGTCTCGGCACTGAATATCGTCTGGGACTTGAGTCATTAAAAAAATATTTTTAGCCTCCCTGATCCCCTCCCGCCCCTTGTTGCAACCCTCCTTCCTTGCTTTCCCCATCTCCCTAGCCAGTGATGGTCATAAACCCCCCTCCTCCCCAAAACGTCCCCCAGTCTCCAACAACTCCTCCCCCCCCCGGACTAGATAGGTCTCCCAGTTCTATCTGATATCCATAGTGGTCCAGTGGGGGTGATAGGGGCAGGAGCGAAGTCTACTCACTCCTGCCCTTTGTAGCTATCTTCACAAAATGGCTGCCATGACCTCTTGCGGTACTAGACAATTCCAGAAGAGTTAGAGAGTCAATGCTAAGAACACAGCATAAAGGTCAACATGTTTAATCATATATGGTCTGAACAAATGAGAAAAAAATATTTAAGAGAGAGTGCAGCATTGAAAGTCTTTCCAGATCCCTAGAAAGGTGTAATCAATTATGATAGAGCAATTTGTTTCCCATATACATGAAGCAGGAGTAAGAACCAAGTCCCTAACTCTGGGGTGTGGCATGCATTGCAGGGAAAGAAAATTATTGTGATATAAGAAACATTTCAACTCCTTTGTCACCCTACTAGAATACATTTCCTGGATATGTGAAAAGATGAACCCTAGACAAAATATAGTTGCCAGCACCTGTCCGATTTTGTAGCAGACTAAGAATATGAAGACGGAACAGTACTCCAGTCCTCTAGTTTTCGATTTCTGAATGTGGTTTTCTTTGGAAGTTCATGTGAAGTGACCTCTGCAGCCTGTGCACAAACACAGCAGGCAAAAGAACGAGATGAGACTTCAGATCAGAAGATAGCATATGTCAGAAGACCAAAAATACAGCAGCCTCCGATTTGTAAAATACATTAAAAAAAAAAAATGTCAGTTTTTAATGCAGCATTTCATCTTTTCCAGATATAAGCAGATCCAATTACATTGGATTCAGTTATCCAAGAGAATTGTGTCATGGTCTGCACTCTGCAGCAGAGAAATCCAACACCTATAAGATCAGGGAGTTACCTTTTCATGACTGCATTAGACTTTAAATGTCATCAAACACCTAAATTGTTGACATCAAGGCTTCGGCCTGTCTACAAGTAACACCTGTCAAGAAACACAAAATCCAGATAAAATTGAATTGATCCCCCCCAAATCTGTCAAGAGAGCGTGCAGCAGCACCCCTGCTGTGGCCCACACCAAGATCAAACACCCAGCTGGGTCTGTGAGGAAGAGGGGAGGGCCTTAAAAGTCTCCGAGTGTTCCACACGCAATGTCCAAGCCATGTCAATCATTTGTCCTTCAGACAGGGCACATGGCCTTGCGGCAGCCAGGGGCTACATTTTGCTCTTGGCCCAAGGGCTCCCTTCCTTTAATAGCGTGACAATGCTATTAACTCATGTAAGACTAAACCTGACTTGATCAACCTAAAGGGACCTCTGGATTTTATTTGTTTTTGCTCACATTCCTCCAGTACCTCATTTTCAGACTTCTATCGTGGTCTTCATCAAAGAATAGGCAGCTTCTTTGTAAAAATACCAGAAGTTGGTAGCTTGAATAAAGATCTCAGGTGTCACTTTTGTCAAAACCGGAGCTCTAAATTTCACCTTCGTATTCTGCTAGGTCACATTTACTTAGTAAGACCTAGTTTTACACTGTTTCTTTAAAAATGGTTGGCTCAATCTTCAGTTCCTGTGGTCACCAAATTTTTTAAACACCAGTTATGATATTAAAAAAAAAAAAATCCATACATTCAGCGCTGCTACAAAGATAGGTGGTGGTGCTGATCAGACATATAACCCCAGATTCTATATATGGCACCTGAAATCGAGTGCCCAAATCTGAGCTTGCGCCCAAGTTGCAAGTGCATTTTAATTGAGTAACAAGTCGATAACTAGCAATGATTGGGCACCAACAACCAATGATTGCAGTTAATCAGCTCCAGTTAGGATTTGCACATGCATCTTACTAAGTGCTATTCTATAAACATCCACATGCTAATCTGTCAACTGAAAAGGGGGCATGGCCATGGGAGGAACATGGTGGGGGGGTCAGAGGCATTCACTAAAGATAAAGGGGCCCTTTTACTAAGCCGCATAAGCGTCTACGCGTGCCCAACGCGTGTCAGTTCTAAGTTACCTCCCAGCACGGACATGGCCCTTGCGGTAATGTCATTTTTTGGCGCGCATCCGCTATGCGCGTCTGAAAAATATTTTTATTTCCTGGCGCACGTCAGCTATGCAAGCCAAGTGGCATTTGGCACGCATAGATCATTACCGCCCGGTTACCAAATGAGACTTTACCACTAGGTCAATGGCTGGCAGTAAGGTTTCAGACCCAAAATGGACATGCAGCAATTTTCATTTTGCCGCACGTCCATTTTTGGCAAAAATTTTTAAAAGGCCTTATTTTACATGTGCGCTGAAAAACCCTCACCTACATTACCGCAGGCCATTTTTCAGCGCACCTTAGTAAAAAGGCCCCAGAATTTGTACCAGATTTCAGTTGGTGTAAATCCTGATTCCCAAAGTTAGGCACAGATCTCGGCACTACGCACTATTCTATGAACAGCGAACGGCTTGTAGTACTGTTTATAGATTAGCATCCTGCACAGAAGTTTTTCCGCAACCAAATTTGGGTGCCATTTACTGACTATAGTCTATATGGTTCAGTGACCACCCATAGCTATACCAATTGCAGCAATATTTAGCCACTATTCCTAGAGATATGCAGTTGACTTTAGTTCTGCTTTAAACCAGGCCTAAGTTATGGATAGCACCTGACTATTGCTTTATCCATACAGATAGGTGTTATTGCTCATGCTCCATCCTAAATCCATCAAGGCATTGTACAGATAAAGGGAAATTCTCTGGTTACGTGCCCCTTTGCACACCTAAATGTTCAGAAAATTAGCACTTACATACATAAGCACCTTCAGTGCTATTCTATAAGGCACATGGAACCACTATCCCCCTGATTCTATAAAGGTTGCCAAAAATTGCAAGTGTAAAATTAGGCTTGGACTCTATTTGTGCGTGCAATTTAATAGAATAACGAGCCAATTAGTCCCATTAATTGGCTTTTAACAAGCAATTATTGGCACTAGTTAAGTGCGGGATCCACGCCAAAAATTTACGCATGGCCCAAAAAAGGGGGCACAGAAATGGGAGGGTCATGGGCAGTTCGAGGTGGATCGGGGGCATGGTTTTGAGTTACATGTGTAATTATAGAATAACAACAACAACAACAACATTTCTAAAGCGCTACTAGGGTTACGCAGCGCTGTACAATTCAAACATAGAAGGACAGTCCCTGCTCAAAGAGCTTACAATCTAAAAGACAAGAGAACAAATTAAAGAAAAGTGAACAATCTAGAGGACGAGTGAGCAATTAATCTGATAGGGTGGATAGATTGGGGTATTTTATATTTCTCGAGCGGTTAGGCGCCGAAGGCAGCATTGAAGAGGTGAGTTTTAAGCAGAGATTTGAAGATGGGTAGGGAGGGGGCATGGCGTATGAGTAAAGGAAGATTATTCCAGGCATAGGGTGAGGCAAGGCAGAATGAGCGGAGCCTGGAGTTGGCAGTAGTGGAGAAGGGTACTGAGAGAAGGGCTTTGTCCTGTGAGCGGAGGTTGCGGGCGGGAACATAGGGGGAGATGAGGGTGGAGAGGTAGTGAGGAGCCGCAGTCTGAGTGCATTTGTAGGTAAGGAGGAGGAGCTTGAATTGTATGCGATATCTGATCGGAAGCCAATGAAGTGATTTAAGGAGAGGGGTGATATGAGTATATCGGTTTTGGCGGAATATAAGACGTGCAGCAGCGTTCTGAACGGATTGAAGGGGGGATAGATGGCCGAGTGGGAGGCCGGTGAGGAGTAAGTTGCAGTAATCGAGGCGAGAGGTAATGAGAGCATGGACGAGAGTTCTGGTGGTATGCTCAGAGAGGAAAGGGCGAATTTTGCTGATATTGAGGAGGAAGAAGCGACAGGTCTTGGCAGTCTGTTGGACATGCGCAGAGAAGGAGAGGGAGGAGTCGAAGGTGACTCCGAGGTTGCGGGCAGATGGGATGGGGAGGATGAGGGTGTTATCAACAGAGATAGAGAGTGGAGGAAGAGGAGAAGTGGGTTTAGGAGGAAAGACAAGGAGCTCAGTCTTGGACATGTTCAGCTTCAGGTGGCGGTTGGACATCCATGCCGCAATGTCGGATAAACAGGCCGATACCTTGGCCTGAGTCTCTGCAGTGATGTCAGGTGTGGAGAGGTATAGCTGGGTGTCATCAGCATAAAGATGATACTGAAAACCATGAGACGAGATCAGCGAGCCCAGGGAAGAGGTGTAGATTGAGAAGAGAAGGGGTCCAAAGACAGATCCCTGGGGAACTCCAACAGATAGTGGGATGGGAGTGGAGGAAGATCCATGGGAGTGTACCCTGAAGGTGCGGTGGGAGAGATAAGAGGAGAACCAGGAGAGGACAGTGCTCTGTGTGTAAATTTAGGCACAGGCATTTGCACTTCATTTTTGCTGATGCAAATGGTGGCGCCTAAATTTATGCATGCCCTGTCTACTTAAGCATTTATTCTATATGCCACTCCAAACTTTAGGTATGGCGTATAGAATACCACTTGATGGGGGTGGTGGCACCATATATAGAATCTAGCCCTATATGTGTAAGTGCAAGGGATATACATATGGGCAGATCATGGGTGGAACATGGATGGGACTCCCAGTTATGTGCATAACTTACAAAATACTGTAAGTTATGCTTGTTCCAGCCACATTTAGAGGCCCTCTTACAAAAGGGTTGCCGCACGGCAACCCAGAACTACCGTTCAGGGCCACTGAGAGACTGGGCCGGCCAGGGGCAAGGCCGCCCCCCCCCCCCTGAGGTCGTCATCGTCGCCGCCCCCCCCCCCCTCCATCCACTACCGGGCCTGGCCCCCCTGAATTCAAATCACAGCGCCTCACCTCAACCTCACTCCATGTGAAAGAAGTGCAGTAGCGGCAGTCTGCAGATCACCTCCCTTCGGTCCTTCCCTCCCTGTGTCCCGCCCTCACGCAAGTTACGTCAGACGAGGGCAGAACATAGGGAGGGAAGGCCTGAAGGGAGGTGATCTGTAGACAGCTGCTGCTGTGCTTCTTTCACATGGAGCGAGGTCGAGCTGAGGCGCTATGATTTGAATTCATGGGGGTCTGGCCCGGTGGTGGATGGAGGGGGGCAGGTGGAGGGGACTGCAGCACCGGGCCCCCCTTGGAGGCCCGGGCCCGGGGAATTTTGTCCCCCCTGCCCCTCCCTCTCTGCGGCCCTGCTACCTCTGGCCCAATGTGGCCTCCAGCAGTAGTTCCGCCTCAAGCGTGCTCCATATTTTTGTGATTTTTACCGTGGCGCTAACCCAGCAGTAATTGGGTGGCGGTAAGTGCTCCCTGCCGCATGGTCATGCAGTAAGAGTAATCTTACCACATGTCCATTTTTGTAGGGGCTTTTTACCTGCTGCAGTAAAAGGGCCTTGGCACATGGGAAAAACAGCTACCGCAGGGCCCTTTTTACCGCAGCTTGGTAAAAGGACTCCATAGACATCCATAGTAACGCCAGGTCTATAGCTGGTGTAACTGTGGGTGCCTAATTGTAAGGACCGCCAATACCAGGTTATGCCAGTATTTTGTGATGGAATCTGAGCCCTAGATACCGTTATTGAATAGGTTCTCACTGCACGGCATCAGGCCACCTACAAGAAGTTGCCCACGAATAGTATCGCCACCATTGTGCTGAAGAAATTAGAGCAATTTTTGCCAATGCCGTCCATGCAGAGGGTAAGTTTATTACAAGTCTTTTAAGCTAGGAAGTCAAGCAGGTGCCTATTTTAAACCTATTTTATAAAGACAAATAGGCCCCTCTGTGTCTTTATAGCATTACCCAGAAAATTGAGAAATCATGGCTGTAATGAAACTGCTCACATTTGCAGCAGCTTGGGAGCTGGTGTAAATTTACATGCATACAGTACTCACAAAATGCTTCACATATACCAGATATATAGATGAAAGATTTCTGAGAAATAAAAGAACCTCAACGGTGCAGCTCACAAGAATATAACTCTCAAAACCATCCAATCGGTATAACAGCTCTCTCTCTCTCTCTCTCTATCAAGGTTATGCTTAACAAACAACTCTAGAATAGGTACTGGTAATTTGCAGGCTCCCCTTGTGGCCTATTGGGAGGAGAAACATCAGGGGCGTAGCCACGGGTGGGCTTGGGTGGGCCCAGGCCAGTGGTGTGCTGGAGCAGGCTCTCACAGGCTCGCGAGAGCCGTTTGTTAAGTTTTTAAGAATTTTGGGAGCCGGTTGTTAAAGTAGGCCTCCCCAAAATGTGGGCTTGGGGCCCCTCCTGAATTCTCTTTTACTTTGCTGGAAGTGATGCTGGCCCCACCAGCCAAGTAAATAGACTGCTGCTGCTCCTTGTTTCTGACTCTGATCAACAGGCTGGGACTTTTCATGCAAGTGCAAGAAGGTTCCATCCTGTTACTCAGATCCAGAAACAAGCAGCAGAGAATGGTGGCAGTCCATTTATTAGCTGGTGGGGCTCGGCAAAGGTATGCCTAGCGTGCCCGCACAAGGGAGAAGAGAGAGAGGCATGCATTCCCACACCCCACCCCCAAAATTTCAGGGCCGGCTATGCCCAGAGAGAGAGCCCGTTGTTAAAAATTTACCAGCACACCCCTGGCCCAGGCCCACCCATTTCCACCCAAGGCCCACCTAAAAACAGTGGATCGTAATTGGGCATCATGCGGTGGCTGCGATGAAGCTTTTTTTTCCGTCCCTCACCCCCACCGCGAAGCGTCTAGTTTGCGCTGGCCAGCAGAGATTCAGCGAGATCAACTCCGGGGCCTTCCACGATCCGAGTGGTGGCCGAGGTGAATCAGCTTCTCCCTCCCTCACCCCCGCCTCAAAGCACCTAGTCTAAATTAAGGGCACCAGCCGACAGCGATTCACGGACGGAGACCCACTCCAGGGCGTTCCCTCTGCCACGATCCGCCCTCTCGGAAACAGGAAGTTGCAACACAGAGAGCGGATCGCGCGGCAGAGGGAACGCCCTGGAGTGGGTCTCCGTCTCTGAATCGCTGTCGGCTGGTGTCCTTAATTTAAACTAGAAGCAGCGCAGATGGTAAGCAGTGAAAAACAAAACTCACCAAACAGAAGGTGAAGGGACAAAAGGTACCAGTGGGGAACAACAGCTTGCACCGCGCATAGCCGATTGGATAAGGGTAGGATACTAGATGATCTTCAGCAGATACTGTAGTAATAGAAATGATCAAGAATTCTGCCATTAAAAACTCCTTCTCTACAACTTTAGTAGGGTAACCATGATCCAAAAAATGCTGAGAAAGTTCCTTGGCTTTCAGCTTGAAATTTTGCTAAAAGCAAATCTGCTGTAGTCTATAAAACTAGCTAATTGGTAGGCCTGCCTTCAGGTGATATATTTTAGTGACATCCAAGTGTGGGGGGGGGGGAAGAAGTGTGTATGTGGGGGGGGGGAGAAGTGTGTGTGTGGGGGGGGAAGAAGTGTGTGTGGGGGGGGGAAGAAGTGGGGAGGGGGGAAGAAGTGTGGGGGGGGGGGGGGGAGAAGTGTGGAGGGGGGGAAGAAGTGTGGATGGGGGAAGAAGTGTGTGCCCACCCACCTTGGGCTCAGGCCCACCCAAATTAGCATGTCTGGCTACGCCACTGGTTATAGTTAAAGATTTAAAATGGAAGATTATTGATCAAGTTCCTGAAGAGTGGGAGGGTGGTCATTTAGAAAACCTTCTTAACTACAGGGAACAGTTTGGAATCTTTAAATTAAGAACTGTTATACTGACTGGATTGAATATGGAGACTGAGTGGATGACGCTGTGATGAGTGTTTGTGTTCTGATTGGTTGGTTTGATCTTCAGTGTTTGTATTTAAGAAAGTGAAAGGGTTTGGCCGCCAGCTGCATGAGAGCAATGGTCGGTAAGATGGGTCTGGCTATGTTTAGGTTAGAAAGCAAAACTAACTTTTTTATTGTTGAGTTGTTTTCAAGGATATACATCTGATTATCACGTTCCTTTTTGGAGGTTATCCTTGAAAAAGCGGAAGCGAAACACGGTACATGTCAGAAATTAATCCCCCGAGATGACACACTGGAAGAATTTATGTAAAAAGATGAATATAATTTTGAACTGAATTAAATATATATTTATATAAAAGAGGTTAAAGTTTGAAATTAGTAATTTGAAGAACTGATGAGGAGGTGGATGCTGTCAGTCTTCGGGTTTTTGACAGCTATATTCCTGTGAGCTGCACCGCTGAAGTTCTTTTATTTCTAAGAAATCTTTCATCTATATCTGGTATATGTGAAGAATTGTGCCGAAGTCCTTAGCGGATATATTATTTTGTTGTTTAATTTGCTGAATTAATAGGATACAGTACATCTGAGGCTTTGAACTTTTCTGGATATCAAAAGAAATCAAACAAAATAAAACATGGAAAAGAAAATAAGAAAATACCTTTTTTATTGGACATAATACATTTCTTGATTAGCTTTCGAAGGTTGCCCTTCTTCGTCAGATCGGAAATAAGCAAATGTGCTAGCTGACAGTGTATATAAGTGAAAACATTCAAGCATTACTATGACAGTCTGACAGGGTGGGAGGATGGGGGTGGGTAGGAGGTATGCAATGGGGACATCAAAGCATATCATTGATATTCTAACAGGATGGATGTGGATAGGTGAGGAGTGGGGTGGGGTGATCAACAGAGACATACAGCTCTATGGTTTATAATGGGCTAGGAACCCCAGATCTTTGTTAAGTCCTTTCTGTTGGGTGTTAAAATATTCAATCATTCTGACTTCAAAGGTCTTACGTTCTTGTATGGTTTTAAAGTTACCTTTCAGGATTCTCACTGTGAAGTCACTGGTACAGTGTCCTGGTCCTGTAAAATGTTGACCAACAGATGTGGGAACCCTACTGGCACCAGCATTGTTCATGTGATATCATTTGCTTATTTCCGATCTGAGGAAGAAGGGCAACCTTCGAAAGCTAATCAAGAAATGTATTAAGTTATGTCCAATAAAAAAGGCATCATCTTATTTTCTTTTCCATGTTTTATTTTGTTTGATTTCTATTGATAACCTTAAGAGTGGACTAACACGGCTACCACACTCCTCGACTTTTCTGGAGGAAGGGTAAAAAGAAGGGTGAGAGACTTCCCGTTGGAAGCATAAAGTATCTTGTCATATACCTAAGCAAACATTCACAGGTTCTGCATAAGCAAAATATTATCTGGGAAAGATAACTGTGCTAGATAGAAAGAGCTCCCTCTGTCACTGAATAGGCGAATAGCATTGGTTCAAATGGAGATCCTCCCAAAATTGTTATATCTCTCCAAACTGTGTCTGTATAGATTAAGGGATCCTTTTACTAAGGTGTGCTGAAAAATAGCCTGAAGCGTAGGCGCGTGTTTTGGACGTGCGCAGATCCATTTTTCAGCGCACCTGCAAAAAATGCCTTTTTTATATTGTTGCCGAAAATGGACGTGCGGCAAAATCTAAATTGGCGCACGTCCATTTTGGGTCTGAGACCTTACTGCCAGCCATGGACATAGCAGTAAAGTCTCACGCGGTAACCGGGCGGTAATGACCTACACACAGTCAAATGCCACTTGGCGTATGTCCGATACGCGCGTCCGAAAATAAAAATCATTTTTCAGACACACATATCGGACGTGCGCCAAAAATGAAATTACCACAAGAACCACATAGTAGCCGGGCGATAACTCCATTTTGACATGCATTGGGTGCGCATTGACACTTGCGCAGCTTAGTAAAAGGGCATCTAAGAAAGGGGATGAAGAACAATATGAAGGAAGTTTATTTGCAACTAACACAGAGGGGTGGGCTGGGTTTGCCAGACATGGATCCATGCAATGGTGTGGCTTTGCTGAGATGGGGGTTTGATTCCTTAGATGCGAAACGCTAATTAGAGCTTCTCCAATCTACATTGAGTTGAGCTGTACTCTAGCGAAATAAGATCTCATAAGAGATTACCGGAGAGTCGTCTACACAGACGTTCCGAACATAGTTCACTAATAATATTCTCTACATATGAATACATAAATCATCTGAGGTTTCAAAAGAGAAAGAGACTTTATATGGTGAAAAGACTCCTGACGCAGGCCTGACCGTCGAAACACAGCTGTATCGAGTCCCGATCACCCTATTTTTGTATTTTAATTTTCAAGGTTAATAAATATATTTTTAAGTTTTTACATCACCAGTGTCGTCCTTTTTCTTTTTTCTTTTTCTTTCTTATTTTTTCTTTTTTCTTTTTCTTTCTTATTTTTTCTTTTTCATTTGAGTCATCTTCGCTGTTTTGTCCCTTTGCTGAGATGGGTGCATGAAGTGTATACAGAATTGAGTTCTCTCTTGCTGGAAGACTGGTGTGCCTGCTGCACGTTTATTAATCTGTTCCATGATAGAGATTTCAGCAGCTGCAACTAAGAGGGAGACCACAGTTGTTAACGCCTTTGAGAATGGCATGGAAATGGAGGAGGAACAAACCAAATGCCCAGTATTTCCAGATTTCTTCAATTCATAGGTAAGCCAGATTTTTTTCCTGGAATTAGGAAATGCGTTTTCTGAGAATAGGGAGCAAGAGGGTAGAAGAATAAGGACAGCAGTTAACAATGAACAGAGGTGAGTTTCCTAGCTTTCAACAGGTTAAGAGTAAATGAAACATTCCAAACTCTCATTTACTACAGTACAAATCAGACATTATTATGGGTCCCTGAGAACTCAGAGCTCTAAGGGGTCGCAGAGTACAATGCTGGATGTGAAATAGGAAAACAGCCCCCCACAACTTAAAGGGCTGAAGAGAAGGTATAAGACAGGGAGGAAGAATCTTAATGACAAATATTTATAATCCCTTGCAAACACTTGGACAGTAGATGTGGAAGGTGAAGTGACATCATTAGAGTCAAGGAATCTTATTCACCAAGGTAACCCAGGCAGTAAAAGATGCAGGACGAGAGGAAATACAGTACAGGATATTTATAGAATATACATCAGAACGTAGGGGTGAGAACGAGATGGTTACTACATAAAATATATAAACACTCCTTTATGAATTGAGTTAGTCTGACAGTCAAATGGAGAACAGTAATAGCCGGTACAGAAGAAACAACTCAAGTAGCATTGTACTGGACTTAACAGTTTACTTTTGATGGATGATGGCAGGCAGCTGAAGGATAGGGGCCTGCAAAAGACAGACCAGAAATTTGTGCTGCTGGCTATAATGTTGGTAAAGGAGGTGATTTTAAGATATTGGGTTTTTATTTATTTAGTTAACATTTTCTAGTCCACTCTATCGTCAAAAGTTCTAGGTGGATTACACACTCAACTTCCATAAATTTAAAACAAAAATAAACATAATACAATACTCACAATCACATATCAGCATTCACATTCAATACATTAATCACTGAACCTTTGATCTTTTCTGTATGACCAGTACATAACATAATTAATTTTTTTTTCATCCTCGCCTGTCAATCATCTTTATATTCTTCCGTAGGCTTTAGGTTTTAAGTTTCTTCTTAAACTCACTCAGTCCTTGCATCTCTCTCAACCTCATGGATGAAGTATTCCATAACACTGGACATACTGAATAAAAAGTCATATTCCTGTATTCTTCCAGTCTTATAATATGATGAGAAGGTACATCTAGTAATCCTTTATTAGCAGATCATAAAGATCACCTAGGTTGATAAATATGTAGCATTGCCACTAAAATTGCTGATACCTGGCCAGTCATTACTTTAAATCAAAGAATTTTGTTTTAAAATCAACTTGAAGCCAGTGAAGCTTCTTCATCACAGGTGAAATATAATTTTAACGACTGCCACCTGTTAAAATTCTGGCAACGGCATTCTGATCCACTTGTAAAACCCAAAGTTGATTATTCCTTAGCCCAAGTAGCCGGCCATTACACTAATCAAAGCATGGCGTGATTGTACTTTGAATAACCTTTCTAAAGTTGACATGTGATAACAAATCCTTCAGTCTAAATGCAATTTAAACAAAAAACATCCCTGATTATCTCCTGAACCTGCCACTTTAGTGATAAGGAAGAATCCATCATTACCCCCAAATTTCTAATCTTGTCAACAATAGGTATAGAAACAGAATCAACACTGAGGCCCCGATGCTCAAAATTGCGGTGCTATTTCAAATAGTGCCGTAAAAATACCGCTGGAACAGCACAAAATGGTATCAGGTGAGTTCCTAACCAAACAGTTCCCACCCACCAATTCCCCCCAAGACAATTCCCACCTAGGACAATTCCCTCCAGGACAATTCCCACTTAACAGGGACAATTCCCAACAAGGACCTTCCCTCCTGGTCATTTCCCACCCTCCCTAGCCTTTTTTATACTGACCATAGCTTCTTTCTTGTATTGGGTCCCATAATTCCTGGTGGTGCTTTTTTTTTTTTTTTTGATGGTGTCTGGAACAAGGAGGTTAGAGCAGCATACGGATGTACACAGAGGACATATAATAACGGAATAACTTTTCATAGGTAGAGTAGTAATTTGTTATAAATCATAATCAGTGTGTCATTGTGAGGGGCTGAATTAGGTTGAAATCTGGGGGGGGCATTGCCCCCCCCCCCCCCCCCCCACAAGAACTACAGTTTGTATTTATTTATTTATCTATTTATTTATGTACTTATTTATGACATTTAGATCCCGGATTAAACATGAATTAGGTTGAAACCTAGTTTGGGGGGGTGTGGAGGGGGCATTGCCCCCCACACGAACTGCATGTCTGGAAGGGGAAAGGGATTTGTAAAAGATCATTTTGTGAGGGGAGATGTGAGGGGGTACTAGTCCCCTCCAAACGATCTGGAAGAGAAAAGGGAGAGAGATTACTTGTCGTAATGTGTTGTGTATTTTTTGGGCTATGGGTGGGAATTGTCCTCCCTGGTGTGGTGGGAATTGGTTCAGTGGGAATTGTCTTAGGTGGAGATTGTCCAGATAGGAATTGGTGGGTGGACGCTGTCTGGTGGGAACTGTCCAGGTGGGAACTGACCTAGAACCACACAAATCAATGACCTAATACTCAACACCAGTGGCGTACCAAGGGGAGGCTGGTGGGGGCGGTCCGTCCTGGGTGCACACCGCTGGGAGGGTGTCACGGTGCGTACCTGTCAGCTGAGTTCGCTGACTTCGCTAACTTCGTTGCAGCTCCCTCTGCCCCGGAACAGGTTACTTCCTGTTCCGGCCGGGGCAGAGGGAGCTGCAGCAAAGTTAGCGAACTCAGCTGACAGGCGTGTGCTGCGGCACCCCCTCCCCCAATTGGCGTGCACCCGGGGGGGGTGTCATTTCACCGGGGGGAGGCCGCGCTGCACCCAGGGGGGGGGCGCATCGGCGATCCACCCCGGGTGTCATGCCGGCTAGGATCGCCACTGCTCAACACTAATGAGAATCAAATATTGGCACGCTCATAGCATTGAGCATTGGGGAGTTCAGCGGGAAGCTTATGCTTTGGCATGGGAGGGTTGTGCTTGGTGCATGCGCAGAAGAGTTCCATGGTAAACTTGACTCCTGTGCACATGCGCCTGGTAAAACCCAAACATGAAGCACACATTGGTGTCTGTTTTCTGCAGCCTAATATTAAGCATTAAAAAAAAAATAGGTTGGACACGCATTACCTTCAAAATTTGCTCTTTGGTCCACAAGATTATCTACGGTGAAACTCCAGGATACGTGGAGGCACATTTTCAAAGCACTTAGCCTTCCAAAGTTCCATAGAAACCTATGGAACTTTGGAAGGCTAAGTGCTTTGAAAATATGCCTTATGGTTGACTTGATAGATCTTCCAACCAGAAATAGAACTAGTGCATCATATGTACCTATTTGAACCTCCACTATCTGAGCTGCATAGGTCTCAGATATAAATCAACCTATGCATCCAATTTCTCCTATTTAGGCACATAAATGTGGAATGCACTACCAAAGACTGTGAAACAATTTACGACCATTTTAACTTCAGGAGATCATTAAAGACTTACTTGTTTTGCAAGGCCTATCCCAGTGGCCCTACTTAAATGCATCAACTCTGCAACACAACGTAACCTTAAATTGTATTGGACATTATATATTCCTTATTATCGTTGACCCTTATTGTACCTTATACCCTAACCTTACCTGGCTCCTATTTCAATCTATATTTGTTTACCCTACCGAACTTGGCGTTCGCCTTTAAGGTATTTTGTAAGCCACATTGAGCCTGCTAATGGGTGGGAAAATGTGGGATACAAATGTTTCAAATAAATAAATAAAATATTTAGACATAGGAAACAGACACCAATATGTGTTTTCACTTTGGGCATTTTTAATTGTTTTAGCATGGACGTTTTAAATTTAAATGCAGGAAACAGATGCCAACGTATGGTTTCGCTTGGGTCTGCTGTTTCTCGTGACCAGCCCTTAAGGGCTTGCATGGGCTTCCTTCTACTTCCAAAAGCAATCAAAGCCAGCAGATTTTGCTGAAAGAATCATGAGAAATCCTCTCTTCCTCACCCTAACGCCTGCTCCAACCTGGCGTTATTTTTTGCAACAGTAAGGCAGTTTTGTTTTGGGCGCTCTTTCTGAGCATTCAGGAGGAATACAAAATGACCTCATTCACATGAGCTTGACTAGATTAGCAGGCTACTTGCATTGTTCGTCTGCCCGCTCGTTTGTTCCCATGCTCCGGGCCTCTAAATATTCTGCACAGGTAAATGCGGGGGCTAGTACGACGCTAATGGCCTCAAGTGTTCGTATTTACTTTTGAACATCGAGGCCTACGAATGTCAGGAATATCAGAAGATAGATGACTAGACCATAGGAGCCGGCTCTGTAGGTGCTTGATTGTGTCTAGGGAAGGGTAACTTCCACTGGGTTTAGCATCCCCAATCATTTTGAAAAGTTGGCTCCTATGGATTAGACAGCAGCAAAATCTGAGTTTTTGAAACATTCAGCATCAAATGATTAGCCTTCATCCACAACTGAATATCATCTCAAATGAGCAAAAGTGTCTACTATTGAATTACTTGTCGATACCAAAAGCTGGATATCATCTGCATACATTCTAAACTGGATGCAGGAAGGAAACCCCTTCTCGAAGTGGATGAATTTCATGCATGACACAACTTTCAGTTTTCTTTGAGCTGCAAAACTGTAGATCAGCAGTTCTCAAACTATGCACCCCACAGGGGAGCCATGGACCCACTTCAAAATTGTGGCACTCGTGGGAATCCAAGTTTTCTGCACCTCAACCCCTTGAAAACACCGAGCCAGAGAAAGTTGGCAGTAGCACTCACTCCTGGGCAGACCTGGTCACCTCTTCCTCCTTTCTCTGTTTTGTCTCTGGTCGGCAGAGGGCACAATGCAGCCCTCGTTCAGGTTCTTTCCTCACTAGGCTGCCATTCTTCTCCGTCTTCTTCTCAGAGCTGCGGTATCATGGCCACGTTGTGCTGGATATCCACTAGGAACTGGCTGTTACTGCCACTGTGGTGCCCGCTGGACTCAGGCCACCCTTCCAGCAACAGCAATGGGTTGGAAGTTGGAAACTTCAGAGAACCTACCACCAGGAGGCTAGGTGGGGAGTAGTGGTGGTGCTGGAGTCAGGACATTCCCGGAATGCTGCATCTGAGAGCGGTGGAATGGACCTAAAAGAATGAAAAACTAGAAAATCACATTTTTAAAGGAATAGAAACCAAGTATATTTAGTTATTACAAAGTTTGTTTAGGTCAGCTAATCTCTATTGCACCTCTTGACATTCAAGGTCTGTGTCTCTCTCTGTGTTGCTGCTGTACGTTAATTGCACCTGGGACAGATACTGGGCAGGACATACAGTTAGATACAGTTTAGTCTTCATTATCTTCATTATCATAAGATTGGGTTGAGTTCACCATCCGTTTTATTGACCTTTTACATAAAACACTGTAACACCCAGGTGGCCTACAAAGGGGGCAGGGGATGGAGGGCAAGGGAAGAAGACCTGAGAGGAAATATGTGGCCTAGTGGCACCATGAAAAATGCCCTTAAAACTAAGGGCGCCATGAACCGAGAACGTTTGGGAACCACTGCTGTAGATGTAAGATCAAACCAAACTGGATGTGGTATGAGCAATTGTCTCACTTCAAGATAAAGTATGGAAAGGAGTTAGGGGAATGGAGAGGGGAGGAAGCTAAGAGGGCGGTGCCCTTGAGAAATCTGCTGGGTGTATAGTATGAGAGAAAGAGGGATAGGCGTGGTAGATCAGGATGAGTGGAAAAGATGAATGAGTGTGCAGGATGAATGGTGACAAATAGAAAAGTCTGATGGAGGGGATATGGCTTCCTCTATGCATCATATTTTAGGGGTTAATTATGGCTAGAGATTATACATATGATTGTCACTGTACTGTGACTATAATGAACCCCCCCCCCCAAGTTGTTAATAAAGAAATAACAAGAAAGAAAGAAGAAAAACCGAACCCATGATGTTTTTTTTCATATGAACTACCCTCACCAGAATGACACTAGAAGGAGAAATAGCTCCTCAATGTATCGCTCAGAATTTGCTACCAATATATGTGGAAATACTTTTAAGTCCTTCACTTGCTATGACAGTAATACCGTCATTTGCATGCTCAGAGTAGAGTGCTATCAAATGAGGAAAAAAAGACACAACAAGAGAGATGAAGGAATTAATTACTACCAAAAGTTAATAAAGTTTCGACTTAGATTTATGCAGATAATTTAACTCCTGGGTGAAATACAGTATTCCTATAATGTGATCAAAGATGTCTCCGTGCAGCATATAGAGCACTGTACTTTCTTCACACAATGGACTGGAATTACATTAACGCCGGATTTATATCAGATTAAATGCTGTAACTCTTACTTTTTTTGCCTCTTGTTTTCAGTTCGTTTTTTCAAATGTTTCAAGTCTGCTGTACCCTTGATTAACATTAAACTAATCCTGTGCAAATGCAGGTGACCTTTCTAAAGGGTCATCGTCTCTACCCAGTTCAAGCTTTAGCCTTTCGCAAGGGGCAGAGTGACTCATATCGCAACTGTCTCACACCTGAGCTAGAAATCAACTAAGCTCCCCTTAAAGGTGAAATTCAAATATTCCTATGTGGCATTAACCACTCAGGCAGCGACGGGATTTATTTCTGTGGCTCGTGATTGGATTACTCTGTACAAACTATATACCTTACCTTGACGTTAATATTCTTAGCTGTGCATAATTAGTACAATCTGAGCAATAATAGAGGCAAAGAAGAGTTTTAGTGGAGAAAACGCTCAAGTATAATGACGGAAAGCTGTCACTACATCCAGCAAGTTTGCCTAATGTTGCTTCCTTCAGTAGAAGCGCGCATTAAGCTATTTCTCTTTCGCCGCCCTTACTTCCCTACAGCTTAACATTTGTGTTTATTCCTCGGACATTTGAATTCCTGCTTCAACGCGTGGCATGGTCAGGTCCTCTCCATTGCCACTAATTTTATTTTATTTTTTGTTACATTTGTACCCCGCGCTTTCCCACTCATGGCAGGCTCAATGCGGCTTACATGGGGCAATGGAGGGTTAAGTGACTTGCCCAGAGTCACAAGGAGCTGCAGTGGGAATCGAACTCAGTTCCCCAGGATCAAAATCCACTGCACTAACCACTAGGCCACTCCTCCACTAGCAACATTCCATGTAGAAGCCTGCCCTTGCAGCCGCGCAGGCTTCTGTTTCTGTGAGTCTGACATCCTTCACGTACGTGCAGGATGTCAGACTCACAGAAACAGAAGCCTGTGCGGCTGCAAGGGCAGGCTTCTACATGGAATGCTGCTAGTGGAATAGCAACATTAACATTCCATGTAGAATCTCAAATAGTAGCAACATTCCATCTAGAACCTCCAATAGTAGCAACATTTGCAGGACGTCAGACTCACAGAAACAGAAGCCTGTGCGGCTGCAAGGGCAGGCTTCTACATGGAATGCTGCTAGTGGAATAGCAACATTAACATTCCATGTAGAATCTCAAATAGTAGCAACATTCCATCTAGAACCTCCAATAGTAGCAACATTCCTGCGCGGCTGCTAGGGCAGGCTTCTACATGGAATGTTGGAATAGGAACATTAACATTCCATGTAGAATCTCAAATAGTAGCAACATTCCATCTAGAACCTCCAATAGTAGCAACATTCCTGCGCGGCTGCTAGGGCAGGCTTCTACATGGAATGTTGGAATAGCAACATTAACATTCCATGTAGAATCTCAAATAGTAGCAACATAATCTCAATAGTAGCAACATTCCATCTAGAACCTCCAATAGTAGCAACATTCCATGTAGAATCTGAAATAGGGAAAGGGAACTGGGACTTGATATGCTGCCTTTCTGTGGGGTGTACATAGTATATACAGGTTCTTATTTGTACCTGGGGCAATGGAGGGTTAAGTGACTTGCCCAGAGTCACAAGGAGCTGCCTGTGCCTGAAGTGGGATTCAAACTCAGTTCCTCAGGACCAAAGTCCACCACCCTAACCACTAGACCACTCCTCCACTAATGTGCTAGTGCTGTGAAATATTTCAGGAAGACCTTAGGAAATTGGAAGACTGGGCATCCAAATGGCACATGAAATTGAATGTGGACAAATGCAAAGTGATGCACATTAGGAAAAATTATCTGAATCATAGTTACCTGATGCTAGGATCTATCTTGGGAGTCAGCAAACCAAGAAAAAGATCTAGGTGTCATTGCAGATAATACGCTGAAATCTTCTGCTCAATGTGCAGCAACAGCCAAAAAAAAAGCAAACAGGATGCTAGGAATTATTAGAAAAAGGGATGGTGAATAATTCTGAAAATATTATAATGCCTTTGTATCGCTCCAAGGTGCAACCTGACCTTGAGTATTGCGTTCAGTTCTGGTCGCCGTATCTCAAAAAAAGATATAACGAAATTAGAAAAGGTTCAAAGAAGAGCAACCAAAATGCAAAAGGGGATGGAACTCCTCTCATATGAGGAAAGGCTAAAGAGGTTAGGACTCTTCAGCTTGGAAAAGAGACGGATGAGGGGAGATATGATTGAGGTCTACAAAATCCTGAGTGGTGTAGAATGAGTAGAAGTAAATCAATGTTTTACTCCCAAAGTATAAAGACTAGGGAACATTCAAGGGGAGTTACATGGAAATACTTTAAAAACAAATAGGAGGAAATATTTTTTCACTCAACGAATAGTTAAGCTCTGGAACTCTGCCGGTGGACATAATAACAACTGTTAGCATATCTGGGTTTAGAAAATGTTTGGACAAGTTCCTGGAGGAAAAGTCCATAGTCTGCTATTGAGACAGTCATGAGGAAGCAACTATTTGTCCTGGGATTGGTAGCATGGAATGTTGCCATGATTTGGGTTTCTGCCAGGTACTTGTAGCCTGGCTATTGCTGGAAACAGGATACTGGGCTAGATGGACAATTTATTTATTTAGATTTTGCTCAAGGTGAGTTACATTCAGGTACTCTGGATATTTCTCTGTTCCAGGAGGGCTCACAATCTAAGTTTGTAGCTGAGACAATAGAGGGGTAAGTGACTTGCCCAAGATCACAAGGAGCAGCAGCAGGATTTGAACTGGCCACCTCTGAATTGCAGGAGTGGTACTAGGCCACTCCTCCACTCCTTGACCAGGTGTGGCTACTCTTATGTTCCTATATTCTTATGAAATAGAAGTAGGGGTGTAATCATCTTGACAGCAGAAAGCCACAAAGTGTCACTTTATGTGGAAATATTAGAAGAAAGTAGAATGCAGGGGTTCCCAATCTTTGTGTGTCATGAACACCTGTGAGACTGGTAAAGTCTATGGACCCCTTCTTGGAAAAATGTATTTAAATGCATAAAATAAAATACATAGCTATAGATTGTATTATAAAAGAAAACAATTATACTCAAAGAAAGTTATCAAAATAAGAAAAAAATAGCAATGTGTTGATTGGTATCAATTGCATGCTTTTGGGGAAAAAGGTACTTCATACAATCAAATGTCTAGTTCCATGTTTTTAGGGTAAAATAATTTTAGTGAAATTTATCAACAGTAACAAATATTTTTGGAACCTAAAGGCCCAAAATTGCTTTGCTGCCTTTACTCATTATTGAATGAAAAGCTAATGTGCTTTAATCAGCAGTTGGCACATGCCAACCAGTCACTGTGTATGTAGTGCATGAGTCCTTACCGCTAGGTGAATGGGTGGCAGTAAGGTCTCAGGCCAAAAATGGACACAATGGTTTCAATTTTAGCGCCCGTCCATTTTCCGACCCCTTAAAAAAAAAGACCTTTTTTCCTAGGCATGGTAAAAAATAGCCCAGCACATGCCCAAAAGACACACCCGCACTACCACAGGATACTTATTACCACGGCTTCGTAAAAGGACCCCCTAGATGATGAGATGATGAGTAACAAATGATTCCCTCTGTACCAACTATTCTATAGATGGTGTTGCAAGTTAGGGGCCATTTAAAGCATACGCTTAGACTGGGATCAGCACCTAACTTTAGACATCAAGTAAACCATGGTGTAAAACCACATGTCTAAATTAATTGCAGATTCCCCCTTATTCTATAACAGCGTGCATAAATTGAAGGAACGCTTCCGATCCACCCATGACCCTCCCCATGGACACACACCCTTTTTGGAGCAGCGTGTAAATTTCACCTGTGGATCTTTGTGACTAAAAATGCAGGTGCAAATTTCAATTAATGTCAATTAACGCCAATAATTGATTATTAGCACCGTTAATCAGCGCCCCAATTTGCACGTGCAATTTTAATCTCCGTTTATAGAATTTCAGGGATGGTGTCTGGCTTAATAACAACCCTTTAATTGCCCCAGTGCAGGTGGTTTCAGACCAAAACATGGGCTGAATGGACAATTGTTGAAAGAAGTCTAAATATACACATACTTGTGAACCACCTTTCTATACCTATTTTCAATAGAAGTTTGGTTGAGCCAACTGGCTTCCCTGATGTTCCTCTTTTGTTTTATTCTGTACTTCAGCGGAGGAGTGGCCTAGTGGTTAGTGCAGTGGACTTTGATCCTGGGGAACTGAGTTCAATTCCCACTGCAACTCCCTTGTGACTCTGTGCAAATCACTTAATCCTCCATTGCCCCTGGTACAAAATAACTACTGAATATATGTAAACTGCTTTGAATGTAGTCGAAAAACCTCAGAAAGGCGGTAGATCAAGTCCCATTTCCCTTTTCCTACTTGAGATTCTACATGGAATGTTGCTATTCCACTAGCAACATTCCATGTAGAAGCCTGCCCTTGCAGATCAGCAACGCAGCCGTGCAGGCTTCTGTTTCTGTGAATCTGACGTCCTGCACGTATGTGCAGGACGTCTGACAAACAGAAGCCTGCGCGGCAGCATTTCTGATCTGCAAGGGCAGGCTTCTACATGGAATGTTGCTAATGGAGGAGTAGCCTAGTGGTTAGTGCAGTGGACTTTGATCCTGGGGAACTGAGTTCGATTTCCACTGCAGCTCCTTGTGACTCTGGGCAAGTCACTTAACCCTCCATTGCCCCTGGTACAAAATAAGTACCTGAATATATGTAAACCGCTTTGAATGTAATTGCAAAAACCTCAGAAAGGCAGTATATGAAGTCCCATTTACCTTTCCCCTTTCCCTTCTGTTGCAATTAATTTTTTATTCAGATACACACAACTCACTAGAAATCACTGGATTGAATAATTTTCTTGCAGATGTCCACAGATGTCTTCAAATACATGGTTTAAAATTTGATCCCTTGAAATCTGAAGCAATCTGGTTTGTTAGGAAGAAATGCCCCCCCCCCCCCCCCCCCCACACACAAATATCACCAGCTATTAACAACATTGCTATTTTTCTAAGAACAGCTGTTTTAACTTTGGCGTTTGACTTTGTCTTAATGCTCAACTCGACTTTTCAGATTGCATTTCAGCTCTTGTTCAAAAAGTCTTTTTACGCTTTACAGATGATTTATTCTGTTCACCCAAATCTTAATACAAAGGATCTTCATTTCCTTTTCATCCCCTTAGTATTAAACCACATAGATTATTGTAATTCCTTGCTATGCAGTCTGAAGCTTCCATTACTAAAACGGTCGCAGATCATCCAAAGTACTGCCATAAAAATTCGAACTCCTAGAAATCTGACCATGTGAAAAAGAAGAATTATTTTAAAAATCAATTTTGAATTACTGTGCTTTTTATACTGCCCACATTATCTATCAAATTGTGTTATTCTTTACACATCTTCTCGTTCTTTAAGGTCAAGCCAACAGCACATACTTATAGTACCTTCTCCAAATATGATTCATCTTGAGACTATGCACCACTCTGCATTCAGTTACCAAGCTTCTTTCCTATGGAATTCTCTAGCTGTCAGTCTCAGAAGCAAGTCTTCTCAAAAGTGTTTCAAGTGTGATCTATAGAAATCAAACAAAGTAAAACATGGACCTTCCAGGAAATCTAGACTGCCTCAATTTGACTGCCCTTATTTGACTGACTGTACATTTGTCCTTTAGATTGTAAGCTCCTTGAGCAGGGACTGTCCTTCTATGTTAAATTGTACAGCGCTGCGTAACCCCAGTAGCGCTTTAGAAATGTCAAGTTGTAGTAGTAGGAAAAGAAAATAAGATGATACCTTTTTTATTGGACATAACTTAATACATTTCTTGATTAGTTTTCGAAGGTTGCCCTTCTTTGTCAGATCCTAACACCCATCCTGTTAGAATATCAATGAAATGCTTTGATGTCCCCATGCATACCCCCACCCTCCCACTCTGTCAGACTGTCAAAGTAATGCTTTGATGTTTCTCTTATATATACTATCTGCTAACACATTTGCTTATTTCTGATCTGACGAAGAAGGGCAACCTTCGAAAGCTAATCAAGAAATGTATTAAGTTATGTCCAATAAAAAAGGTATCATCTTATTTTCTTTTCCATGTTTTATTTTGTTTGATTTCTATTGATAACCTTTAAGAGTGGACTAACACGGCTACCACACCTCTCTACTTGTGATCTAAAAACCTGGCTTTTTGAAAGACCTTTTACAAGAACTGATTCTCTTGAAACGGCACTGCCGGTAGTGTTATGTTTCACTTTTACTATTTTCTCTTGTCTCTTACTTAGCTCACTTCCTTGAATTATAATTTATTTTCTGTTTTTCTTTCATTTCCCAATTTCATCCCCCATGATTTTTGGGGGGGCCCTTCTACTAATCCACGTAGGCGAGTATGCACATCGTATGCATTTCTATTTTGAACTACCACCCGGCTACCGCGTGGCCTGGGCAGTAATTTTTACATGTGTTCAATAAGCATGCCGGAAATTTTCCGGCGCATGGCGCTAACCAGGCAGTAATCGGCATTGTACGCACGTAGACCATTACAGCCCGATGAACGAATGAGACCTCACTGCTAGGTCAATGGGTGTCGGAAAGGTCTCAGGCCCAAAATGGATGCATGCCAATTTTTATTTTGCCGCAGGTCCATTTTTAGCCAAAAAAAGGCTTTTTTTGCGGCGCACTGAAAAATGGACCTGCGCGCATCCAATGCGCATGTCTACACCAGCTTAGGCTATTTTCTGGTGCACCTTAATAAAAGGACCCCTTGGTCTTTGTTCTATGTAAAGACAGTATATCAAGTCCAAATCCATTAATATCCCATGAAATCCAAATCTCGTGAAAGGTAGCATATCAAATCAATAAAGAATGGAATAGTCAAGAGGCTCTGAGAAAAACTGCTGCACCAGACATTTCCACTGTTTTATTCTGAAAATTGAAATATCTGCAGTAATGCATACATTAGCTTCAATTTTCAGTAAACATCAAAGTTCATTGCCTGTCAAAGACATATTGAAGGATGAAACATGAGTCTTTCTTTTTACCAGGAAGGACATTAATACCCGCTTATCAATAATTTCGGTCAGATCAGCTTTCATAGTAACAAACCCCAAGGATTTTAAAATGTATTAGTTTTAATGTTTAGGTTCACAGCCCTAAGGAATAGGCGGGAGGGACTTGTGAGGGATTTTCAGTCATTGTGCAATAGTGGCCCCTAGTTGCCAGACTTAGATTATGCATATACCAGGTTCTAGCCAGAGGTGTGATCTGTAGTACCTGACCAAGCTCTGGCACTGCAGCAGTGATGTACCAAGGGGGGGACGGTGGGGGCAGTCCACCCCGGGTGCACGCCGCTGGGGGGGGGGTGCCGCGCGCCTGTCGGCTCTGCTCATCCCGTGCTCCCTCTGCCCTGGAACAGGTTACTTCCTGTTCAGGGGCAGAGGGAACATGGAACGAGCGAAGCCGAGAGGCGCGCGGCACCCCCCCAGCAGGTAAAAATGCACCCGGGGGGGTGTCCTTTTGCCGGGGGTGGGGAGGTCGCGCTGCACCCGGGGGGGGGGGGGCACATCGGCGGTTCATTGGTTGACCGGCTAAGTTTAGCAGACAGATAGAGCCGCATAAATAGCAGGTCTACCTTTGTCCGCTATAACTTAGCCAGTCAGTCGATGAATATCAGCTATGCTCATAGTGGCAAAAAACAAAAAAAGGAAATTCAAAGCCAGTTGCCAGATACAGCCCATCATTGAATTTCTGTGTTTGTTGCTGATCACGGGAGTTAGCCAGGCTGCCTCAAGCGGTCTCAATATCAGCCTCATAGTTTATAACATACATAAGTACATTTGTACTTGTTCCTGAGCAGGTGCAAATGGAGTGGAAGAGTAGCCTAGCAGTTAGCAGAGTGGATGTCCATCCTAGGGAAATGGGTTCAATTCCCACTGCAGCTCCTCATGACTCTGGGCAAGTCACTTAACCCTCCATTGTCCCAGGTACAAATAAGTACCTGTCTATAATGTAAACCGCTTTGAATGTAGTTGCAAAAAACCTCAGAAAGGTGGTATATCAAGTACCATTTCCCTTTCCCTGGTTGAAATTCTACATGGAATGCTGCTACTATTGGAAATTCTAGATGGAATGTTGCTACTATTGAGATTCTACATGGAATGTTGCTATTCCACTAGCAACATTCCATGTAGAAGCCTGCCCTTGCAGATCAGCAACGCAGCTGCGCAGGCTTCTGTTTCTGTAAGTCTGACGTCCTGCACATACGTGGTGATGGTGCATATGTGCATATTTGCATTTTTGCACGAGTAATCCCATTAATTTGGCTGCATGCCGCCAGTCTGAGGTCTCTCTTCCCCCCTTCCTTTATTTTTTCCATTGTCATGCATTTTGTTTGACTTTACCCGCTATTTTTTTGCTGTATTGCCAAAAAAATACGCCCATACTATGCAGACCACTTTTTACCGTGCCTTTGTAAAAGGACCCCTTAATGTGTAATTAAACTCTGGAATTCATTGCCAGAGAATGTGGTAAAAGCAATTAGCTTAGCAGTGTTTTAAAAAGGTTTGACTAATTTCCTCAAAGAAAGTTCACTTTCCAATTAATTCCATTTTTCTGTTAACTTATTAATTTTATTGTAAACCGCTGTGGCCTGTTTTTTTTATAGAAAAGGTGATATATCAAAACTTTTAATAAACATAAGTCAATAAGCCTGCTTACTGCTTATTTCTAGGATAAGCAGCATAAAATATGTTTTACTGTTTGGGGATCTTGTCAGGTATTTGTGATTGGCCACTGTTGGAAACAAGATACTGGGCTTGATGGACCTTCGGTCTGTCCCAGTATGGCAACACTTATGTTCATATGTTCTTAGGGGTAAATTCTATAAAAAGTACTGAAAAATCAGTGCCAGAAAGTCATCGTGAAACACTATTCTATAAACAGTGTTCCAAGTAGAGCCAATTCCTATGCCCAAAGCTGGGTGCCGGTATTTACACCAGCCGAAACCTGGTGTAAATGCTGATGCCCAACTCTTGCCATTTGGGCTTGGGAATGGTGCTATTCTATAACAATGTCCCTGCCCCATCCCTGGCCACGCCTCTTTTTGAGTTGCGCACTGGTGGATTTCAGCGCCCAGTGCTATAGAATAGCTTGCAGGAAGATGCCCCCACAAATTCCAATTAATTAACTGCAATAATTGATTCATGACATCAATTTATTGCAAGTTAGTGGCTTATTAGCTGATTAAATTTTGATGCATCTTCAATCCACGTGCAAATTTCAGTGCACATTTTTTGGTGCCATATATTGTATCCGAGGGATAGCATGTAAATGCAAGGGGACTTTCACAGGGGGAGGCACATGGGCGGAGCATGACATATCAAAAATGTACATGTGAAGGTTACAGAGTACTGTAATTTACACGCTAAATTGCTACCATTACATTGACTCCTGTTATTTATATGGGGCAAGTGGACGTGCCTAAATACAGACACATAAATACCAACTTAGGCAAATATTCTATATTGAAAATATATGTGCCGTTAAGAATTTGTCCCCAGCGTACTGCATTTGGGTGCCTAAATTTTGGCACATATATAGAGAATTTGCCCCCTATATGAAAAGCCAGACTGAATATATGAATTAAGTTAAACACCAGAATCAGGGTTTAACTTAAGCCAGTGACTACACTAGCTGAATATTAACCCTTGATAGTTCTGAAGCACTTTTTGAGGAGTAACATTTGTTTTTCTGTTGTAATTTCCGCCCATTAGAATTATAATCAGAGATGTCTAACATCTCATGTGGTCCTCCTTTTTTTCTTTTAAACAGAAGAGATTAACCCTGGACTAGACTCACATACACATTCCTAGGAGACTCTGTCAATCAGCCACAGCCTTCCCAGCCCCAAGCAGGCAGTGGATTGAGCTCAAGGTCTTGGCTGTCTGCATGGATCAATTGGAATAACAGCAAGTTAACAGCAGTGCCAGTCAGAGCTGAAACTGTGACTGTTCCTCCATGGGCCAGAACTCAAAGTCCTCCTGTAACTAAGACTATATAAGTTTCTTCATAGACAATATGTTGATGCAAATTCTATTTTTTATAAAGCTATTTTGGAATTATTATCATTCACCTTTTCAACATTACAGAGTACGGGGGTGGGGGAGGGGGGTGTCTAGCCTTTGCAACTCAAATCCTCAATTTCTGCTATTGTCTGTGGCTTTCATAAAGTGAACTGGGACATCTTTACAAATTAATGCAGTGCTTACTCTGCTATGGTTATAAAAAATAAAATTGGTGGCATCTTATAGACTAACTCCCGTGTAATCCCCTATTAGGTTGGGGATTACTAGAAGAGTAAGTTCCCCTGGAGAGAGTCACTGGGGGGAGTGACTGGGAGGTCCCTGGGTGGGAGGAAGTCCAACCCAAGGGGAGTAGTTTTCAAATAAATTGCAGAGAGATAGTGCCCTGCTGGGACTGAAGAGTGACAGGGGGAGCAGTTTGGAAGAAGATAATGCAAAAGTTATGCCCTTTAGGGAGGTCTTTGGTTGCCTGATGGTCCCCTGCCACTGATCTGGAGGAGTAAAGGGGAATTCCGGCTGGGAGAAGTGTGATCATTGGCTGTGATCAAGGGGATTTGTGGCTCAGCAAAGCAGCAACTGAAGAGGAGTGGAGCTATGGGTGGGTAAAGGAGAGACCCAGCCCAGAAGTCAGGGAGTGCCCATCCCAAGACTAGGGTGGATCTAAAGTGGGGGTCACTGCTGGAGGGAGGTCAGGCCACAGGGTGTCTGGACCTGTGAAACTGAGAGGAGCATAGCCTTTTGGACACTATTCTCTGGGCAGTGGCGTTCCGAGGGGCGCTGACACCCGGGGCGGATCACCGATGCACCCCCCCCCCCCGGGTGTAGTGACCCCCTCCCCCGGCGAAGGGAACCCCCCACCCCAGCGAAAGAAACCCCCCCCGGGTGCACGCCGCTGGGGGGGTGCCGCGCGCCGGTCAGCGTCGTTCGTTTCCATCCTCCCTCTGCCCCGGAACAGGTTACTTCCTATTCCGGGGCAGAGGGAGCATGGAAACGAACGACGCTGACTGGCGCGTGGCACCCCCCCCCCCCCCAGCGGCGTGCACCCGGGCCCCCCTTGGTACGCCACTGTCTCTGGGATAGGCATGGACAGGAGTTTATAAAAAGTGTACATAGTCCTGATGAAAACATCTGTAAGTATATCCAAGGGAGGGGGATACAGGAGTTCCCCTGTGGTTTTAAAAGAATTGCACTCAGTGTTGGAGAGTTCATACGGTTTGATGTTCCTTCTCTTGCAGAGCTGAAGAATAAATAGGTTGAGTTTTTTTCATTAACTGCTGACTCCAGTGTGATCTTTGAACTCGAGAGAGTGTAAGTGTCTTATGAACCGTGAACGGTGAACAAACAAGAAAAAGAGAAGGAGAAATCTGTGAACAGTGAACAGTGAACAAAAAAAGTGAGGTGAACTTGAGGAAGTCTTTAATGTAAACAGCATAAAATCAACCCAACACGGCCATGTTTCGGCACAAAGGCCTGCCTCAGGGGTCAGGTGTATCTCTTGTGTTATGGCGGTAAAAGCTTAACTCAAAAGTAAAATCGAAATCCTGGCTGTGGAACTTCTATGAAATCCTCAATAGAGAAAACACTGGATAGCGAATGCCATCAAGCCGGCAAACCGTCAGTGACATCAAATATGAACCCACAGATCACCATCCTGGAGTTTGAACCCCTCCCCAAGCCCAACCTGTGGGATTCGATGGCCAGCCTTGTTCACAGCCATTTCCATTTGGATTTGGATTTCTTTTGCTTTTGTTGGGGAAGAAGAGGGCAATCCCATCCGCTCACACTTTTTTTTCCCAGCTGGAGGCACTGAGCGCCAAATGAGTAAGGGAATGATGGAGATTGCCTTCAGGAAGCTCCAACCAGGTCAGACCCAGAAACCAGGAGTGCCCAGTACAGAGGCTTACTCCTAGATTATATGGTGCCCATATTTCTGCACGTAAGTTTGGGTGTGCTGCCGAGATATGCATGCAATTTAATTGGTTAACAAGCTCTTAACCGCAAATAATTGGGTGCTAACAACCAATTATTGATGTTAATTGGCACTCATTAAAATTTGCACATACATCTGGCTGTGTGCTATTCTATAAGGCATGGCACCTATCTCCCATAGCATTTATCTCAAAAGGAGGCATGGCCATGAGTGTGCCAGAGGATTTCCAAAAAGTTACACACATATTTATTGTTACGGTCCTACCGTGAATCTGGGCTGGTGCTGTCTGTTAGCTCTGAACGCAGGAAGGCACGCTTTCTGACTCTCCCAGAAGTCTCGCAGGCCCCATGCGGGCACTCTCTCACTCCACATCAAAATGCTACTACTACTACTACTTAACATTTCTAGAGCGCTACTAGGGTTATGCAGCGCTGTACAGTTTAACAAAAAGGGACAGTCCCTGCTCAAAGGAGCTTACAATCTAAAGGACGAAATGTCAAGTTGGGGCAGTCTAGATTTCTTGAATAGTGGTTAGGTGCCGAAGGCGACATTGAAGAGGTGGGCTTTGAGCAAGGATTTGAAGATGGGCAGGGAGGGGGCCTGGCAAATGGGCTCAGGGAGTTTAGTCCAAGCATGGGGTGAGGCGAGGCAGAAAGGGCGGAGTCTGGAGTTGGCGGTGGTGGAGAAGGTTACTGAAAGGAGGGATTTGTCTTGAGAGTGGAGGTTAAGGGTAGGAACGTAAGGGGAGATGAGGGTAGAGAGGTAAGGAGGGGCTGCAGATCGAGTGCATTTGTAGGTTAGTAGGAGAAGCTTGAACTGTATGCGGTACCTGATCGGAAGCCAGTGAAGTGATTTGAGGAGAGGGGTGATATGAGTATATCGGTCCAGGCGGAAGATAAGACATGCAGCAGAGTTCTGAACGGACTGAAGGGGGGATAGATGGCAAAGTGGGAGGCCAGTAAGGAGTAGGTTGCAGTAGTCAAGGCGAGAGGTAATGAGAGAGTGGATGAGAGTTCGGGTGGTGTGCTCAGAGAGGAAAGTGCGAATTTTGCTAATGTTATAGAGGAAGAAGCGACAGGTCTTGGTTATCTGCTGGATATGCGCAGAGAAGGAGAGGGAGGAATCGAAGATGACTCCGAGGTTGCGGGCAGATGAGACAGAGACGATGAGGGCGTTATCAACTGAGATAGAGAGTGGAGGGAGAGGAGAAGTGGGTTTGGGTGGGAAGACAATAAGCTCGGCCTTGGCCATGTTCAGTTTCAGGTGGCAGTTGGACATCCAGACAGCAATGTCGGATAAGCAGGCTGATACTTTGGCCTGGGTTTCCACAGTTATGTCTGGTGTGGAGAGATAAAGCTGGGTGTCATCAGCATAGAGATGATATTGGAAGCCATGAGATGACATCAGGGAGCCCAGGGAAGAGGTATGCTGTGTTGTGCTGACGCCCCTGACTGGATATTTAACTTTCCCATTGTGGGACTTCGGAGCTTCTGCGTTGTTAATCACCTGTAGTGGTTTCCTTTCCTTCTTTGGGTTTCTGAACCACCTTCAGCATCTTGGGTGTGAGTGGGTTCCTGAGACACTTCTAGCCTTGTGCATAGGCAAGTGCCTAAATCTCTGAGATGCTGCTTTGTCCCTGCTTACCCTGGTCCAGTACCTTTTTTCTGCTGCACTCCTAGTCTCTACCTTGCCTCACTACCTTTCGGGGTATCGAGTCTTGCTCTTGTCTTACTCTCCTGCTTTGTCAGAGACTCGTCTACCATAGATCTCTGGGCTATGGATCAAGGGCTCACCATCAGGACTGTAACAATTATATAATACTGCCTCAGTGCACCCAAGTTTGGATGCCAGAATTTACACCAGGTTTTAACAGGCATAAGTCTGGACCCTAAAGTTAGTTGCGAGAATCAACACTAAGCGCAATTCTATAAAGGGCGCATACTTATGAAAATGACTTTATTAAATTTTTCCCCTAAGAATTGAATTCTATAAAGGGGCGCCTATATTTAGATACCTAGAGGGCACATCATTAGAGGTTATTCAATAAACAAAAGCAGGCACCTCCTTTCCTTTATAGAATAATGAGTGGAGTTGAATGGGTAGATGTGAAGCGTCTATTCACGCTTTCCAAAAATACTAGGACTAGGGGGCATGCGATGAAGCTACAATGTAGTAAATTTAAAATGAATCTGAGAAAAATTTTCTTCACTCAATGTGCAATTAAACTCTGGAATTTGTTGACAGAGAATGTGGTAAAGGTGGTTAGCTTAGCAGAGCTTTTTAAAAGGTTTGGACGGCTTCCTAAAGGAAAAGTCCATAGACCGTTATTAAGTGGACTTGGGGAAAAATCCACTATTTCTGGGATAAGCAGTACTTTTTTGGGATCTTATGGATTGGCCACTGTTGGAAACAGGATGCTGGGCTTCGTGGACCTTTGGTCTTTCCCAGTATGGCAATACTTATGTACTAATACTAGCATAGTATTTATACACATATGTGATTAGACATGAGCACTTACATGAGCCACAGAGATGGTGTAAATGCTCACGTCTAGATTCAGGAAATATGCAAGTAGCATATAGCTTCTAAAAGTTACGCTCGCAAGTGTGCACCTCACCCATGCTCTGCCCACGTGAATGTCCACCTGTATTTACAGAATAGTCCATAGCTGGATTAGTTAGTTGCACTCATGTGCATTCATATACACATGTACATGACTAGAATATACAAATTTCTTTAGCAATATGACAATTTCAACAGCAGGGGTAATCAAGTAGCATACTATAGCATCCCAAAGCTGAACTGATCTTACAAAATGTTCATATAAAACTCAAAACTACCAGAGAACCATCAGTAGCCACTTGTTTCACATAGGTCATACACCAATGGCTTGTTCAGTTCGTCATTGGTTGTCTATATTTGGTGGATTGAGTCTGTAAATTAACTTTATTAATAATCTTGATTTTAAATTTTACATTTTTTATGATATTCTCAGTTTTTCTTAAAAATCTCTATATCTGTTATTTTATGTTATGTTATGTTTTGTTTTGTTTTGTTATACATGACTTATTGTCAACAAATACCAAAGCCTAGTTCATTGTGGATTACAGTCAATTAAAGATAAGGCATAACCTCAGAAATACATACTATCATAATAGAAAACTCAAAGTTTAAAAATCCTATATAGTATACTTAATCCAGATATTCATGAAATAAAATCATTTTTAAAGTTTTACAAAATATCTGATAATTCCTAAACTTACGCATTTCTAATAGTAAAGAGTTCCAAGAAGAAGTAACTAAATAATGAAGAGAAGCGTTAAATGTTATTAAGCGGACTGATGGCAAAAACTGTACAAAATCACTGAAATACAATGGTGCAATACCTTGAATGATTATAAACCCAACTGTAAGTAATTTAAATTTAGCCTTGGCTTCCATCAGTAACCAATGCCCCTGTATAAGACGTTGGTGAGGCCCCACCTGGAGTATTGTGTTCAGTTTTGGAGGCTGTATCTTGCAAAGGATGTTAAAAAAATGGAAGCGGTGCAAAGAAAAGCTACGAGGATGGTATGGGATTTACGTTCCAAGACGTATAAAGAGAGGCTTGCTGACCTGAACATGTACACCCTGGAGGAAAGGAGGAACAGGGGTGATATGATACAGACGTTCAAATATTTGAAAGGTATTAATCCGCAAACAAATCTTTTCCGGAGATGGGAAGGCGGTAGAACGAGAGGACATGAAATGAGATTGAAGGGGGGCAGACTCAGGAAAGATATCAGGAAGTATTTTTTCACGGAGAGGGTGGTGGACGCTTGGAATGCCCTCCCGCGGGAGGTGGTGGAGATGAAACGGTAACGGAGTTCAAACATGCGTGGGATATGCATAGAGGAATCCTGTGCAGAAGGAATGGATCCTCAGAAGCTTAGCTGAAATTGGGTGGCGGAGCAGTTGGGGGGAAGAGGGGGTGGTGGTTGGGAGGCGAGGATAGGGGAGGGCAGACTTATACGGTCTGTACCAGAGCCGGTGATGGGAGGCGGGACTGGTGGTTGGGAGGCGGGAAATACTGCTGGGCAGACTTATATGGTCTGTGCCCTGAAAAGGACAGGTACAAATTCAAGGTAAGGTATACACATATGAGTTTGTCTTGGGCAGACTGGATGGACCATGCAGGTCTTTTTCTGCCGTCATCTACTATGTTACTATGTAATGTAACCTGATAAGCAAAGGAGTAGCTGATGTAAATCTGCTGACTCTCATTCCTGTGCTTTCAAACAAACAAACTGAGCGAAGCCATAGGTGTATGGCCTATGCAAAACGAGGTGCTACTGATGGTTCTCTGGCGGACAGTAGAGAGAAGGGACTGGGACTGACGGCAGGGGCTGGGGAAGGAAGGAGGGAGATTGCAGACTGTGGCAGGGGGATGGCAGAGGCAGTGGTAGCAGCTCATTCTTCATCTCAGGGGTGGTGGCTTATTCTTCACCTCAGAGGTGGCGGCAGCTGCTTGTTCCTCATCTCAGGTGGCAGGTTGACCAGAAAGATACCTACTACACCTGAATGGACAGTGCTTGGATAATTTTCAGGCTTGCAGGCAGTATAGAAGAAAATATATATTAAAAAAATACAAAGTGCTCCTAAAATAAGGGCCTTTATCTCCTGCAAAATGAGGTGTCCCTAATGCATCCTGCTGAGGTTCCTCTTTTATGACAGGTTTCACATGAAAGATTTTGAGCATATAATATACTCCCTTTTTAATACAGATACAGATCAGGATATTTGATTGCATTTGAACATATGGATTTGTGCTATGACAGTTCATGCTGACTTTGATTAAAGGAAGCAAGACAGAAGGTATTTTTGGCTAATAAATGCATTTTATTAAACTATACATATCATAGTCAGACAACTAATATGAACAAATGTCAACAGAGAGAGGAAATCCTGTTGTGGATTTATTGAAATGTTTCATTCAGTCAGATGCATTCTCCTTCTCAATAAATGCACGTGAAGATTTAGGAGCAGGAATTTTTCAAGCCAGTTAGGTAGCTCAGTCAGTAATGTGTCTGCAAGGAGTGGCATGGATGTTTTGTTCTTTTCTGTCCTAAGGTAGGGTGGCCAGTGAAAGCAGGATGGTCTATGCTCCCTGTCTCATCTCCCAGGTTCCCATTCCTATGCCCAGTGATCCTACACAGTGCAGAATGGAACGGGATGCTTCAACCATCTGCCATCTAGTGGTTTGTATCATAACTAGTAGTCACACTGGATCAGACATACATTTTCCGTACGACATCACAGTTATCACTGTTCATATGTAAAGCATCTATAACAGTGTGTTATTTCATCATAGACCTGATTCTTCTCTCAGACAGCACTACATTTCAGTGCACAGGTGTGTAAGCAAAGCATAAGATAAGATAACGTTCAAGCAACTTTCTTTAAACTAGTCCCTTAGGGGTTCTTTTACTAAGGTGCGCTGAAAAATCGCCTGCGGTAGTGTAGATGTGTGTTTTGGGCGCGCGCAGAATTATTTTTTGGCGCACCTACAAAAAGTGTCCTTTTGGGGGGGGGGGGGAAATGGCCGTGCAGCAAAATGAAAATTGCCGCGCGTCCAACCACAAGCCATTGACATAGCGGTAAGGTCTCACGCGGTAACTGGGTGGTAATGGTCTACGCGTGTCAAATTCCACTTGACGCATATAGCTGCCGTGCGTCAGAAAATCAAAAATATTTTTCAGACGCGCGTAGCAGACGCACTCCAAAATTGAAATTACTGCAAGGGCCATGCGGTAACCGGGCAGTAACTCCAATTTGGCACATATTGGGGGCACGTAGGCACCACGCAGCTTAGTAAAAGGGCCCCTTATTTTCTTACTCCTGTTCCTCTATCTTATATATATGTTCCATTTTTGCTTACACCTTATGCTGTCTATTACATAAGCATCGCCATGCTAGGACAGACCAAGGGTCCATTGAGCCCAGCAACCTGTCACCGACAGCGGCCAAAAGAACAAGCAATTTGTCCCATTCATCCTAGAAATACTGTATTCCCTCGTCCATTCAATAACATTCTATGGCTTTTTCCTCCAGGAAGCAGTCCAACCCTTTTTTGAAGTCCGCTAAGTTAACCGCCTTAACCACTTTTCCGGCAGCAAATTCCAGAGTTTAACTACGCATTGAGTGAAGAAACATTTCCTCCGATTCGTTTTAAATTTACCACACTGCAGCTTTATCTCATGCCCCCTTGTCCTAGTATTTTTGGAAAGCGTAAACAGACGCTCCACATCGACCCGTTCCATTCTACTCATTATCTTATAGACCTCTATCATATCTCCCCTCAGCCGCCTTTTCTCCAAGATGAGGAGCCCCAGCCTCTTCGGCCTATCCTGATAGGGAAGCCGTCCCATCCCCTGTATCATCTTTGTCGCCCTTCTCTATTAAAGTGTTTTATTGTGTATTGACATTGTAATGTAGCATACCATGCCATACTTTGTATTGTTTGAATATTTTTACTGCTCTAATTGCCTATTGCTTATGTTTGACGTATTCTTGCTATACATCGCCTTGAGCGAATTCCTTCAAAAAGACGGTAAATAAATTCTAATAACTAAAACCCCAGTTTACTAAGCAGCATTATAAGCACGTTACCATTTTTAATGCACTTAACCATGTACGCGCATTAACCATGTACATGCCTACAATATCCCTATAGGCGCCTATATGGTTAGCGAGCACACCAAAAACACTTAGTAAACTGGGCCCTAAATAAATAAATAACAAAATCATAATAGAACGTGTATTCCGCTAGATACCTTTTTGAAGTTCACCGTGGATAACAAAGAATCTAGTCATGACTAGGAATTACAATGCCAACCTACTGAAGCAATCCCAACAGAAACATCAATTGTAACAATTAAAAACATTCCAAAACAAAATTGCTTACAGAAGGTCATATAGCTCCTATACAGCCTTAAACCAAGTGGTAAGGAGTTCCAGCTCTTAGCCATCTGGAATGGAAGACATTGTTCTAGTAATTTTTTTATACCTAATCTCTGTAGTACCTGGAAAACGGAGTTTATGGAGATTTTGAGAGGCTCTACCTTGAGTACCTGGCAATGGGCCATTTCATTCTTCACCTGCTGGAATTTACTATGGGGTTGATATTCAAAAGAAACAGTTCCTAATGTCTAAATCACTTGTTCAGGGCTATCTGCTGATATTCAGTGGCACTTAACTGGTTACTCCCGCTCAGTGCGTGTTTTCTAGCAAAAAACGTGCCGGTACTCAAATGCCAGGCCACCCTTCAGGAGTGCAGTGATCACTGAGGGACCCACCTCACAATAGCAAGGTCCCCTGCAACCAGTCACAGAATCTATGACAAGGCAGAATTGGTGTGTACAGCCTGGGCTCTTTCATTAAAACTTAAGGACCATGGATCAATTTTAGCAGACAATGGAAAAGGTGCCCGTACTCAGTTTGTGCAGCGCTGCGTATGCCTTGTAGCGCTATAGAAATGCTAAATAGTAGTAGTAGTAGTACCCCCAAGTACCCCCTCAAAAAAAGCCCTGCCCCACTGAATATCAGCACAGACCACTAAACTCAAAGCCGGCTAATTTGAGGGGGGTCTGGGGGCGGAGTCGTCACTTTTGTGGTATCAGCACTTAACCACCTAAGTTTAGCAGTTAAATCGGACTGCATAAAAGTCAGTCCTTTCTTTATGTGGTGTCACTTATACGGTTAAGTGCTGAACATCACATTCACATCACACAAGCGATAGCTGGAGGCATAAACCCGGATATTCAATGCAGTACCCGGACCTGGTCCAGCATTGAATATCTGGGAATAACGCCGTTGACGGCTAAAAGAAACACTCACCGCCCACTGAACATCAACCCCTATGTCACTGTGTAATAGACAGACAGAAAATTTCAACTTCTAACCATAGCTGTAGGTTTACACAGGAGTCCACACCAAATCCAATGCCTTCTCTTTTTATTTGTGTTTTTTAATTTGATACACTCAATTTACTGAATTGTGCCTCTAGTTTTTTCCTTAAGTAGCACCCACTATATTCCTTTACAGTTCAATTTATGTTTATAAACAGTTCTGTAATGAAAATTCCCATAGCATTTCCTTTACAAGATGAAACTGTTCTTTACTGATCCCCCATCTATGTCTGTTTTCTTATTCCCCTGTATAAAAACCTTTAGTTGGACTTACAGTACTTGATATAAGCTATCAGAACACCATGTTTCTTAATTCCATTATCTTTATTGGGTACATAGTAACAAAGATGGAATATTTAAGACCTTTTAATGCCAACTCCACAGTCTAAAAAAAAAAAAATTATAAATAATGTTAATTGATTTGATCCTCTTTCCCTTGTTTGTTAAAGCATTTTTAATTAAAACTATCACAGTTTATGACTTTTATCTGCTCTTCCTAATCTCGCAGTGCAATATCTCTTCTATGTCATTAGGACTTCTTTCCTTAATTGTCTCACCCTTAACTCTTGATTTTCTGTATGTCTATCATGATCACACAGGGCCTCTAATTCATTCTAGTCATCATGTGAAAAGGATTATTTTGATTTTCGTTTTTTTTAATATATAATACAGCAACTTCTTCCTCCTGGAGTGGAGGAGTGGCCTAGTGGTTAGGGTGGTGGACTTTGGTCCTGGGGAGCTGAGTTCAATTCTCACTTCAGGCACAGGCAGCTCCTTGTGACTCTGGGCAAGTCACTTAACCCTCCATTGCCCCATGTAAGCCGCATTGAGCCTGCCATGAGTGGGAAAGTGCAGGGTACAAATGTAACAAAAATAAAATACCCCTTTGGATTTCCTGATTAATCAGTCCTGTTATTTTAAAAATTTTGGTGCCCATATGCAAAACCAGACTGCAGAACCCAGAAAGTGGGAGGAGGGGGGGGGGAGGCCATAGTGGTATAGTGGTTGTCCCTTTGAAACAGACACAGAGAAAACCAAAAAACACACAAGCAAACTTGAAGAGTGGAAGGGACCAAACACCAAGATGATCCAAAGTGGTGAATAATATTTATTTTATTAATAGTTGTATAGTCAGTCTTGATCAAAATTGAACGCAGAGACAGTCCCAGACAGACTCAACAGGCTGCGTTTCGGCTTTCGAGCCTTCATCAGAAGTACACTGCCATTGTAGACTGTGATTGAAAGTATCATTTAGAAAGCCTACAGCGATACTGAATTGTTTTTTCTTATCTCCTACGAAACAGTCTTTGTTTTCGGAGTCAATACTCATACAGTTGCTCCAAACTCTATGTTTTGGGCATTTATCACCCACATTTAAGTGAGATGCAGCTGATAGAGGTTTTTCACTCGAGCTTTTATGATACTTTCAATCACAGTCTACAACGGCAGTGTACTCCTGATGGTGGCTGGAAAGCCGAAACACAGCCTGTTGAGTCTGTCCAGGACTGTCTCTGCGTTCAATTTTGATCAAGACTGAGTATACAGCTATTAATAAAGGAAATATTATTCATCACTTTGGAATATCTTGGTGTTGTGTCCCTTCCAATTGCTTGTCCCTTTGAGACGGCACATGCACAAGCAGAGGTTCTCAACCCAGGTTTCGGGACACACCTAGCCAATCAGGTTTTCAAAATACCTCCAATCTATGCAAGGTAGACTACCTCCATTGTATGCAAAAGTATCTCATGCATATTCACTGTGGCTATCCTGAAACCTAACTGGCTAGGAGTGCCCCAAGGCCTGGGATGAGAGCCCCTTCCCTAAAGTAAGAGGGAACAGGCTTCTCTTTGGCATGGGTATTTGGCACCTTTAAAATTCAGTGGCCTAGGCAGTTGCCTGTTGCAATACCTAAATCTGGACCTCTTCTTTACAGCTCATGTCATAATATGTTTCTTATATAATATAAGGGTTTCCAAGTTGATGGATTAATCCACATTTTTTAATGTTTTGTTGGTTCTTGTCAACATCTATATAGACTATGAAATCACTAATGAAAGGGACTTTAGGGGTAGATTCAAGAAAGGGTGTCTAAATATAGGGGCTGTGATATATAGCATGTAACGAATGGGCACTTCCTCCCTGAGGGCGCAGTTTAGCTGCCTGAAAGCAGGTGGCGCTAAACTACCAAAACAGGTCCTGAATCAGAAGGGTGGGGCTCTGAGGGAAGGGAAGTTAAATGCCTGAAAGAGTTGTAGACCCAGAGAGGCACTGAGTGTAGAGGCTTCCAGGAGGGAGGTCCCGAAGCAAGAGGCCTCTGGAAGGAAAGGACCTGAGAACAAGGATCCTTCAAGCTTGTCCTGTTGGCTGTAGTACCTGAGAAAGGACTGGGGAAGTGGTGTGGCCTTCAGTGGGCGTTGCTACCCTGCATTTGTGTAAAGAAGAGATTCCAGTAAGTTACGAGACTCTGAGAAGTGACTGTTCAACCTGTAAGAGCTGTGTCTGGGACAAGCTACAGGGGCCCTGATTAATGAGGGGAAAACATATAGTGAAGTATGGAACTGTTGGGGACAGTCAGAGCCGTGCCAACACGGTAAGTGAGGTAAGCATGGCAGGAGGGCGCCATCCTCTGGGGGGCACCCCGCTGCACCATGCTTACCTCGCCCTCTTCTCCCCCGGTCCTTTTCCTTTTTTTTTGTTTAAATTTACCTCTGTCCGGCAGCGTAGCTTCAGTAAGAAGGAGGCAGCGCTCCCCCGCCCTGACGTGTCTACTAGTCTTCCCTTCGCTGTGTTCCGCCTTCTTCTGACGTCAGAAATGACGTCAGAAGAAGGCGGGACACTTAGCGAAGGGAAGAAGACTAGTAGACACGTCGGGGCGGGGGAGCGCTGCCTCCTTTTCACTGACGCTATGCCGCCGGACAGAGGTAAATTTAAACAAAAAAAAAAGGAAAAGGATCTTGGGAGAAGAGGGCGGGCAGTGTAGCGATCATTTTCAGGGGGGGGGCGGCGCGGTGCTAACGGGGGGCGCCGGAGGCGCCAACTGCAGGGGGGCGCCAGAGACCCTAGGCACGGCCCTGGGGACAGTGTACAAGGATTGTATTTGAGACACTTTATTGAGGGTACAGAACCTGTGAAGAAACAAGCCTGTTTATTTTCCCTTTGTATAGAAATAACGTTTACCTTTTGACCTTTTCATTACCCGCTGTCTGTATTTTATGAGGAGTTCAAGCCTTCCGGTCACTCATGTGACCACAATGTGCTAGTGCTTACCGCAGCTCATTAAAAAGAGCTCTACAGCAGAATCTGGGCACCCAGCTGCCTTTGTAGAATAAGCTCTCAGTGCATGGCATTGGGACATCTAAAAGGGGGCACCCAGTTATAGAACTGAAAACCCATCTGTTCAAGCAACCATACCCAAATGATCTAACCTAATCTTATGATCCTTTTACCCAACACTTAATCACTCGACAACGAATATGACTTAGACTACATCTTCCATCAACCCCCTCTATGCTATCCCTCAAGCTATTCCCTCCTCTGGCCACTCTCACCCCCTTATCCCGTATTCATTTCAACCTTCCTCCTCCTGTCTCTCCTACCTCCTTCTTACTTGCCCATCCCACCTATCCAGTGGCGTTCCTAGGGTGGCTGACACCCGGGGCGGATCGCCGATGCGCTCCCCCCCCCCCGGGTGCAGCACCCCCCCACCCCCGGCGAAAGGACACCCCCCCGCAAAAGGACACACCTCCCCTCCAAGGCGAAAGGACACCCCCCGGGTGCATTTTTACCTGCTGGGGGGTGCCGCACGCCTGTCTGCTTCGCTCGTTGCATGCTCCCTCTGCCCCGGAACAGGAAGTAACCTGTTCCGGGGCAGAGGGAGCACGGAACGAGCAGAGCAGACAGGCGCGCGGCACCCCCCCAGCGGCGTGCACCCGGGGCGGACCGCCCCCACCGCCCCCCCTAGGAATGCCACTGCACCTATCTGCATATCTTCATCATTATTCTGTTTTACCACAGCTTGTACTCTCTCTGCAATACCTTGTAACCCCTATTACTATGTAAGCCGCACTGAACCTGCCTCGAGTGGGAAAGCGTGGGGTACAAATGTAACAAATAAATAAATAAACTGCCCCCCAAAGTGTTCTATCATGAATTTTCAGGGGCACTATTTAGCTAGTGCTACTGAAAACTTCCCACTAACTACCCAAGCCTTACCCATGTGTGCTGGAATGGACTGAGGACATTTCACCCAGTCGTGCAGGTAGCAGTGATTCAGCTGATGCCCGTATAGATAGGTGGTTTAATTTAGGCCAGAAATAGGCTGTGCCAAGCTAAAACCACTTCACTATGGAGCTCATCGTTTTTCTCACAAAAACATCCAAATTGGTATTTTCAAAACCAATTTTTAGATGTTTTTCTATGAAGTCCGTCAGAAGTGCGTTCAAATCACAAGGGAGCGTGTCAGGGGCAGGATCTGGGCGTTCCTAACACTTGGGGGGTTTTCAGCCATAATGGATCAAAACAAAACTGTCCAGGACTAAAACTAAGATGTTTTGAGTTAGACCTGTTTTTATAACAAATAAGGCACAAAAAGGTGCCTAAATGACCACAGGAGGGAATGAGGGATGACCTCTCCTTACTCCCCCAGTGGTCACAAACCCCTTCCCATAGCCCAAAAATGTGATTTAAAACATTAGTTGCCAGCCTCTTATACTCAGGTCCATTAGAACAGCATGCAGGTCTCTCTAGTAGTCTAGTGATGGGTGCAGTGCACTGCAGACAGGTGTAACCAGGCCCATACCTCCCCCTACCTGTTACACTTGTGGAGGAAACTGTGAGCCCTCTGAAACTCACCAGAAATCCACTGTACCTACATATAGGTGCCCCCCTTCACCCATACGGGCTATGGTAGTGGTGTACAGTTCGGGTAGTGGATTTTGGGTGGGCTTTGGGGGGCTCAGCAGACAAGATAAGGGAGCAATGGTGAGATGTGTACCTGGGAGTGTTTTATGAAGTCCACTGCAGTGCCCCCTAGGGTGCCCTATTGCTTTCCTGGGATGTCTGGGGACCAGTGTACTAAAAATGCGGACTCCTCCTACATCCCAATGGCTTGATTTTGTGCATTTTGCACATGGACTTTTTTTTTTTTTTAATGGACCAAAAAACAAAACGTCCAAATCACAAAACCTTGTTCAAAACGGTATTTTTTTAAACAATAGATGTCTTTCTTTTTACTGACCTTCTTTCCTATTCGGATTTTGGAAGTTTTTTGCAAAATGTCCAAAGTGGGACTTAGACGACATATTGAAAATGCCCCTCCACACATACAGCATCTCATGGCAAGTATTTTATAGCACAACTGCCTATCCATATAACAATGCTGAATATTCTTTTTTTTTAACCACTGCAATCAGTGTTTTTAAAAATGCACTGATTATTTTTACGTTTACTGGTATGCCTGAATATTTTGTAGGACTACTGCTTAGCTTTTTTTTAATTATTATTTATAAAATCCTACGTAACCCTAGGTTAACAGTATCAGATGGGCTACACAAGTGTATTAGGGGTGGGTTTGAGTGGTTGAGGGCAGAGCCGAGGCTTACAGCACTAGGAGATCAGCTGGCACAGTATCCACTCACTCCACTTTCAGTCTCTCAAGCAGTACAATTGTCTACTCAGTAAGGATTGCTTCAAAGCGTGGAGGGTTTTACAATACACTTGGAGTTAATAGCTGGGACCGCTAAAAATAGTTAGGAGAATAACTCACTCCATAAAGTTCTTCTTCCTAATTCTCCTTTAAATTAATTACAATCCTTAGGATAAAGCAGGTTCTTCCCGAGAGGGACATCTGAGGTATAAATGATTTACCTGGATTGTTCTTCCATTGCAGTTGGGTTTAGTAGAACTGTTGCCAAAACTTTGCCTTGTTAATAAATATTTGTCTTTTCATCCTTCCCCTCATTTCTTTTTAAGCATTGTAAATCGCTTAGATGGCCAATTATAGGCAGTATATCTGTTCTGCCCCCATTTGCAGGTTGCTTGATGTTTATATGTATATATTGAACATTGCTTATAGGCAGGTTTAGTCCCTGTGTCTTTAAATAGGACAGGCCTACAGATTTATGCCATTTATAGTTCTTTGTGATTTGTTCTTCCTGAGCACATATCACTGTTCCCTATGCCTTATTGAACTTTTCCTATTGGCTGGCCCTCGTCTCGGTGGATATTGGGCCAGTTGCCCACCCTTTCTCTCTCCATTGAGGCTAAGAAAGCATCTGCAACATGCTTTTCTAAGAACTGTAAACTGACTTGCTGTATCTTGTTGCATACTTCCCCTTCAAGCCACTATAAAATAACCAAGCTTTTACCATTTTTAAAGTATTCACAGCCATCTGCTCTCTCAGCTTGGTGCTGAGACCTCCCAGCTCCCCTTGTATACAGGATGAGATGGTACAGAACAGACTCCCAGTTCTACAAGGCAGAGACTCTTGCCCAGCATATCTAACTGTAAGTTACTTCCTTTTGTTTGAATTTACATTAAAGAAGATTTTGGTTCAAGAGTTCTGAGTCTTTACAGTAATGTTCTATACTCTGGTTAACTGTATGCTAATATGAATAGAAGGATCCTCTCAGAGCAATATCAAATCAATCTTGACCTTGAGCTTTAATAACACTTCTCCTTGTCCTTTCTTCTGATCCCAGGATAGTATCGTCCAGTCTGAGAAAAGTAAAAATCCATAGCAAGAACAAGAAAGGAAGCCCAGAGCAGGAAGGAACAGCCCTTCAAGGTAGTCCACCATAGGTTCTGGGCAAGGATCCAGATGAGTGGCCAAGGTAGGAAATTTCTCAGTAGAATATTGCGAAAAACTGACCTCATGGCTTAACAGAAGCCAGGCCCTTTCTTCTCTGTTGCATGCTAAACTTTAAGGGCCTATTATGCTGATCGCCACTGGCATTATGCCCATAAATTCAATATCAGGCCATGCCCAGTCTCCGACACTGAACTTCCGCGTGCATGGAGCAAGTGAAAACATAGACGGATAAGTGCAATATTTGGCATTTACCCAGCTATGAAGAAAAGATCAGACTGCATTTTATATGGTCCTATTTATGCAGATACCTTAGCTGATTAATTGCTGAAAATCGGCGCTTAACCATCTAAGTGCCAACTCTGCTCCAGAATGCCCCAAAATAGCCATTTCAGCTTGGGTGCTGATCGGGCATTTTCAGCGGTACTATTCAGCTAAGTGCCCCAGACATGCAATTTAAACAACCAAACCTCTCCTGGCCATTTAAATTGTTTTGAATATCAGACCCTAAGTGGATACTCCTGTGTACACAGTGACTAACCTTTGAACTGAGACTGAGGGTCCGATGCACTAAAGTCCCTGGAAGCAACCGCCCGCTAATTCCGCCATGGTAAAAATTACCAAGGTGGAAACAGCAGGTGATTTACTAAATAAGTCACATGCAAATGAGCTGCACGGACTTTTACCATGCAGCTCAGTAAGCAAGGCTGCCAGGGCATATGCATAGCAGTCAATCGTAAAGCGTGGCTGCTCTGCGCATACAAGCTGCGTATGTGAAAGCCAGGTGTAGGTTTTTTTTTTTTAACTGCTGGAGTGGGGAAATGATGATCAGCAAGTCCCTGGATTGTGTCCAGGGCAGAACACACAGGGAAACCACTGTGTTACCTTGTAAGGCTGCTGGCAGGCACAGTCTGTCTGCCTCTTTCCTGGAACTGCTGTTGCGGACGATCAGGAGAACTTTGAAGCTGAGCTCCTCTCCTCTCCCTCCATCAGCAGACTGGAGGAGAGGCTCTGCTTTTTATGATTATTCTGCAACACAGGTTTCTCTTGCTATACACATAAGGCACATAAATTAATGAAGGGGAGAATTTGGGGCATCCCCGCTGCAAACCTACACCTCCACTACAGCCTTTGTGCATCCAGAGCTGAGCTAAAGCAGCCAGCAGCAACTAGAGAAGGAGGGGGAGCTGCAGCTGCAGGACGCTCAACGAAAAAGCAGTAGTGAACTGCAGCAAAATGTTGAGGTTTTGTTTAACAGAAGTCAGGGAATTGCCCGTTCTTTAACCAGCCTAGCACTACTGACAGCTCCTGACCTCCTGTTAAAATTTGCTCATAAAAGGTTGGGGTGGCATTCTGTGCATCACTTGGGAACAGTTGTGCATTGGTCGGAATGCACATCTACATATTAATCAGCTCATTTATACAGTTTTGCATATGAATCCCGTTGGCTGCTGCTGCAAACATTAAAAAGTCCACAGGACCCTTTGTGCATCTCCCACTGAATAACATGCTCACTAAACTGGCTAGAACCGCTCAAGAAAGCACGTTGCTGGCCTGGTAAGTTTAGTGCATCGGCCCCTGAGTTACAAGAGGATTATGCTTACTCCTGAGTTAACCAGGCCTGTGACAGGAAAAGGTCTGTGTGTTCTATTTTACACTGTGGCTTAGCTTTGTCTGTGGCGGGTCTGTGCCTTACACCCACTCATGTCATTCATTTCTACAAGACTGAAGACTAGACTGTAAACCAAACTGTAAAGTCACAATTCAGCATACAACAGATATAAAGAGGAGCAGTGAAGGAAGCAATGGATTAATTCATAAAGTACACGTGGAGGGGCATAATCGAATGAGGTGCCCAAGTTTTCCTGAGGGCATCCTCGCAGGATGTCCCCGCAAAGGGGCGGGGAAACCCGTATTATCGAAACAAGATGGGCGTCCATCTTTCGTTTTGATAATACGGTCTGGGACGCCTAAATCTCAACATTTAGGTCGACCTTAGAGATGGTCTACCTAAATGTTGAGATGGTCGACCTTAGAGATGGACGTCCCCGGTTTTCGGCGATAATGGAAACCGAGGACGCCCATCTCAAAAATGACCAAATTCAACTCATTTGGTCATGGGAGGAGCCAGCATTCGTAGTGCATTGGTCCCCCTGACATATTTCATCGAGATCATGTAATTTCTTGATTTTGGCACTTCCATCTGTAAAATGTATTCGCTTTAAAGCATTATTTTCTAACTCTTTTTTGTTTTCTGCTACTCATCTGTGAAATGGTTTACCAGTACAGTTACATTCTATAACAAATCTTTTTGTGTTTCGGAAAGCCTTACAAACATATTTTTTTTTCTAATTTAAATAATAGATATATATTGTCTTTTTTTTAAATAATGTATAATTGTTTGTTTTTTTGTTACATCCTGATTTATATTTCAGTTTAATTCTTTTGTTACCTCGGCAGGTTATAAGGCTCTGATAACATAACATACTATAACATAACACTTGAGAACACCATCCTGAAATCCAAGGTTCTTTAGGTTTTACATCAAAAGCCAATGGTTCGGTCCAGAAACACAGCCATACAGTCCTAACCTTGATCACCCTAAAGGTGCACAAAGTTATGAAGGTCCAGCAAAACTATTTCTGTACTATAATGAATATTGAAACTTAGTTGGTAACAAAGCAAGACCCTAGACACATCCAAATAATTTAACTGAGAATAAACACATTCCTCAAGTATCTTTCACTGGATGATAATGTTCCATACTTGTAGCATCTAGATTTGGTTTGTTCAAAATAGGAATTCAAAATGCCTCCATTAATAACTCAGGAACAGTTTTTCCTGCATGGATGCATTTACCAAGTGTAACAATACAGGGGCATACCATGGGACAGGGCTCTTGGCATGGTTCTTTAGTGGATGGTCAGCCTAGGGTCCTGCTCTTTTGTTGGATGACATCTGCCTTTATCAATGATGTCCCTGGCAATGAGGCAGGGGTCTCAAGCAACTCAAGGCACCGGAATTGACCAGCTTCCTGAATCAGCTCTGCAAATGTTCACAGTGCCTCAGAGGTAAATTGCAGCCCATGGTATAGACAGCTGTCTGCAGTGATGAAAAGGCTTAGCACAGATGACTCCAATGCCTATGGGCCTGCCCTCTTGTTGGGCAATGTTGGCCCTTAGTGATATACAGTGATTTATTTTGTAAAAAAATGTATTACATTTGTGGTTGACATGAATTTCTATATTGTTAGTCCCAGATACTGTTGTACTTAGCAGTGTTTTCATAAAGCTCCAACATAACCCTCCCATACAGAAGAGCATCATACATTAGACAGGCACACATGCCTTAAAGCTTAGGATTTTGTCAGCTCTTTAAAGCTGGACAATGTCTGGGGGAAGTAGGGAGGAGTGCACAGAGGGGTATAAATGACCTAAAAATATTCTAAAATGCTTCTATCTGGAACAAATAAATCACAGCTTCTAAAAAGCAATGATGTATCCATGACATGTGTTTCTTGGTCAAGATATTAGTTTGAAACAGTTTGTGTTTACAGACATTTATTTTTCTTTCTGTTTACCAGCTAACAGAGTTGTTATCCCTGTTAGTTTAAGAGCTGTTTGAATTCTATTAGAATATTAAATTAGCCAGTACTATGCTTCGGGCTACAGTGGGCATAGTGGGCCGTATGTTAGTCTGACAGATAAGCTGTCATTCTTTGTGGAAGTTAGCTACATTCAAAGGCCAACATCTTTGTTTTACTGATGGGCAGGAAGGGAGGGGGGGCGGAGGACATAGCAAGAGCAAAGCAGGTTTTCGCCCAACATTGTCGCCCTGCTTTCACATAAATCATTATGGCTGTGACATGCTAATCCAGCTTTTTTTGGAGAGGTTCTGAGCACGCCTCGTGTTCGCTTTTCAGAACACTACATTGATTCCATTCGTCATGGTGAAGAGGGAAGTGCGTGCAGGCAGCAGGTTCACAAATCAAGATTGTGGTCTTTAAAAATCCAGTGAGTTGTGAAAGAAATTTAAAAAAAAAAGTGTTATGGTAGATATAATTGCTCCCTTCAAGCATCAATTAGAAGAAGACTGTTCCTATGAAGTAGGATTACCATGCTGAGTCCATGCTGGGCACTAGTATATTGCTCATTAGCATCAGAATTACTTTCGTACATTACTTTAATTATACACTGAAAAATTTGAATATAGAGGTCCTTTAGATGCCATCTATTTGGTCTCTAGTTTCTCCCAACTAACCTTAACAACTTCCAAAGGAGAAGTACCTGCCAGTATGAATTAACAGTCGTTGCTTTCAGAAGAAGTACTTACAGGAATGATACCAAAATGTTGCAGGTTTGCTCTAAGAACAAGTATTTTGGATAACTTGGAAAAAAGACCCATTTGTAGCCCTCATTATACCACAGTATATGACATCATAACTAAGTGATCGTTTCAGTTATTGTATCCAGGAGAAATATGTCTGGTTCATCTGGTCCATATAAATCTATGGGGCTTTGCTTTTCAAAATGCACTTGTAAGAGAAGTGAGAGGGCTGAAAATCACCCTCCCCTGTCATTTTATACAGTGCAGGTATTGTAAAATAAAAATCTAGAACATAATGGAAGGAAAGGCCTATGAGGCACATCAAATCTACCTAATTTCATTCATGGTAGAATGCCAACTATCCCAGCTGAGCCCTGGCTTTCCCATCAGTTCTTCAGTACCTCTGTTCTTATCTCATGCCCTCACCGTACAGAGATACTTTTCGATGATACTCCAAGTCATCCCCCTTAGAGCCTTATGTAGTGACATCTTGTTGTACAACGTTCTATCCTCTGAAGAAGTTTTGTTTCTTTGAGTTTGTTCACCTCTGAACTATGTAAATGTCTCTATCATAGTTTCCTCCCCCACACACACACACACACTCCACCCCCTCATTCCTCATCTCCAGAACAAGTCACTTCTCCTATGGCTTTTACAGTAGACCCCTTGTAACTTTATACCCTTTCTCTGGACCATCAACACTCTCATTATCCATTCGGAGGTAGACCCTGCAGGACTGGACATAATGGGGTCGCTATTCAAAGCAATGTAACCAGGCAGGAGAGGCTCCTGCCCGATTCAATCACTTGTGAGGGGCTTTACATTAATATACAGCAGAACGTAACTGGTTAGTGCCGCAGAATATCACCACAGACCACTAAACTCAAAGCTAGCTATTTTGTGGGTGGTTCACAGGCGGAGTCTGTACTTATGTGGTTAAGTGCCAATATTCAGGACTTAACCACCTATATTTAGCGGTCAAATTGGACCACATAAAGTCAGTCCTATCTTTATGGGGTGTCACTTAAGTGGTTAAGTGCCGGCTGAATATCAACACAAATATTCTTGGTGAAGATTCACAAATGACCTGTACAGATCTCCCTATTCATTATAGAATCTCTCTTGCTCAGGTCATCACCTTATCACATTTTAGATCATCAGACACAATTATTCTGTCCATTATGCTTTGCTTCCTTAGATTTATGCAAACCAATTGTATGATTGGGCACTATTTTGTAGTGAATCTTAACTACCAAATTTAGTACAGTTTTTTTTTTTAATATCAGAAGCAATTCCTGATTCAGCGGGTTTGCATACAATTTGCATGCTCTACATTACTCTTTAGTGCAATGGTTTTACTCTGGATTTTTCCATGTTAAAACAATTACTCACCGGGCAGAAGTTATCGCAGAGACTACAGAGGAGTTCCTATCTGGGGGGAAAAAAAAAGAAACAGCTCAGAGAGGGTGCAGCAGTACAAAAATTAAATAGAAATCTTGAAGAAACAGATAAGAGACTTTCAGTGTATAATAGTATTTTTTGCTTTCTGCCTCTTGCTTTAGCTTTGTTATTCTTGAGAAAATTGATCCTTTTTACTTATACACTTTGGACCCAATTTTCAAAGGTGTTTAATCAGGCAGGAGCTTACCCTGCCTGAGGAAGTGAAGCAGCGAATATTGTAGAAGCTGATAGAGCTAAAACAGAGTTATCAGGTCCAAGCAGGAATGGCTGTCCAGGCACCCAGCCTGCAAGCGACCCCTCCGGTTCCAGTACCCCTAGGCAGCACTGCAGTGGACTTCACAAATTGCTCCCAGGTGCATAGCTCCCTTACCTTTGGTGCTCAGCCCCCCAAAACCCACTACCCACAACTGTACACCACTACCATAGCCCTAAGGGGTGAAGGAGAGGCACCTACAAGTGGGTACAGTTGGTTTCGGGTGGGTTTTGGAGGGCTCACATTTACCACCACAAGTGTAACAGGTAGGGGGGGATGGGCCTGGGTCCGCCTGCCTGAAGTGCACTGCACCCACTAAAAACTGCTCCAGGGACCTGCATACTGCTGTGATAGAGCTGGGTATGACATTTGAGGCTGGCATAGAGGCTGGAAAAAATGTTTTTACATTTGTTTGGGGGGTGGGAGGGGGTTGGTGACCATTGGGGGAGTAAGGGGTGGTCATCCCCCATTCCCTCCTGTGGTCATCTGATCAGTTCGAGCACCTTTTCGAGGCTTGGTCGTGAAAAAAATTGGACCAAGTAAAGTCGGCCAAATGCTTGTCATGGACGTCCTTCTTTTTTCCATTATTGGCCCAGGATGCCCATCTCTTAACTACGCCTCCGTCCTGCCTTTGGTACACTGCCGAGCATGCCTTTGGTCATCCCTGCGATGGAAAGCAGTTGAGGTTGCCCAAAATCGGCTTTCGATTATGCCGATTTGGGCGACCCTGAGAGAAGGACGCCCATCTCCCGATTTGTGTCAGAAGATGGGCGTCCTTCTCTTTCGATTATGCCGTTGATAGTCAGTTATGCCAATATTCATCAACTGACTGGCTAAGTTATAGCAGCCAAAGATAAACCTGCAATTTAGGCGGGTCTATCTAGCCGCTAAATTTAGCCGGTCATCCAATGAATATTGGCGCTAACCAGCTATGTCACGTGACATAGCCAATGACCAGGCTAGCCACTAAGCGCTAATGTTCAGCCAAAATAGCTGTTATGAAATTGGTGCTTAGTGCCAAAATTTTTGGCAGCTAAGTTTTAGTGCCCCTTACTGAACTGAGCCCTCAGCGTCTTCAATAGATTAATAGTACATCAAGTTAATAGATCAAATAGATCCCAACTGGTATAAGTGAATGCACCTAAAATATACACATATGTAGTATTTGCCCTTTGATGCTAGTATTCTATAAAGGACAGTAGGCGCCTACTTACCTTTACTGAACAGGCTCCAAATAGATGCCTTCTTGGAGCCGAAAAATAGACACCCTTTAACCATCTGTGGGGGCAATTCTACAACTAGGTGCCTCAATTTATGAACCCTGAGGATGCACAGTAATGCCCAGGTTCCATAGCATAACCCAGTGATGGCACAACTAACATTTAAATTCCCGCTATTACACCAGACAGAGATGTGTGTAAATGGGGGGCCTGTCCATGCTCCACCCATGCATTTGACCCCTTGCATTTACACAGTAAGATAGTAGATGGCGACAGATAAAGACCTGTACGGTCCATCCTTTCTGCCCATCAAGATAAACTCATAGCATAAGGTATGATGATGTGCTATATATGTACACTTGATCTTGACTTGTCCTTGCCATTTTCAGGGCACAGACCATAGCAGTCTTCCCGACACTGGTCTTGTTCTCCTACTTCTAAGTTGTCATCAAAGCCCCACTCCAGCTCATCCAAATCTGTCTAGCCACGACCAGGGCACAGGCTGTAGAAGTGTGCATGGCGCTGTCCTTGTTCTCCAACTACTGAAGGTGAGCCTGTCCAAACATGATCAGGGCACCGACCACAGAAGTCTGCCCAGCACTGGCTTTGCTTCCCAATTACTGGAGCTGCCATCTAATCACTGCTAAGCTTGTTTGGTTCCATGCCTTTCATACAGGATTCCTTTGAGTTTATCCCACGCATTTTTGAATTCCGTTACCATTTTCATCTCCACCACCTCTCATGGGAGGGCACACCAGGTGTCTATCACCCTCTCCATGAAAAGTACTTCCTGATATCATTCCTGAGGAGGCCCCCACTGCAATCTAAATTCACATCCCCTAGTTCTACCACCTTTCTGTCGCTAGAAAAGGTTTGTTTGTAGATTAATAGCTGTCAAGTATTTGAATGTCTGTATCATATCACCCCTGCCTCTCCTTTCCTCTAGGGTGTACATGTTCAAGCTCTGTATGTTACCCACACCACTGCAGAATAGCATTAGGCCCCCTGCTGGTAAGAGTGCAGTAATGAATGTAAATGCTAGTACTGTATACCTTCATGTAGTCCACTCTCAGGGTGCATATATGCAGGTGCCTAGATTACAGAATTGCCCTTCACATGCTCATCATCCATTCTTATTAATAATAACTTAGCTTTATTTATTTATTTATTTATTTGTTACATTTGCATTCCACATTTTCCCACCTATTTGTAGCTTTATGTCTGAGAAGTATGACTCCTGATGCAAGCATGTTACATCTTTGCTTTACCCTTCACTATCAATTATAATGCTTATTACGAATTGTGTTGTCATTGCAAGTAGTATACCATGCCATACTTTGTATTGTTATTTGAATATTTTTACTGCTGTAATTGCCTATTGCTCATGTTTGACCTATTCTTACTGTGCGCCGCCTTGAGTGAATTCCTTCAAAAAGGCGGTAAATAAATCCTAACAAATAAATAAACCGTGTTGTTTCTCTGATCCACATTTGGTTATCCTTATTTTTAGATGTAAAACAGATTTTTTTTAATGTGTATTATAATAAAAAGAAACTTTCCAAAAACTATCACTTTTTTTCAATTATTTTACTGGCTCTTTTTTGTTATTCTCTTATTCTCACTGTTCTTGTTTGTCCTGTTTGTCTGTCCTAATTAGATTGTAAGCTCTGTCGAGCAGGGACTGTCTCTTCATGTTCAAGTGTACAGCGCTGTGTACGTCTAGTAGCGCTATAGAAATAATAAGTAATAGTAGTCTTTGGGATTCCGGAATCTTGCTGCTCTTTGGGATTCTGCACAGAATCTTGCTACATTGGGATTACGGAATCTTGCTACTCTTTGTCCTTATCCCTTATTTGTCCTGTTTGTCTGTCTTGATTAGATTGTAAGCTCTGTCGAGCGGGGACTGTCTCTTCATGTTCAATTGTACAGCGCTGCGTACATCTAGTAGCGCTATAGAAATGATAAGTAGTAGTAGTAGTAGTGTTCTGTTACAGATATGTTAAATAATAGACCTGACAGACCCAGTCTGAGTTTCTCAAATTTACTGCTAATGCTTGTCCAATATTTGAGAGAGCTGGGGTAGGAAAGATGTGGGTTCCTTACAGCTCCCTCCTCCTTCCATTGGCTCACAGTACAGGGCTATCTTTCTTTAAAAGTCTATGAATAGGTACATAGATATTTCCCAAGAGTGCAGATGGCCACTGCAGACTGGGAATAAGAACATAAGAATAGCCAATCCAGGTCAGAAGAACCTGGCAGAAACCCAAATAGTCTACATTGTATAATATACTTATCATAGAAAATATTGAGCGATTCAAATAATTGGTCATTACCCCATATCAGGGCTAATGTTGTTACAGAACATGTCCCTTGAAGACAGATTTTTTTGAAACCACTCATTAGAGAGCCATTTTTGTTTCTTTTCCTTCCTACTTATGCCTCCAAAATTCTAACTGTTCAAGAAGTTTTCCTACACTTATTCAATTGGTTGTAAATATTTCAAACAGCCCTGCGGTTTCCACACTGTTTTCCGTTCTGCCGCAAACCATGTCCAATGTTCAGCCTTCATGCTGCTGCAAATGAGCCAGATCAGGAGTAGCAAGTTCAAGGGAGCAACGCAAGAGTAAGCGAGACATCTAAAGCAAGATGCTCAGAGTCTGAACACGCACTGGAGATACAAAGAATTTTGTTTCTGTTACCCCTAGGCCTACCCTCATCCCTCTGGCGGGGGGAAGAGGGGTTGGTGGTTGAGAGGCTAGGATGGGGGAGGGCAGACTTATACGGGGTCTGTGCCGGAGCCGGTGATGGGAGGCGGGACTGGTGGTTGGGAGGCGGGAAATACTGCTGCACAGACTTATATGGTCTGTGCCCTGAAAAAGACAGGTACAAATCAAGGTAAGGTATACACATGAGTTTATCGTGGGCAGACTAGATGGACCGTGCAGGTCTTTTTCTGCCGTCATCTACTATGTTACTATGTTACTATGTTACTATGTTTAACATATGCATATCTTAAACCCAAGGATAGTAAGAGTTAATATTCATCTGGTGGAGGTTAGTGCTTTTTTGGCCGCCACTGACAGTAATCCAGGATATACAATGCCGGGCATGGCTGGCATAAGGCAAGATGCCACCCCCCCCCCCCCCCCCGGCATTTTACATCATCTCCATTACCCAAATTGCAAAGGACTAAAATAGAAGACAACCCATGCATCCAACTTCTCTTACATAGGCACGCGCCTGTGGAACGCATTGCCACAAGTGGTGAAAACAACTTATGATTACCTAAAATTCAGAAAGTCATTAAAGACTCATCTATTCGGAAGGGCATATCTGAATGACCCAACTTAAATGACTCAACCCTGCAACACTTCACTATTAAAGATCGTATTGGACATTAATGAACTCTTTTACCTCAACCCAACTTGATTAAATCCTATCTTCCATATCCCAATACAACATATCTTCCCTATCCCAATACAACATTTTGTACCTATCCCATACCGGATTTGGCGAATGCCTTCATGGTATTATGTAAGCCACATTGAGCCTGCAAATATGTGGGAAAATGTGGGATACAAATGTAACAAATAATAAATAAAATAATAGTAATAATCACGGTGACGTTCCAAATCTGGCAGTGGCAGCAATTCCAATATGCTGCCCTGCCGCTGCTGGCACCCGCCTCTTCCCTTTACTGCGGCTGCCTGAGCGAAACAGGAAGTTACTTCAGGCGGCCGCAGTAAAGGGAAGAGGCGGGTGCCGGCGGTGGCAGGGCAGCATATGGGAATTGCTGCCAGGTTTGGAACGTCACAGTGGTGATCTAAAATGCCGCAAAGCTGTCGCCCAAGATGCTGCTCCTGCACAGTGCCACCTGTGGCCCCCACCTCAGGTGGCCTAATGGCCAGGCCACCCCTGATGCCAGGCAATGTCCAAGCAGCAACATTGAATTTTCGGTTATACAATAGTCGAATAACATTTATCCAGTTCTGTGTGATATTCAGAACTTAATTGGATCAGTTAGACCAGAGAAAGATAGGACTGTGTTATATGTGGTCCTATTATCCAGTTAACTTATCCGGTTAAGTGAAGAATAATGGCACTTAATCGAATAAGTGTCTATGCTGCCCCCAGGCCACTCACAAAATAGCTGGTTTCGGCTTAGACGTTAACTGGATATATTCCGCAGCACTATCTAGTTACAAGCCGCTGCATATACCCAGTTAGCCCCAGACAAGTGATGTAAATGGCCAGGAGCCTCTACTGAACATTTAAATTGCTTAGGGGGGCAGACTCAAGAAAAATGTCAGGAAGTATTTTTTCACGGAGAGAGTGGTGTATACTTGGAATGCCCTCCCGCGCGAGGTGGTGGAGATGAAAACGGTAACAGAATTCAAACATGCGTGGGATAAGCATAAAGGAATCCTGTTCAGAAGGAATGGATCCTCAGAAGCTTAGCGGAGATTGGGTGGCAGAGCCGGTGGTGGGAGGCGGGGCTAGTGCTGGGCAGACTTCAACGGTCTGTGCCCTGAAAATGGCAGAAACAAATCAAGGTCAGGTAAACACAAAAAGTAGCACATATGAGTTTATCTTGTTGGGCAGACTGGATGGACCATGCAGGTCTTTTTCCTGCCATCATAAGTACATAAGTAATGCCACACTGGGAAAAGACCAAGGGTCCATCGAGCCCAGTATCCTGTCCACGACAGCGGCCAATCCAGGCCAAGGGCACCTGGCAAGCTTCCCAAACGTACAAACATTCTACTATGTTACCACGTTACTATGTTGAATGTTGACCCTGTAATTACTGTATTATAAGGAGTAGATGGAAAATAATGGTCTTCCTTTCCATCAAAGGACAATTTGACTGTGGGCATTCCAATTCACTAGGAAATACCCAGCAGATCTACTTAGCTACTAACTATTTACTTTGCCTCTAGAAATTTGTCCAAATCCCTTTTAAACCCAACTATGCTACAGGCCTCATGCATGGAGGAGTAGCCCAGTGGTTAGAGCACCAGGCTTGATATCAAGAGGTGGCCAGTTCAAATCCTACTGCTGTTCCTTGTGATCTTGGGTAAGTCACTTAACCATTTATTGCCTGAGGTACAAAATTAGATTATGAGCCCTCCAGGGACAGAGCAATACCCAGTGTACCTGAATGTAGCTCACCTTGAGCTACTACTGAAAAGGGTGTGAGCAAAATCTAAATAAATAAATATCTTCTGGCAGCAAATTTGACAGCTTGATTGTGGGTTGAATGACTAGCTTGTTTTTCATTAGTTTTATGTACTGTCCCCTAGTTTCAATAAAATTTGAGAATGTAACAAACCATTCTGTATTAACTTATTTCACCCTATTCATGATTTAATAAACCTCTATCATATCCCCTCCCAGCTATCTCTTCTTCAAGCCGAGGAGCAGAATTTTTTTTACCTGCAACAAAAATCATGAGTATCCCATAGCCCGACTAGCTTGTTTCAGCATAAATGATGATACTATTAGGGATGCAAGAACGTAAATTAAACAGAGAAACAGAGAAAAATGTAGGCAGATAAAGACCATATGGTCTATCCAGTCTGTCAATCCATGCCATCTACTATCCCTATCACTCCCTTAGAGATCCTATGTACTTGTCCCAAGCTCTCTTGAATTCAGACACTGTTTTCATCTCCACCACTTCCACTGGGAGGCCATTCCATGAATTCAGTACCCTTTCTATGAAGAAGTATTTCCTGAGTCTATCCCCTTTCATTTTCATCCTATGCCTTCTCGATCCAGAGCTTCATTTCAATTGAAAGAGATTCACCTGTTGTGCATTTATGCCACTTAGGTATTTAATGTATCTATCATATCTCCCCTCTCCCACCTTTCTTCCAAAATATACATATTGAGATCTTTAAGTCTGTCCCCCACTGACCATTTTAGTAGCCGCCCTCTGCACTGACTCCATCCTGTTTATATCTTTTTGAAGATGTGGTCTCCAGAATTGCACACAATATTCTAAATGAGGTCTCACCGGTGTCTTATACAGGGGCATCATCACCTCCTTTTTCCTACTGGCCATTCCTTTTCCTATGCACCCAATCTGCCTTCTAGCTTTCGCTGTTGACTTTTCTACCTGTTTGGTCACCTTAAGATCATCACACACAATCACACATCTAAAACCACAATACCTAAATACCCACAAGAATAAAAATAACTCTTAAAAATAGTGTACCCAAAAACACAAGAAAACAAAAAAAGGGAGTGAAAACAAAAAAAAAAAAGAGTCATACTGTTTAGCTTTTCAATATGATCTGTATGTTTTTAGGCTACTATAATATTTGGTTCTGTGGGCCTTGTATTATTAGCTTTGTGCTATTGCTGACGTGTTCTGTTTGCTATATTTGTGCATTGGGTTTGTAGTTTTAATTGGTTAGGTGTCAGGATGGGAGGTCTTATTTACTTAAATGTCCCTTTGCACGCTATATTTTGGTTGTTTTTTCAGTTTTGAATATGATTTTATGTACCGTCCTTGGTAATGGATCTTATTTTTTCATGTCATAGAATATTATTTTATATATTATTTGTATGCTTTCACTTCCCCCCCCCCCCCCCCCCCCCTGTTTACTAAGCCATGCTAATGGCTGCCGTGCGCTAATGCCGACACAGCCCATTCACCCTCCATTTGTGAGTACTAGATCTTGCTTTGCCCTCCCAACATATGTCCTTCTCATCATCATCATCGTCATCAATTTTTATACCATTTGGTAAACATGTTCATTCAAAATGGTTTACAATGAATCAAAAACAATAATGTAAAAGAAAGAAAAGCTCCTATCTGCCCTTTTCATCCAAGATTTTGGAAAGTTAGTATAATTCCATCTTAATGCTGCATTGTATACATGGGTAAACTTCTGAGGAATTTGTTTTCTATGACTGTCTCCCCCCCCCCCCCCCCCATGCTTCCTTCTTCTTTCTCTTCCCCCCTTCCTCAATCTGCCTGGGTCAGAGGTTGTTAGTAGGTTTATTCTGACTTCTGACCAAGCAAGATATGTTAATTAGCTTTCTTGGTTCTTAAGCGCAAGAAACACCGTCTTAGAAACGCAGTTCATTGTGGCTGAAGGGCTTGAAAGGTTCTTCCGGCCTTGTTTACAAAATGTTGTATTACTGTACAGAGAATCTGATGTTATGTACTAAAAAGTTTATCCCGGTGGCGTACCAAGGGGGGGCAGTTGGGGCGGTCTGCCCCGGGTGCACGCCGCTGGGGGGGTGCCGTGCGCCTGTCGGCTCTTCGTTTTCATGCTCCCCTTGCCCCGGAATAGAAAGTAACCTGTTCCAGGGCAGAGGGAGCATGAAAACAAAGAGCCAGCAGGCGCGCGGCACCCCCCCAGCGGCGTGCACCCAGGGGGGGTTCTTTCACTGGGGGATCGCGCTGCACCCGGGGGTTCTTTCACCGGGAGGGGGCATCGCGCTGTTCCGGGGGGGGGCGCTGTACCCGGGGGGCGGGGCGCATCAGCGATCCGCCCCGGGTGTCAGTCCCCCAAGGAACGCCACTGGTTTATCCTAACAAGATTTGGAAGCGATCAAGCGTTTATTTTTCAGAAATTCACAATTCTTGTTCTATGGTGAAAAGATTTGGATGTATATGGATGTTACTAAAGAAACTCAGGACAGAAGAAGTGCCTTTCTAACAATTAGAAAGGATGTTTTGGCAATAGGTGCCTCATTTTATCTTAACTACCCTTGCAAATGTGTAATAAAATATCTAGGGTTTAACTATATCTTCTTCGATCCAGAACATTTAAGAACTTTTGTAAATGATAAAAGGTTGGAGGCGGCTTGATATCTATGATTGAGACTGTCTCTTCATGTTCAAGTGTACAGCGCTGCGTACCTCTAGTAGCGCTATAGAAATGATAAGTAGTAGTAATCTTTGGGATTCCGGAATCTTGCTGCTCTTTGGGATTCTGCACAGAATCTTGCTACATTGGGATTCCGGAATCTTGCTACTCTTTGTCCTTATCCCTTATTTGTCCTGTTTGTCTGTTCTAATTAGATTGTAAGCTCTGTCGAGCAGGGACTGTCTCTTCATGTTCAAGTGTACAGCGCTGCGTACGTCTAGTAGCGCTATAGAAATGATAAGTAGTAGTAGTAGTAGACATAGGAGCCAACTTTTCAAAATTATTGGGGGTGCTAAGTCCAGTGGAAATAATCCTTCCCTAGACACATACAAGGAATTTTCTCAATATTAGGGGTGCTCAAGCACCCACAGAGTCGGCTCCTATGGTAGTAGATTTAGTTTGTGATATGTCTGAGCCAAGTGTTAAGCAATATTCAAGAATTTATACCTAAAGTTTATCTCCTGAACAATGTCTATACTCCTCCCTTAATTTAGTGGCCTAAAGAAGACTAATAATACTTTTCCTATATTCTTTATTTCTTCATTTTTCTTTTTTTTTTTTTTTTTTTTGCTGTAAATTGCAGAAATGTTTACGTCTGTTTTGCTCATCAAGTATTACACTTGTAAAGTTAATTATAAATATGCAAAAATTAAAATTAAAAAAAAAGTTTAGCCTTACTCCAGACTAAAACCAGCCAATAAAATCCTGCTGACGGTTATCAAAGCTGTTATTGATGTATCATTATTTATACGCATAGACGAAAGCTGCTGTGAAAGACCCTGCTACACATGGCCCTAAAGGAAAATGGAGCAGGTCCTTCTTTAGCTTGGATATTTGGCACTTTGAAACTTTGCCACCCTAGGCAGTTTCCTATGCTGCCTATACCTGAATCCAGGCCAGGTGTGTGCAAGGGAAAGAGGTGGGGTTAGTTCAGGAGAGAGAAAATATTCATGAGACTTGCATTTTCAGAGCCCGTTGTGGAATTCTTTGGGTACATTGCAGCTGCTGTCAGCCCCCCCCTCCCCCCCCCCCCCCACTACTGAATTTTCAAAGGAAAAATCCACACAAGGTTTCCCTTTGCAGATCCATGAGTACAATATACCTGAGGGCTGCAGGCACTGTGGTCTGATTATAAATGGCTCCATTTATATAGAATGGCTCAAAAGTATATATATTAGGTACTTATATTCAAAACATTCATCTGAAATTGTGTTGCTGAAATTCTTTAAGTAGCTCAACCCTCATTCCGCTGTCCCTATGAGAACAGTCATATCTGGCACAGTGTCACAAATTACCTCACACATGCTAGTAGCTAATTGGTTCATACTGTGCGTGCAATGTCATTTGCAACATCATATCCAATGATGTGTCAGGTACTTTGCAAAATTGCTCCAGCTATTGCTATTCTGAAACATTGCAGAGAATAGCCGTGAGGCAGTGAAAAGATTTACGAAGATAACAATGGGTAATAATAACTGTGATTGGCAAGAGAAGACAATTACTCTGCAGAGTTTTGAAAAATCACTTCTTAGAGGACGGGTCCGATTCAAGGTGGACACACATGCAGTATCATCAGAACAGTATAGATGATTTGAATTTGGCAGGCTGTATATCTGGTGTCAGTCTATCTCCTTTCAGTTAGCTGTTCTAAGTCTGCTACTGTTGCATCCTAAAGTACTTAAAAAAAAAAAAAAACTCTTTCTGTTATGATTGTTGGTATACCATATGCTTCTCTTGCTGCCTCAGGCACTTCTTCTACTTAATGACTGTTATCTGTGTAAATAAATTGCACCTGAATTCCCTCAGTGATTGGTCCTTCTTCAGCTTAAATTCATGCCACCTCAGTCATGGATGTGACAACAGCTGGGTTTACATCTCGACATTTTGTAGTTGTGAAATGTTAAAGTTATAGTCTGACTGGTGATGCGTGCCGGTGGTCCCAAGTGTAAATCAGCAATTACTGAAGTGTGTCTGTGAATGTGCACCTGCACTCCAGGAGTGAAGGAGACATTACAGATGTTGGTACAATCCATGTGTAATAGCTGTAGTTTCACATTCAAAGAGCAGAGGATGGTGTCCTGGCCCCACGACATGAAACACAACAAGGGTGAAATGGAATTGCCTGTATTTCTGTATATGCCAAAATATGTTTTATCTAGCTCGAACCTTTTAATTGATAGTTCAAGGCAAGTAACATTCAGGCACAGTACGCATTTCTGTTCCCAGAGAGATAAAGAAAAAAAATAAACGAGATGCTAATTTACAGCTTGAATTATTATAAATTTTTAGGTTTGGTGTAACTGTTATTATTATTTGTTATTATCTTTTATATGGTTGGTTTGCTGTGCTTTCCTATCAATTACTGGATTTCCTAGATGTTATTTTGTGTGTTTTTAATGTTTTTAACATGTAAACCGTTCTGTTTTGCCAAAGCAATAAGTAACGGTATAGTAAATAAATAAACGATAAACGATATAGACGATAAGGCAGTGGGTTCCGAACCTGGTCCTGGCAGCACCCCAGCCAGTCAGGTTTTCAGAATATCCATAATGAATATTCATGACAGAGATTTCCATGCCGTGGAGGCAGAGCATGCAAATATCTCTCATGAATATTCATTGTGGATATCCTGAAAACCTGACTGGCTGGGGTGCCACCAGGACCAGGTTTGGGAGCCACTGGTCCTGGAAGAAATTCTATAAATGGTGCTCGAAATTTGGTGCTAGAAAACAAAATCGGCGTTAAACACAATTCCACTATAACATCCTATATATCAGCTACTGAACTGTTGAAGAAATATTTCTCTGATATTTTGCAAATACCTTCTGATCGCCACCCTCTGGTGTCTAAAGTGATTTATATTTCCCTTAAAATTTTCTTTATCAGAGAAAAGAGATGTGAACTTAACTGACATTTTGGAAAATTCAGAAATTACAGATAGAGTTATATTATTAGTAACTTTCGCCTTTGATTTAGATAGGAACAATGTTTTGAAAATGTATTTCCGACACATGGCTGATAGCTTTTTGGGTTCAAAGATGAATATATTTCCTGACATATCAAAGGAATCGCAGACTAGGAGGCGTGAATTCTTGGCTTTTAAGCCAGGAATCATTGCCCTAGGTGGGACCTTCCTAGTGCGATTCCCTTGTAAGTGTTTTATTTCCTTATTACTTATTTGTTGAACCTAAGAAATTACAAGAGTTTGTGGAGTTGAAAGAACAGATGAAGAACCTTCTGCAGCAACTTCCTTTAAGTTACCACTGTACCGGCTGCAATTACCGATTAACCTTCCTCCCTCAGAAAATGTGATTTGTAAGATTAACCATTTTGAGTTTTTCTTATTTTCTTTGAGATTGTTTTCCTGATCTTGGATCTCCCAATTGTGGACAATTATATAATATATATTGATGAGAGAAAATGTTTTCTTTTTCCTTTATATTAATTTCTGTTTTTCCTTACATTTATGTGAGAAATGTGAATGTAATTAAGTAAAATGATAAATAAAAAAACCCCCACAATTCCACAAAAGGCACAGGCTCTTTATAGAATCACACTTAGCATCAATTCTTTAGGTATCAGACTTACACCTGCTGAAACCTGATGTAAATGCTGGTGCCCAAGTTAGGTGCCCTTACCCACTATTCTATAAATACGCATGATGAAGCTGGAGTGCAGTAAGTTTAAAACAAATAAGAGAAAATTTTTCTTTACTCAGCGCGTAATTCAATTCTAGAATTCGTTGCCGGAGCATGTGGTTAAGGCAGTTAGCTTAGCAGAGTTTAAGAAAGGTTTGGATGGCTTCCTGAAGGAAAAGGCCATAGAATATTATTAAATGGATGTAGGGAAAAATCCACTATTCCTGGGACAAGCAGTACAAAATGTTTTGCTCCGTGGATCTTGTTGGGTGATTTCGACCTGGATTGGCCACTGTCGGTGACAGGATGCTGGGCTAGATGGACCTTTGGTCTGTCCCAGTGTGGCGATGCTTATGTCTTATGTCTTAAATGCCCCTCACACGCCCATGCCCCCCCCCCCCCATGGCCATGCCCCGCTTTGACATATTTGCTCTGGGAGTTTGGTTCCTTGCATTACAGAATAGTGTGCAGCCAGAGGCGCATGCAAATTTTAATGTGTACCAAGTAACACTGATAATTGATCATTAAGAATTATTGATTGGTAAGAGCTCATTAGCCAACTAATTTGCATGCACATCTCAGCAGCATGCCAAAATTTGGGCACCAGATCTAGAATCCAGGGGGATTATCAGCCATGTATTTATTTATTTGGAATTATTTACCACCTTTTCGAAGAAATTCACCCAAGGTGAACTACACATAGGCAATCAATAATTACAACAGTAAAATATTCAAATACCACTACACATTACACCATAGTATACTACTTACAGTGTCAACACAAACATCAATAAAACATCTTAATAGACAACAAAGGAGCTAAATGCAGAGAAACAGCAAATAATGTGCATTATTTGCACATTATCAGCTGATTTCCCACAGTATTTCCCTGACTGATGAAAAAATCAGCTCAACAAGAGAAAAATAATAGTGAACCGCATCACATGCAAATTCATGCAAATCAGCACATTACTATGCTAATATGAGCTCTGACCAGCCCAAGAAAAAGTGGGTAGGTCAGGGGTGGTGCAGGGGGCAGCACTGGGGAGGAGCCGAGGGTTATGCGGGTGCCGGCAATATTCAGTGCCAGAACCCATATAACTACGCGGGTGAATTTAGGTCAGCTTAAATGCTGTCTTAAATTCACCTGCTTAGCTATGTGGGCCGGGACCCACATAACTATTGAAGGGCTCTATGGAGCCCTGGAAGCCCCCTCCCGGCTCCCGCAAAAGCTTCCCCCTCCTTCCCTATCCCCTGCTGCCTTGCAAAACAAATCAATCTTCCTCCCTCCTCCCAGGAACAGCCCCACCCAACATCCCCCCCCCCCCCCCCCATCTGTGTAAGCGCCCCCTGGGCCTACCTCATTATCCCTGTTAGTCCAGCAGGATCGATGGGAGCAGGAGCAAAGCCCACTCTCGCTCCTGGCCCTGGCGGCTCCTTGAGGAAAATGGCTGCCAGCTGAATATGAGGGGGAAAATCTTTATAGCATTTGAAAACTAATCTTGTGATGCAAAATTCTGACAAATTAAACAACAAAAGCATATGATCTACTCTGCCAGACACAATGGATAAATCAAATTGTAAAAGAACCATTTGTTTACCTTGACATAACATTTTCTTTGCCTAAGAAACCAATCCCCCTGTTTACCAATCCCCCGCACTAGTGGCTGCCGCATGGCAATGCCAACTCAGCCCATTCCAAGTAAACGGGCTGTGTTGGCATTAGCACAGGGCAGCCGCTAGCACAGCTTAGTAAACAGGGGAGCAAATAAATTAAAAATGTCTCAATGACTTGTAACCCTAGACTGATAAGGGTTAACGACATCAGTGTTTGTTTTGGCTGCCTCTGATGTTATGCCCAGATAATCAATGCTATGTTCTATGCGATCCAATTTGTCTAGTTAACTTAGTAGTTAAGTGTTGAATATCAACATTTAACCGCATAAGTTCTGATTCCACCCCCAGACCCAGGGCCGCCAAGAGGAGGGGCAGAGGGGACAAAATTCCCCGGACCTAGGCCTCCAAGGGGGGCCCAGCGCCGCAGTCCCCAGTCTCACCCGCCTGCCCTTGGCTCCATCGATTCGGCAGCGCCTCACCTCCATGTGAAAGCGCAGCGGCAGATCGCCTCCCTTTGGGCCTTCCCTCCCTGTGTCCCGCCCTCATCTGATGTAACTTCCTGTTTCCATGAGGGCGGGACACAGGGAGGGAAGGACCGAAGGGAGGTGATCTGCCGCTGCGCCTTCACATGGAGGTGAGGCGCTGCCGAATCGATTTGAATGCAGGGGGCCCGGTGGCGGACAGAGAGGGGCTGTCTACGGAGCCAAGGGCAGGTGGGTGAGACCGGGGACTGCGGTGCCGGCGGCCTGAGTAGCAATTGGGGGGCAGCAGCGGCCTTGGGGGAGGGGCGGCGGCGGGGCCCCGTGGGCGGCCTTGCCCTGGGCCTGGTTCAGTCTCTCAGCTGCCCTGCCCAGACCACCCACTGAACAGCCAGCTATGGCTTTAGCAGTTAGTGCTGACATTTAGCAGTATAGTGGTCAGGGCCCCCCAGGCAGTGAAAGTCATTGGGGGCCCCTAGGCCACTACCCGCTGCCCCACTGCCACATTGCCACCCCACCAACGCAGCACCGCACCCTTCCTGCACTGCCGCCGCCCTTCCCGCTCCTACATTGAAGGGCTTGGTGATCTAGTAGCTTCTTTGGGGGCAGGAACGAACCTCACTCTTTTCTGCCTGCTATTGCTATTGTGCTCGGCGGAGGTGGCAGGCACCACCATGTTTTTTTAAATGGCTACCAAGACTTACCACGGTAGTCTCGCTGGTCTCGGCAGTCTCACGAGACTTCCACAAGAAGTCTCAGCAAACATTTTTAAAACACAGCTGCACCGGCGCCACCATGCAGAGTAGCGACAGTGGAATTCTTTCCTTCCCCCGCGGAGGCCACTAGACTACCAGGACCTTCAAAGTAGGAACGGAGAGGGCTGTAATGTGCTGTGGCAGCAGCGAGCAAACAGGCAGAGTTTCTGGGCCTTCAGGTACTGCCCGGTTGCCCGAATGGTCAGTCCGCCCCTGCTAACCAAGTAGCACTGAATATCAGCTGATAGCCCCACACGTGACTGAATTGGACAGGATCCTCTCTGGCCAGGTTATATCCCTTTCAATATCAACTCCTAAATAATCATCTAATTGTAAAGAAAACAATGATTTCCATAAGCTCGACCAACATGGGTTTCCTTGCAAATGGCTTAAAACTAGCAGGTAAAGCCAAATCTAAATTATCACTTGTAGGACTAGAAGTGAGAACCTATATTTATTTTTGTTACATTTGTACCCTGCGCTTTCCCATTCATGGCAGGCTCAATGTGGCTTACATGGTGCAATGGAGGGTTAAGTGACTTGCCCAGAGTCACAAGGAGCTGCCTGTGCCTGAAGTGGGAATCAAACTCAGTTCCTCAGATCCCCAGGACCAAAGTCCACCACCCTAACCACTAGGCCACTCCTCCACTCCCTATATATTCCAACACAGAAGGAAATGTAGCAAATTATAGAGCTGTATTCAACAGCAAGATAATTCACTAAATAACTTCTATAGGAGGACTTTTTAACAAAAAAGAGGGACAACTATCAAACACACAGCAAGAAGAAGAATATTTGTGCAGTAAGGAAAAAAAATCTGAATTTTACTAATAGAATTGGAAGACCAGATCCCTCTCAGACATATCGGAGATAACTAAATATGAAACATCTTGAAAACCTTGTTTCTCAATCAGAGAATGACAAATATTGTCAATTTTGCCAGAAAAAAAAATATGCAAAATCAGAAGCAGATGGCTGAATAGAACAAGAAGCAGAAGTAAGTGAAATAGTAGTAAATAAATCTGTAACCAATCGCAAAAGCTTTTTAGAATTAATCTGAGACTGTCTTGACTATTTTAGAGTAAAAAGACTTAGCTTCATTTAGTAAAAATGTATGTTTTAATGACACCTTCCAAGCCTGCTTAGTATCGGTACTACTACTATAACTACTATAAATCACTTCTATAGCGCTACCAGTCGTACGCAGCGCTTTACAATTGAACATGAAGAAGACAGTCCTTGCTCAAAAGAGCTTACAATCTAAATCAGGACAAACAGACAGGACCAAAAAGGAGAAGGGAAGGACAGACAGAAGGACACATAAGGATAAGATAAAAGTCAGGAGTCAAAAGCAGCATCAAACAGGTAGGCCTTTAGTCGTATTTGAAGGCGGCCAGGGATGGAGCTAGACGTAATGGCTCAGGAAGCCTATTCCAGATTTGTGCCAAAAATGTTCGAGACATTGATAAATTTGTTGCTGGGTCAAGAGTTACTAAGAAACCCAAGGAGCAGAAAGTCTACAAGAAGTAGATCTTAAAGACAATGAAGTGATAGGTACACATTGTTTGCATGTACACCCCTCCTCATCGCCAAAAGTGCCTGCAAGGGCCAAGGCACACCAAGTAAGCTCTGCCGTTCTCGGCAGCTAATAATAAAGCACACATAATTGGAAAAATAAAAACATAACAATTACACTTTAAAATGAGACAAATATACAAACATACATCAATATACAAAATTGATATACATGGATTAAATTGAAAACATTTCTTTCATCTCAATATCAACAACCTCACTAAGCAGACAAATTTAACCCATAACAAGTAATCTCTGGGTTCACACCAAAAGTTCTCTGAAATAATACACTCTTTAGATGTTTCTTAAACAGTTCCAGGTCTGTAATAGATCATGGAAAGGACAGCAGAGAGTTCATTTTAGAGCCAGCAATACTGAAAATTGCATTCCTATATTAATCTAGCTGAGACAGATGAAAGGTGGGTACAACTAGTACGTTTGAGTCAGTTGATCATAGAGCCCTAATTGGTTAGTTCAAATGCAAGTTTGAGGAGATTACCTTTAGTACAGTATTAATCAAAACACCAACAATAAGACATTGTACTAAATTCAATGGGTAACCAATGTAAACATGCTAAAGAAGTTCATACATGGTCAAATCTCAATATGCCTTCTAAGACAGGTAGTCTAATGGAGTCAGATCACATACAGGATTGATGCTGACACAAAGATAGACCCAAGAAGGATGAGTAACTGCTAATTATTATTTCTGAAATGAGTCATTCAAAGACCCTTACAGAGAGCTCCCATGAACAAATTGGAACTAGCCTTTACACATGTCTAGTCACTAGCAAAACCATCTTCCTTGGTAACATAGTAACATAGTAGATGACGGCAGAAAAAGACCTGCATGGTCCATCCAGTCTGCCCAACAAGATAACTCATATTTGCTGCTTTTTGTGTATACCCTACTTTGATTTGTACCTGTGCTCTTCAGGGCACAGACCGTATAAGTCTGCCCAGCACTATCCCCGCCTCCCAACCACCAGCCCCGCCTCCCAACCACCGGCTCTGGCACAGACCGTATAAGTCTGCACAGCACTATCCTCACCTCCCAACCACCAGCCATCCAACCACTGTCTCTGGCACAGACCGTACAAGTCTGCCCAGCACTATCCCCGCCTCCCAACCACCAGTCCCGCTTCCCACCACCGGCTCTGGCACAGACCGTATAAGTCTTCCCAGCACTATCCCCGCCTCCCTACCACCAGCCCCGCCTCCCGATCTTGACTAAGTTCCTGAAGATCCATTCCTTCGGCACAGGATTCCTTTATGCTTATCCCACGCATGTTTGAATTCCGTTACCGTTTTCATTTCCACCACCTCCCGCGGGAGAGCGTTCCAAGCATCCACTACTCTCTCCGTGAAAAAATACTTCCTGACATTTTTCGAGTCTGCCCCCCTTCAATCTCATTTCATGTCCTCTCGTTCTACCATCTTCCCATCTCCGGAAAAGGTTCATTTGCGGATTAATACATTTCAAATATTTGAACGTCTGTGTCATATCACCCCTGTTTCTCCTGTTCCATCTCACCAGCTTAGGGCTCGATTGTGTAGCATGCTACATGCCATCAAGATTTCACACAGCCAGTGGGGACAATACAGTAGTTCTTCCCCTGATCTATCCAACATCAGAAGCAGGTTTTGAGGAGGTCATAGGGCCTCTCTGTTATTGCCCTTGTTTAGCAATGAGCCTTGTTGTAGAACTTCTCTGGTTCTATCATGAGTGAGGACAATAGAAGACAGTCTTGTATTGAGAGACACGTTAGCAGCTGTGATGGGAAACAAATGCACTTGTGTTTCAGGAAATATGGCAGGAGCCGGGTGGGAGCAACAGGAATATGTAGCATATGCATATAGCAGTGTGTACCAAGCTCATGCAGTGCTTACCTAACAGACATCCACCAGAGCTCTGGCCACTTTTGAACATATCTTTGATGGCAGAGTCAGTCAGGATATACTTACAGCAGGAACCTGGGAATCTTGGGAAAATATATGTGATGTGCCCTTGAGCATTGCAGACCAACTTGCATGTTGAGGGAGTGAAAGGCATTTTTGTTGAGGTAAGTCCCCTCTCTCCCTTGTGGTGGCCAGATGGCCACCTATCTGCAATCAATATCCCCCAGCACAGATGGGAAATTAGCTATTTCATAAAATTGGGTCATACCTTGTCTGGGCTGCACAGTCTGTAGGAAGGCTATATAGCCCAAGGTGTGGGTGGAAAAAGTCCCTCAGAAACCGTGTGATGCAGAATGAGGTTGCAAGCTGGCTAAGGCTGGTAATGACTAACAACACAGACTGAAAGCTGCCACTGACAAGATGGAAGAATAGTGGTAACTTTTAGGTGGACTGGCTTGGGCTGTCCCTTCTATGTTATGGAGCAAAAGAAAAGACCAAGCTGCTGGCAGATATGATGTTTAGCAGCCTCCTCCTGGGCCTTCACTGTGCCAAGTGTGTCTGCTGCAGAATGGCCTGCACAGTCCAACTACAGAGATCAGTCATGTTAACTCCTCTATTCTACCACCAGTATCCTGTGTGGCCATCTACCAGATGTGCTGCAGAGCATCAGCCCACATACACTCAGAGACACTCATTGTGAGACAAAGAGTCAGCCAGGACACACACACACACAAAGTAGTACAGTCACTTGCTCACCAGAGACAGCCACAGACCAAAAGACTAATCTAGAACATAAGAACATAAGCGACAGACAGACTAAAGATCCATCAAGCTCAGTACCCTATTTCAAAATCCAGGTCACAAGTACCTGGTAATTAATACTGTTTCTGTGCTGTGATTCGATCGGAATCCTGATTGGGCATCATGCAGTATTGAGAACTTGTTTAGATAGTTTGTGAGTTGTTTTGTTACCATCCCTTCGGTTATTTTGGTTATTAGTGGTATGGATGCTACTGGTCTGTAATTGGTTATTTCGCTTGTGCTTTTCTTTGCATCTTTGGGTATTGGAGTAAGTAAGATGTTTCCTTTTTCCTTTGGGAAGAGTCCGTTTTGTAGCATGAAGTTTATGTGGTTCGTTAGGTCTATTATAAATTGTTGAGGAGCTGATTTCATGAGGTTGTTTGGGCATATGTCTAGTTTGCAGTAGGATTTAGCAAATCTTTTAAGTGTTTCAGAGATGAGGTCTTCTGATAGTAATTCGAATTCGGTCCATGTTCTGTCTGCTGGGTATATTCCGTCTTCTGGGTCTAGACAGTCTAGAAGTGTGGCATAGTCAATAGTGCTGGCGGGTATTTTAAGCCGTAGTTGTATAATTTTCTCCTTAAAGTATTTTGCAAGGTTGTCGACATCTGGTGTGTCTTTGCTGTTGTTTGTAACTGGTGAGATGTCTAGCAATTTATTCACAAGGTAGAAAAGTTTGTGTGTGTCTTTGTACTTGGGTCCTATCATTGTTTCGTAATGTAGTCTTTTAGTCTGTTTTATGGTATATTTGTATTTCCTCCGAAGTAGTTTCCAGGCAGTTAGTGTTTGTTCATCTTTCTTTTTGTTCCATGGCTTTGCACTGTGCACTTTAATCCAACCGCGCTTAAAACTGGGTGGGCAGGCCTGAGCCGAGATTGGATGGGCCTGGGCCTGACCAGGCCCACCCGTAGCTATGCCCCTGGTTTATCCAGTTAACTTATCTGATTAAATGCTGAATATCAGCACTTAACTGGATATATTAAGAAACTGCACAAAACACCGCAGCCAGACTCATATTTGGAAAAACGAGATGCAAAAGCGCCAATCCCTTACGAGAAAAACTACATTGGCTCAATCAAAGAAAGAATTGCATTCAAAATCTGCACCCTGGTTCATAAAATAATTCACGGCTAGGCCCCGGTCTACATGGCAGACCTCATAGACTTACCAACTAGAAACACAAAAAGGTCAGCATGCACATACCTAAATCTACACAACCCTAGCTGCAAAGGACTAAAGTATAAATCAACACATGCATCCAACTTCTCCTACATAAGCACGCAACTATGGAATGCACTACCAAACGTCATGAAAACAATGCATGACCTAACAAACTTCCGGAAATCATTAAAAACCAAATTGTTCAAAATGGCATACCATAACAATCCAACCTAAACACCTGACCCCTGCAACACAACAAAACTTATACCAGAACTGGACAAAACTTAACTCTTTCTCCTTGACTTCATAATTTAATCTGTCACTCATGAACTTGTACGCAATGCCACTCTGTATTTCTCATACCGGAATTGGTGATTGCCATCACGGTACTATGTAAGCCACATTTTGCCTGCAAATAGGTGGGAAAATGTGGGATACAAATGAAACAAACAAATAAATAAATAAATATATGCCAATCCACCTTCTGACCACCCACAAAATAGCTGGTTTTGACTCAGGCGTTAACTGATATATTCAGCGGTACTATCCAGTTCAGTACATCTGAATATACCTGGTTAGCCCTGGACAAGCAAGTTAAATGGCCTCTCCTGGCCATTTCAATTGTTTTGAATATCAACCCTGTTATAAAAATGAAGGTATGAAACAAACTAAAATCAGGAAAAGAAAACTCTGGAAATTTTGAAAAGAAATTAAGGGTCGATATTCACCATGAGCTAACTGGGTCAGGAAAAAAATATTTAACAGTCTTTAATCAAACAGTGCTGCGGACCACCCTGGCTGAATATTGGCCCTAAAATCTTTTGACCAGGCATATAACTATTAAAAAAAACAAAAAAACAAAAACAAAGGTTTCACAATGAGATGTTAGATGTCTCTGTGAACTAATTGGTAAAAAGTCTGGATAACTGGGTCAGAAGGCCCCAGAGGAGACCAAGTAGATTTCTTTTTAATCACAGAGATATCACTACTCTCATAGTCACAAATGGGAAAAAAAACAATTATTTATTGTTAACTCATTTTACTGCCTGCTTCATAATAAGTCATTAAAGACTATGGCTGCATCCACAAATATGAAAAAAAGCATTTTTAATCATGAACCCTTAATTTAAAATGCTACAATATTTTAAAATGACAAACATGGCCTGTAAATACAGAAGAAACACAGAAAGCTGTGGCAGCCTAGAGTACTGGCTCTCTCTACTGTGGGACCTGGGTAATGAAACGGGTTAAAAACTCCTGGTCTTCTGCCTCAGGAGAAATGGGATCAGTAAGGGCCAAGGATCTGAAAGACAGGCTGCTATGTTTTGTGCACCAAAGTGTCAATTCTTCTTCTGCACCTTCGCTAAATTCATTTGAAATATAATAATAGTCAATCCTGCGAAAGAGAAGTGAGCTTTCCTTTTATTGCATTGCATAATATGATTTATATTGATTTCTGCTTGAGTGTAAGGGCAGTCTGCTATTCAATTGCTAATTCAGTACCAGCTTGTCTCTGACACTGTGCCTACTGCTGTATTTTGCCTCATGAATACAATTCTGCTGTGTATACATTTGGAATCTGTTTTCTATGTGCGTCAGTTTAGAAAACTGGCAAGACTCCGCATCAATCATGGGAACAGTGAAATACAATTTGATGTCGGATAGAGGAATACCGGAACCATCTAATCTGTTGCAATACCTACAAGGGGACTACTACTGGATCTACTGATTATGAGTGTGGCGTCTACAGCCACTGGGAATTCCAGCTTGACCAGGAAGGAGTACTACATACCACTGTGGTGAGCTTGGTGCAAAACCTACAAAAGAACAGGAGCTGGAGAATTGTACTAAGGCTACTGAAATCTTTCTAAAACATGGAAGGAGATAGGACAAGCTTGGGCTCTTCAGCTTGGAGAAAAGATGGCTGAGGGGAGATATGATGGAGGTCTATAAAATAATGAGTGGAGTGGAACGGGTAGACGTGAATCACTTGTTTAGTCTTTCCAAAAATACTAGGACTAGGGGGCATGTAATAAAGCTACATAGTGGTAAATTTAAAATGAATCGGAGAAAATATTTCTTCACTCAACGTGTAATTAAACTCTGGAATTCGTTGCCAGAGAATGTAGTAAAAGCGGTTAGCTTAGCAGGGTTTTAAAAAGTTTTGGATGGCTTCCTAAAGGAAAGGTCCATAGACCATTATTAAAATAAACTTGGGGAAAATCCACTGCTTATTTCTAGAATAAGCAGCATAAAATGTATTGTACTGTTTTGGGATCTTGCCAGGTACTTGTGACCTGGATTGGCCACTGTTGGAAGCAGGATGCTGGGCTCGATGGACCTTCGGTCTGTCCCAGTATAGCAATACTTATGTACTTATAGGCATCCTTCACCACTTTTGCTCTGTTCCTGGAACATCACAGTGTTGTCCCAAGAACTCACATACTTATTTTCTGCTAGTCTTACTATTTCCAAAGGCCTAAACAGCCATATTAAAAGTGAGGATGCTTACACATTGCTTAAATAGTCATCTTTTTATTAGAATTGAGTTCTAGCTTTGCCATCAAAACAATATTGACTTATTTGCAGAGGCAGAATTATCCCTCAGTCTGCCCTCCTCCAAACTTTTGAATTGCATCGCTCAGCTGGCCTACAACAAGGAAGGGCCAGGTAGGATCACCACAACCAGTGACAGGGCAAACTTCCAGGGAAGGAGCAGCTGCCCCTAGCCCATTCCAAGCTTGTCCTGGAGACGCAACAGCCAATCAGGTCTTCAGGAATAAGCATGAGATTAATTGGCATGAATTGGAGACTCAGTATATGCAAATTGATTTTATGGATATTCATTGTGTATATCCTGTAACTCCAACTGCCTGTTGGGTCCTATGACAGGTTTGAGAAGCTCTGCCCCAGTCAGTTGCCAATTCCGTCTTTTGGGATGTTCTCCCCTTGCCCATTTGTATCCTGGCAAAGGGTAAACTCACCACTGCTAATGATGAAGTGAACTGGGAAAAGTCTAGAAGCTTTGCACTATAACTGTGGAGACCTGACCCAAGGTACTAGATTTTCTATTTCTCAAACAAGAATCCAGTTGGGGCAAAGCAAGCGTTGGTTTACTTCAGCATTCACAGTAATAACAGTATGTAAATTTTGAAATATGGCCCTTTTACTATTCAGTTATGAGGCAGGCTTTCTGCACTCATACACATTCATAACATTCAAATTTATAATGTAATCTTACTTCCCTTTCCATATTTATGAGAAATTTTGATAGGTGTTTTTTATGCGATAATATCAGGCAGAATGCTAACCCATCGCCTCAAACCACTGTAAAGTCATTCTGTTACATAATTGACATCGGCACATTCTTTCATTATACAAGATTTAGCATGCATCTGCTCCACGAACCTTCCGAAATAGATGACTTTTTTCAGCATTTCCTATTATCAATTCAAATTAGCTCTGGTTTCCTGAAGCTACTGTATGGATTTTACAGTTGACAGTAAGAAAAAACATTGAATGTAATGACTGCCTTAAATTATTCAGGCCTAGTTAAACCCAGTTCAGTTTTATCTAGAAAGAAAGGAAGAGAGAGAGAGAGAAAGAGAGAGAAAGAGAGGGGGTGGAGGGAGAAACAGATTATAAAGCTCAGCCATCTTTACAGTGAATTATGGGTGTGCCATCTGCAAAAAGCCTGGAAGTCTTTAATCAAAGAGAAAATTCTGTCATATTAGAGCACATTCGTTTTAGTTAGTGTAATTGGGTTCAGGGAGAGGCTAAGCAGAAAATCTGGCAAAGACAGGGCATCCATCACCTTTTATCTTTTGACAAGATGGGCAAACCTGCTCCTGTTTCCAGAAAACCTTCGGCTCTGCACAGCAACTGTTCACTAGCCCACCTGTTGGTAAATTAGAGGGGCAGGACTATTTGTGAGAGAAAATCTTGGGTCATGCAATTTGGCATTTTAGTTTCTTCAGCCGTGGATCAGATGTATTTTAAGTTTATTTTGATTTCTCAGATAAACTAATAAAAGAGAAAGGACTGGAGAGAGACATGGGTAAGGGTCATGTGTTTAATATACTACATTTCTGTGGTACAATCAAAGTGGCGTATATATCATAGGCTGGTACATTGTCTGTCCCTGGTGGGCTCACGATCTGTTTTGTACCTGGGGCAATGGAGGGATAAGTGGTGTGTCCAAGAGTCACAAGGTGCTGAGGTGGGAACTGAACCTGGCTCCCCTGGGAGCCTACAGGTCTAACTATTAACGTATCCCTTCACCCTTAACGTTTACTTGCAGCTTGAGACGGGTATAGAAAAGAGTGATGAGAGCAGTGGCTGGATCAAATGAATGAAATTACAATAAATGAATACATAACCTCTGCTTACTCCAACTTTCTCAGCATATTAAACAATGCAATATTCTTCATCCTTATCAATCCGGATTCAGGCCAAATCATAGTACTGAAACTGTCCTCACCGCCCTTAATGATTGCATCTGTATAGCTCTTGATCATCACTCCTCGGTCGTGCTGGTCTCACTTGGCCTCTCCTCTGCTTTTGACCTGGTGGATCACTCTCTTTTACTCCGTCGTCTCCAGTCAATCGGTTTTATTGCCACTGTTCTATCTTGGTTCACTAGCTATGTTACAGACCGTACCTAACAGCTCAACTTTTGATTCCGTTTCCACTTCCTGTTCACTCAGGCATGTCTCAGGATTCCATACTTGCTCCCAACCTCTTTAATGTCTTCCTTGCCCCACTTCTCTTGATCATTCAAGATCACTCATGCACACCGTTCTGCTATGCGGATGATAATCAGATTTTATGTCATGTCTCTGATCCCGCTGCCATCTCTCATCTTAATGATTGCTTGTCTCATGTTTCTCATTGGCTTAAGAGCAATCTCCTTTTTCTTAACACTGCAAAATGCGAATCTATCCTTTTTGCCCCTTCAGTCAATAGCTTTCTTCCCTCTCCCTCCCTCGATGGACATTCCCTTCAGTACAAAGACTCTATCAAGGTTCTTGGAGTCATTCTTGATTCACAACTCACTTTCAAATCACAAATAGACTTGGTTATCCATGCCTCCTTCTTTGCCCATCACCGCCTCCATGCTGTTTGTCTTCTTATTTCATCTTACACACTAACACCCCCTTATTTTTGTGCTTGTTATATCCTGTGTAGACTACTGTAATTCGCCTTACTCTGGTCTTTCTCATCCTTCAAATGTCTTCAGTTCATTCAGTCAACTGCTGTCAAACTCCTGCGCAATGCTACCTGCTTCAATCATGTGACGTCCCTCCTCCCCTATAAACATTGCTGGTCATCACTCGTATCAAATGCAAAATCTTCTTTCTTGACTATAAATCCCATCAATCACTTGCCCCCTCCTAACTTGCTTCTCTCATCTTTCCTTATACCCCTCTGTTCTATCTCTGCTCTGTAGAGCAGAACTTGCTGACCCTTCTCCCACCCTCTGTTCTTCATCTCAAAGTCTCAAGGAACTCCGCCTTTAGATACATAGGACCTAAACTTTGGAATGACTTGCCATTCTCCATCAGAAACCAACCAACCTTCACCTCTTTTAAGAAACTACTTAAGACCTACCTTTTTGTCATACAGCAAGCATAACAGAAAACAGAGAATTATTTCACTGAAAATTGCCTTATTGAAAATTGCTGCATTTAAAGTTTAGTTGAAAGTTTTTAGGTGCTGGGTTTCTTTTGCTGAGGTTGATTGTTTAATCTGGCCCCCGCCTAGAGAAGAAAAGTATAACCTTGAAGTTTGACCACCTTAATTGGAATTAACTTATACAAAGGCAGATCACACTGCGATCACACACTGTCAAACCAACTTAATCAGATGCATAGGAATAGCATGTCATTTTATCATATTCACAATAAAATATTCATATCTTTTACCAAGACAACACATGCTGTAGTCACATATATGACAACCATGCTGTAACTGTACACACAGGTGCTGGATGCAGGACGTCTTGCAGTAGAGCTGCAGCTCTGTCACAAAATTAGCTGTCCAAACCTACCACCGTAAGCTATATGCAATGAGCATGCAAATTACTGCCACATTAAAAACACGGTAGTATCAGCAACTCATTGCAAAATGTCATTCTTCCTGTCAGTGCCTGAGTGAGGATTGGCTCAGGTACTGACAGGAAGGATGACAATTTAAAAACTAAACCTGCCAGCAGTCAGCATCGGCCCAATTTCCTTCCCTTCCTGCCCAAATCAATTCGACCCCCTCCCCCCCACGAAGAAAACCAGAAAAAGCACCAAGAACCTCCAAAAATGGGCAAACCCTTAACGAGGAACCCAACACGGGCCATGCTTCAGCCTAACAGCTGCGTCAATGGTCAACCTTTGGAACACACTTTGGGTCAAATGCTGTAAAGTGCCTTGGATAACGTAATCGCAACACATGTGTTGGACATGCATTTTCAGTACAAATTGAGAGAAGTGATCACTTGCTCATGTTGCGATTGCCTTATTTAAGGCACTTTACAGTATCTCACCCAAGGTGTATTACAAAGGGTGACCCCTGATGCAGGCGTTATCCCACAATACGGCCCAAGTAGGGTTCCTCATTAAAGAGAGTAAGATCTCCTGAATAGGACTTCTGCCTAGGGTTGTAAGTCTATTGTACAGTCATAACACCTATGAGGGGGTATAGTGAACTCTGCTTGATACATCAAATAATTTTCTGATAGACACCCAGTGTCCTCCTGAGTTTCTAAATTAGGCAAACAGTTTTTCTGGCAAAAACATGAATGAAAAGGTGATCTGGTAAGTTCTCCACTTGATATGGGGATCATGCCATTTGAATCAGGAGATCCCTAGGATTATGGCAAAATGGGTCACCTGAATCAAATCATTTCCTGATCATTCTGAATCATAGTTACCGTGAGGTTCATTCTCTAGAGTTACAGGACCTGAGGATGGAGGTGAACCGTCAATTATTTCCACAGCTATGCTCACCCTTTTCTCATGTACTGGAACTTGGTGCTGTTGAGCAAAGGTCAGATCTATGAAAGAGACAGAAGCTCCAGAGTCAATCATGGCAAATTATAGAAGTTACTGGTCCTTCCACAGAAGGTAGATTGGGGTGAACATATAAACAGATTAGATACACATCATAAAATTCAGTCTTAGGTCAGGTGATACTTGCTCTCAACTCTGTGCTTTCTAGAATGGCTTGAGTTCTGAGGCCTACTCAGTGGTATGCTGGCAAATGTTTAACAACAAACTCTCTCTCCCTACACCCCCCTCCCCCAAAAAAAAAAAAACTGGTGCACCTAGAGCATCGCTGCCCTTCCTTTACAGTGCTTAGTAGGAAGGAAACCCCAGGAACCCTCGCACCCCATGGAACATTCATCTCTTTTGTCTGCCTCAAACCCTCCACCCCATGGCAAACTCACCCCTTTTGATGTCTATGTATCATGTAGTTTTATATGGTTGATCTTAGCCTTTCTTCTGAGGAGCCTGATGCAGCCGGGTCCCACTCCTGCCATCCCCCATCCTGCAAGTCAGCATTTTCTTCTTCATCTGCTCCCCCCCCCCCACCAAGTCTACCTGTAAATGCATCCTTTTTTCCTCCAGAGATTGTCACTAGCAGTAGCATTTCACACACCACTGCCAGCGCTGGTCCGAAAGCCTTGCCGCTGCTACAGTCAGGTCCTGTGACATAACTTGGAGTGGAGGAGTGGCCTAGTGGTTAAGGTGGTGGACTTTGGTCCTGGGGAACTGAGGAACTGAGTTTGATTCCCACTTCAGGCACAGGCAGCTCCTTGTGACTCTGGTCAATTCACTTAACCCTCCATTGCCCCATGTAAGCCGCATTGAGCCTGCCACGAGTGGGAAAGCGCGGGGTACAAATGTAACAAAAAAAAATAAAAAAAACTTCCTGTTGTCACAGGGGTTGAATGTGGTTGAATGAAGAGCAGAAAAGACATCTGGTGAATTCTTCCAACTTCCAACTCGCCCCCGGGTCAACGATGGCCAACGTTTCGCTAAGCTGCATCAGGGTCCCAGATGGCAGAGCAGTTCCACTTTTCCTTCTACAACTCCCAACCGATGCTACTGTGCTTCCAAGTTCTGGATCTGCACGAGCAATACAGAATACTGTATACTGCCATGATTTGCAAAAGTATGGTGATATAGCAACTCTTAATGAACCATAAACCATAAATCTGAGTTTGCACAACAAACCAAGGTTATTTCTGTTTTATTTCTATTTATTACCTTTAAAGTGGACTAACATGGCAACCATTATTTCTTTATCCAAGTTTAGAAAGGGCAGCATGAAAAACAGATCTAATATGAAGTTTCAGTGAGTCTTTTGAGTCAAACGTGACACCAATATTTCAGATCTCTCTTTGAAGCATTAGGCAAGAGTCCCCGAGAATTAACACAAGAGAAACATCGAGACTGGAGTTTTCACTAATACAAAATGTGTCCGTTTTTTTCACATATAACACAATCCTGCTTTTTGGGGATTTTTTTAAGCCTTGAATTGGCAACTGATTTACAATTTAACAAAGCCCAGATTGTCCCCATGCATCCGAATGAATGCAGAAAACCACCTGAACACTGTCCACAAAAATTCTATAACACACTCCTAAAGAAATCCCAGTCAGCTATAAATAGTGAACAAGATTGAGGATAGGGATGATCCTGAGGAAACCCTGAAGAGATTGTTTTCTGTTTAAGAAGTCATTACCAGTCCTAACCTGATAGATATGTTCAAATAAAACAGACTTAAACCAATCCAAAATACAATCCCCCAAAGTCCACAATTCTAAGGTGATAGAGAAGGATGGAGAGAATAAAAGCAAAGGTGACATCTAAAAAAGGAATCACAAAAATCCCTCCTTCATTCATTTGAGCAAGCCTACCCCAAAGATCCTGTTCGCCCTCGTTAATCTCAGGAAGCCACCAGTATGGACTGACGCTGCTATCCTGGACTGACCCATCTATTTTTCTCTAACTTACTGTCCTGCTTACCCTTTTCTGTTTATTGTACCCTGTCTGTTTGTTATTCAATTGTTGTAAGCCACATTGAGCCTGCCAGAGGTGGGAAATTGTGGGATATAAGCACAGTAAAATAAAATAAATATGCTCATAAGTTAATTCTCTGATTGTTTTCTGTAGCTGCAAGATTCGATGTTGTTGCTCCCAAAGTTTTTAGAAACATGCCCAGAAAATGGCAGATCCTCTAGCATCCTTCTTAAATGGCAACAAACATATTTTTACTTCAACAAGCAGAGCAAAAAATATGAGAAATCCCCATCAGATGATAAACTACGATAACCTGAGAAGGTTTTTTTTTATTATTTATTATTATATATTGCATTTGTATCCCACATTTTCCCACCTATTTGCAGGCTCAATGTGGCTTACAGAGTTTTGTGATGACATGTTCATTCCAGGATGTCAGGTACAATTAGAATCTGTACACTTAAAATTAGTAATGTACAGAGATAAAGTAAGGGAAAAGAGAAGGAAGGTGTTAAGCAGGATAGTATAGAAGGTGGCCTTTGATAACTGGGTGGGTTGGTGAAGTAGTTTGTAAAGTTATGGGTTCTCTTTGTAGGCCTTGTTGAAGGGGTGTGTGTCTTCAGAGATTTGCGAAAGTTGGTTATTTCATCAATGGATTTCAGGGCTGCAGGTAATGCATTCCACAGCTGCGTGCTCATGTAGGAGAAGGTGGTGGCGTGTGTCAGCTTGTATTTTAGTCCTTTACAGCTGGGGAAGTGTAGATTGAGAAATTTGCGGGCTGATCTTATGGCGTTTCTGGGAGGCAGGTCCACAAGGTTTAGCATGTAGATTGGGGCGTCTGCGTGGATGATTTTGTGTACAGTCGTGCAGATCTTAAACGCAATGCGTTCCTTGAGTGGGAGCCAGAGCAGTTTCTCTCTTAGGGGTTTTGCACTTTCGTATTCAGTTTTTCCAAATATGAGTCTGGCTGCGGTATTCTGGGCTGTTTGGACTTTTTTGATAGTCTGTTCTTTGCAGCCAGCGTACAGTGCGTTGCAGTAGTCCAGATGACTTATTACCATTGACTGTACCATGGACAAGGAATAAGGTCCTTTTTCACTAGTAAAATTTAGATCTCTCTGAATCAACACCAGGAATTGTTTATAGTGTTTAAGGATTTCGCTTCCAAACCTTTACCCATTTTGACTGTACTATGGTTAGTTCCAGTGAGCAGGTGGACTATCCAGAATCTAAGACTGAGACCATATAGGTTGTGTTTGGTTGAGGTGATTCTTTTTCTGTCTGAACAATTAGACCAATTCACTATTGCTCAATTGACTGTTTACCATTTAGTCACAAAGGGGCAATTCTAGAATGGGGTGCTTATGTTTACGTGCAAGTTGTATGAGTAAATGTACAGAGTACTGACATTGATGTGCACATATGTACGTAACATTAGAACATAAGAGCATAAGCATTGCCTTACTGGGAAAGACCGAAGGTCCATCAAGCCCAGTATTCATTTTCCAACAGTGGCCAAGCCAGGTCACAAGAACCTGACAAAATCCCAAAAGAGTAAAACAGATTTTTGCTGCTTACACTAGAAATAATCAGTGGATTTTCCCAATTCATCTTAACAATGGCTTGTGGACTTTTCTTTTAGGAAATTGTCCAAACCTTTTTTTTTAAACCTTTCAAAGCTAACTGTAGTGGACAGGCCATTCTGGAGGAAACTAATCAAGCAGCATTAGAGCTTTAAGTCACATTGGGGCCCTTTTACTAAGGTGCCTAGGTGCCTCTGTGCTTCTAACACGCATCAATTTTGAACTACCGCCCGACTTCCGCATGCCCTGGGTGGCAATTCCATTTTTATCGTGCGTCCGATACACGCAAAAGAAAATATTTATTTTCTACCGCAAGGCGCTAAATGGGCAGTAATCAGCAGTGTACACGTGCTGACGATTACCACCCGGTTAACATGTGAGACCTTACCACCAAGTCAATGGATGGTGGTAAGGTCTCAGGCCCAAAATGGGTGCGTGCCAATTTTTACTTTGCCGCACGTCCATTTTTGGCCCAAAATAAAGGCCTTTTTTGCAGGTGCGCTGAAAAATGGACCTGCGCTCGTCCAATACACATGCCTACAACAGTGCAGGCCATTTTTCAGTGCACCTTAGTAAAAGGACCCCATTATTTGCCCCTTAACAGTCAAAACTTCCAGCTAAGCATGATACTGCAATGGTATGCCTAAGTAGCATAGCTTGTAAATAAAAGGAGGCATACACATGAATGGAGCACAAATAGGACAAATATTCTATCTATTTACACGTGTAACTTACAGAATACTGTAAATTATGCACATCCCAGCAACATTTAGGCATCGACAGTTATGCCAGATCTAGGGCTGGTGTAACCGTGGTTGCATAAATATTAGGGGGGGGTCTTTTACAAAGGCGCGTTAGCATTTTTATTGCACGCTAAACATTAGAGATGCACATAGGAATATGTGGGCGTCTCTAGCATTTAGCACATGCTTATTTTTAGCGTGCATTAAATCGCACTTATGTAAAACAGGCCCTAGGTGTGCCCGATACTGGGTTACATTAGTATTCTGTAACAGAACATAGGCCCTCACCGTGTGATACTAGGGCACCAAAACGGAGACACCCACTTCTAGAATTGCCTCCAGTTTGCTAACAACTTCTCTATGCAAACTGGATCCATGTTCTTCTTGGGTGATAAAGCCTTGAAAAGGCTTTTGGATAAAGCTTTGATAGAAATGGAGTCCATCAATGAAAGGCCACACTGTATCCTTTCAAGAGAATATATCCCTCTTTACATGCAGCTTTCCTTTGCCAATATAGCCCAGTTAAAAACAAGCATATAACAAACAAAAGAAAAAAGAAATTAAAAGCTATAATCACATAATCATATAAAGCCTCAAAATAAATACACTCAGAACAATGAACCTAATCACCTGTTACTAATCTGGTTTACTTAATGCTTTTTTAGTTATTCCTTGATATACCACCCTTATGTGCAGAGAAACTGGTTTACAAACACTTCAGCTCGAAAAATTATTAAAAATAACAATAATCACCAAACAACAAAAACAACCTTCACAAACAATACCGGGGACAGAATGCAATCACTAATTGTTGAATAACAGGAGGGAGAATAAGGTAGAATCAGCCCATAATCGTTCATGATCCATGACTAAGCTAAGAGTTCTCTCTGCCACAAGGATTATCTTGTTTCTGATCTGAACGCCTGCCTTACAGAAGGCCAGTTGAGTCTAGGAGAAACTACATCTTTTATTGAAGCTGTTTTCAATTTTTTGCACTACAGTCAACCTACTAGACATGGGGATGGATATGGCCATTCTTCACCCCCCAACAGCTTGTCATCCCTTGCTCTTTCAAACCCCATTTCCTGCTCTGACGCATGGGTCATTCTTCTCACTACTGGTCTGCCTACTTTCTTTCTTGCCCTTATCTATCATTCCTCTTCTCTCTCCTCTGCTTCCCTTGAAGATCTTTCCTTATTCCTCACTGGCCTCTGTGTTTCTTGCTCTCTTCTCATGCTGGGTGTTTTCAGTCTATTTTCCTTGAAGTCCTCAATGGAATGTCTCTCTTCTATCCAACCTCGGCATCTCTCAGCATGTTACTTTCCCCAAGTATAACCTAGATCACACCTTGGACCTGGTTTTCTCTCACTCATGGGAACCTTTAGTCCTCAACAATTTATTTGCAGCTCCTGTTCCATGGTCAGATCACCACTTTGTTGCCTTCTCTCTTTCTCATCTCTCCCCTGCTCTGCCTCTTTCCGGCTCCTTTCACCTCAGAAGATCACTAGCTAATCTGGACCTGGAGGTCCTTGGCCTTCAGCTGGGCTGCTTACCCCCACTTTTCCCTCATGAACCCCAAGTTTCTGTCCATTCCTCTTCCCTGTCTAGCATCTTGAGCCAAATGGCCCTCTCGTGTGTCATGCAGGTAGGCCAGTAGAAACATTCTTCTTGATTTCACTTAGGGATGCATCTATTAAAACAGGAAGTTAGGCGAGCCGAGCAACTTTGGCAAAAGCGTTGCTCATCCTTGTGCCACCTCTCCTTTCATTCCAAATATAGGGAATATTGCAATGCAGTCAAATCCTCCAAATGTGCTTATAACTCCTGCATTACCTCCATGTCCTATAACACCCAAGAAGTTAATCCCAGTCTTGCACTCATTGTCGTCCTACACCTTGTCTGCCACCCCACCCAGCATCCCCCCCCCCAAGATACACTAGCCAAAATCACATCTCTCCGTCACGTTTTATGTCCTCCATGTCATCTTCAAGCCACACTTTGACTTTCTTTCTTCATCCCTTTCAGTGAAGAAATGTTTTAATCGTTCTTTCATTGATAGCTATTCCATTTCAAGTGAGAAAGGTACAGCACACTGCCTTCTGAATTCAACAACATAAATTATTAAGTTTCAAAAATAGGGGGTGAAGGGTCGAAAGGTTTGAGCAAAAGAAGGGAGGAGAAGGGTGGGTGACATGCCTTAATCTGATGATGGGACAAGTGTAACAGCCTGTTCTTAGGTGTGGAATGGGATATGGTGACATCTGACCTGTTTACCAGAAACCTTGGCAACATATCAACGAACCCAGCCAAGAGCAGCTTCCCCCTCATCTCACTGTACCTTTTAAATATAACCCTGCAGCATTTGTGATGCAGGGATTCTTGTGATGGACATTAAGGTTATTTAAGGTTTTAGACTTACCTATTCTAGGCATTACTTTTATATCAAGGGACTAGGGGTGAGATAAGATGCGGGAGGGGGAGGGGGGGAAGTGCTGCTGTGCTGTGATGAGTCTCCAAGTTAGAATTTAATGAAAACATTAAAATTTTTGCACTAACAAACAAAATCAAAAAAAGCAGACACAGCCAGCCCCCCATGCTCCCCCTCCCCATTCCGCTGAAGGTCATCTTATGGCGCACGCTGCAGTTTCGTCTGCTGACGAAGAACAACAGTTTGATAAATTACAGAAAGATGAGGCTTCCAAGCTGGAGTGGTGACAGCGCCAGGCTTTTCCGTAAATGCTCATACACCTGATCGTGTTAACCCTTCCCAGCTTCTTTCCACAGTGTAGTCAGCCACTGCCCACCAATGCACCCAGTCCACTATTACAACCTCTTTGCATCCAGCTCCTTCTGCAAAGGGACACTCATGGATTTCACTTAATGCTACACAGGTTTAAACCTGATTATTTTCTGTTTGTCAAGTCACCGTTCTGATGCTATGAATCCTTGCAGCCCACTGAAACATATGTTTGAGATATATGCAAAGCTCTCTGTAATTGTACACACACAGCCAGCGATTACTGATTATTCTTAGTGTTTTTGCACTTATGTAATCAATGGACAAGAGCATCATGCAAGTAGATATTAACATGAGCTAAACTGGAGAAGAAAGTTAAGCCAAATAATGTGAATGACTGACCACATTGGACCTAATATAGTTAGGAAAGCAGTCTCTCTTTGAAACTCCTTCATAAATCAAGTTCACTGGGGGGGGGGGGCAAATAATCAAAAGCAAACGCGGGCACTAGAGGTCAATAGCGCCCACGTTTGCTTCCACCCAATGATCAGAGCTGGCCAGCGCGTGAAACAATGCGCTTGCCAGCTCTTGACTGCTAATTGCATAGAAATGTTTGCAAATGAGGGTCTCCCATATTCTTCTCTAATAATCAGTGGGCAGCATGCCAAATAATGGCGCTACTCCCGCTGCAAACCCTACGCCAGCTCAGAGCAAGGGTTGAATGGGGGAGATCCACTGAAGAGGTTTGACAGGTCTGGAATTTTCTCCCGGACCTGTCAAACCTTTTGTCTGCCCCTAACACAAGGCCTGGAGGTCTGGTGAACCTCCACCCCCCCCCCCCCCAAAAAAACAAAAACCCTGCTGGTCCAGTGGGACCACTAGCTTCCCCCTCCCACCCCCCACATTCAACAGAAATGCCCTGGTGGTCCAGTGGACCGCTATCCCTCTCTCCTGGTGCTGCCCCAACCCTCCTGTCTGTTGCCTACCTTCGTTGTAGTAGTTGGAGGAGGGAAGGACTAACACTCTCTCCCTCCTCTTTGAGCACCGCCTCAAAATGGTGGCGCCGTGCCCGTTGCATCCTGGGATGCACTGGGTGGGGTTAACTTCAAGATAAGGGTTAAACCCCTCCCAGGGCATCCCAGGATGCACCAGGCAGGGCAAGGCACTGCCATTTTGAGGAGGCACCCAAAGAGGAGGGAGGGACTGCTAGTCCCTCCCTCCTCCAACTGCTACTACAAGGTAGGCCGCAGGCGGCGGTGATAGGGCAGTGTTGAAATAGAGGGATAGCAATCTACTGAACAATCAGGGCATTTTTGTTCAATGTGGGAGGAGGGAGGGGGAAAGCTAGGGGTACCACTGGACCAGCAGGGTTTTTGTGTTTTTTTTTGGGGGGGGGGGGGGGGCTGGAGGTTCACTGGACCTCCAGGCCTTGTGTTAGGGGTGGACTAAAGGTTTGACAGTTTTACCCACTGCTTCCCAACTTCTTCCAGATGTTCCCATCCAGATAATAATTCCTTGAGGTAAAACCCCATCTAAATAGAGTAGTTTTTTGAAGTCTAAAACCACTCTTGAATGAACCCTTTCCATACCTACCTTAATATTAAACCCCACCATCTGGTGGTCACTGGTGCCAGATGATCACCTTCTATAACAGCAGAAACGCTCTCCCCATTAGCAAGCACTAAATCCAGTATGGCCCCATTCCACTGTCTTTCTTCTGTGTTTGTACAGCGCTGCGTACACTTTGTAGCGCTCTAGAAATGTTAAATAGTAGTAGTAGTAGTGCCATTATCAACTGCTGGAAACATTGCCCCAGTAGAGAATCCATAATCCTTCACTCTGCTCTCCCTTTAAAGGCTCCTGACTTACTTTTGCCTTTGTTTCAATCTTTCTATTGGGATGCCCTAACTTCCCTGTTTTGACAGTACCCTTCAAACATACCTCCAGTGTGTTTTTTCTAGCAAAAAAGGTGCCAGTACTCAAATGCTAGGCCACCCTTCAGGAGTGGGATGATCACTGAGGGACCCACCCCATAATAGCCAGGCCCCCTGCAACCAGTCACAGAATCTATTACAAGACAGAATTGGTGTGTTAAACCTGAGCTCTATCATTAAACTTGGGGTCCATGGGTCAATTTTAGCAGACAATGGAAAAGGTGCTGGTACTCAGTATCCCCAAGTACCCCCTGAAAAAAAGCCCTGCATACCTCACTCCAAACCATGTGCTTCTGAGTGACTGTCAACTTTCCTCCAGATTGTAGTTTAAAAGCTGCAATATTCTTTTTAAATGTTAGCATCAGCGGCCTAGTTCCATCCCTGTTACTGTGGAGTCCATCTTTTCAGAATAGGCTCCCCCTTCCCCAGAATGTTGCCCGGTTCCTTACAAATCTAAATCCCTCATCCCTATACCATCATCTCATTCGAACATAGTAACATAGTAAGTGATGGCAGATAAAGATCTGAATGGTCCTTCCAGTCTGCCCAACACATCCAGTCACATTCATTATCAATTCAAGATTTAAATCAACAATGAATGTGATATTATATACTTGATCATGGTCTTTCTTTGATGTTTCTGGGACATAGACCATAGAAGTCCACCCAGCTCTGACCCTTATGTTCCAACTACTGAAGTTGCCATCAAAGCCCACTCCAACTTATCCAAATCCGTCTTGTCATTTGCAAGACACCGACCGTAAAAGTCTGCCTGGCACTGTCCTCATGTTCCAAATTATTGGAATTTCCACTGAAGCTCTCTCCAGCCCATCCTAAACTGGATTGCTATATGCGGGATTCAGAATGTACAAGCCAGCCCAGCACCAGCCTTAGTTAATGCAGCCAGAGTCGCCATCTAAGCACCACTTGACATGCAAACACATAGGCAACCCTTTAATTTTTGTTTTTTATCTCATTCATTTTCTAATTAGATATCCTCTGTGTTCATCCAATGCCTTTTTGAATTCCGTCACAGTTTTTTTTACCACCTCCCTCAGGAGGGCATTCAAGGCATCAACCACCCTCTCTATGAAAAATAATTCTCTGACATTACTCCTAAGTCTACCACCCTCAATTCATGTCCTCTAGTTTTACCACTTCCCTTCTCTGGAAATATGTTTCTATATTAATTAATTAATTAATTAATTTATTTATTTATTGCATTTGTATCCCACATTTTCCCACCTCTTTGCGGGCTCAGTGTGGCTTACAATAAGATATGAAAAATGGAAATACATTTGTTACAATTTGGTTATGGGTTACATTGTACAAGTTATGCGAGATCATCGAAGTATCGTTAGGAATATAACAATGGGACATCAACATTGATACTTTGGAAGGAGACAATGGGAAGCATAGAGGGCAGTATTAAGACACAAAGACATATGGTGTATATATTTCTGTGAGTAAATGTATGAGTGATGTGGAATTATGGGGGTTGAGAGATCAGAAGTGGATGTATGATGCATTGATGAACAGTGAGTGTGGACTCTATGTGTTTTGGCTCTTTCCGTAAATTGTTTCAAACAGATGGGTCTTCAATAATTTGCGGAAGGAAGCTTGTTCATTAATCGTTCTTAAGTTGTGCGGCAGTGTATTCCAAAGCTGCGTGTTCACGTGAGTGATACATCTGTATCATATGATACATCTGTATCATATCTCCCCTGTCCCTCCTCTCCTCTAGGGTATACATATTCAGGTCTTACAGTCTCTTCTCATATGTCCGCTCCCTCTGGATCCCATGCATTGAGACTCTGGAGCTCTGAATGCCTCTTGGGTCCTGCACGAAGAACAGGGATCACTTCTGAAAATGCTACCCTGGAGGTTCCAGATTTCAATTTTCTAAATTTGGCTGAAAAGTGTAATATAAAAGCGGCTCCACGTATCTGAGAACTAAGCTAGCAGTTTTCTGTCAGAAAGAGAAAGAAGGTGTAGGTTGCAATCAAAAGCACAGCATAGGGGAGTCTATGTTTTGTTTGTTTCCATTTGTTTTAAATTTGCACAATATTTTACGTGGTGCCAGGTGCCACCTAATATCGGGTGATATTGCACCATAGTATCTCGCACAGTCAATATATGAAGAAGTATGTTAGTTGGGGTACAGCTGACTGTGGATTGGTCAGGACACTGAGAAGAGAGAGAAAAAGAGAGATTAAAGGGACAACCTACTTGAAGGCACAGCTTTAACCTGAGGGGATTTAATTGGGGAGGGAGATGAGGCATACTTGAGGGATTAAGAGACAGGCTAAAAAGTGTGAGGGAAGATTAAGTGTTTTCCATGGGGTTTATGCATTTTTATGAATTTACTTTGGTAACTGTATTGAGATTTTATGTATCTACAAGTAAAAAGGCCCGTTTCTGACACAAATGAAACGGGCGCTAGCAAGGTTTTCCTCGGAGTGTGTATGTTTGAGAGAGTGTATGTGAGAGTGACTATGTGTGAGAGAGAGAGTGAATGTGCGAGTGTGTGTGTGTGAGAGAGTGAGTGAGTCTGGGTGCGTGTCTGTGAGAGAGAGTGTGTGTGTGTGAGAATGAGAGTGTGTGCAAGTGCGTATGTGAGACACAGTGTTAGAGAGAGAGAGTTGTGTTTCACACAGATACAGTGTGTGCAAGAGAGAGAGAGAGTGTGTTTGAGGCACAGACTCTCTGTGAGACTGAATGTATGAGACCAAGAGAGTGTGTGTGAGTGACTGTGTGGCACATAGAGAGAGTGAATATGATACAGTGTGAGACATAGAGTGTGTGAGAGTGAGAGAAAGACATTGACTGTGAGAGAGAGTGTGTGAGAGAGAGAGTGTGTGTGTGTGACAGAGATACCTCTTCCCCCCCCCCCCCCACTCTCTGGTGTCAGGCCCCCCTCCCTCCCTCCCTCTCTCTGGTGTCAGGCCCCCCCTCTCTCTCTCTCTCTGGTGTCTGAGCGTTACTGTGCAGGATGCTGAGCTCTGGCTGTGCTTCAAGGAACTGACCAATCCTATTTAATAGAATGCACCTCCAACATTCTGAAGCCGAGAAACCTCGTGTGGTTGGTCACTTCTGCTTGTGACGAATCCGGAAGTACGTGATGTCAATTCAGGAGATGGATACAGAGAGCAGGAATGCCTCAGCCATGCAGTCAGCTTCAGAATGTTGGAGGTGCGTTTTATTATATAGGATTATTTCCAAATATAGTTTAAACAAGTTCTTAACTTTGCTTTCTTATTGCTTTACTTTCTTTATCCCTTATTTCAAGGAGGAAAAGGCTTCAGATGCTTGGCTGTTTTTTTGCTTTTACAATTTGCCGGGCGGGCTTACTCATCAACCTAAAAACTTCCTATATATCCATCTTATTATTTTTGTTTACTGATTTGTTTTTTATTGTTTATGTAATTCTTCCATAATCTTCATTTATGACTCATAATTTTTCATGAACAATTTTCATAAAGACACCACAATTACTTATCTTTATAGGTGTGCTATTAATATCGATTAATCCTTGTGGATGTGCTATTAACTTCAGTTTGCTCAACAGAGCACCTCCATTTCGCTGCTTCTTCAGGAGACAAAACCGTACTGCACAATTTCCTCTGTGGATATATAGGCGGTTTTTAGACTGATGAGGAAGCCCGCCCAGCAAATTGTAAAAGCAAAAAAACAGCCGAGCATCTGAAGCCTTTTCCCTCCTCGAAATAAGAGATAAAGAAAGAAAAGCAATAAGAATACAAAGGTAAGAATTTGTTTAAACTATATTTGGAAGATATCTATAAGCAAATTTTCAGCCAGTTTATTGAAACAAATGTGTTTATTATTGGAAAATGCATTGAACATGCTAGTTTCTTTAGATGTGGTATATAAGTTCCTCAAATAAATTTAAAAAAATCTCAACCATCATAATCCATTATACAATCTAAGCAATAAGATAATACCCCCCTCAAAAAAGCACTGTCTATTGCATCCCCATTGCCAGTATCAAAAGACATGAAAAGTACAAGGGACAGGTATGCAATGGAGCAGACCCTAAAACATCAAAAATTCAAACAAACATTTCTTCAATTAATTAGTATATTTGATGGCATCAGATGTGCGTAAAAAAAGATATAAGATCTCTTATACCGAACAGCTATTCCAGACCAAAGCTTTTAAACTTATCAATCATTTGCCAAGATGTGAAATCTTTTTTTTTTAATTTTTATTTATAACCATTTACATTTTTACAAGCAATAAAACAACTTGCCAGAAATACAGAGAAAATAATATATAGGAATTATTTCAATCAGGTAATTCTGTTCTCTTCTTTAGAACACTAAATAGGAAGAGTGAAATAAGACAAGGAGATCAATTAAACAGAAAACGTGGTATTAACCTGATTATCCCCAGATATTATTCATCTAATTCATTATTCCACATTGATCATCTGGTTGGCTTCTTCAAGGCCAATATGGTGTATAGTCAATTCATTTCATTGAAAACATACTTATTGTCCTGTTTTTAGTTAGTAATAATACATCTGATTATATTCTCTCTCTTTTAAAAAACAGAAGTTATTTAACAATACATATACTTAAGTCTCTAATTCAAATTCCACTGTTTAAAGTAATCCCAGTTTTCACAGGCTTCACTCCTTTTAAAGTAATAATTATGGAAATATTTCTGAGGAAAACTTTAGGAGTCATACCTGGAACTCTGGGAAAAACAATAACCTCGATATTGTCCAATCTTTATTCAGCTAAAACTTTTATCAGAGAGACAATGAATGAAAAGAAAATGACTACTTATCTTAAAGTGTGCCAAACGCACTCCATGCTAGCAACCTGACAGAAAGAAATACCTGACACCCACACTGAAAAAACAATGGTGTTTCGGTCCAAGACCTGCGTCCAGGGTTTTCTTTTTTTGTTGTTACATTTGTACCCCACGCTTTTCCCACTCATGGCAGGCTCAATGTGGCAGGCAATGGAGGGTTAAGTGACTTGCCCAGAGTCACAAGGAGCTGCCTGTGCTGGGAATCAAACTCAGTTCCGCAGGAACAAAGTCCACCACCCTAACCACTAGGTTAGCAGAGGTAGTCACAAGAATAATACCAGTTGCTGACAATCCAATAGCTGGTGAAAAAAATCGCTCTCCCCAGAGTCTTAGTTGGGAGGGTGTATAGTGTTTCCCCCTTTTTATTGATCCATTATCAAAAGACAGGACAGTGAGCAATTTCACCCTGCAGCCATTTGCCTCTACAATGGCGGACTGACCATTCGGGCAACCGGGCAGGGCCCGAGGGCCCAGAAGCTCTACCCAGTTGCCCTTGGCCGCTGCTGCCTCCGCACACTGCCGCTGCCTATGTCCTATGCCGGCTCTGCAGTTTAAAATGGCGGCTGCAAGAGACTACAGTGAGAGGTCGCAGGCACCAATTTAAACCGTGGCGCTGCCACAGGTAGCAGCGGTGGCACGCTTAGCAGCAGCAGGCATGGAAAAAGTTGGGGAAAGGGGAGATCGGAGGACATGTTGCTAGACATGGAGGATGGTAAGGGCTGCAGGGATGGGGGGGGGGTAGCGTGTGGGGGGGCCAGAGTACTCTCAGTCCGCCCCTGTGCCTCTATGATAGATATACCTGAGTATGGGTACATGTGATGCAGATAGGATAGGAAAGGAATGTGGTCTGAGATACCATCTTTCTGTGGTTACAATCAAAGTGGATCATATATTATATACAGGTACTTTTTTGTCATAAAAACTAGTGGTGGCATCTGAAAGAATTCCTGAACTGATCAAATTTACCAAAAGTAACATGCATATGGCTCTTCCGTGGCAACAGCTGGGAACGGAGCTAAATATGATTAATTAACAGAGTGGAGGAGTGGCCTAGTTAGAGTGGAGGAGTGGCCTAGTGGTTAGGGTGGTGGACTTTGGTCCTGAGGAACTGAGTTCAATTCCCGGCCCAGGCAGCTCCTTGTGACTTTGGGCAAGTCACTTAACCCTCCATTGCCTGCCGCATTGAGCCTGCCATGAGTGGGGAAAAAGTGCGGGGTACAAATAAAAAAAAACACTAGCAAGAACTTTTTACTTTTCTCCCCTTTCTTGTTTTATTTTTCCAAGTTAGATTAGTTACTAAGGGATATAATATAATCCTTAGCAGGGGTGAACATGATCTGAGCTCCCGGCACAATGAAGTACGAATGTAGGAGATAATGATAAATTGCCCACCTCCCCTCCCATGTTCTGCTTCTCACGAATCAAAGAATTCCTGAACTGATCAAATTTACCAAAAGTAACATGCATATGGCTCTTCCGTGGCAACAGCTGGGAACGGAGCTAAATATGATTAATTAGCATAATAAAAAATCGTGGACGCAATTAAGATTTATGTGTGCAAGACAGTGGGAAAGATTCAGGGAAGAGGAAGAAGGGACTGGATTAGGAGCTAATCTCCTTCATGCTAAAAGGTATAAACAAAAGACCTTTGCCAACTGCGTTCGAGCTGGAGGATGGGGAGATGCTGTAATACAATTCAGGATTGTATGTTGAGCATGGAGCCTTCTGAAAATTCACAGATATGATTTACAGCCAAGAGTTTGCCTGACAGGCTGCAGGCATGCAAACAATGTCATTTATTTCAATACCAGCCTGAAATAGGGAAGGGAAGCATTGAAGAGAGATAGATGGATGTTCTTATACCTTTCTGATTATTTTATTTTGGTATTGTTGGGACTTAACCTGCTACAGGGAAGTGGAGGAGGAGTGCAGTGAGCTGAAATCCTGGGGAACTGGGCTCGATTCCCACTACAGCTCTTTGTGCCCCCAGGCAAGTCACTTAACCTTCCATTACCCCAGGTACAAAAAAACACCTTAGACTGTGAGCCCACTAAGGACAGAGAAAGTACCTGCATATAATTTGTACAGTGCAGCATATATCTAGTAGCACTATATCAATGATAAGTAGTAATATTAGTATTAGTGGAGGAGTGGCCTAGTGGTTAGGGTGGTGGACTCTGACCCTGGGGAACTGAGTTCGATTCCCACTTCAGGCACAGGCAGCTCCTTGTGACTCTGGGCAAGTCACTTAACCCTCCATTGCCCCATGTCAGCTGCATTGAGCCTGCCATGAGTGGGAAAGCGCGGGGTACAAATGTAACAAAAATAAAATAGATACTATTGGAGATTCTACATGGAATGTTGCTACTATTGGAGATTCTACATGGCATGTTGCTATTCCACTAGCAACATTCCATGCAGAAGCCTGCTGCGCGGCCATCTGCAAGGGCCGACTTCTACATGGAATGTTGCTAGTGGAATAGCAACATTTCATGTAGAATCTCAAATAGTAGCAACAGTGGAGGAGTGGCCTAGTGGTTAGGGTGGTGGACTCTGATCCTGGGGAACTGAGTTCGATTCCCACTTCAGACACAGGCAGCTCCTTGTGACTCTGGGCAAGTCACTTAACCCTCCATTGTCCCCATGTAAGCTGCATTGAGCCTGCCATGAGTGTGAAAGTGCGGGGTACAAATATAACAAAAATAAATATTATATATTCTTTCATCACAGATACAGAAAAGATAGCCATCTTTGGTAGGTGCAAAGCTGGGCTAAAGCACCAGGGATGAATAATGCTCTCTGGCTGACATGATGGACATATTTCTAGGGAAAGAGCAAATGCCAGTCTTACAGTCTTTTCTGCTGATGGTAGCTTGGGGGCTGAGATGACAAAGACCGAGCTTATTGTAGATTTGAAAATTGAAATTGTTGTTGACTGGTAGCTTCATATTAATAATATTTATTTATTTATCTATTTATTTATTTATTTGTAACATTTATATCCCACATTTTCCCACCCATTAGCAGGCTTGATGTGGCTTACATAATACCGTAAAGGTGATCGCCAATTCCGGTAGATGTTTAAAATAGGGTTAGTTAAGGTTAGAGTAAACAGGTACAAAAAGGGACAAGGAAATAAAGGAATATATAATGTCCAATGCAATGTAAGGTATTGATGCATTGCAGAGTTGAAGCATTTAAGTAGGGCCGGTAGGGTAGGCCTTGCAAAACAGATAGGTCTTTAATGTCTAATATGTTGTACCGCACCATTACAATTTCTACTACTAGTAAAAGTTGTACTCTCTTTAGCAATTCTAAACATAGGGTCCCTTTTCCCAAGCTGCGGCAAAAGGGGGCCGGCGCTGGCATTGGTGCATGTTTTACACGTGCGCCGAGACCCCCTTTTACCACAGCTGGTAAAAGGGAAGTCTCACCTACCTGCAGGAAATGACCGTGCGGCAAGTAAAGCACTTGCCATGCGGCCATTTTGGGGGGGATCCCTTACCGCCACCCGTTGAGGTGGCGGTAAGGGCTCCCACGTTAACACGGCGGTAACCGGGCAGCACACGGTACTGCCAGATTACTACCGGGTACACTCTAGCACTACAAAAATAAATTTTTAGTGAGCGCCTTATTCAGAATTACCACATGGGGCATGCGGTAGCTGGGCGGTAATGCTGATTTTGTATGCGCTGGATGCACGTAGGTCTTTACGCACCTTTGTAAAAGGTCCCTTATATATGTAAAACAGCCGTTATCCCCTGAATTCTATAAATCCGTGCTAACAATTGCATGCACAAATTTGGGTGTGCTCCCAATTTGCGCACACAATTTAATTAAATAATGAGCCAATTAGTGCCAAGAATTGAGAACTTAACAAGCAATTATTGGCGCTAATTGGAATTAATTAAAATTTATGTGTGCAAATTTAGGCACAGGATCTGCACATAAAGCAATATTGACATGGGCAGATCAAGGGCATTCCTTTAATTTATGAGCGTCGTTTAGGTATGGGGATTTACATCAAGATTTTGTTGGTGGAAATGGTCGCGCCTAAACCTGGTTGTGGTTTCTGGTGCTCAGTGCTCTTCTATAAATAACCCCTAACTTTAAGCGCCATTTATAAAATAATGGTTAGTGCTATTTTTTTTTCAGCAACAATTTTTTAGACACCATTCGTAGAATTTAGTCCTATATGTCTAGGAAAGAAAAATGATTTGTGGCAAGTTGACAACAGGTCAACATTTTATACATTTTGCAGCAAAATGAAGCATATCCAAGTGGAAATACTAAAATAGCAGGTGTAATTTTAACATACAGCCAATTATTTAAAGTTATAGGTGGGTCTTCAAAGCCAATACATGATTGAATACTGCCACTGAAAATACACATATTTTTAAACATACAAGTTATACATGAGGAGGGTAATTTTATAACAGGTTGCCTATATGTGGAGTCTAAGTAGGTGCTTGACATAGGTATGTTTTTGCAGCTTTAAACTAAGTACCCAGTTATAAAATTACCCTTTCCATGTTTACCCTCCAAAAAAAGGCCAAATTTTCCTTGAATGCCAATCTGAATAAGGTGTCACAAAAACAGTGCATGATCAATAGTATTGAATGCTGCAGATAGCAGATAGGGTTAGGAAAACAATTAATGGATCCATAACCCTATCTGTAATCATTCTTACCCTACTCAGAACTGATCCTAAAACTGTCTCTGCCCCCATGCCTATAAGAAACTCCTTATTGGAAGGGATGGGGAGCTCCCCCTTCCTCTAAGGAATTTAGCAACTGGCTAATCACACATTTCTCAATATTTCTTCCTAGAAGAGATAATATATGGTTGAGAAAGAGCTGCACCTTGACCCTCCATGACAGGTGATAGTGACCCTACTACTGTAACTACATATTCACCAACCCAGGTGCTACCTTCAATGCCCAATTCCTTACCATACCTTGTGTCATTGAATCTGACTGACAGATTTAAATGAGAAAGTCTGTAGTGTCCTCAAGATCTCTGCATATCACACTGAAGAAAACATTTGCAAGACCTTCCCTTAAGATCACTTTCCCAACTTTTCTTCTGCACTCCCTAAATCCTCTCCACTTTTTTGTGGGTCCACTACATTGAAATGTCCAGCATCTCCTTTTCAGTCACACCCTACACGTCATCCAACCTTCTTCTTCTTCTACTATTTCTTGTACAAAACCTGCACTTCAATTTATTCCCTAAAATAAGTGCTAAAAAAGTTAGCAGAAGGCAGGGAAGCCAAAGAGGATTCCTGAAAATCCCTATTTCCCAAAAGATTCCATAACATCTCAAATATTCCTTTAGGCCTATTATCGGATCATGATAATTGCTCATCTACATACATACGGTTGGCCTTAAGAATCACTTCTTTTAAAAATTGCATATGATCCTCTTCAGAAAGTTTTCATGTTTTCTATTTTTTTCCCATTTACTTCAATAATGGTTGCTCTGCCATTTAACCAGGCAGTCTTCCTTCTTCTTGCAGTCACTTTCTGTATGTTTTCTGGCATCCCATCATTTCCCTAAATTCCATCATTCTCTCTTCCCATAATCTAACCTGCTCTCCTAAGACTTCTCCTCAGTCTCATCTTCCCTAAGATTTTAATCGCTCCTCAAGTTCTACTGGCAGCACTCATGCCCATTCATGCACTTTTATTGTTGTTTCTTGATTGTCATCAATCACAGGGGAAAAGGAAACTTTGGAAATAGTATAGGGGGATAATACCCCCCAAATATTGCAGGTTGTCATTGAAAAGGGGGCATCTTGCCTCTTTTTGTTCCCTACTTCCACATCCCTCCTCAAACCTCCCTCCCTGTCATGGCTTCTTCTTCTTCTTGGCGGACAACAGCAAAAGAAGAAACAGCAATGTGCACTGCATTGCTTTTGTGCCTCTGTACTATTGAAGACTCTGCCACGTTCCACCCCAATAAAAAGGAATATGTGTCAGAGGGGGCAAATGTGACAGAGCCTTCAATATCACAGGGATTTCTTTTTTTGCTGTCACTGCCCTGCCAAGAAGAAGCTGAAGCAATCAGGGAGGACTGAGAGTGAAAGGGGAGAGGGGGAGATGCTGGACCTAGAGAGAAAGGGGAGGAGAAGGAAATATGCTGGTCTTGGGAACAAAAGGGGGAGATGCTGGATCTGTGGGGGAAGGGAGAGGAGAGAGGGAGATACAAGACCTGATAGAAATGCTAAATAGTAGTAGTAGTAGTAGTAGGAAATGGAGAGAGGGGAAGATGCTGAGGTGAGACAGACAGCACCTGGGAAGAGGTAGGGAAGAGAGAGTTGCTAAGAGGGGAGGGGATGAAAGGAGGGGGGAGATAGAGTGTGTCAGGAGGAGGGGAAGGAGAGGGAGAGAGTGCATTGAGGGAAAGAAGTGAGGAGGAAAAAGAGAATGGGGAGTGAATGGGGAGTGAAAGGGTCTATCAGGTGAAGGATGGGAAAGGAGGGAGAGAGAAGAAAGAGAGTGAGAGAGTGGGGAGGAGAAAAGAAGGAAGAGAGTACTCGGGAAGGATAAAGTGGAGATAGGAAAAAGGAGGAAGTAGAAGAGATAAGAGGGGAAAGTGTGGAGAGGGGGAGAGAAAGTGGAGGAAGAGAGATGCGAAAAGGCAAGAGGAGAGGGAGGATGAGGAAGGAGGAAAGAAAAAACTGAGAGAAAAGGAACAAGAGCTGAGAGAAGGGCAGGAAGCAGATATGAATGGAAAAGGACAAAAGAAGATCAAGAAGGAAGGTGAAAAAGGGTGGTGTAGAAGTGAGCAAGGAAGGGATGGAGGAAGGAGGGATGGAGAAAAAGAGAAAAAAGATGAAGGATGAGGGAATTGTGGAGGGAGGAGGAGTGAGTGAATGGGTGGAGAGGCAAGGAGCAAGGGGTGCATGAGAATGCAAGAAAGGAGGGAGAGAAGGAAGAGTGTATATAGGATAAAGGATAACAAAAGTTTGAGAAATGAAGCCTACAACAAATGCAAAAGGAAGATGACCACAGGATGGAAAAATCTAGAGGAAATGCTTAGGGATTAAAATGGGTAACAAAAGAAGAAAACTTCTTCAGAGAGGATATGAAATGTGAAAAAAAGAGAAATGAAAATAAATATAAATATAAATAAAAGAACATTACAAAAAGCATAAAGAAAGATGATAAGAATTAATAATAAATACAAAGGTTTGAAAATATTTTATTGTGTCACCCTTCCACAGCTACAACTGAAGAAGTAGGAAATTTGAGACTGGTGGTAGCAGGCCTGGGTGTAGGGAGTTGCGGGTGGGGGGGGGGGGGGGGGGAGGTGATAGAGTGATAGTGTGTGAATGTGTATGCGGAAGACAAAATGAACATTCTTTCCACTACTGAGCTCCCTACTCCTTACTCCCACAAACAAAGCAGGCAATCAGGAAAGTGAAAATCTTAGGAAATAAGCTGTCCAAATTAGTGCACCCACACTTCCAATTCCCAACCCCATACTCCCTGCACTAATTATAAGGAGGTAATTTTAGAAGCTTATAGGCGTGTAAGTGGTACGCACACCCCTATTTGGCACTTTGACCCCTAGTATTAGTCACAGGTGCCATTTTGAACCAGACTTTCAATGGTGTAAGAATAATTAAGGGTTGCTCCTGCCCCCCACTAGACACCAGGAAACCCCCTGATAACAGCCATGGGAGTCTGGGGGTGTTGAGGTTATAGTTGATGTTAGGGGGTCTGGTGGGGGGGGGAAGGGGTATGCTTGATGTCAAGAGGAGGCCATGGGGGTAACTTGTTCCTCCCCACCAGCCCCTTTCACAGAAATAGGCCTGACATGGGGCCTGTTACCTAATTGCTACAACCCAGAACTCACAGTGTTACCAGCTGCAGCCATGCTAATTTTCAAGAGCTAGGAACACTCTCTTTTTGGTATGTATTGTTTTACATCACTGCTAGATGGATTAAGGAGGTGGTGGCATCAGATTACTTACTCAAGGGTAGACTGATTCCATTGTTCTTGAAGGCTCATTCTGCCAAGGCGCAAGCAGCGTTATGGGCAGAGCACTCCCTGGTTTCGCCTCTCAACATCTGCAAAGCAGCGGTTTGGTCTTCGCTGGATTCTTTTGCACATCATTACTGGTTGGATGTGCAGGTTCAATATGATATGGCCTTTGGGGTGAGAGTTTTAGAGGCTTGGTTTTGAGGGTCCCACCCTTGATGGTCACTGCTTTGGTACTTCCCAACTGTGCCAGTCTAGAGGAAGTCAATTGAAAGAGAAATTAGGTCTTACCTGCTAATTTGATTTCCTTTAGTCCCTCTAGACAGGCACAGAGCCCACCCGAGACATGTCCCTTTGCTGTATTCCTTTCTTGGTGTTTCATATGCTGATGGTTCCCTTACTGGTGTGGGTTCTGGTCTGCAAGAGGTAAGTCGATTGAGGTTTCTTCTTGTGCGTTTAAAAGATAAATAAACACATGCTACATGAAAGATTAGTACATGCCAGAAGTTTTTTGTGTCAGCCTTGAATGGTCATGCGGTAAGATTATTCTTACCACGTGGCCATGCAGGAGGACACATTTACCGTCACCCATGAGGTGGCAGTAACCGAACAGCACACAGCACTGCCGGGTTAGTGCCATGCTAGAAATTACAGAATTATTTTCCCTAGCACCGGAAATGATGTGCGCTCAAAGCGGAACTACCGCTGGCGGCCACATTGGGCCGGCGGTAATTCCGGGTTGCCTCGCAGCAAGCCCATTGCCACGTTGCAACCCTTTAATAAAACGGCCCCTCAGTATGTTAACTTTAGGCTTTTGTTTATATGTCATAATTTGCAGCTCTGTCTGCTCTGTGCAGGTAACCTGCACAAAAATAAATTTTTTTTTCCCCCAAACAGAACAAATGCTCATTTCATTGATACTGATCATTTCAGAGATTTGGAGCAAAATGAATAGTTTTTTTGTTTTCTGATGGGTCCCTCCCCCTGATCCCCGTCTTACTGACTCAGAAAGAATATTGAAAAGATGCTGACAGTTATGGGGGATGGGTGACCTGCCACACTTTTAAAAAGCAGCTGCAACCACAGAAGGTTTACAGACTGTGAAAGCAGGGATTAATTATAGCAGAGCAGGAACGAGAATTTACCCGGTTCTCTTTCCCGCTCTGCACCATTCTCCCTCTCCTCTCTCCTCCCCACTTCCAACTAAAGTATCTCCAGTCTTGTAATTAACTGAAGCTTTTCTTTGAGGCTTATGATGTATTCCAAATTATATGCTCCTGTTAGGGGAATCGTGGTCATAGGTATGGCCACGAGAGGTGTGCAGTCCTCAATTTTTTGTTTAGTTTCCTGTATCATTCAAGGGAAATTTTGTCTGTTTGTTTTTTCTTTTGGGGGGTGGGGGCAACATCAGAAAAGGTGCTCACAACCAGGAAACAGTGTGTGTTCTTTGTGAGGTCTGTGTCCTCTTTCCAAAGAGTGTGTACTGTTGCTGACACAGGGGAAAAACTTCAGCTGGCTGAGGTTAGTGTTTTTGGGGGGGCCTCCCCCTGGCGTTATGTCCAAATATTCAATGCTGGGTCATGTCTGGGCACCGGCATTGAATATCCAGGTTTGTGTGACCGGCTATCCCTTATCCAGTCAAGTGCAATATTCAGCTCATAACTGCTTAAGCCAAATCGAATAAAGATAGGTTTGATTTGTCCAATTAACCTAGATGGTTAAGTGTTGATTATCAGCACTTAACTGCATAAGTGCCAACTTCACCCCTGGAGCACCCGTAAAATAGCCGTATTTCAGTTTAGTGGTCAGTGGCGTAACCAGACCCAGTATTTTGGATGGGCCCAGAGCCAACTTAGATGGAGCCATCCACGGCACGGCACCCCTTACCCCCCCCCCCCCCCCCCGAGATAGTTAAAAAATTATAGTTTTTTTCACCTACCCCACACCAACATCTCTCGTCCTCCATGGCGCCCCAGCATCTGACCGCCCGTCACTGAACCCCGTCCCTCCCTGTTGTACCTTACAGGCCTCCCCGGTGTCTGCAGTGATTCAATTATTGCTGCCTGTGCCAGCTCCACAGGCTTCCATCGGCCAGGTCCCACCAGACAGGAAATGATGAAAGCGAGGGCGGGACCCAGCTGACAGAAGCCTGCAGGGCCAATGCAGTCAGGAAAAATGAATCACTGCAGGCGCCGGGGATGCCTGTAACGTACACCAGGGAGGGATGGGGTTCAGTGACGGGCAGGCAGATGCCAGGACGCCGCAGAGGAGGAGAGATGTCGATGTGGGGTGCTGCTGCTGAGTGGGCCTGAGCCAAGAATGGATGGGCTTGTGCCCACCCAGGCCCACCCGTACCTACGACACTGTTAGTGGTTAGTATTCAGTGGCACTAACTGTTTTACTGCTGCTGAATATCAGCAGATAGCCCCAGATATTCAGTGCCAGGCCATGTCCGGGTATCAGCACTGGATATCCAAAGCTAATTTAAGTGGGGCTGGCCACCAGAGCTTATGTGGGTCCCAGCCGGTATTCAGCCAGGACATAAGACAGTTATGCGGGTCCTGGCTGAATATTTGCTGGGACCCACCTAACGTTTTAAAATTTTCCTCTCCCCTGAGCCCCCCACCACCACCACCACCAGAGGCAGCCCCTCTTTTTATAAGCATCATTTCTCCTCCTCATTCCACACCATTACCAACTCCCCCAACCCCCAAGATCTCAATAGACCCTCCAGGTCTACCTCCTTTTATTGGAGGTCCAGTGGGGGGCAATGGAGGTAGGAGCGAAGGCCACTCACTCCTACCCCTAGAGGCAGTTCCTTCAATATGGTTACCTCGACCTCTTGCAGCAGCTCGCAGTACTTGTGCAGTACTGTGAACTGCCATGAGAGATGATGGCAGCCATTTTGAAGGAGCTGCCATTAGGGGCAGGACGGAATGGCCTTTGCTCCTGCCTCCATTGCCCCCCACTGGAACACCAATGAGGAGGTGGCCCAGGGGGGACCTAGCAATTCCTTGGGGGTTCGTGGGGGCATTAGGGAGAGGGGAAGGAGTTAGTAATGGCATGGGATGAGATGGGGGAAGGAAACAAGGCAAGCTGCTGCAGAGGGCTGAAAAATTGAAAAACAAAGTTATGCAGGTGCAGCCCGATATTCAGTGCTGGTATCCACATAGCTAAGCAGCCTAATTTAGGACAGCTTTTGAGTTGTTCTTTAAATTCAGCCACTTACTACTACTACTACTACTTAACATTTCTAGAGCGCTACTAAGGTTACGCAGCGCTGTACAATTTAACAAAGAGAGACAGTCCCTGCTCAAAGAGCTTACAATCTAATAGACAAGTGAACGGTCGGTCCGATAGGGGCAGTCAAATTTGGGCAGTCTGGATTCACTGAACGGTAAGGGTTAGGTGCCGAACGCAGCATTGAAGAGGTGGGCTTTAAGCAAAGACTTGAAGACGGGCAGGGAGGGGGCTTGGCGTAAGGGTTCAGGAAGGTTGTTCCAAGCATAGGGTGAGGCGAGGCAGAATGAGCGGAGCCTGGAGTTGGCGGTGGTGGAGAAGGGTACTGAGAGGAGGGATTTATCCTGTGAACGGAGGTTACGGGCGGGAACGTAAGGGGAAATGAGGGTAGAGAGGTAGTGAGGGGCAGCAGACTGAGTGCATTTGTAGGTAAGAAGGAGAAGCTTGAATTGAATGCGGTATCCGATCGGAAGCCAGTGAAGTGACCTGAGGAGAGGGGTGATATGAGTATATCGGTTCTGGCGGAATATGAGACATGCAGCAGAGTTCTGAACAGACTGAAGGGGGGATAGATGGCTAAGTGGGAGGCCGGTGAGGAGTAAGTTGCAGTAGTCCAGGCGAGAGGTAATGAGAGCATGGACGAGAGTTCGGGTGGTGTGTTCAGAGAGGAAAGGGCGAATTTTGCTGATGTTAAAGAGGAAGAAGCGACAGGTCTTGGCTATCTGCTGGATATGCGCAGAGAAGGAGAGAGAGGAGTCAAAGATGACTCCGAGGTTGCGGGCAGATGAGACGGGGAGGATGAGGGTGTTATCAACTGAGATAGAAAGTGGAGGAAGAGGAGAAGTGGGTTTTGGTGGAAAGACGATAAGCTCGGTCTTGGACATGTTCAGTTTCAGGTGGCGGTTGGACATCCAGGCAGCAATGTCGGATAAGCAGGCCGATACCTTTGCCTGGGTCTCCGCGGTGATGTCTGGTGTGGAGAGATACAGTTGGGTGTCATCAGCATAGAGATGATACTGGAAACCATGAGATGAGATCAGGGAGCCCAGGGAAGAGGTGTAGATTGAGAAGAGAAGGGGTCCAAGGACCGATCCCTGGGGAACACCGATAAGGGGATGGGGGTGGAGGAAGATCCATGAGAGTGAACTTTGAAGGTGCGGTGGGAGAGATAGGAGGAGAACCAGGAGAGGACAGAGCCCTGGAACCCAAATGAGGACAGTGTGGCAAGAAGTAAGTCATGATTGACAGTGTCAAAAGCGGCGGATAGATCCAGGAGGATGAGGATGGAGTAGTGGCCTCTGGATTTGGCAAGGAACAGGTCATTACAGACTTTAGAAAGTGCTGTTTCTGTCGAGTGAAGAGGGCGAAAACCGGATTGAAGCGGATCAAGGATGGCATGAGAGGAGAGAAAATCAAGGCAGCGGCTGTGGACTGCGCGCTCAAGTGTCTTGGAGAGGAAGGGTAGGAGGGAGATGGGGCGGTAGTTGGAGGGACAGGTAGGGTCTAGTGATGGTTTTTTGAGGAGTGGCGTGACTACAGCATGCTTGAAGGTGTCGGGGACAGTTGCAGTGGAGAGAGAGAGGTTGAGGATATGACAGATGGAGGGGGTGATAGTAGGAGAGATGGTGTTAAGTAAGTTGGTGGGGATGGGATCAGAGGAACAAGTGGTGCATTTTGAGGAGGAAAGAAGGCAGGCGGTTTCCTCCTCGGAGATATCAGGAAAGGAGGAGAAGGAGGTCTGGGTTGGTTGGTTGAGGGAGAGGGTTGAAGGGTGAAGAGGAGGAGGTGGCTTGGTAGTGAACTCAAGGTTGATCTTTTGCACCTTGTCGCGGAAGTAGTCAGCCAGTGATTGAGGAGAGAGTGACGGGGGGGTTGGCACTTAGGTATGTGGGTGCCAACACTGAAGATCAGGCTGCACCAGCATACACCCCTCCCCTCCTCTCCCCCACCCCATCTAATTCCATTACTAAATAAAACACCCCCCCCCCCTGAATGCCCCCACCAAACCAAAATGCAGAAAATATTTTAGTCTGAATTTATTAATTGGAATATGTCAGCTTTGGTAAATGTGCATCTCTGATATCTTGCATTTCCGTTTTCTATTTCTTTAGCATTGCGGTACATGCAGAGTCAGGTTTTTTGAAGTTTTTAGTTCAGTGTTTTGCTTTGAAATCTCTTTTTACTGATCTGTGGCCCCTTGTTTCAAATTTGTTGAGGGTCTGTCTGTGTTTTGTGCACGTGATGAAAGTGTGATATTTGGCTAGCATGCATTTTCTGTGAGGTATTCTCCAAGCTGAAGAGCCTTAACCTTCTCAGCCTTTTCTCATAGGGAAATCGTTCCATTCCCTTTTATTTTCGTCGCCCTTCTCTGCACCTTCTCTAATTCCTTTATATCTTTTTTGAGATGCGGCGACCAGAATTGGACACAATACTCGAGGTGCGGTCGCACCATGGAGCGATACAACGGCATTATAACATCCTTGTGTTTGTTTTCCACCCCTTTCCTAATAATACTCAACATTCTGTGCAGTCTACCAGAAGTAACAGCATAAAGACATTTAGGAAAACCTAGAGCCCTTTCCTGTAAAAATGTTAAATGGTGAGGATGGATATTTCAGTAATGGTTTGTATCTACAAACTGCTGCATGTTCCAAATTTACTCCTAGAGTTTGTGAAGCTTCCATATACCGTTCAACAATGTTGTGTTAGTAGTAAACTAGACAGTGCATATTTTCTAGTGAAAAAGGTGATGGTACTCAAATGCCAGACCACCCTTCAGGGGTGGGGTGGTCACTGATGTACCCACCACACAATAGCAAGGCCCCCTGCAGCCAGTTACAGAATCTATGACAAGACAGAATTGGTATGTAGAGCCTGAGCTCGTTCATTAAAACTTGGGGACCATGGGTCACTTTTAGCAGACAATAGAAAAGGTGCCGGTACTCAGTACCCCCAAGTACCCCCTCAAAAAAAGCCCTGAAACTAGGACATGATTGTCTAAGTCATATTGCATGACACAGATAAGGGCCATGAGGTCTATCTAGTCTGCCCAAACTTCTTCCTTTTGTAGTATCATATGCCACAGTATGTCAAAATGCTACCAGCATTAATTCATAATCGAGGTTCTATTTTCATTTTTATGAACTCTTTAACCTCCACTTACTCTCGGGGCTCTATTTACTAAACATCGTTATAGGCACATTAATGTTTTTAACGCGCATTAACCATGTACATGCCTACAATATCCCTATAGGCACCAAGCGCGCACGCTAAGTGTGGGTGTGCTAAAAACACTAACACACCTTAGTGGAGGCTTGCTCTGGAGTGGGGGAGTGGCCTAGTGGTTAGAGCACCGGTCTTGCAATCCAGGGGTGGCCAGTTCAAATCCCACTGCTGCTCCTTGTGATCTTGGACAAGTCACTTAACCCTCCATTGCCTCAGGTACAAACTTAGATTGTGCACCCTCCTGGGACAGAGAAATATCCAGTGTACCTGAATGTAACTCACCTTGAGCTACCACTGAAAAAGCTGTGAGCAAAATCTAAATAAATAAATAGTCAATAGGGCTCTTGGTTTTTAATTGCAAATAGCAGTTGCTTCAACCCTACTCTGTGCAATTCATGGCAAGAGAGGTATGAGATCTTTAAAATCATGAGGGGATGTGGAACAAATAGCTAGGAATGTGTTATTTACTCTGCAAGGAGGAAAACTTCAAAGCAACATCAGTATTTTTTTCACAGAAAGGGTGCTCTTCCAGGGAAGATGGTGGGGGGAAGGGAAAGGGAATGGGACTTGATATGCTGCCTTTCTGTGGTTTTTGCAACTATATTCAAAGTGGTTTGCATAGTATATACAGGTACTTATTTGTAACTGGAGTATTGGAGAGTTAAGCAACTTGTCCAGAGTCACAAGGAGCTGCAGTGGGAATCAAGCCTAATTCCCCAGGATCAAAGTCCACTGCACTAACCACTATGCTACTCCTCAACTGTACACGCCACAGTGTAGTGATAGAATTCAAAAAGCTGTGGGACAAACACAGAAGATCTTTATACGGCAAGAGGATGCAAAACAAAATATGGACTAATTCCACTCAAAGCAAAACCTAAATGGCTTTCACACTTTTATAACAAAAAAAGAGGTGTATGTATGTGGGGGGGGGGGGGGGGTAACCTGCCTGCAGCGGCAGTTACAACCCTAAGAACAAAGGAGGAGGGGGTAACTGCATACGACACAAGGTACCAGTGCCGTAGCGAGGGCGGCTGACACCCAGGGCGGTTCGCCACTGCACCCCCCCCCCCCCCGGGTGCAGCACAGCGCACCCCCCTCGGCGCGCACGCACCCCCCCCCCCAGAGCGCATTCTTACCAAAGGGGGTGGGTGGGAGAGCCGCTCTGCCCCGAGTGCACGTCGCTGGGAGCTGCGTCGGCTCCGCTGGTTCCCTGCTCTCTCTGCCCCGGAACAGAAAGTAACCTGTTCCGGGGCAGAGAGAGCAGGGAACCAGTGGAGCCGACACCCTCCCAGCGGCGTGCACCCGGGGCGGACCGCCCCACCGCCCCCCCCCCCTTCCTACGCCACTGCAAGGTACAAATCTGGCTACCTTTTGGGCAGATTCAATGGACCATGCTGTTCTTTATCTGGTATCATTTACTGTCTTGCTGTTTAATTTCTCAACTCAGTGCACAATTAAGCTGAGGAATTCATTGTTGGAAGATGTAGTCAAGGTAGTGAGCACAGATGGGCTAAAAAGAGTTTTGATAAGTTCCTGGAGGAAAAGTCCACAATCCATTATTAACAACCAAGATTTGAAGAAAGCCACTCAACTCTAAAATGAAAATACTCAAATCTTGTAAATCAGATATTTTTCTTTGTCTCAGTTTTAACTTGAATCCATACCAGCACTTGCTAAGAAGGAGGGAAAATTCTCCAGAACAGGCTTTACCTGGAATAAACTCTGTCAAGCCTTAATATCTATGATAGGCACTAAAAAAAAACCTTCCTTAAAGTCTTTTTAAATTTGTGCATCAAAAATCATAGAGTGTACTTTACATCAGCAAACCATAAAGAATGCATTCACTCAGCAAATATTCATGGAAAAAAACAGTACTTATCTTAGAGAATTTTTAAATATAGCTGAACGGCTTATTTCCTCCACTGATTCCTGGAAGTGAGCAAGAATGAATAGATCTACTTTTTTGGGATTCTGCTGGATACTTGTGGCCTGAATAGGCTGCTGATGGAGACAAAATGCCAGGCTCACTATACCTTTGGTCTAATTCAATAAGGCACTTCTTATGCTCCAATGCTCCACAGACAGAGGGTAATTTCATAAAGTCAAGCCTAGTTAATGTGCACTTTCAGACGCCTATTTTAAGCCTCTTTTGTAAAGTCAAGTATGTCCCTATATTGACATAAAATACCAGCAAAGATACAAAAGAATGTGGTACATCTTAGCATTAGCACTTATACCAGCTCCAGCACCAGTGTATCTATTAGCCTGTAGATTCAGCACATATGCATATAATTTAAGGAATTTTATAATCTGTGGCAGTCCTCAGGACACACCCAGCCATTCAGGTTTTCAGGATACGCATATTGAAAGTGCATGAGATAAATTTGCATGCACTGCTTCCATGATTATTATTATTATTATTATGACATTTATATCCCACATTATTCCGCAGCACGTAAAAGGCTGCCTTTTGTTTAAGAAGTGAACCACTTACCACGCAGCCATTTCAGGGGGGAGCACTTACCACCACCCATTGAGGTGGTGCTAAGGACGCCTGTGCTTACTAGGCGGTAACCGGGCAGCGCACGGCACTGCACAATTACTGCCAAGTAAACACCGGTGCTACAAAAATAATAAATATTTTTGCAATGCCAGAAATGGTGCATGCTGGGGGTGGGAACTACCACTGGGCTGCTGCAGTAGCCCAGTGGTAGTTCCGGAATAATGAGTGGTAAGCCCGCATTGGGTTTACCGCCGCTTAGTAAAAGACCCTCTGAGTGAAAAAATATTTCCTCCTGTGGATTGTAAGCTCCTTGAGCAGGGACTGCCCTATGTTAAATTGTACAGCACTGCGTAACCCTAGTAGCGCTTTAGAAATGTTAAGTAGTAGTTTGCTTTAAAAGTATTTCCATGTAAGTTCCTTGAGTGTCTTTGCACTTTTTGAAAGAGTAAAAAATCGATTTCCATTTACCCATTCTACACCACTCTGCATTTTGTAGACCTCAATCATATCCCCCCTCAGCCATCTCTTTTCCAAGCTGAAGAGTCCTAACCTCTTCAGCCTTTCCTCATATGAGAGGAGTTCCATCCCCCTTAACATTTTGGTCACCCTTCTTTGAACCTGTTCTAATTCTGCTATATCTTTTTTAAAGATACAGTGCCCAGAATTGCACACAATACTCAAGGTTTGGTCGCACCGTGGAGCGATACAGAGGCATTATAGTATTTTCGATCTTACCATCCCTTTCCTAATAATTCCTAGCATCCTGTTTGCTTTTTAGGCTGCCACTGCACACTAGACAGATTTCAGTGTATTGTTTTTCTTGAGTGCTGATCCCTAGCATCAAGTAACTATGATTTGGATTATTCTTCCCAATGTGTATCACTTTGCATGAGTCCACACTAACTTTCATCTGTCATTTGGATACCCAGTTTTCCAATTTCCTAAGGTCTTCCTGCGATTGTTCACAGTCTGCATGTGTTTTAATACTTCGAATAGTTTTGTGTCATCTGAAAATGTAATCACCTCACTTATTCCAGATCATTTATAAATATGTTAAATAGCACTGATCCCAATACAGATCCCTGTGGCACTCTCCCTGTCTCCTCAGCTCGAAACCTTGGGGTCATCTTTGACCCTTCTCTGCTCATATCTAGCAGACCGCCAAGACCTGTCGTTTCTTTCTTTACAACATCCGTAAAATCCGCCCCTTTCTTTCCGAGCACTCTACCAAAACCCTCATCCACACCCTTGTCACCTCTCGTTTAGACTACTGCAATCTGCTTCTTGCTGGCCTCCCACTTAGTCACCTTTCCCCTCTCCAGTCGGTTCAAAACTCTGCTGCCCGTCTCATCTTCCGCCAGGGTCGCTTTACTCATACTACCCCTCTCCTCAAGACCCTTCACTGGCTCCCTATCCGTTTTCGCATCCTGTTCAAACTTCTTCTACTAACCTATAAATGTATTCACTCTGCTGCTCCCCAGTATCTCTCCACACTCGTCCTTCCCTACACCCCTTCCCGTACACTCCGCTCCATGGATAAATCCTTCTTATCTGTTCCCTTCTCCACTACTGCCAACTCCAGACTTCGCGCCTTCTGTCTCGCTGCACCCTACGCCTGGAATAAACTTCCTGAGCCCCTACGTCTTGCCCCATCCTTGGCCACCTTTAAATCTAGACTGAAAGCCCACCTCTTTAACATTGCTTTTGACTCGTAACCACTTGTAACCACTTGCCTCCACCTACCCTCCTCTCTTCCTTCCCGTTCACATTAATTGATTTAATTTGCTTACTTTATTTATTTTTTGTCTATTAGATTGTAAGCTCTTTGAGCAGGGACTGTCTTTCTTCTATCTTTGTGCAGCGCTGCGTATGCCTTGTAGCGCTATAGAAATGCTAAATAGTAGTAGTAGTAGTTATTTATGGCAGCATTTGTATCCTGACAAAGCAGCAAACAGGGAATAACCCCATACGGAGAAGACAAAGTGGAGTACAAGTTGACACAAGGACCAGCCAACGAAGGGAATGTTGGTTAGGATACTTTATTCTATGCAAGAGAAACACTTGACCCAACACGGGCTGTATTTTGGTGGATACAACCACCTACCTCAGGAGCCACCAAAATTCTACTGACACAAAAAAATAGAAACATATCATAATATGAAAAATATAAAACAATAATAACATTAACACTGGAAACATGATAAAATCACAGTGGACTGTGTAAAATGGCAGATTAGTGCAACAAAGAAAAATATGAAAATATGCAAAGGCAGATGTATAACAAAGGAGATGTAAAATAATAAACCTTTGAAAAACAAAGATTACTCTTGTGACTGGTACAGTAAGAAGCTGAGCACAGCAACAGTATCTAAGAAAGGGTAAATTGAACATAGTTGCAAACTGTAATCGTATGTAAAAAGGAACCTAAAAAAGGGGAAAAAACACTTTCCCGCTTGGAAATAATGTTACTTAAGTGTTACTTAAGAACCACATCTAAATAAAACAAGTCAATAGTCACTATTATAAAAACGTTCTGGAACAAAAAGCTCGAAAAGAAAAGATATCTGTTTGAAAACATCACGGAGCAGATCATAATGAACGCTAAAATAGCAAGTGTTAAACCCATCTGTAAAAACGCTAAAACATAAGTGGTTCGATGTGGCTTACAAATTTAACATAAAACATCAACAACCTATTCAATTCTAGTACAACAAAATAATCTAATTAAAAAACAGTTTCAAAACTGGAATAATTAAACTTCAGTTCCTATCATAATGAAATTTAAAAAAGGAAGCTTTTAAATGTTTACAGAATCTTAAATATTCATACATACTTCTTAATTCTTTGGGGTAATGAATTCCACAGTCTCGTACATTGGTAGGAAACCCCTGCTGAGTACACTGATTTATATAATATTTCCTGACAGCTTGGGTAATGAAGAGTCAAATAATTTCTCATTCCTGTTTTTGCATTCCTCAATGGTAGATTGACCAATTCCCTCAAATATACTGGAGCAGTTCCAAAGACAAACTGATACACCAGGATAAATAATTTAAATGCAATACGCGCTTTGATAGGAAGTCAGTGCAAAGCTTGCAATAATGGGCTTGCTCTGTCAAAACGTGACTTCCTAAAAATTAACCTTGTAGCCACATTCTGTCCTGTTTGCAATTTGTTTTCAGAACTTGCTCCCTACAGCCAGCATAAACTCTCTTACAATAATCCACGTAAGTCAATACCATTGTCTGTACCAGCATGCGAAACACTTCTCTGGGAAAATATCCACTAATTCTTCGCAATTTCTACATCATTTGAAACATTCTAGATATCACCATTGCGGGCTGTTTTTCAATGGTCAGTTTCTGATCTAGGATAATTCCTAATACCTTCAGAATTTTCAGAATGGAATACATGATTCCATCAATGATAATATTGCAGTAGGTGACATTACAGTAATGAAATTTACCACTGAAAACTGTGTTTTTTCTCTGTTCAGTTTCAACTTAAATGCTGTCGCCCAAGACTCCATAATGTTTGCCCCCAAACTGATCAAATTCATAATTTCATTGAATTCTTTATCAACGGGAATGTATATAGACACATCGTCTGTATATATGAAGGAATGGAAGCTCTTTTTTGCAGATGTCCTCACAAGTGGTATCATCATTATATTAAACAGTATGGGTGAGGTGGGGGATCTTTGTGGGACTCCACAGGCAGCTTTTCAGGAAGATGATATTTGTCCACCTTCACTTGGTATGATCTAGATGTAAAAAAAAAAAACAAAAAAAAACGAGCACTTCTCCACCAATCCCAATTACATCTACCAACCTTAATAGAATTGATGATCTACCATAGGCTTACCATATGGCTCCAGAAAAAGGAGGACAGATTGAGCCAGTCTGGGTTTTACTTCCATTGCTTTCAATGGAAGCAAATCCCGGACTGGATCAATGTGTCCTCCTTTTTCTGGACACACATAGTGAAGAGTGACTAGTCAAAGGGGAAAATGTTTCATACACCTGTTGCAAAACTGTAACACTTCATATGCACACAGCACAAAAAGTAATCATTGACATAACCCCCCCCCCCCCCAAAAAAAAAAAAAAAACATTTTTAGTGTATTTTTTCTACTGAACTATGCCAAAAAAAATTTTTATATTTTTTTGCTTTTTTACAAACAACAGCACGCTAAAGTCAGAAAATAAAAAAACTTATCTGAAACACGCTGTCCAGTTCACTTAAACAGTGGTACACCCTAGTTTCCAAAATAGACGAGTGTTCGGTCCTGCACACTTGTCTATTTTGGAAACTGGGGTGTACCACTGTTTATGTGAACTGGACTGCACGCTTCAGATAAGTTGTTTATTTTCTGATTTTAGTGCGCTGTTGTATGTAAAAAAGCAAAAAAATATTGAAAAATTTTTTGGGCATAGTTTCAAAATGACCGCCGAGAGTTGAAGCAGCCTCGCAAGACTTCAACTCTCGGCGGCCATTTTGAAACGCCGAGAGCCGGACTCACAGGATGCAGGGCAGCTGGCAGCAGCGCTCCAGGCAGGAAAGAGGGGGCTCTTTCCTGCCCTGAAGAGGTACCTCTAGACCACCAGGGATAGTAGAGTAAAGACACTGTTGGAAACAGGATACTGGGCTAGATGCACTATTGGTATGACCCAGTATGGCTATTTTTATGTTCTAATGTAGCATTGAGATGTTTCCAGTTTTGTATTTAGCTATAAAATTGATTAAGGACAAGCATAATATAGATTCTTACTAAAATAGGGTAAAGGAATCCAGACATTGGTCTATACTGCAGACATTATATCAGCCTGATGCACAATCCAGAATATATGGTCTGAAAAATTGCAATCAAGAGTAATACATTTCTCAAATTATTTTCTAATATATAAACTTCATTTCATGTAATATCATTTCCCTACTAATACTACAAGCTGACCCTTGTGCTTGAGAACAATCACTGCAGGTTTCTTTCTCATAGAATCTAGCCTCTCCATGCCACAAGTTTGATTAAAACGCTGCATCTTCTTCATACCCAACAGACCTTGGACATTGTTTAGAATCACCTAGATAGTATCCAAGCCAGAATATATATAACAAGCCTTTGACCACCTAGGTGCTGTCTGATTAGTGCTGAGGCAGTCCGGGGTGGAGCTTGGGCAGAACCAGTACTGAACTGGTCAGGGCCGCTGAGAGACAAAGCCGGACCCGGGGCAAACAAGGGGCCTGCCATTGCCCTCCGCCCCGCTCCTCCCACTCCCGTTGCCCAGTGACGATCCTAGGTCGGCTGCCACCTGGGGCCGATCGCTGATGCACCCCTCCCCCCCCGGGTGCAGCACGACACCCCCCCTCCCAGCGCATCCACCCCCCCCCCCCCCGGGTGCACACCGCTGGAGGGGTGCAGAGAGCAGCCATGCACCTGTCAGCTCCGCTGGCTCCCTGCTCCCACTGCCTCGGAACAGGAAGTAACCTGTTCCGGGGCAGAGGGAGCACAGAACCAGCGGAGCCAACAGGCGCGCGGCTGCTCTCTGCACCCCTCCAGTGGTGTGCACCCGGGGCATACTGCCCCCACCGCTCTGCCCTTGGTATGCCGCTGCCGTTGCCCCACCCTTATTTTGGTAAAAATTGAGGCCCCCCCCCCCCATACCTTTTAAAACAGCAGTTTTTTTGCTGGCAGCGAGCATGAGCAGCCAGTGACTGATACACACTGCTCCCGCTGGCCCCACAGCCTTCCCTCTGGTGTGTTCCCACCTATGTGGAAACAGGAAATTGTGTCACGGAAGGTTGTGGAGCTGGCACAAGCAGAGTGCATCAGTTTCTGGCTGCCGGCGGAGAACTGCTGTTTTAAAAAGTATGGGGAGGGGGGCCTCAATTATTACAAAAATGAATCAGCCAGCATTAACGCGGGGCCCTCCTTGCAGGCCTAGCCCGGGGATCTTGCCCCCCCCCCCCCCCCCCGCTCTTGGTGGCACTGGAACCGGTTAGTGGTGATATTCAGTCCGCTAACTGGTTAAGTAAGTGAATAAAGTTAGGACAACAAAAAGGTTTGTCAAGCTAACCATGCACTGGTCTGAATATTGGCCGGTACACGGTTAGATTGGAGTGGAGGAGTGGCCTAGTGGTTAGAGCACTAGCCTTGCAATCCAGAGGTGGCCAGTTCAAATCCCGCTGCTGCTCCTTGTGATCTTAGACAAGCCACTTAACCCTCCATTGCCTCAGGTACAAACTTAGATTGTGAGTCCTCCTGGGACAGAGAAATATCCAGAGTACCTGAATGTAACTCACCTTGAGCTACTACCGAAAAAGGTGTGAACAAAATCTAAATAAATAAATAGATTCCAGGTGAGCACTGTAACCTGGTTATTCAATGCCAGTGCCCGGACACAGGGTCACCGAGAGACCCAGCCGGACCCGGGGCAGGACTGGACCACTGCACCCCCCACTCGAGCTGTTGCGCCACCCCCCCACACACATTCAGGACTGCTGCCGCACCAACCTGCACCACCCGCCCCTTACTGACTGCTGCTGTCTTCTCCTGCTCCTGCTGCGCATGTCATCCAGAACCCAGATGATTACATTAACACAATAGCTCATTAATACAATCATCCGGGTTCTGGGCTGCACGCAACAGGAGAGAGACCAACCAACCTCTTTCAGAGACAGACCCGTCCTGGAAGCAGGCAGGAAGGAGCTTGCCTGTGCTGGGAGGCTGGGCCCCGGGAATCATGCCCCCCTTGCCCTCCCCCCCCCCCCCTCGGCGGCCCTGCCCAGACATGACCCAGTATTGAATAGCCAGGCCCAGGCCCAGTTCACCATAGTGTTTTTTTAAGTAAATCTAGCTCTAAGTTCTGTAGGAAGCATACACAATACATCAGCCTGTATCTGTCTATTTACCTACCCTCTATCTCTGTTTTCTCTAAAAATATTTTGATTATATCGCAGCCATTGGAAGCCCTAGTGATTCACAAACACAATCCTGTCATTTTTGCAGTTAGACTGGTAGTACTTTTTGCAATAGGTGAGTGTGATTTTTCCACTGAAGTTTATTGATTGGAATGATGTAGGGAAGCGAATGGCTGACTTCTAATGAGGGTGTCACCCTTGAGATGAGGCTGAGTTGAAAAAAAAGGTATGTGTACATTTGTCTTTCGAAGACTACTCTGTCTGATTGCTTTTCAGAGAAGAAATTATTCCTTTAACTTGTTACAAGGATCTCTCCTGGGTTTTCACAAAGCTGCTGACCGCAGCACAAGTTAGCAGTAGAACAGAGAACTATGATTGCTAGCACACGAGGCCCTCCTCAATCCAGCTGCAAAACTGGCTGGCTTAGCATTTTCCTCCAAAATCAGAGAACAGCACATTTACCAGACGTACAGAGCCTGCGAGTGGTCGATTATAGACTCGCATTGCCACTTTCATACAATAATCCTTTTCCAAATTGGAAAGCTTTTCCTTCTCTCCTCTTGCTCATATATAGTATTTGTTAAATCAGACTTTTGAGTTTCCTAAGATCTAGTGTCAAGTAAGATATACAATTTTTTTTTTGTTACATTTGTACCCCGCACTTTCCCACTTATGGCAGGCTCAATGCAGCAGGCAATGGAGGGTTAAGTGACTTGCCCAGAGTCACAAGGAACTGCCTGTGCCAGGAATTGAACTCAGTTCCTCAGTTCCCCAGGACCAAAGTCCACCACCCTAACCACTAGGCCACTCCTCCATTCTATTTGGTTAGGAATAAATTACCAAGAAAAAGTTTATGAAATAAGCTTTGTATAATACCTCAGAGATTTAGGTGACGCTCGCTTCACAGTGCCAAGGGTCTTGGTTGGGGGCCAGATGTTTCCAGTTGTCCTTGCATCAGCTGCAAGGCACACAAATTAAAGGGAACATACATCTCGTCAGGGGCAGACTGACCAGGCAACTGGGCATGCTCAAGGGCCCAGAGGCCCTAGAGGCCTAGAGGATCTCTACCCCCCCCCCCCCCCCCCCGCACACTACAACCCCACTGAGCCTCAGTGGGCCTTCTCTGGTCCCACTTTGAAGGACCCTGGTGGTCTAGTGGCCTCTGTGGGGGCAGGAAAGAATCCCACTCACTAGACTACCAGGGTCCTTCAAGGTAGGACTGGGGAGGGCCCACTGAGGCTCAGGGGTCTGTAGTGTGTGGGAAGGGGGCAGCAACTGCAGTGGTTAGGGAGGGCAGTGCAGCGGTGGGATGATGGGCAGCAGCCAGTGGGGGGGCCCAATTACTTTTACTGCCCAGGGCTCAGGTCACTTTCAGTCTGACCCTGCCTCTCTTCTGTTGATATACATTTAGTGTTGATATTATTATTTTTTGTTGATATCATGTCTTGTATTAAAATTATTATTTTATTGCATGCATATTTAATCTGAATGTTTTTAACTGATATTGATTTGATATTATATTTTATTGTATTATGTTTTTAGATTTGATCTGTTTTTATTTTATATGATGTGATAATGTTTTTAGATATGTTTTATTATCAAATATACAATGTGATGTTTATGTTTTACTCATTATGTATTTTTATTTTGTAGTTTTTTTTACCCCTGACACAGCCTGAGGGCGAAACGTGGTCACGTCGGGTAACTTGTAATAAACCACTTCTTCTGTTACCCTCATGTTCTATTTTTTTGTCTTTTTTGATCTGCTTTTTTTCTTTTGATTTGCTATTTCTGTGGCAGATCTTTGCCTTTTTTTGTTTCTGCCTATTTGGACACCAACATTGAATATTTGTGTCATTGGCAGATCTGGAATTTATTCAGTACTGGTATCCTCTCAGCTACTGGGCAAAGATAGAACTGTTATTTTTGTTCTCCTATCTGCCTGGTTAGCTATGTGGGCACTGACACTGAACATCACATTACCTACAAATCATTCAGTAGAGGTCGACCAAATTTTGGTTTTGGTTACGGTTATGGTGCCGTAACTGGCCCCAAATCCTTTTTCTGTCTGGTTTCAGTTTCAGCTGAAACCAACCATGTGTTTTCAGTGGAAGCCGAAAATTTGTCTGGTTTGTGTCCTTCTCCCCCTCTGAAAAAGAGTTGCCTTTCCCCCAGCCCACCTGTAGGTGCCCCCCTTGGTCCTATCTTATAATCCCTGGTGGCCTAGGGATGTAATCATGGCAGGACCATCTCTAACCGGGAAGTGACAGACGGCGGAAACGGAGCAGGTCAAAACCCCCATGCCGATCAGTAGTAGGATCGCGCCTGTGAATAGCCACTGTAGGACAGCCTGGGCAAGACAGTAGTCACTCCTGCCCATGCTGGCTCTGGTCTCAAAATGGCTGCCATGACATCTAGTAGCAATCTCAGGAGACTGCTGCAAGAGGTCGTGGCAGCCATTTTGAGAGTAGAGCTGACATGGGCAAGAACAACTGGGGATCACTCCTGCCCTGACAGAATCATACTAGACCACCAGGGATTGTAAAGTAATCCGGGGAGGGGGGGGGGGGCTACTCTTTACATTCTTTTTTGTGTGTGTGTAATGTGATTGCAAGTAATGCAGCTGTGATCTTCCATAGTAGATTATATGGTAAATAGAGTGCTTTTGATACAAAAGTGTAGCAGGAATTTAAGCAACTTAGGAATTAGTCTTTCTATGGAGATATGACATCAGCTGTCACTCCAAATGTGGTGCAAAGTCAGCCATTGTAAAAGCACTGTGGCTTTTAGTTTCAGTTTTCCTTAGCTGAGATTCATGTGTGTGGAGGCTATTTTGCTTGGAGGTAAAATATGATCTTTCATTAGTTAAATTATCTCTATATAATAATTTGTCAATCTGCCTTCCTGGCTGGCTGGCTGGCTGGCTGGGTTCGTAGCAGCATGCAAATGAGCTTATGTTAGCTCGTCTCCAGCGTTCCCTTCCCTCTAAGTGTCCCGCCCTCACGGAAAGATCAAATGACGTCAGAGGAGGGCGGTACACTGAGAGGGAAGGAAAGGGAAGGCTGGAAGCGGTGCGAGCCTGCTGCCGCTGTGATCTGAGGGAAGGAAAGGGGAGGCTGGAGGCAAAGGAAAGGGAAGGTTGGAGGCGACACAAGCCAAGCCTGCTGCCGCTGCGACCTGAGGTAAAAGGAAAGTTTTAAAAGCAGGGCGGCAGGAAGGAAAAGAGGGCTGTTGTGGGAGACAAGGGCGGGCAGGTGAGGGCTGGGGTTGAACTCGACCTTGGGTGCTTAAAAGGGGGGCAGGTGGGGACTGGGGTGAGTCACTGGACATGGATGGGATGGGAGGGGAGAGGACAGGAGAATTGCTGGACATGGATGGGAGGGGAGGGGAGAGGAGAATGGCTGGACATGGAGGGAAGGGGAGAAGAGAGGAGAATTGCTGGACATGGATGTGATGGGAGGGGAGAGGAGAATGGCTGGACATGGAGGGAAGGGGAGAAGAGAGGAGAATTGCTGGACATGGATGTGATGGGAAGGGAGAGGAGAATGGCCGGACACGGAGGGGAGGGGAGGGGAGAGAGGAGAAATCGCTTAGATGAGAGTCACTGGACATGGATTGGACTGGATGGGATGGGAGGGGAGGGGAAAATTGCTGGACATGGAGGGGAGGACAGGGGAGAGAGGAGAAATTGCTTAGACGGTAGCCTTCCTAGGGCCTGTTTCATTTTTCACTACCAGCTGGCCAGATCAGCAAAGTTTAATTGGGTAGGAGTCTCTTCAGCCCAGTTAAACCTTTTTGAATATCAACCCCTACTTCTTTACCACATGCCGACATGCATTATGCGTTATTACTTAGAGCAAGTCCCATGTTATGCAATAGAATCTGTTTACTAACAACATGCATTAACAGTGTCAATATATGTTAATGCATATAGCACACTTATATAAGTACGTAAGTATTGCCATACTGGGAAAGATCAAAGGTCCATCAAGCCCAGCATCCTTATCTGGAGATAGAGGCAGGAAGTATTTCAATGGTTAACCCAGGTGGAGTCTAGAATAAGTTATTTACCCCCCTCCCCTCCAACCGCAGATATTCAGTGGGAGTTAACCGGTTATCTCCCTCTGAATATCCCAGTTAGTGGCTATATGGCATGACATAGCCAGTTAGGCGTGGATATTCAGCATTTAACCGGCTATGTTGAACGGTCAAAATAGGCCACTTAAATAACAGGCCTATCTTTCACCACTAAAACGTTAATCGGTTAGAGCTGAATATCGGCATCGCTGGTTAAATTTTTAGCGGCCAAAATAAACCCAGATGTTCAATGGCAATCGCTGGATACAGCCTGGCATTGAATATTGGGGTTTAACGCCGGTGGTGGACAGCAAACGTGCTTCCCGCCACTGGCTGAATATCTGGCCCATAATCCTTTTTTGCCAATTCTGTCTCCATTTTAGGCATAGATTAATTAAGCCTGGGCTGGATCATGGAAAGCCAAGGTCCAAATATCCCAGAAATTAAACTTCTTACCAGGAACGGACTGACAGTGATCTGGGCCACCAGGGATTAAGGGTCACAGACCCCTATCCCAGAGGCATAGCCGGACTCAGTATTTTGGATGGGCCCAGAGGTAAATTGGATGGGCCTTTCCATGCGCACATGCACCCTCCCCCCCAACCACACACCACAAATATCTTCCACATAAGAGGGTTTTTTTTTTCACATACTCCACATCTTCTCCCTCTCCTCTGCGGCGTCCCAGCATCTGCGCGCCAGTCTCTGAACTGTGTCCCTCTCTGATGTCGGTACAGGTGTCCTCGCTGCTTGGGCCGGCCCTGCAGGCTTCCATCTGCCACGTCCCGCCCTCGCTGATGTCACTGCCTGTTTTCTGTCTGGCTTCTCTATTGCCCTAATGATCAGTCCGTCCGTGCTTCTTACCAGTCTTAACAGGGTCAGTGGTTCCCAAATATTTTCATTCAGGGGCCACTAAGAGATTCCAACAAAGTCACAGACCCTCCTGAAAAATGAAACGAGTACAAACTTTGAAACCAAATAATGATACTTCCGGTGTTATAAACATTGTGCTGATTGTTTAAAAAGAATGCAAACTGCTGCCTCGCTGTTCTCTGTAGTTCTTTTGACTCTTCCGGATGAGTGCCCATGATAAAGCAGTAGCTTAAGATTCAGCTGCAACTCTTCTGGGACCCACTAGAGGGTCAATATCCACAGTTTGGGAGCCACTGATCTAGAAAGATAATGTACAAAGCTTGTGCAGTTGTACAGAGACTGTTGGAGAGCTGAGAGCAACAAAAATGAGATAACATCTATAACTGACTGTGGCATAACTTTTAGCTCATTCATCATACATAAGAGATTTTGATTTTCATGGTGTGTTAATAAAGTTTTTTTTGCAGGGGTCCTACACAGTGGCGTCGCGAGGGCAGCTGACACCCGGGGCGGGTCGTCGCTGTGCACCCCCCCCCCCCCGGGTGCAGCGTGGCGCACCCTCCCCCCTCCGGAGCGCAACCCCCCCCCCAAGAAGAACATACCTGGAAGGAGGTGAGGGGCGGGCGGGAGAGCCAATCCGCCGAGTGCACGCCGCTGGGGGGGTGTCAGCGCCTCGCTGGTTCCCTGCTCTTTCTGCCCCGGAACAGGAAGTAACCTGTTCCGGGGCAGAGAGAGCAAGGAACCAGCCAGCGAGGCGCCGACACCCCCCTGCGGCGTGCACCCGGGGCGGACCGCCCCTCCGCCCCCCCCCCCTTCCTACGCCACTGGTCCTACATCTTTGTATTTTAGCAGAGTTGGATGTTTTCAGTGAAAAGGCCAAGAAAGGAACATCTTCAGCATATAATGCAGGGGCATTTTCAATATGACATCTGAGTCAGGCTATAGCCATTTTTGAAACTGCGAATTATAGCGTAAATTAATTGTCTTAGCAAGCAAATTGTTGATTACAGCACTTAACAAGCAGCAATGAGCACTAATTGACAATAATTGGAATTTATGCGCTCAACTCACTAACCGTTTATTTTCGAAAGTGATGGGCACCCAGATTTCGACCCAAATCGGGAGATAGGCGCCCATCTCGCAAAGGCGCCAAAATCGGTATAATCGAAAGCCGATTTTGGGCGTCTTCAACTGCAGTCCGTCGCGGGAATGAACAAAGTTGACGGGGGCATGTCGGAGGCATGGTGAAGGCGGGACTGGGACGTGTTTATCACCCGAGGAGAGATGGGTGCCTTCGGCCGATAATCAAAAAAAGAAAGGCGTTTTTAGCGCGAATTTAGGTCACTTTTTTTTACCCTTTTTTTTCACGAACAAGTCCCAAAAAAGTGCCCTAAATGACCAGATGACCACCGGAGGGAATCGGGGATGACCACCCCTGACTCCCCCAGTGGTCACTAATCCCCTCACACCCAAAAAAAAACAACTTTAAAACCTTTTTTTTGCCAGCCTTTATGCCAGCCTCAAATGTCATACCCAGCTCCATCACAGCAGTATGCAGGTCCCTGGAGCAGTTGTTAGTGGGTGCAGTGGACTTCAGGCAGGTGGACCCAGGCCCATCCCCCCTACCTGTTACACTTGTGGTAGTAAATTGGAGCCCTCCAAACTGCCCCCAAAACCCACTGTACCCACATCTAGGTGCCCCCCTTCAACCATAAGTGCTATGGTAATGGTGTAGAGTTGTGGGGAGTGAGTTTTTGGGGGGGGATTTGGGGGGCTCAGCACCTAAGGGAATGGAGCTATGGACTTCAGAGGTAGTTTGCTTTGTTTTTTTAATTGTTACAAGTGCCCCCTAGAGTGCCCGGTTGGTGTCCTGGCATGTGAGGGGGACCAGTGCACTACGAATCCTGGTCCCTCCCACGACCAAATGCCTTGGATTTGTTCGTTTTTGAGCTGGGCGCCTTCGGTTTCCATTATCACTGAAAAACGAAACCCCCCAGCTCAAATCCGCACAACTCCGATGCATTGCTGGGCACAAACCGTATTATCAAAAAAAAAGATGGGCGGCCATTTTTTTCAAAAATACGGTCTGTCCTTCCCCTTCACATACCCGTTCTCGGATATAGACGCCCATGGAGATGGGCGTTCGCGTTCGATTATGCCCCCCCACATGTATTCTGTAATGCAGTGCGCCTAACTTCTAATGCAAGTAGGCAAAAAGGAACGTGGTTATAGGCAGGGAAATGGGCATTTTGTGGGCGTTCTGAAATTTACATGAATAGTTATAGAATATGGCCCAGTGCGCCTAAATCTACAGAATAGGATTTACACCATGTTTTCACTGGCATAAATGGACACACATAGTTTTAGGCGCTGGGATATCAACTAAGCGTTGCTTCTAGAATACGCTTAGGTGGAAATGTTTTCCTCACAGATATTTTAGGCCCCCCAAAACATCTTTTTTTTTTTTTTTTTTTTTTATACTACCATTTGTAACAAGGTTTTGTGTTCTGTGTGTTTATTTTTTCAGGCCATTTTAGGCAAAAAAAATGTGCAAGTAAAAAACATATAAAAGCAAGCCTTGGGATGTAGGAGGGGCCAGCATTTTTAGCAGACTGGTCCCCTAGACATCCCAGGAGAGCAATGGAACACCCTAGGGGGCACTGCTATGGACTTAAAATAAATGCTCCCAGGTACACATCTCACCATTGCTCCGTTATCTTGCTTGCTGATCCCTCCAAAACCCACCCAAAACCCACTACCCCCAACTGTACACCACTACAATAGCCCTTATGGGTGAAAGGGGCACCTATATGTGGGTACAGTGGGTTTCTGCTGAGTTTTGGAGGGCTCACAGTTTCCACCACAAGTGTAATAGGTAGGGGAAGGTATGGGCCTGGGTTCACCTGTCTACAGCAGTGTTGCCAGGTGGGCGGTTTTCCCGCCCAATTGGGCGGTTTTCCGCTACCCGCCGCGGGAAATTTTTGCCCGCGGCGGATCGCGGTTTTTTGGGCTTCTTTTTCTTCTTTTCCGCGGTTTTTCGGGCGGTTTTTTTCGGCCGCGGGGGGCGGGGTTAGTGACATTTTGGGCGGGGTTAGTGACGTTCTGGGCGGGGCCAATGACGGGGGAGGCGGGGCCGATGACGGGGGAGGCGGGGCCGATGACGGCGGGGGCGGGGTTGGTGACGGCGGGGGCGGGGTGATGACGCGGGGGTGTCAGGGGCGGGGTTTGAGTTTGGGCAGGTTTTGGGCTGGTTTTGGGCTGGATTGGGTGGGAAAAAAATTTTCCACCTGGCAACCTTGGTCTACGGTGCACTGCACCCACGCTACACTATTCCAGGGACCTGCATGCTGCTCTAATGGACCTGGCTATAATATCTGAGGCTGTCAAAGAGGCTAGTGAGTACTATTTTTATTCATATTTTGGGAGGGTGGGAGGGGGTCAGTGACCATGGGGGGAGTAAGGAGGGTCATCCTTAATTCCCTCCAGAGGTCATCTGGTCATTTAGGGCACCTTTTTGTGCCTTATTCATTCTAAACACAGGTCTAGACCAAAACATTTAAGTTTTCATCCTGGACGTTTTCGTTTTGTTCCATTATGGCTGTAAAACGTCCGAGTGTTAAGCACACCCAAAGCCCGCCCTAACCCCACCTTCAAAATGCCCCTGACACACCCCCGTGTGATTTGGATGCATTGCAGACGAAATGCATAGATAAACATCTGCAAAATAGGTTTCAAAACGAATGAGATGAAATCCATCCAAATGGTGCTTTATAACACTTTTTGGAGGTTTTTATCTTTCGAAAATGAGCCCCATAGATAAAATAAAGCAGTAGGAGAAAAATAAGGGTGATTATCTTAAGAAACATTGCACATCAAGTCAGAAAAGGTGCAAGAAAATAATTTCAGCTAGACTAGGAGTGGATAAGCAGGTCCTGCTACAGTATGTGTATTGTGTGTGTGACTAGCTAGTTAGTTGGTTCTTTCATTAAAGGCTTGGGAGGAGAGCCATAGGCGCCTGGTATAAGAGGCTTGGGGAGGCTAAGCTTTCCCAGCCCTATCCATGACATTCCCCACCTACCTCCTGCTGCCAGCCCTGTTTTTCTAGACCTGCAGCAGCAGTGGTAAAATAACAGAAAGCAGATGTTTAACATTTTGATGTCATCTCTTGGTTTAATAATGAGCTTAGTTGGATTCAAGATCTTCAGCTATGCTGATGACATATCAGTTCTGTTACCAGTCATAAGTATAATATATAAGTACACTGGGACAGACCGAAGGTATATCAAGCTCAGCATCCTGTTTCCAACAGTGGCCAGTCCAGGTCACAAGTACCTGGCAAGATCCAAAAACAATACAATACATTTTATGCTGCTTATCCTAGAAATAAGCAGAGGATTGTCCCCAAGTCCATTTTAATAAAGGCTTATAGACTTTTCTTTTAGAAAGCCATCCAAACATTTTTAAACCCTGCTAAGCTAACTCTTTTCACTACATTCTCTGGCAATGAATTCCAGAGTTTAATTACACGTTGAGTGAAGAAATATTTTCTCTGATTCATTTTAAATTTACTACTTTGTAGTTTCATTTCATGCCTCCTAGTCCTAGTATTTTTGGAAAGAGTAAACAAGCAATTCTCATCTGCCCATTCCATTCCACTCATTATTTTATAGACCTCTATCATATCTCCCCTCAACCGTCTCTTCTCTAAGCTAAAGAGCCCTAGCCGCTTTATCCTTCCTAATAGGGAAGTTGTCCCATCCCCTTTATCATTTTTGTTGCCTTTCTCTGCACTTTTTCTAATTCCACTACATCTTTTTTGAGATGGGGTGACCAGAATTGAACACAATATTCAAGCTGCGGTTGCACCATGGAGTGATACAAAGGCATTATAATGTTCTCATTTTTGTTTTCCATTCCTTTCCTAATAATACCTAACATTCTATTTGCTTTCTTAGCCACTGCAGCACACACGTAACATCAACAACAACACCTAGATCCCTTTTTTGGATGGTGACTCCTAACGTGGAACCTTGCATCACGTAGCTGTAATTTGAGTTCCTCTTTCCTACATGCATCACTTTGCACTTGCTCACATTAAACGTCATTTGCCATTTAGATGCCCAGTCTCCCAGTCTTGTAAGGTCCTCTTGCAATTTAAAAACTTTAAAAAAAATCAGAAAATGTAATTACCTCACTAGTTACTCCCATCTCTAGATCATTTATAAATATGTTAAAAAGCAATGGCCCCAGCACAGTCCCCTGGGGAAACCCACTATCTACCCTTCTCTATTGAGAATACTGACCATTCAACCCCACTCTCTGTTTTATATCTTTTAGCCAGTTTTTAATCCACAATAGTACACTACCTCCTATTCCATGACTCTCCAATTTCCTCTGGAGTCTTTCATGAGGTACTTTGTCAAACGCCTTTTGAAAATCCAGATACACAATATCGACCGGCTCACCTTTATTCACATGTTTGTTCACCTCTTTAAAGAAATGTATTAGATTAGTGAGACAAGATTTCCTTTGACTAAATCCATGTTGGCTTTGTCACATTAATCCATGCTTTTGAATATGCTCTGTAATCTTGTTCTTCATAATAGTCTCTATCATTTTGCCTGGCACTGATGTCAGGCTCACCATTCTATGATTTCCAGGAACACCTCTGGAACCTTTTTAAAAAATCGCCGTTACATTGGTAACCCTCCAACTTCCGGTACCATGCTTGATTATAAAGATAAATGACATGTTACTAACAATAGTTCCGCAAGTTCATTTTTCAATTCTATCAGTACTCTGGGATGAATACCATCCGGTCCAGGTGATTTGGTACTCTTCAATTTGTCAAATTGCGCCATTGCATCTTCCAGATTTATAGAGATTTCATTCAGTTTCTCTGACTCGACAGCTTTGAATATCTTTTCTGGCAACAGTATCTCACCGAAATCTTCCTTGGTGAAGACCAAAGCAAACAATTAATTTTATCTCTCCGCTATGGCTTTGTCTTCCCTAAGTGCCACTTTTACCCCTTGATCATCTAGTGGTCCAACTGATTCTTTTGCTAGCTTCTTGCTTTAATATATGTAAAAAAAAATGTACTATATGTTTTTGCCTCCCACGCAATATTTTTTTCAAAGTATCTCTTTGCCTTCCTTATCAGCACTTTGCATTTGACTTGCCATTCCTTATGCTGTTTCTTATTATTTTCAGTAGGATCCTTCTTCCACTTTCTGAAGGATTTTCTTTTAGCTCTAATAGCTTCCTTCATCTAATTTTTTAACCATGCCTGCTGTCGTTTGGTCTTCCTTCCTCCTTTTTTAATACACGGAATATATTTGGTCTGGGCTTCCAGGATGGCATTTTTGAACAGTATCCACACCTGATGTAAATTTTTGACCTTCGCTGCTGCTCCTCTAAGTTTTTTTTTTTCACAGTTCTTTTCATTTTATCATAGTCTCCTTTTTGAAAGTTAAATGATAACGTATTGGATTTCCTTTGTGTATTTACTCCAAAGCCAGTATTAAACCTGATCATATTATGATCACTGTTATCAAGTGGCCTGGTTATCCTCCTTTCACCAGGTCTCAGAGATGCCTATTATATCTAATTTTTCATTTAGTGCAATATATTCTAACTCTCCCATCTTATTTCTTAGGCTTCTAGCATTCGCACATAGACATTTCAAACTATGCTTGTTATTCTTATTTACATCTTGCTCAGCTGTTGACAATGTTAATTTGCAATCTTTTGTCTGCTTTTTACTTAAAGTGGTTTACTATGGTGTCTATTGCAACCTCGCTATCAGGATACCCTGTCTTCCCTGTTTGGGTGATATCTTTGAAAGATACATTGTTCTGAACCATGCGTTTTTGAATGACTGTCAGCTTTCCCCCAGGTTCTTGTTTAAAAGCTGCTGTATCTTCTTTTTAAATGCCGATGCCAACAGCCTGGTCCCACCATGGTTAAGGTGGAGCCCATCTTTCCGGAATAGGCTCCCCCTTCCCCAGAATGTTGCCCAGTTCCTTACAAATCTAAAATCCTCCTTCCTGCACCATCGCCTCATCCACGTATTGAGATTCTGGAGCTCTGCCTGTCTCTTGGGCCCTGACGTGGAACATGGGTAACACTTCAGAAAATGCTACCTTAGAGGTTCTGAATTTGAGCTTTCTACCTAAGAGCCTAAATTTGGCTTCCAGAACCTCCCTCCCACATTTTCCTATGTCATTGGTGCCTGCATGTCCCAAGACAGCTGTGTGTGAGGGATGGAGGCACCATGAAGTGGAGTCATGTGTGTCATGTGTATGAGTGATGGGTAGTGGAGAGAGAGAGAGAGAGAGAAGAGAGACAGAAAAAGAGAGAGAAGGGTGGGGTTGAGGGGGTGTCTGTATGTGTATGGGAAAGAGGTGAAAGTGAGGATGGGCAGCAAGGACATGGGTAGAGGCCTATCCCCTCTCCCCCTCCTCTCTGCCCCTAACCCTTGTACTCTGAGCCCCTTCCCTTCTCCCCCTCCCCTTGTATTCTCACCCCTATCCCCATCACCCTTTCCCTCTCCTCCCCATTCCTTTCAATCTTGTCCCCTCCTTCCTTTTACTTTTAACTTTCCTTCCCTCCCACTCCCTCCCCACAGCTCTTTCTGACCTTTTTTTTCCCCTGGATGGCCCTCCTTCATTTTTGTGGCAGACAAATGATAACTTTGCTCCTTCTCACTGCAATGGCTCTATAGGGCTTCTTGTGTTGGCGGGGATTTGGATCCTCGTCAGCAGATACTTGCTCTTTGCTCTCTGCGGCGGTTCTCCAGGGCTCCTTGTGCCATTGGGGGTTGGGTCTCTGCCAGCAGATGCTGTGGGAGCTCTTCCTGTCATTAATTAGTTTTAATTATTGTCATCTACTGGTGCATATATTGTAATTATACTTATTTATAGTATAATGCTTTCTTTTTAGATTGTTTATGCTTTTATTGGACCCCCAGACTGTAGGATGGAGCAGGGTATACTGTGTTAAATTTATAAATAAATAAATAATGGCAATGCATAGTTTTGTTTTGCACTTACACAAACAGATAAAACACTCTCTAATAGGCGCTTTCTCTTAAGGGAAATGCGTCCAAACTTTTTTTATGAATGATGCCCAAAGACCGATTATGTGTTTTCTCTGGAATGTGTGCTTGAACAATCAAAAAAATCTTCCCAAATTCTACTTTTCTCTTTTCTAGTTTCAATCAGTCATGGTTTGATTTAATATTAGACAGCTGTAGATTTTATAACAGTAAATTCAGTATTTCATGTTATAATATTTTAAATATTTTCTTAATTTGAAGCAACGGTGTGTGGCCCAAGGCCTAGCAATTCAAGGAAGAGAGACAGCATTCTTCTAAGAGACAAAGAAATGAAAGACTGTATCATAAAGGAGAAAAAAATACTAAAAAAAAAAAAAAATCACAGCAGATCAGAAAACAGATCAATCTTTTCTCCAGAGCTTAGAAAGAGTAGCAGGCCTTCTCTTAAATCGTCATAACCTGTCCACCTTTCCTAAAACAACACTTCAAAGGGCCCTTTTCCTAAGCTGCATTAGGCATTAACGCGTGCCTAACAGGGAAAAAGGGCCTACTGCATTCTACTACTACTAATCACTTCTATAGCACTACAAGGCATACGCAGCGCTGTACACCATACACAAAAAGACAGTCCCTGCTCAAAGAGCTCACAATCTAAATAGGACAGACAAACAGACAGAACAACTAAGAGGTAAGGGAATTAAAGAGGTGGGGATAAAAGGGTACAGGGCAAGTGAGTAGTGTTTAGAAGTCAAAAGCAGCGCCAAAGAGGTGGGTCTTTAGCCTGGATTTGAAAACAACCAAAGACGGTGTAGACGTACAGGCTCGGGAAGTCTATTCCAGGCATGAGGTGCAGCGAGATAAAAGGAACGGAGTCTGGAATTAGCAGTAGAGGAGAAGGGGACAGACGAGAGATTTATCCACAGAACGGAGTACCCGAGGGGGGGCGTAGGGAGAGACGAGTGGAGAGGTACTGGGGAGCGGTAAAGTGAATGCACTTATAGGTCAGTAAGAGAAGTTTGAATTGAATGCGGAAACGGATAGGGAGCCAGTGAAGTGACTTGAGGAGAGGGCTAATGTGAGCATAGTGACTCTGGCGGAAAATGAGTCGCGCAGCAGTTTTGGACTGATTGAAGAGGAGAGAGATTTAATTTTCCATCTGCGCACACTAACCATGTGGTATTTAGTTTTTTGTATTTTTTTAGAGGAGGGGCATGTCAAGGAAGGAGAATGAGCACAGATGCATTAATCAACTGTCACACTGACACTGCCACCACACTAACTGGTTAGCGCATCCATAATGCGGCAGACCTTTGTGCCTCCTACATTGGAGATGGTAAGGGGCACTTTTACTTAGCTGTGATAAAAATTGGCCTGTGGTAAATTGGACACGTGAAATTGGTGCATGCTGGGCCAATTTTTACTGCAGCTGGGAAAAAAGGCTTTAAAAAAAAAAAAAACAACCTTTATTGTCAAAAAGCAAAAATACAAGAGTTCTCAACAACATGACACGCTAACAAAGGATAAAAGCTCCCCACAGCCTTGACAAACCTTACCCCCCTCATCATATTTGAAGTGCATGCTGCGCCAAAACCCAAAGAGCCCACTCCCACCCACCCCGAAGATCAAAACCACAAACATAATACAAATACAGTGGGGGAAATAAGTATTTGATCCCCTGCTGATTTTGTAAGTTTGCCCACTGACAAAGACATGAGCAGCCCATAATTGAAGGGTAGGTTATTGGTAACAGTGAGAGATAGCACATCACAAATTAAATCCGGAAAATCACATTGTGGAAAGTATATGAATTTATTTGCATTCTGCAGAGGGAAATAAGTATTTGATCCCTCTGGCAAACAAGACCTAATACTTGGTGGCAAAACCCTTGTTGGCAAGCACAGCGGTCAGACGTCTTCTGTAGTTGATGATGAGGTTTGCACACATGTCAGGAGGAATTTTGGTCCACTCCTCTTTGCAGATCATCTCTAAATCATTAAGAGTTCTGGGCTGTCGCTTGGCAACTCGCAGCTTCAGCTCCCTCCATAAGTTTTCAATGGGATTAAGGTCTGGTGACTGGCTAGGCCACTCCATGACCCTAATGTGCTTCTTCCTGAGCCACTCCTTTGTTGCCTTGGCTGTATGTTTTGGGTCATTGTCGTGCTGGAAGACCCAGCCACGACCCATTTTTACGGCCCTGGCGGAGGGAAGGAGGTTGTCACTCAGAATTGTACAGTACATGGCCCCATCCATTCTCCCATTGATGCGGTGAAGTAGTCCTGTGCCCTTAGCAGAGAAACACCCCCAAAACATAACATTTCCGCCTCCATGCTTGACAGTGGGGACGGTGTTCTTTGGGTCATAGGCAGCATTTCTCTTCCTCCAAACACGGCGAGTTGAGTTCATGCCAAAGAGCTCAATTTTTGTCTCATCTGACCACAGCACCTTCTCCCAATCACTCTCGGCATCATCCAGGTGTTCACTGGCAAACTTCAGACGGGCCGTCACATGTGCCTTCCGGAGCAGGGGGACCTTGCGGGCACTGCAGGATTGCAATCCGTTATGTCGTAATGTGTTACCAATGGTTTTCGTGGTGACAGTGGTCCCAGCTGCCTTGAGATCATTGACAAGTTCCCCCCTTGTAGTTGTAGGCTGATTTCTAACCTTCCTCATGATCAAGGATACCCCACGAGGTGAGATTTTGCGTGGAGCCCCAGATCTTTGTCGATTGACAGTCATTTTGTACTTCTTCCATTTTCTTACTATGGCACCAACAGTTGTCTCCTTCTCGCCCAGCGTCTTACTGATGGTTTTGTAGCCCATTCCAGCCTTGTGCAGGTGTATGATCTTGTCCCTGACATCCTTAGACAGCTCCTTGCTCTTGGCCATTTTGTAGAGGTTAGAGTCTGACTGATTCACTGAGTCTGTGGACAGGTGTCTTTCATACAGGTGACCATTGCCGACAGCTGTCTGTCATGCAGGTAACGAGTTGATTTGGAGCATCTACCTGGTCTGTAGGGGCCAGATCTCTTACTGGTTGGTGGGGGATCAAATACTTATTTCCCTCTGCAGAATGCAAATAAATTCATATACTTTCCACAATGTGATTTTCCGGATTTAATTTGTGATGTGCTATCTCTCACTGTTACCAATAACCTACCCTTCAATTATGGGCTGCTCATGTCTTTGTCAGTGGGCAAACTTACAAAATCAGCAAGGGATCAAATACTTATTTCCCCCACTGTATATAAAGGCTTTTTTATGGGGCAGTAAATGACCATGCACTAAAATCAAAAGTAGGGCACAACTGTTTACTGCCTGAGCCCTTACCACCAACCATTGGCCTAGTGGTAAGGCTCACACGCTAACCGCATGGTAATCATACAGTGCACACCAATGTGGTCACGCTGCTGATTACCACCGGAAACGCCTCCACGGTAGAAAATAGAAAAATATTTTCTACCACAGGAAACAGTGCATGCCAACTTTGAAATTACCACTGGGTGCCCACGCTACCCCAGTGGTAGTGTCAATTTGGCATTCTTCCTGCACATACTGCTGTTTAGTAAAAAGGTAAGTAAATGTATAATTAAACTCTGGAATTCGTAGCCAAAGAATGTGGTAAAAGCAGTTAGCTTAGTGGGGTTTAAAAAAGGTTTGGATAGCTTCCTAAAAGAAAAGTCCAAAAGCCATTATTAAAATGGACTTGGGAAAATCCACTGCTTATTTCTTGGATAAGCAGCATAAAATGTATTTGTGACCTGGATTGGCCACTGTTGGAAACAGGATACTGGGATTGATGGACCTTCGGTCTTTCCCAGTATGGCAATACTTATGTACTTACGGCCACTAAGTGCTCCCATGTAAATTTTTTTTAATGGCTATGTGCTAATGCTAATATTAGGGCATGTCAACTGAGAAAGCCCACCAAAGGAGAGTAATATCTTAGACAAAATAAATACAAAAGCTCACTCCATATAGCTACTCAACAAAGAGATGTGTGAGATCTGAGGAAGACCATCAGTATATGTAGTCACATGGGTGTGACTTCTATAAATTGCGCCTAAAATATTGGCGTGGAAAAAAATACTTAAGTGCTATTCTATAAGCTTAAACACAGGGGTCGCGCGTGGGTATCCATTTGCACCACCTGGCATCACAGCCTGGCTACGCTGCTGATTACATCATCAGACAAACCATCATCAATGTCTATTCAAATTATCAATAGCAATATTCAATAATTCTAAAGTGCAAAACTCTTCAAAACACATCCCTAAATAGAGCAGCAGTACCTCACTAGTCCAAATCCATCTCTGCAAACACGCTGTCCCGGAGATTTGCACACTTCATAAGTGGTGCTATTACAGCTGCTACATTTGCACAGATGGATCTCACACATTTCTTTTTTGTATTAACATTAGGGCATGTCCAGAAAAAGATATAACAGAAAAAAAAGCCAAATCTATGGCTGTGCTAGAAATGGGAAAGACCCATGTAAGGATGCGTTAAGCTCACTTCTTAGCGCATCTTAGTAAAAGGGCTCTAAGTTTTAAGTTGTCTTTAGCATTTCCATATTCATTTATTGTAAGATGGTCTTCTGAAAAGTACATTTATTCACATCAAAGTTAACAGCAATTTACGCAGGAAGCTTGGGGGTGCTTTTACCGGGCACGTAAGGCCCTACATGCGTTCTGCCTGTGCCAAATCAGCATTACCGCCCGGCTACTGTGTGCTCCGGGCGGTAATTCTGAATTTGGCGCACGTCAAAAACACGCGGTAGAAAATATTTTCTATTTTATACCGCGTGACGCTTACCCAGCGGTAAACGGCAGTGGGCATGTGCTGCATGCCTATCGCCCGGGTAACGTATGAGATCTTACTGCTAAGTCAATGGGTGGCGGTAAGGTCTCAGGCCAAAAACGGACGCGCGCTGGGTTTTATTTTGCCACGCGTCCATTTTCCGGCCCCTTAAAAAAAAGGCCCTTTCTCCAGGATGCGGCAAAAACTGGCCCAGCACACGCCCAAAAGATGCACTCTCACTGCCACAGACCATGTTTTGCCGTGGTTTAGTAAAAGGGCCCCTTAGTTAGTTACAAAGCCATGAACATCTTTAATTTATAGTACTTAACACTTCAAAGCACAGTCGCTGCCCACAATACACCAGTTACAGACTAGATGCTGTTCCTCCCCTGTAGCCTTTAGGACACATTTCATTAGATCCACAGAAGACATGTCGGGGGTGCAGGATACACACACAGGCCTCTTGCTTTCTAGGTTCACTCTTTGAGAGGGTTTTTCAAAAGCGAGACTGCTGTACTTGGCCCTCCGCCCAACTCATTGTAAGCAAAGCACCCTTGTTACAACAACTTCTGCAACACTCAAAATGGTTATGGCTCCCAGTCATTCTACTGGAAAGGGAAGTGGTGCGTGTCGTTCCCTTCCCAAAATTCAGCATCAAACATTCTAGTGAACCAAGAGAGATTTGGCTAAAAAAAACATGCCAAGAACTCACTGTCTACTTCTTCTTTCCAGGTGATGAAGAGAATGCCTGCGAAAATTAGTTTCCTTTTCGTAACCCTGATTATGCAGTATGCTGAAAAAGACTTAAAAAAAAAAAAAGGCAAACAAGATGTGCTTGTGGAACAGCAGTGTACCCAGGGGAGACTCGCTCCAGCTGCACTGGCTGCTCCTTAGTCATAAGGGGAGCACTGAGCGAAGCTCCTCCACTCAACTTCTGCCTGTTTAATCACACATCTGTGGGTTAAAACAGATTTAGTGAACATGACTAAAAACAGGTAGCAGCAGGTGACGGAAGCTGCTGATTCTGGTTAAACCCTGGAAAAGTGACTCCAGAGAGAGCTGCTGTTAACTCCAAACAGAAGGAATGGGGGGAGGGGCATGTGTTATATAGGTAGATTTTAAATGCCTGGGCATAAGCTGAAATTAAGGATGTAAATGACAGGGAGGGGTGAGAGAGGAGAGTAGAAAAGGCAAAGCAGAACCATCAAAAGATAAGGACATTTGCATAAAATTTGCAGGTTCTCAGGCAAAGAGTGCTTCACCCGGCTGGTTCTCTCACCCAGCAGTTGTTACTTGACGTCCCATGTGTTGAGATATGGTAGAATCTTCCTGAGAAAAAGAGTGACAGAAATGTTTCAGAAATATTGTGATTTTGGTTCATTAATGTATTAAAACAGAAGCATTCTGGGAGGTAACTGGCAGTGCTTGTATCAGATTCATATTCTGTAAGTAAGTATTCAGCAAACTTGTTTGTCACCTGTCTTTTCATGTTAATTTGTACAGCGCTGCGTGAGTCTAGTAGCGCTATAGAAATGTTTAATAGTAGTAGTAGTATACCTCATGACTGGCCTGTACATCAGATCACCATTCCAGCAGTGTGCCGCTCAAAAACCAATGGATACTGTAATCACACAAGCAGAGGTGTAAAAATTGTCAGAAAACATGGGTGCCCATCGAAATCTGTAGAAATGAGGGAAGACATTTTGGACTAGATTCTATACATCACGCCTAAAAAATCGGCACCAAAATTAAACTCACCTAAGTATATTCTAAAAAGTACTCCTTAATTTAGGCATGCTTTATAGAATAAGCCTAAACTTCCACGCAGTGTATAGAATACACCGAGCACTGGTCTGTATGACTAAATTTGGTGTAAATCCCAACACCTAAATTAGGTGTGGACTGGGTGTATTCTATAATGACATGAATATATTTTAGAAACCCCACAACCCGCCCAACTATGAGACTTAGAATTTCTTGCAGCATGTTATAGAATACACTTAGACAGTTCTACATGTAAATTCTAATTAATGCCAATTAGTGTCAATAATTGCTTGATAATTGGCAATTATCAACACTGATTTATTTATTTAGATTTTGCTCACACCTTTTTCAGTAGCTCAAGGTGAGTTACATTCAGGTACACTGGGTATTTCTCTGTCCCAGAAGGGCTCACAGTCTAAGTTTGTACCTGAGGCAATGGAGGGTTAAGTGAGTTGCCCAAGATCACAAGGAGCAGCAGCAGGATTTGAACCGGCCACCTCTGGATTGCAAGACCGGTGCTCTAACCACTAGGCCACTCCTCCACTAACTAATTAAGTTGAATGCGAAAATATAGAATATGCCTGTATTTGTACATGCAACGTAAGTCATGCTATATAGAATCTGAGGGATAACCTTATTTTTGTTACATTTGTACCCCGTGCTTTCCCATTCATGGCAGGCTCAATGCGGCTTACATGGGGCAATGGAGGGTTAAGTGACTTGCCCAGAGTCACAAGGAGCTGCCTGTGCCTGGCCCTTGCAGATCATCAATGTGGCCGCGCAGGCTTCTACATGGAATGTTGCTAGTGGAATAGCAACATTCCATGTAGAATCTGCAATAGTAGCAACATTCCATGTAGAATCTCCAATAGTAGCAACATTCCATGTTGTTGTTACATTTGTACCCCGCGCTTTCCCACTCATGGCAGGCTCAATGCGGCTTACATGGGGCAATGGAGGGTTAAGTGACTTGCCCAGAGTCACAAGGAGCTGCCTGTGCCTGGCCCTTGCAGATCATCAATGTGGCCGCGCAGGCTTCTGCTTCTGTGAGTCTGACGTCCTGCACGTACGTGCAGGACGTCAGACTCTCAGAAACAGAAGCCTGCGCAGCCTTCTACATGGAATGTTGCTAGTGGAATAGCGGGAAAGAAACAGGTGGAAAAAACAACTTCAATAGTAGCAACATTCCATGTGGAATCTCCAATAGTAGCAACATTCCATGTAGAATCTCCAATAGTATCTATTTTATTTTTGTTACATTTGTACCCCGCGCTTTCCCACTCATGCCAGGCTCAATGCGGCTTACATGGGGCAATGGAGGGTTAAGTGACTTGCCCAGAGTCACAAGGAGCTTGATATGTCCACCTTTTTACTTTTTTTTGGCACATTTTGTTCATGCAATAGCATCTATTGGGTTGCTCCATCTATCTGTCTGTCCATTTGTGCACATAGAGAAAGACAAACACACATTTGCATACACATACTTTACAATGTCTTTTCACAATCAGCTCCCAAACAGATATGTACTATTTTGCAAATAGAAGAAACATGCCATGATGTCACGCTGGAGGTAATACTGCAAAGTGGGCGCGAACATTTGTTTTATTTATTTATAAAAGTTTATATACCCTTTTCTTGGCACAGAAGTTGCCATTCAAGATGATGACCAATACAATAAAACAACATAAAATACAAGAAAATTGAATCCATGTAACATTCATAAATTCACCATCCAGGAAATGAAAGAATAACAGCACATAAGTTAGTAAATTCACACATATCTTAACGTAAAGGCACATTTTAGGTAGATCGTACAAATCAAAATTGAAACATCCAGGAGGGAGATGCACAAAGGTCCTCGGAAACAACTGCCCAGTATTTCCACTTCGGTAAAAATGACTGGGTTGGAAATACTGAGCGATTCCTAAAGCAAATCGCAGGCATATGAGCTGCTCGCAAAAACAGCGAGCAGCTCGGTAGGAGGGAAGCCAATCAGTCAGCTGAGCATGCATAGAACAGCCAATCGCTAAGCATGGCTGGTCTGCACATGCTCAGAGCAGCGCTTGTGCTCTGGCATACAAGCTGCATGTATGAAAGCCATGTGTAGCTTATTTTTTACAAACTTATCAGTGGCACAGGTTCATGGCACAGATCTGCACCGAGGAGCCCAAGCAGGTGCTGTCGATCCTCCCTACAGATGTTCTTCAGCCCGGCAGCAGGAAGCTACGGCTGCAGCAACTGAGAAAATTGCCAGTGCCAGCGCCCACCTGGAAAAACCTGACCTGCTACTATCCGGAGCCTGTACACGGGCTCCTGACACATGTGAGCAGGGGCCTCTGAACTGCAATAGTACTACACTCAGCCTTGGATCCTCCTGTTGACTCCATCACCAAGAAGCACAATGACAGCTCCTGACCACCTGTAAAAATTTCATCCTAAAGATAAGCAGTCCTTTCTGTGCATCATTCGGATGCACATTTGAATAGTAACTAGCTCATTAAAATAACTTTGTATAAAATTCTCGTTGGCTGCTACTGAGACAGGAAAAGAGCCTACAGAACCCCTTTGTGCATTATGGGCAGACTGGATAGGTCATATGGCCTTTATCTGCCGTCATGTTTCTATGTCTCGCTGAGATCTGTGCTTGCTAAACCGGCTAGAACCACGTTGCTGACTCCGTACGTTTTGTGCATCTGGGCCCTGGTCAGGATATGTCAACTTCCACTAGTACTCTAGAACAGGATCTGTCAGCGCAAAACCTGGTCTAAAAAACATCCAGGAATGGACATGTATGCGCCAGCTATGTGAGGCAGAAGCCTCCATTTTACAATCATCAAGGTCTAAAATATCAACAGGTCAACTCAGCAGCATAAATGTTTATATGTTGGCACTTACATATGTATATTGGTATTTCAGAATATGCACGAGTATATGCCGGCACATATTAGTGTTATGACTGTCATTTTAGAAGCATACATGTCTATGTTTTCCAAAGCTGTCGCCTCACCTGATATCATTTGCAGTATCACTTTGGAGGAAACAGTAAGCACTTGAGAAATTAAAGAGGTGACCTCCCAAACAGGGGCGTAGCTACAGGGGGGCCACTGGGGCCTGGGCCCCTGCAAATTTTGTCTGGGCCCGTTCTTGCTCCTCCTGTGCAAGTCAGCGTGTACAGGAGGAGCAAGAAGAAAGAAGAGCAGGGGGCAGGCAGCGAATGCGGCTGCGCTGGAGACCAGCGCTGAAGAAGGCTTCGGCTGGCGGGGGTTGGGGACCCCCGCCAGCAAAGGTATTTGTTTGTGAGGGGAAGCAGCGAAGAGGCAAGGCGTGGAAGTGGGGGGGCGGCAGGGCGGCACTCAAAATGTGCCCCTAACCTCAGGCTCTGGCCTCCTCCCACTGTGAGGTCTGGCTACGCCCCTGCTTCCATAATCCCTTCAGTAATGCACCGCACAAAATGAGCACCTTTCTATAACTTCTATGCTTAGAGTTCAGCCAACCATCTATTTATCCACGCTGACTCTGTACCATCCATCTTGTCTCCATCTATATATCTGCACTTGGCCCCTCAGCTATAGGATAAACTGTATTGTAGAAAAGCATTAGCATCATATCTCTGTTATTTGAATGTTCTAATGTGTGCTTATTAGATGTTTCATTAGTATTATGCTGACATCATGTTATAACTCTGGTACTTGAATTTTAGGGCTGTTAAATGTGTATATTTTTATACTGTTTCATGCTAGTCCTATTATTAGGTTTCAATTTGAGGCTTTCAAGTTTACCTCATTGATTGTATTTATGTTTATATTTGGTAATTTTTACTATTTTTACGCTGTTAGCAAAAACTTTAAGTTTTACGTTAAACTGTACCTGCTGTACACTGCCTTGGGTAAATCTCTTCATAAAGGTGGTTAATAAATCCCAATAAATAAACATAGACATTCCTGGGAATACAGTAGTTATACATCCTGACACTGATCTTGACAGATATAAACATGTATTCCCCTTTGAAATGGAGAATGTACATCTATCTCTTAACCTTGCCCTAGTCCCAACCAAAACATGCCCAGACCATGTTCCCTTGCTATATGCACACATCTGCAATTTAGACATCTATATCTCAGCTTTTTAAAATCAAGATTTAGAAGTGTATGTGATATACACATCTAAATGCAGGGTTTTGCACATCCGAACTATGAATAGGACTTCTGAAGGATCTGGATGGAGATGAGACATAACCAGCCCCAACCGCTGGTGCACGGGAGATTACCACATGCTAGCTGTCAGAGCTATCCCATCACTATCTGTCTTACTACTACTACTACTTATCATTTCTAAAGCGCTACTAGACGTACGCAGCACTGTACACTTGAACATGAAGAGACAGTCCCTGCTCGACAGAGCTTACAATCTAATTAGGACAGACAGACAGAACAAACAAGAGATAAGGGAATATTAAAGTGAGGATGATAAAATAAGGGTTCTGAACAAAGTGAATAAGGGTTAAGAGTTAAAAGCAGCATCAAAAAGGTGGGCTTTTAGCTTGGATTTGAAGACGGTCAGAGATGGAGCTTGACATACCGGCTCAGGAAGTCTATTCCAGGCATATGGTGCAGCAAGATAAAAGGAACGGAGTCTGGAGTTAGCAGTGGAGGAGAAGGGTGCAGATAAGAGAGATTTACCCAGTGAGCGGAGTTCCCGGGGCGGAATGTAGGGAGAGATGAGAGTGGAGAGGTACTGAGGAGCTGTCTTGTGTTAATACTCAGTACACAAGAGAGGAAGATGCCAGTCACAATTTCTAAGGTGATCAGTGAAACTGTTTATTGTCCAATCATATAACGGTTCAAACAAATTGAACAAAACACCGGCCGTGTTTCAGCGCCCAAGCCTTGGTCAGGGGTTCTTATCAGCCAGCTGAAAGAACGTAAGAAAGTGTAAACATCAAGGTGCCAAAGCACAGAAGCTTAGCAGCACAAACTGCAGTATAAAGGCAAAAAGTGTGTTTCCAGTAAGAGCTTTCCTGTTTGTTTCTTGTGTTAATACTCACCTTATTTTATTTTTAGATTAAACATTGTGAACCGCCTAGATGGCACGTCTGTTTGGCAGGATAGTAAATGATAATGCAAATAAACTTACTCAACCCTCTTCCACTAAAAGTAACTCTCTATTATCTCTGTAAGCCAATGAAACAATGTGTTTTGGAAAATGTGGGATATAAATGCTGAAATAAATAAATAAATAAAATAACTAGCATAGTGTTTGTTTTACAGGCAGACATACTTCTGGGCAGATTCTGGGCAGACCTCACACTCACATGTGTAACTAACAGAATACTATAAGTTACATGCATATGTCCAGCATTTAGGTGCATGCACTTACACCGGTTTTGTAGCTAGTGTGTTTGTACCTAAATTATAGACACATATTTCATCTATTAAGCATGTATTCTGTAAAGGAAAGTAGCACCTAAATATGGGTGTACTGTTATACAATTACCCCATAAGTGTGCACTTTTCAACTTGTTTAGTTTTATCTAAATATTTGTATTGTTTATTTTTGCTTGTATATTTAAGGGAGTCAAATTACTGTTTGGTTTTGTTTGTTTGTTCTATGTTGGGGGGGTTTGTTTATTTATTTGGTGATCTGACCTATGTTATTTTGGAGTATTGTTAGTTGATTTTATGTTTTCATAGTGCTATATATGGGAATGTTGCACTAAGCATTAGCATGTGGTAGCCATTAGCCCAGACTCCCTAATGGCTACCACTCTCTAAAAATAGTCATCATGGTATCCTGAGTGAACCACAGGTAGGGGCAAAATCTAGATGGAGATGAGACATGGCCAGCCCTAACCGCTAGTGTGCAGGAGATTACCACGTGCTAGCTGTCAAGGCTATAGATGAACTTGATGCCACCCTAAGAGTTGTCATTCAGAACAGCCACAGCCCCCCAAAATTGGACCCTCCAACCCCCCAAAGCAATACCCCCCCCCCCATCATAGGCGGTCGGTGGCCCAACTGTTTGGGGAGGCTAAAGGGGGCGGGGTTATGGGTGGTACCAGGGGGCGAGGCTTACATCCATAATTGTCCGACAACACACAGGAAAAATAAATAAATAAAAGTAAAATAGTCACAATTAATACCTTTAACAATTCAACATCAGATCCTCCAAAATATTATAAAACCATGTCTGATGTTATGACAAACAAACTAAAATGAATTTAAAGTGTTGCTATCACCTTAGTACGGCCAACACACAATCTTTCCACTGCAAAACACTATACACAAACTTGTGCAAAAACACACTCAGAAACTTACCAAATCATAACAGCACTAATTCCAAGGATAAGACAAGCTACAATCTTATGCGTGGAAAGGCAGCACTGTAATTACACCAGGCTCTAAAACACCAATACACTAGTGAAAAAACCAAAACCAAAAGGGCTGCAAATAGTACACACTAGCAGAATACTGCACCTTGATCACACATGAAAAACACATGACAACAGATATGACACAAGGAACTAGAAATCAAAAGATATGAAGGCAAAATATTGAACTGGAAAATTACCTCAAGAAGTCAGACTTGGCATGCAGCAATACTAGAGAAATTGAAACTTACGTGCAAAATATCACAGATGCACATTTCCAAAAGTTGACATATTCCAATTAATACATTCTGAATAAAATACTTTTTTCTACCTTTGTTTTCTGAGCATTTAGTTTTTCTATTCGCTTTGGTCCCAGTGTCGTCTGTTTTATGGTGTCTTCTTTCCATTTAAAATTCTTTCACTCACCATGTCCACCATCCTCCTGTGTCCTTATGCCTTCTGTCTACCATCTGTGGCACCCTGTCCCTATCCTTCATCCAGTTGCAGCATCTGCCCTCAAAGCGTTTAAATCCAGTCCTTAAATTCAGCAGTTTCCCCTCCATCCATATTCAGCATTTCTCCTCACTCCTCTCCCCTCCATTCATCCATCCATGTCCAGCAACTCTTCTCTCTCCCCTGCCCTCCCCTCCATTCATCCATCCATCCGTGTCCAGCAACTCTCCTCCCTCCCCTGTCCTCCATCCATCTAGCAAATCTCCTCTCTCCCCTGACCCCTCCATCCTTCCATATCTAGCAATTCTCCTCTCTCCCCTGCCCTCCCCTACATGTCCAGTCCAGTGATTTCTCTTCTCTCCCCTGTCCCATCTACCCCCCTCTCTTCATCCTTCCATCCATTTTCTCTCTTTATCTACCCATCCTTCTGTCTTCCTCTTCCCTCTTTCTCTCCATGTCCTTCCATTTGTCTACCCCCCTCCGAATCCTGCCATCCAACGTCTACCCCCCTCTCTCCCAATCCTTCCATCCAGTGTCTCTCTCTCTCTCTACCCTTTTCCATTCATCATGCCCCCCTCTCTCTCCCCATCCTTCAATGTTTATCCTCCTGTTAGTTTCTCTCCCCCTACCCTTCCTTCCAGTGTCTTCCCTCTTTCACCCCCCTTTCTCCTCATTTTAAGCAGCTTCTCCCTTTCTCCAGGACTCCAGCCCTTCTCAATGTCACCTCCTTCTCTCCCCATCTTCCCACTCTCTCCATTATATCTGCGTAGTGCCTCCCACTCCCCCTTCCACCCGGTATTAATTTGTTGGCCACTGCTGCTGCTTCTCCTCTTCAGCAGCAGCAGCACCCTGAGTCCCGACAAAAAAAAAAAAAAGGTAACACGCGTTACACGCCCCCAAAGCGCAGGAATCAGCTGGGAGGACAGACACCACACGCAGCTTCAACCGCTTTGGAGCCCCCAGGAGCAACAGCTGGCTGCTGGAACAAGCGCGGGGCTGTACCGTAGCAGCTTTCAGCATGGGCTATCGGCACTGCAGCCGTTCCTCTCTGTCCCCAGAGCAGAGCAGGAAGTCGATGTCAACTTCCTTCCTGCTCCTCCAGGGGCAGAGAGAGGAGCGGCTGCAGCGCAGACAGCCCATGCTTGAAGGCTGCCACGGCCATGCTCTTGCTTCTTTTTTTTGTTTTATCTCGCGACTCGTGCTGAAGAGGAGATTTTCCCACTTTGCCGGCCCAGACTCGGGAGTGCGGGAGACTCCCGACTTGGCAGGTCTGGATGAGCGGGCCTCGGGCCTGGAGGGAAAGTGGCTACGTTTGGGGGGGGGGGGGCAATGCAGCATGGGCGGGAAAGGTCACAGCTGGGCTAGGGAGGCTTAGCCTCCCCAAGCCTCTTATACGGGGTGCCTATGCCCCCCCCATGTATCCCTCTAAAGACATCCCCTGATCAAGCCCCCTTGATATCCCTCCCAATCAAGCCCCCTTTTAAAATCCATCCCCTGATCAATTCAAGCATACCCCGTTAAAGAACTTCACTACTACTACTATTACTACTACAACAATCCCTGCTCAACAGAGCTTACAATCTAATCAAGACAGACAAACAGGGCAAATAAGGGATATGGGAATTACATAAGGTGGGAATTATAAAACAGACATGGGCATTGAAAATGATAGTTGCCATCTGGTTCATCTTAGGAGCAGCCTTCCCAAATGTTGAGATTACGAAGAATATGTGCCGATATATCTATGTTCAAAGAATAAGCCAAACATCTAATGTTGAAATTGAAGGACCGAGGGTATTCAAATAGAGTACTTAAGAAAGCATATAGGAGAGTGAAATACAATAATAGAGATCTTCTGTTATCCAGTACAAACATCAGAGAGAAAGATGAGAATGTTTTGACTATGGTAATGAAATACACAGAAGCTGGCCACAACATTGCAGGTTTAGTCAACAGACACTGGGACATAATGCAATCGATTCCAGTTTTTAAGAACAAAGCTTTACACATGGCCTTTTCTAGAGGCAGTAATTTAAAGGAGAAATTGAGCCCTGCAGATGTTGCTTGTAAGAAAAGTGATAAACACATCATCGGCCACTATAAATGTGGTACTTGTCAGATCTGTCGGGTTATGAATCAAACCAAAAAATTTCAAAATGACATTACCAAGAAAACATATACCCTTAAGTACTTCACCAACTGCCTTTCTGATTATGTAGTTTATGCGATCAAGTGCCCATGTCAGAAAATATATGTGGGCATGACCACCAGACCTCTAAAGGTGAAGATTTTAGAACACAGGTCCAACATCCGCAGATTAGTCAGGAAGGAGCCTTTAGTTGAGCATTGTATTCAATTCAAACACACATTTGAAGAACTGACATGCTGTGTAATAGATAGGGTAGAACCGTCAAGAAGAGGAGGAAATCGCAAATTATTATTACAGAGGAAGGAAGCCAAGTGGATTTTCTCAGTCAAGACTTTAGAACCATTAGGTTTGAACAACTCCATCGATTGACATGTATTTTATTGAGAATAGTTATAAATGCAAATCATTCTTTGTAAGATGGGCTACCAAGTTACCTTTATTTATTTATTTACTGCATTTGTATCCCACATTTTCCCACCTATTTGCAGGCTCAATGTGGCTTACATAGTACCGTTAAGGCATTCGCCAAGTCCGGTAGAGAAACAAATACAAGGTGATAATGTGATCGAATAAGGCATTCGCCAAGTTCAGAAGAGAAACAAATACAAGGTGATATTGTGGTCGAATAAGGTATATATGTGTCAGGTACATTGGGGGTTGAGGGGAAGAAAGGTTATATAGTGTCCATTTTGATCTTTGGTTTTGCTGTGTTGCAGAGCGTAGGTATCTATGTTGGGTCGGTGGGGTATGCCTGTTTGAATAGATATGTTTTTAGTGATTTCCTGAAGTTTAGGTGGTCATAGGTTGTTTTCACTGCTTTTGGCAATGCGTTCCATAGTTGTGTGCTTATATAGGAGAAGCTGGATGCGTAGGTTGCTTTGTATTTGAGTCCTTTGCAACTTGGGTAGTGGAGGTTTAGGTATTTTCGAGATGTATTGGTTATGTTTCTGATTGGTAGGTCGATGAGGTTTGTCATGTATCCTGGACCTTGGCCGCAGATAATTTTGTGGACCAAGGTGCAGATTTTGAAGGTGATACGTTCTTTGATTGGAAGCCAGTGCATTTTTTCTCGAAGGGGTTTGGCACTTTCAAATCGCGGTTTACCAAATATCAGCCTAGCTGCTGTGTTTTGAGCGGTCTGGAGTTTCTTTGTAAGTTGTTCTTTGTATCCCGCATAGATTCCATTGCAGTAGTCTGCATGGCTTAGTACAATTAATTGTACAAGGTTGCAAAATATTTCCCTCGGGAAGAAAGGTTTTATGCGTTTGAGTTTCCACATTGAGTGGAACATTTTCTTAGTTGTAAAGTTCACTTGGCTCTCGAATGTGAGGTTGCAGTTGATAGTAACGCAAAGTATTTTCAGACTGTCTGATGTAGGGAGGGTGTGGTCTGGGGTGATTAAGGTTGTGGAATTGTACGTATTGTGTTGAGATGAGAGGATGAGACAGTGTGTTTTTTCAGTGTCCAGTTTGAGTTGAAAAGAATTTGCCCAGGAGTCCATGGTGTTCAAACCGAGTTTGATTTCATTGGTGATTTCTGTTAGGTCGTGTTTGAAGGGAATGTATATTGTGACATCGTCTGCGTAGATAAACGGGTTGAGGCCTTGCTTTGATAAGGCCTTGGCCAGTGGGATCATCATTATGTTGAAGAGTGTTGGTGATAGTGGTGATCCTTGAGGTACTCCACAGTCTGCTTTCCAAGGAGATGATATGTTTAATTTTGATTTCACTTGGTATGTTCTGGTGGTAAGAAAGCTATTTTGTCAAGTGTGCTTCTGCATCTCTTGTCCCATTCTGTGAGATAATGAGTGGAATCAGTTTGTGCTGTCCATTCATTATTGTATATTTGTAACCAGAAGGTTTCCGGGTCTGTTTGGCCTCTGGTGCTGTAGGTTGTGAGTTCTTGTGTGTGGTGTGAACATTTCTTCCGCCATTTTAGTGATAGGTTTAGTATGTAATGATCTCTCTCTCTCTCTCTCTCTCTCTCTCTCTCTCTCTCTAATTATGTTGGTCCCAGTCTCTTGATTCTACTTTCCTTTGTCTTCTCTTAGCTCTCTTGCCAGGGTTTCCTGTCCATCATTTTCTCTCCTTTTTCTTTGTTTTCTTCAATTTATTTTTCTGCCTCTCTCTGTCCAGAAATAGCACATTCTTATTATCCATTCTTTAATTTCCCTCATAACTTCATCTACCTATGGCTTTTCATCTTTTCCTCACTTTTGTTCTCCCCATGCCCCTTCCCTCTTATTCTCCAGTCTTTCACTAACTCTATCCTTTCCCCCTTTCCATCCAGCATCTCTCTTCTTTCTCTCCCCATCCTTCCAATGTCTCCCCCTCTTTCTCTCGGCATCCTTCCATCCAGCGTCTCATCTTTCACTCCCTATCCTTCCATCCACTGTCATCCCTCTTTCTCTCCCAATCCTTCCACCCATTACCTTCTCCCAATCCTTTCATCCATTGTCTCCCTCTATTTCCCCTTCCTTCTAGACAGTTCTCTTTCTCTACCGTTTTCCATTCAGCATGTCTTCTCTCTCTTCCCATCCTTCCAGTGTCTTTCCTCTTTCTCTCCCTACCCATCCATCCAGCATCTTCCCTCTTTCTGCCCCCTCCTTCCAGCATTTTCCCTTTCTCTCCCTCCCTCCTGTCATCCAGTATTTCTCCATCTGACCAGCCAGTCTCCCCCAGTTTATCCCCATTAGCTTCTTTCTCTCTCTTTCCTGTCTTTTTCCATGTCCCCTCTTTCTCTCCCCATCTTTCCACTCATCTCTCTCTCTCTGTACCCCTCTTCCATCCAGCTTCTTCCCTCTTTCTGCCCCCTCCTTCTAGCCTCTGTGGGGGGGGGGATGTTCTTTCCTGCCTGTTGTGCTGCTGCTATTCCCCCTGCCCAGCACTGCCATACTTTAAAAATGGCAGCTGAGACTCTGTGCAAAAGTCTCGTGAGACTACCACGGGAAGTCTCGGCCACCATTTTGAAAACACAGCAGCACCGGAAGGCAGGAGAATAGTGGCAGCACAGTGGGCAGGAAAGAATATGCCTCCCCCACCCCTGCAGAGACCACTAGACCACCAGTGCCCTTCAGGTAGGACTGGGGCAGTGGGGGAGTCAACTACGGCAGTAGAGGGCAGCAGCGCAGCAGTAGGGGGGGTGTCAGGCAGCAGCTGGGTGGGGGGCCCAGATCACCCTCAGTGCCCGGAGGCCCAGACCACTCTCAGTCCACCCCTGATTCTGAGTCACTTTTGGGGTTTTTTTTTTTTTTTTTTTATAATTATTCAGTTACAGATCACAATGAGTGGAGGAGTGGCCTAGTGGTTAGGGTGGTGGACCTTGGTCCTGAGGAACTGAGTTCGATTCCCACTTCAGGCACAGGCAGCTCCTTGTGACTCTGGGCAAGTCACTTAACCCTCCATTGCCCCAGGTACAAATAAGTACCTGTATATGTAAGCTGCATTGAGCCTGCCATGAGTGGGAAAGCGTGGGGTACAAATGTAACTAAAATAAGTAAATTCACTTGAACAAGAAAAGCAGCTAAACAATATAACCAGCCCTAAGGTTTCTATTAGAGGAATATTAAAAGAGCATTTTCCTTTAGTTGCTTTAAAGTCCACAATAAGGAGTCCAATTTTTCAAATACTGGAGATACAAGGAATAATAGAAAGCTAAATCAAGACTTCAGCGTTACAGGTTTGGTGTACATATATAATTAAAGAGCTCTTTTTTGATGTTATAAAGGAGCTCAGTTGAGAAGGGTCAAAATACACGTATTTAACAGTTTGATAAATTACCAAACACTTACATGGATACTTAAGGTAAAAGTCACTTTTGTTTTATAGATTTTTTAAAATTACTTTACAATATGTCTGTTATTGAGATTAGACTACAAAACAAAATTTATTTGTATGGTGAGTTTAATGGGGAAACATCCTTGTTCTGCTCTGTATCCATTGTTGGTGGAGAGCCAAGAGGTTCCCTGGATGTGGAATGTGTCTGGCTTCAATACCATATGTGTGTTGGAGGACCATGGCTCGATGGGGCTGAACAGTGCAGTCTATTGTACTTCTCTTAGCTTTCAGTTGGCCTTCAGCCACTGAAGCCTGCACGGCTACCCTCATTGAAGTTTTTGGGAGTGAGGTAGACGTTGAGCATGGACTGGGGTAGGGACAGAGCATAGGTGCATTAAGTTGCTGTTTTTTCTCTTTCAAAAACTTGGCAACTCTAGTGCCCACCCATCTAACCTGTTGGTCCACCAAAAATTGCCTTCTGGCTACGCCACTGATTTATGATAAACCCTAATTTGCAGTGCTTGGAAGGCGAATTGTGGTGTTAAACCCACAATTAACCAATTGTCTAAATATGGGAAAATAAATCAGACTCTTTTGATGAAAGTAGGCTACTGCTGTTACTAAACATTTTGTGAACACTCTGGGTGCCGAAGTTAGATCAAATGGCAGTACCTTGTATTGATAGTGGACGCAGTTCAGAACAAACCGGAGGAACTTCCTTGATGACTGATGGATCAGAATGTGAAGATAGGCATCCTGTAAATACAAACACCTCCTTGTAGGAATGAAAGTATGGTCATTCAAAATTTCTCCTTCTTGATAAACTTGTTGAATTTTCTGAGATGAGGAAAAATCTGGAATAGAATCCTGTGTTCTGTTGCAACTGATGAACCACTTCGATCACTGAGCTGTTAGTCTGACTGGTGGGGGTTGAAGAAAATTTAGCCGATATCCATTCTGAATGATTTGAAGCATCCAAGTGTCTGTCATAATAGCTCCCCTAAGCATTGCAGAAGTGCTGAAGACAGTTGGAGAGGGTTGTCAAAAAACTTGTGATAAATTTTGTTAGTTGACCAGCAGCTGGTTTTTGAGGCTTTTTGTCTCTAGAACTCTTGCCCTGATAATGTTGCCATTGTCAACTGATCATCTGCAGGTAATTGGACTTTTGATATGGATAAGTACATTTGTTCTGATATCACCTTCTGGAGGCACAATATGGCAAGTGTTTATACACTGATTTGGAAGTTTGCACAGTATCATCCGCCAGAGTATCAAGTGTAGTGAAATCTTCTTTCATACCTTCTATCAACTCTTTTACCTTGTCATAGATATCATCTTTCAGTGCTGATGCTCTGAGCCAAGCCATGCATCTGGTTACTATATGCTTTGAGCAACCATGGCAGATTTCACTTACAGAGAATTGTGAGACAGCTGTTGAGTTCCATGTCCCAGGGCTTCCTGGGATCTGTATTTATTGTCTGCTTTTTAACATATTTATAAATGACCTAGAGATGGTGGTAACTAGTGACATAATCAAATTTGCCAACGACACAAAGTTATTCAAAGCAGTCAAATCGCGGGAAAATTGTGAAAATCTACAAGAGGACCTTACAAGACTGGGAGACTGGGCGTCTAAATGGCAGATGACGTTTAATGTGAACAAGTGCAAAGTGATGCATGTGGGAAAGAGGAACCCAAACTATAATTACGTCATGCAAGGGTCAGTGTTGGGAGTCATGGACCGAGAAAGGGATCTAGGTGTCATCATTGATGATAACGTTGAAAACTTCTGCTCAATGTGCTGCTGCGGCTAGGAAAGCAAATAGAATGTTGGGTATCATTAGGAAAGGGATTGAAAACAAAAATAAGGATATTATTCTACATAAGTACATAAGTAATGCCATACTGGGAAAAGACCAAAGGCATGCTGTCCCCGACAGTGGCCAATTCAGGTCAAGGGCACCTGGCAGCTTCCCAAACGTACAAACATTCTATACATGTTATTCCCGAAATTGTGGATTTTTCCCAAGTCCATTTATTAGCGGTCTATGGATTTGTCCTTTAGGAAACCGTCCAAACCCTTTTAAAACTCTGCCAAGCTAACCGCCTTCACCACATTCTCTGGCAACGAATTCCAGAGTTTAATTACGCGTTGGGTGAAGAAAAATTTTCTCCTATTTGTTTTAAATGTACTACACTGTAGTTTCATCACATGCCCCCTAGTCCTACTATTTTTGGAAAGCCTGAACAGACGCTTCATATCTGCGGTTGTATCGCTCCATGGTGCGACCGTATTTCGAGTATTGTTTTCAATTCTGGTCGCCGCACCTCAAAAAAGACATAGTGGAATTGGAAAAGGTGCAGAGAAGGGTGACAAAGATGATACAGGGGATGGGACGACTTCCCTATCAGGATAGGCTGAAGAGGCTGGGGCTCTTCAGCTTGGAGAAAAGGCGGCTGAGGGGAGATATGATAGAGGTCTATAAGATAATGAGTGGAATGGAATGGGTCAATGTGGAGCGTCTGTTTAAGCTTTCCAAAAATACTAGGACAAGGGGGCATGTGATGAAGCTGCAGTGTGGTAAAATTAAAACGAATCGGAGGAAAATGTTTCTTCACTCAATGCGTAGTTAAACTCTGGAATTCGCTGCTGGAAAAGGTGGTTAAGGCGGTTAACTTAGCGGAGTTCAAAAAAGGGTTGGACAGCTACCTGGAGGAAAAAGCCATAGAATGTTATTGAATGGACGAGGGAATAATACAGTATTTCTAGGATGGGCGGGACAAATTGCTTGTTCTTTTGGCCGCTGCCGGTGACAGGGTGCTGGGCTCGATGAACCCTTGGTCTGTCCTAGCATGGCGATGCTTATGTACTTATGTATGTTTGGTAGGATGTATAGAATAAGGAGTTGACCATATTTGTTGATGCTGCTCCTGGAAAATGTCATTAACTGGAAGCGCCATGCTTTCTGTAGTTAGATTAAAATACTTGAGAACCATACGTTTAGTGTCCTGTTTAGAAGATTGGGAAGCTATTGGCAATGCAAGAGCTTCAGCCATCTTGAACAGAAATTTTGGATAAGACAAATCTTCCTGAGATATTTGTGTTTCCTTCTGCTTGGGAGAGGCTGCATTAGGAAGATGGTCATGTTATCCTTTAGATGATGAAGCCTGAGAAGCCAGTGAAGGAGATCTGGTAGATTGACGAGAATGTACAGTAGTAGAGATATCTCTGGATAGTAGATCTGGGTCTTGAGAAGCTGAGGTCAATATTGATTTTGTCCACTTCCTAGTAGCAGATGTGTGAGTCAGAGAGAATTGTGAGTTGTGGTGTTTGATAACTGGACGTGAAGATACATGTCTCTGAGGCATCTGCCGATCAGTGAAAGGAGCAGGCAACAATTTCTAAGGAGGCTATAGTTGCTACTGATGCTGCCGAATCAATTGAGCTAGTAAAAGCAGTAGATTATTAGATACTGGGTCTGCTTGCAGCTTCCGGTCTTCTATTGCATCACCTATAAAATCTTGACTCTGGACTTTAAGATATGAACTACAGAGGACGGGACCCCTCATTTCTTGCGTGTTTATTACCTCCCTATGTCTCAGATCAATCTTTCCGCTCCTCCACCCAACATCGCCTGCTTGTTCCTAGTTTTCGTGATATTGCACACGCTAATATCAAGAATGCCATTTTCTCTGTATAAGGTCCAGAACCAGCTTTCAGAACATCTTAAGTTCCAATCCTCCCTACAGCGGTTTAAGACTGATCTGAAGACTCACTTCTTCTTAGAAGCCTTCCACTGTTCATTATTATCCCAGGCCTAAGTCTCTGCACCATTGATCTCTTCCTTGGTTATGTTTTCTTTCCCCCACTTTTCTGTCGTGATTATTGTAGTTCTCCCCCCTTTCCCTCTGATTGCTGTGTTGTCCTTCCTCTTTTATTTTATTTCTCTTTTTTCTTCTCTTGGCTTTGTTAGTCTGTAAGCCACTTAGTTGGCATCGCTGATAGATGGGATAGCAAGTACCTAATAAACTTGAAACCTGTGCTCTATACTTCCCGAATGCATCGAAAGATTTGGGGGTGAGGCAGAACATCGATGAGACAGAGATGAGCGGCCTGATTTACTAAATTGGGTGGCCCTAGAGGATACTCAATGGGATGGCAAATGTCTGTGATGGCAGTGGTGGGAATGATGATATCAACGTTGACGCCTAGTCCTTGAATAAGAGTGGCTTCTGGATCAACTGTGAGATACCTTGGAAGATGCACTGCTTTGGTGCATTTCAGCACCAGCAAACTCAATCTGGCAGTCAGCATCAAAGATTTCCCACATCATGCATGCCAGTTACATCATTCCAAGGCAGTTGGACGTTGAACATTGTATCATACGTGAGAATGTTGTCATTAGTCATGGTGCCAAATGTGCTCTGAACTGCATTACTGACTTGTACCTGAACCCTAAGCGGCATCACGTGGGGATAACAGGGTCAGCCACATTCATTACCTCCTCCATAGCAGTCGAAGAATCAGACTGCTGCTTGCCTGGGTTTTATATGAATGCTTCTTTTTGATAGAGGCAGATGGCTGGTCTGACAGAGGCATCAATTGAATATAATCGTTCAATTTCCAATTTCTAATCACCAGTGTTTTGGAAGGCATTCTTTTGCAGTCCAGACATTTGACAACACAAGAAACGCACTGCTTAAAGCCCAGTTTTTGAGATGACATGGGGAAAATTAAATTGGCAAAATTAAATTCACTAATGATGACTAAATAAGCGGGAAAAAATCTTTGCTATAAGAAAGAAATATTAGTAAGAGACTTGAAGGCTCAGTGGGTCTTGATGCTACTGCGGATAAATGATAACTGAGGTTGGGGGGGGGGCAGGATGTATAGGAAGTACAGTATCGGATGTGTGGCAAGAACATAGGGACATGCGCAGAAAGCTCTAGAGCTTTCTGAGCTTTGAAAAGGCCGGATCAGCAACGTCACCATGAAGTCATTTCAGTTGTGTGGCTACATGATCTTTCTGTCTACGGAGAATGCAAGCTGCTCAGGGAAGGAACTTATTCTATATGAATTCTAATAATTCCATAAGCTACCAAAATAAAATAAAGGCCACTCTGGGAGAGAGAGAACTCTTAATAATGTGAAATCTTTTCTGTAACTTACAGCTGAAGTCTGTACTAGTTAAAAATCACTTTTCTTTACAATAACTCTGCAGACAGTAAACACAAATTAGGTGTCAGGAGAATTCGTTCAGGAGACGACGCAGACCATTTTTCTATTGTTTGAAAAAGCCAGACTCTTGAAAAAAAAAACTGCCAGGAACTCTATATTTCATTGTAGTTATTTGTAGCCACTAGAGGGCTGCTCTGTGCCAGATTCAGGCCCATAGATCCATCAGAGAAAACTTACTTGCAGTGCGCCTAGGCCTGAAGTTCATTAAAAAAAAAAAAAATGTAATTATTTACCCCTTGTGCTTTTCCTCTCATATTCAACCACAGTTTGGAGCACCTCAGATTATTAAATTATAAGGGTGCCTCATGAACTCTGCCTTCTACATAGAAAATTCATCAGCTTTCTAATATTACTCAGTGGATTTAAAAAAAAAATCTTCTTCTCATATATTTGTATTTGATTCCTTCAGTAGGAATTCAATAACGCAATACCATAGATGTCACTTCTAAGAGCATCTGTTGATTTTTCATCTTAATACATTACAGTTCTGTGCCTTAATGTCAGCATATCATCCACTGTGATAATGGAATGACATTTGGTCTTTTAACTAGTCGTGGATAGCTGTGCTATCCATTTATGCCATTCTGCTTATAATATGTATTCTGCATTGTGAGTCCCTTGGATCAGACAGGCTGCTGTTTTGAACTCCAGCTTTTAAATCAAGAGAAAAAAGATATTGCTAAGGCTTTATCGCTGCCTGGTGCAGTTATAGTAGCAAGGGAAAAGATGTCTTCTTGGTATGCTCCCTGACCACTTTACCATGCAAGCACCAACAAGGGACCTACTACTACTACTATTTAGCATTTCTATAGCGCTACAAGGCATACGCAGCGCTGCACAAACATAGAAGAAAGACAGTCCCTGGATCATTCATAAGTTGCTCCCTCAATCTGTGCGTACGGCAAACCCCTTTTGGATACAGACCTGATAAAATAAATTCTTCAAAGTTAAAGAGGGGGAGGGTTTAGTTACTAAGTTGCAATTAAATAACATGTTTTAACACAGCCATATTTTTCATAGGAGACACTAACCTGTGATATCTCAGTTTCACAGGTTAATAACTCCTGCAACAGCCATTTTCAGTATGGAGATACATAGGCAGGAGAATGGAAGGGTCTCTTTTTCCCCAACTCACCACTGGACCAACCCTACTACAGCTTCCTCATTCTCCCTAACTACTTCCTATAAGTCCTCATCCACCCTTCCCCGAGGGGCTCTTCCCCTAGGTTCCCATTTGTTAGGAAAGTGCCAAAGAATGATGGGGAATGTAGTTCCTAACCTTCCATTCTATAAACTGGAGCACTAGTAGCATGCTGTGTAACAGCAAATGGGCTGTACCCGTGGGCAGAGCATGGGCATGTCCTAGGCATTCCAACTAGCAATGCATATGTAACCCTGAGCACCAGCTAGCTTTTCAAGGGTCAGGGGCACCCAAGACCAGGGCCACAAAACAAATCTCTTAGTCCTGTTCAATCCACTCACACACAGAACTTGCTCTCTTTTCTCGTTCAAGCTTGCGCGTAGGCCAGGGCCGAACTAAATCCGGTAGGCCATAGGATATTAAACTGGGTTTTACACGAGTGCTCTCAATCATAGGAGCCAACTTTTCAAAATGATTAGGGGTGCTGAAATTTTTTTTTTTCAGGTGGTGCATTCCCCCCTCCCTCTCCTCCCCATCCCCTCTCCCCTCCCCCACCCCTCCCTCTCCTCCCCCTCCTCCCTCCTCCTCTCCCCTCCCCTCCTCTCCCCTCCCCCTCTCCCTTTCCCCTCCCCCTCCTACCCATCCCCCTCCCTCTCCCCATCCCCCTCCCCATCCCCTTCCCTCCCTCCCCTCTCCTCCACCCATCCTCCTCCCCTCCCCTCTCCTCTCCTCCCCTCCCCCTCCTGTCCCCCTCCCCTTCCTCCTCCCTCCAAGTTCTAGGCCCCCTCCCTCCGAGTTCCAGTCCCTCCCTCCCAGTTCCAGGCCCCCCTCCCCTCCCTCCCTCTGTTCGAGTTCCAGGCCCCCCCCCACCCTCCCTGTTCCAGGCCTCCCCTCTCAGGCCTTCCTCCCCTCCCTGTTCCAGGCCTCCCTCCCTCCGAGTTCCAGAGCCCCCCTCCCTCCCTCTGAATTTTAAAAGTCATCTTACCTCATCGGGGTTACGGTGACGGCAGCAGTGAAAAGCGTGCAGGCTCGGCGCTTCAGCCTTCCCTTCTCTCTCAGCTCTGGACCCGCCATTGCGGAAACAGGAATTGAGGGTGGGACCAGAGCTGAGAGAGAAGGGAAGGCTGAAGCGCTGAGCCTGCACGCTTTTCACTGCTGCCGCCGCCGTAACCCCGACGAGGTAAGATGACTTTTAAAATTCGGAGGGAGGGGGCCCTGGAACTCGGAGGGAGGGACTTTTAAAATTCTGGGCTGGCAAAGGGAACTTCCGGTGGGTGAAATATTGGGGGTGCTCGAGCACCCACAGCACCCATGGAGTCGGCGCCTATGCTCTTGATCAGTCCAGGAGCAAACACTTCACTCTCACTTCCAAGAATACTCTCTACACCAAGGATTGTATTTTGTGCAAAGGCAACTTTACTTCTGCAACAGGCAATTCAAATCCTCTTTGAAACAGTCAATCGGTAATCCAACTTGATAGCAGATGCAAGCTATAAATCCAGAGCAAACAGGGATATGGTGTATCATCTTAATTGTAATTTATAATCCTACAGTATGTACATATTTACGGCTCCTCCTGTCCATCGCCTATCCCTTCGGGCTGCATAATCCAAGTCTGCGCCTGTAGCGTTGATTGTCACAAGCAAACTCCTACAGATCAGACCTCCCTGTCAGTCTTTACTTCCAGAGATACACTTCCCTGATCTGCACCTTCTGGCCTTGAATAGGAGTTTATGGGCTGGGTTCCCCTTTACCCACCCAGAGCACTCCACTCTTTCAGTTACTGCCTTTGGCTGACAATAACTTCCCCTCAGATCAGCCTTAGGTTATTATGCCCTTTCCAGGGTACCCTCTCTTCTCATGGGTCCTGGCAGGGTTGGTTATTACCACTAACTCCTCCCCTACTGTCATTCACAACCAAATACATTTCCCTCAGCAACTTAGCCAGGAATCCACCCCCTTGGGCTGGATCCTTTACCACCCACAACCTCAGAACCCTCCCATCAGAAACTCTGAAGAGTTCTCCCATGAATATAACAGGGGATTACACACACATCTTATAGAATAGAATCAAATGTGCACATTGCAAGATACATTAAAGCGCATCATGGAGTGGAGGAGTGGCCTAATGGGTTCAATTCCCTCTGCAGCTCTGTGTGGCCCTAGGCAAGTCACTAGCCCTCCATTGCCCCAGGTACAATATACTTAGAGTGTGGTCCCATTAGGTAGGATTACCATGTGACTCCAGAAAAGGGAGGACAGATTGAGCCAATCTGGGTTTTACTTCCATTGCTTTCAACGGAAGCAAAGCCCGGACTGGATCAATGTGTCCTCCTTTTTCTGGAGTCATATGGTAACCCTACCATTAGGAACAGTGCCAGTACCTGTAATGACATTGTATACCACTTAGGTCTAGGTGGTATATAAATAAATAAATAAATAAATAAATAAATAAATCTTACATCTACCATAAACTATCATGCCTACATTTCAGCATGCAAAAGCAAAATGGGTTAGGCTCACCCTAATGCTGTTATAGAACTGGTGCTAGGCATGTTTCTTTGTCACATCTACATTTTTATGCCATTTTATAGAATTGCCCCCATAGTAACATAGTAAATGACAACAGATAAAGATCAAAATCAAAAAATCAGCACCAAGGGCCCACAAGGCTGAGATAGTCCTTTATTCACTAGTCCTTTGCTCATAGACCCGACATGGGCCGTGTTTCGGCATCAAATGCCTGCATCGGGGGTCCATACAAAATAATGATACACTTAAATTACAAAACATGAACTTCAAAAAACATCTCTCTACATAAATACATAATAATAGAGCTAAAAATGATTGTTAAATGTCAGCTCTGGTCTTGTATGTTGCCCAATAGTCTCCTTCTATTATTTGGAGTATATCCAACGGGACTGTTAATGTCATCAGGATATACAGCATTTCTATGTTGTTTGCGCTTAAGACTATCTTATCTGCTTAGCTCAATGCAGCTGATTCCCAACTCTCTCAATAGCGTGCTTTGATGTCAGATACGTCTGTAGCATATGGTGCTTAAGGACATGTCTCATGCCACTGGTCAAAGTTTTCAATCCATTTGGGAGTTATTTTGGGGAACTTTAACCACAAAGGCACACTATTATCTCCTAAACATATGGTGGAGGGCTGATTTCACTTTCTGTTAAGGAACAATGATTATTATGTTTGGGAACTGGGGCAGGAATTGGGATGGGGATTTGATTGAAACTGTTAGCCATATCTTTGTTATATTGTTCTGTTTGTTGTTATATGATTGTGGCTATTAATAAAAATCATTTAAACATAAAAATGATAAGTGAAATAAGCATGCAATCCAAGGACCCAATCTCAGTGACCAGAAATACACTTACCAGATGCAGAATGGTGACAAGCATTATATTACATATACAGGAAAAATGGAAAATATATCTCCTACTTCCACTATGACACGAAAATCTATAACGCTTATGCGATGCCCCAATTTTGATGTCACTGTGATAGAAACGTCCTACATATTAGTATGCAAGATAAATATAAAAATAAGAGAGAATGGGAGCAGCATAATCCATCCAGTCTGGCCAGAACCTTAACATAGCAAAACTTCTTGACTTTACATCTACCCTCTGTTAAGGCTATTAGATTCAAGAAATTTGTTTATTCTTCATTTACTTTCTCAGGGACAAAAACGTGGAATGATTTATCTTTGAGTGCTAGAGGTCTTACTAGCTATTTTTTGTTTAGGAAGGTTATAAATCATGGTTGTTTAAGAAATACTTAAGGTTTAAACCAGGTTATATTCTTTTAAACTATGGAATGGATATGGTATTTTTTTATGTTTTATCTCAGGTGTACCTGCCTTCTTTTACATAATCTGCATTGAACTCATGAGGTAACTGCAGAATAAAAGTACTCTATTAGTATTAGAAAGGTGGTCAGGATTGTACCTGGAGGTTGGGAGGCGGGGATAGTGCTGGGCAGACTTATACGGTTTTATTTCATGTCCTCTAATGCTATAGCCTCCCCATTTTTGGAAAAAGTTTGTTTTGTTCATTTATGTCTTTCACGTATTTACAAGTCTGCATCATATCTTACCTGGTTAAAAGATGGGAAACAGAGAGTGGGATTAAATGGTCAATATTCTCAATGGAAAAGGGGTGAATAATGGGGATCCCCGGAATAGGAGCCAGCTCTGTGAGTGCTGTGAATGCTTGAGCACCCTCAATATTGAGCAAACTCTTTTAATGTGTCCAGAGAGGGGTCATTTCCATTGGGTTTAGCACCCCCAATCATTCTGAAAAGTTGGTTCTTATGTCCCTAGAGGTCTCTGGCTGGGACTGGGGCAGACTGACTATTCGGGCAACCGGGCAGTGCCCAAGGACCCAGAGCAGTGGGGGCCCAGTGCCTCTCCCCCATATGTCCAACAACTCTCTCTTTACAAGAAAGGTACATCTCTTTGCAAAATACTACATATAGATTTCTGTAATCTTTGGGGTCAATATTCAAAACAATTTAACTGGCCAGAAACAGCTCCTGGCAAGTTAAATCACTTGTTCAGGGCAACCACTAATTTTCAGAGGCACTTAACCAGTTAGTGCTGCTGAAAATAACTGGTTAGCACTGAACTGAAAACCGGCTATTTTGGGGGTGTTCCAGAGGCGGAGGCTGCACTTGGCCAGTAAAGTGCTGATAGTGTTGCAACATTAACAAAGCAAAGAACTATTCAAATTATATCAAATATTGTATGGTCTCCAGTACCTTGGTCTGATCATTACTTGGCTGATTTTCACTATATATTCCTTATCCGCATAAACCCAATTACAGAAAGCTCTCAGGATTGCCAGAACAGGCATAAAATAGATAATGGTCAGTCCTGGCTGCACGTTAAATCCGTAATACTAAAAACCAGCGATACAACAGACAGTATGCTGTCAGAATAGAAAAGTCAAGTGCTACATGCTCTGGATCAATTTTCAACTGAGTATACTCAGAAACAAAGTAGGGAATCACATACACTTCAGACATTAAAAAGATCCTGTCGACAATTAGAAAGAGCCTGGAAGTGGTCCTTTTACAAAGTGGCAGCAAGCCCAACGAGAGCTTACTGCTCGCTATTCCGGCACTACCGCTGGCCCAACATGGTCGCCGGTGGTAGTTCTGCCCTGAGCGCACCCTATTTCCGTGGAAAAAGAAATGGCTTGTGCGGCGATAAACCTTTGGTAATCAGGAATCGCCACGTACTACCCAGTTACCACCAGGTTAGCGCGGTAGTCCTTATCACCACCTCAATGGGTGGCGGTAAGGGCTCCCTATCGCATGGCCATGCAATAACAGTTATCTCACTGCATGGCCATTTGGTGTGGGGGGAGGGGGCTTTTACCAGCAGCCCTGGCGCTCTGCAAAAACAGCCCCTGCTGCTAGTGCAGGGCCCTTTTTCCCACAGCTTGGTAAAAGGACCCCTAAAGATTTCCAAACTAAAATTCTATGGAGGAAAGTAAGAGCCTATAAAATGGCAGTATCTAAAGCTAAAAGTATATATAATGTATAGTAACATAATTGGCTAGATTAGGAGAAGATCAGCTAAACGGCCTATCTGTTGGTCAATTATGGACTTTATTTAGTCTAGTTATTGAGGAGATAGTACATTCAAAATTAAAATCACTTTCCCATAAATCATGTTTACTTGATTGCTGCCCCTCCTATTTGTTACGTGATATTCCAACAGCATTAGTCAGTTGGTTAACATTAGAATCCCACCTACTACACCAAGAAGTAAGCTGTCATCCCCCTCCAGTCCACTAATCAACACATACATATGTTCTCTTTCTTAATCTTCTGTACACATTCTCCTAGCACCATGTAAACCACAAAACTATTAATCATTTGTATAGCTTCCTTATTACTATGTAAGCCACAGTGGTTGTATAATGTGGGGTATAAGCACTAATAAATTGAAATCGAAATAGTAATGTTTTAAAAGAGGGAAATTTTCCCCTTGCTTTGAGAAAGATTATTTTAACCGCAATTCCAAAATCAGTGTGGGCAGCTTGTCCATTGTATCTAATTTTCATACAGTGGCTAGTATATTTTGGATGGCAAAATTATTGGAATCTATTGTAGCATCCCAGGTTATGTCTTATTTAGAATTGTAATTCACAAGAGTGGAAGAACCAAGCCACAAGCTCCAAGATAATCAACAGCAGTTTATTGTGTGGACACAATGAACCCAAGTTATGTGAGCTATTGAAATTAAGTCTGTATTCTTTCCTAGACAGAGGATGAACAAAGGTGGATACCTAAGGGAATGTCTACGTACAGAACAATGTTTAGAACCACAAGGACTATGTCCAAAATACTGCGTTAAGGAAATGTCATGAGAAGGCAAAACTGAAGGGACCAGCAAATTCTTTAAATTTAAATCTTGAGAATAGGCCACTACCGGTTTTGTGTTTTGAAAACAAGGATGTTGCTGTAAAATATGCCAATGTTTAAGAATGATCCTACATACATCATGTGATAAAAATAGAGAATCTGAGTGTGCACACTAAATCAGATTGTGATTTCTTGTGGCCTCTTTTAAATAAATCTTTCATATTCTTGATTTTTACTTTACAGTACCCCTCTTTTATAGAACATGTAGGATAACCTCTATGAGCGAATCTTTTAGCCAAAATTCTAGACTGTGTATTAAAGTCTTCAAAATCAGTACATAATATTTTCAGTCTTAAAAACTGGCTGTAGGGTAGGTTATTTTTAAGTTGTTTATTATGATAACTTGAGTAATGTAAATAGTTATTTTTTTCTGTTGGTTTCCTATATAGTGTGGTCACCAATCTATATCTGTCTTTCTTAATGAGAATATCTAAAAAAGAGATTTCATGAAAGTTATAGGTAATCTGATATCTCAAATTTGGATCTCTGGTATTGAAACAATTATGAAAAGATAAGGTATTAAAATCACAAGATGAAAATATCATCTATATAACGCTTATACATGCAAATTTGAGATTTGAATGGATTCTGTATAAGATGTAATTCCTCAAATGCTGCCACGTACAGAGTAGGTACATCAGGGGCCATGGTGCCCCCATAGCTGTGCCCTTAATTTGTTGATAATAACTGCCTTCAAAAAAGAAGTACCGTATTTTTCGGACTATAAGACGCACCGGACCATAAGACGCACCTAGGTTTTAGAGGAGAGAAATAGGAAATTTTTTTTTTTGCTTTTTCCCTCCTCTAAAACCTAGGTGCTCCGGTGCGTCTTGTCCAAATCCCTCCCTCCAAGTTCGGGATCGCCCTCAGGGTTACCTCCTCCCCAGCCCGGCCATTTTGAATCTCGCCGAGACCGTCAGGCAGCAATGCATACAGGAGGATGGAGAGCAGCGCGCTGGGCAGGAAAGAGGGGGCTCTTTCCTGCCCCGACGTCACTAGACCACCAGGGAAGATCGCGTGAGTAAGGGGAGAAGTGGTGACAGGGCCGGGGGGAGGGCGATCCCGAACTCGGAGGGAGGGAGGGCGGTCGGCCTGCCAGCCAGCCAGCCAAATCTCTACCTTCGGACTATAAGACGTACCCCCCATTTTCCTCCCAAATTTGGGGGGAAAAAGTGCGTCTTATAGTCCGAAAAATACGGTAGTTTTTAGTTAGGGCAATGGTTGCTAAGGTTAAAATTAAACTATTGGGGATATGGCAAATAGTTATACGGTTTGCTAATTTCTTTTCAATAGTAATAAGGGCATCAAGTTGAGGTATATTGGTGTATAAGGACTCGATATCCATGATAACTAAAATTAAATTTTTTTTTGTTACATTTGTACCCTGTGCTTTCCCACTCATGGCAGGCTTAATGCGGCTTACATATTGTATACAGGTACTTATTTGTACCTGGGGCAATGGAGGGTTGAGTGACTTGCCCAGAGTCACAAGGAGCTGACTGTGCCTAAAGTGGGAATTGAACTCAGTTCCTCAAGACCAAAGTTCACCACCCTAACCACTAGGCCACTCCTCCACTAAGAGATCTCCATCAAATTCCTCTAGAAAGGTGATCATATGAGCCTAGCCTCGGACATATGCCTTAATCAAAGATACATATGGTCTCAGGAAAAAATCCAATGGAAACTTCAAGACATTATTTTGCAAATAAAGAAATAACAGCACATGATATGTCTGTGGTAAAAAATGATTTCAAATGAAAAGGGTTCCGTTTTAGAGCCCCTCTCAAATTTTGTGGATTTTTTTGTGGAGTTCCAACAACAATGGAGCTACTGACTCAAACTTACACACAGATAATGTTAACCTAAACGCTGCATTCTGCACCAGTTTTACCCTTTTAATCAAGCTTCCTGAACATCCAGTGTAAACAACATTACAATAGTCTACTCCAGATAAAATCAAGGCTTGAAAAAACAATTGGAAATGGGAAGGATCAAAATACTTTGAATGGCTCTTAATTTCTTCATCATATATAAAAAGATTTTTGTATAAGAGTTTTCACATGAGTAGAAAAGATCAGCAAACTATGTACTTAATCTGGAGAGGAGGAGTGGCCTAGTGGTTAGGGTGGTGGATTTTGGTTCTGAGGAACTGAGTTCAATTCCCACTTCACACACAGACAGCTCATTGTGACTCTGGGCAAGTCACTTAACCCTCCATTGCCCCATGTAAGCTACATTGAGTGGGAAAGCAGGGGGTACAAATGAAACAAAAAAAAAACTACCAAAACCATAGAACAAGACTCAAATATAAAGGCATATAATCTTTGAGAAATACAGGTTTTAAAGGACCCAGTCATAGAAACTTACCTCCCCCCCCCCCCCCCCCCCCTTTACTAAGCTGCATTAGCAGCTGCCATGTGCTAATGCAGACACAGCTCATTTTACTAATGGTGGATCCAGGGGTGCCTCCTCTCTCCCTGATGCAGATTCATTGGCTTCTTTCTTTTCTAATAAAGTTGCTTCACTTCAGGCATCCTATTCCCTCCATCCATTCTCAGCAGTTATATCAGTTTCAACTAGGAACTCATTGTACCTTATGGTTATCCTTTAATCTCCCTTCATTGACTCAATTATCCATTATCACCTCTTCTAGGTATATGATGACTTCTCTTGTAGACCCTTTTCTGTCTTCTTGGATTAAGGTTTCTAGACATAGTCTTCTCCCTTTAATAGTATACCTTGTCAATCTGAGTCTATCCACTGGATTTATACTCACTCCCTGGAAAAGAGTAGTAATTAAACTCATTTTGAAAAATTCTACAACCGATCCCTTGGTTCCAAATCATTACCATCCTATCTCAAACCTTCCCTTCTTATCTAAAGTCACCGATATTGAATAGTTACTTGAATATTCTGATCATCATCTTATTTTGCCTTCATGTCAAACTGGATTTTGGGCAATTCATAGTACCAAAACCATAGTAACAGCATTAAACAGTAAGCTTCATTCTTATTTTGATGCCAGTCAGATAGTTCTGTGTCTCCTTAGAACCCTCTGCTCTCTTTGACCTAGTGAGTCACTTTTTACTTTTGGGTCGTCTTCAGTCCTTGGGAATTTTGGGTACTGTTCTTCAGTGGTTTTCATCATTCCTCTTGGATAGAGGCTTTGCTATAAGTTCTGGAGTAAATACAAACAGGAAATCCAATACATTAGCATTTAACTTTCAAAAAGGAGACTATGATAAAATGTGAAGAATGGTGAAAAAAGAGGAGCAGCTGCAAAGGTCAAAAATTTACATCAGGTGTGAATGCTGTTCAAAAATACCATCATAGAAGCCCAGGCCAGTTATATTCTATGTATTAAAAAAGAAGGAAGGAAGGCCAAACAACAGCTGGCATGGTTAAAAAGTGAGGTGAAGAAAGCCATTAGAGCTAAAAGAAAATCCTTCAGAAAGTGGAAGAAGGATCCGAATGAAAATAATAAGAAATAGCTTAAGGAATGGCAAGTCAAAAACAAAGCACTGATAATGAAGGCAAAGAGATACTTTGAAAAAAAGATTGCGTGGGAGGCAAAAACACATAGTAAAAACTTTTTTAGGTATATTAGAAGCAAGAAGCCAGCAAAAGAATCAGTTGGACTGCTAGATATCAAAGGGTAAAAGGGGCGCTCAGGAAAGACAATGACATAGCAGAGAAATTAAATGAATTCTTTGCTTCGGTCTTCAGCGAGGAAGATTTGGGGAGATACCGGTGCCAGAAATGATGTTCAAAGCTGACGAGTCAGAGAAACTGAATCAAATCTCTGTAAACCTGAAAGATGGAATGGGGCAATTTGACAAATTGAAAAGTAGCAAATCGCCTGGACTGGATGATATTCATCCCAAAGTACTGATAGAAAAATGAACCTGCAGAACTATTGTTAGTAATATATAATTTATCTTTAAAATCAAGCATGGTATTGGAAGATTGGAGGGTGGCCAATATAACGCCGATCTTGTAAAAAGGTTCCACAGATGATCAGGGAAATTATAAAACGGCGAGCCTGACATCGGTGCTGAGCAAAATGGTAGAGACTATTATAAAGAACAAAATTACAGAGTATATTCAAAAGCATGGATTAATGAGACAAAGCCAATATGGATTTAGTCAAGGGAAATCTTGCCTCACCAATCTATTACATTACTTTGAACGGGTGAGCAAACATGTGGATAAAGGTGAGTCGGTTCATAGTGTATCTGGATTTTCAAAAGACATTTGACAAAGTATCTCATGAAAGACTCCAGAGGAAATTGGAGAGTCATAGGATAGGAGGTAGGGTTCTACTGTGGACTAAAAACTGGTTGAAAGACAAAAAACAGAGAGTAGGGTTAACTGGTCAGTATTCTCAATGGAGAAGGATAGTTAGTGGGGTTCCCCAGGGGGGTCTGTGCTGGGACCGTTGCTTTGTAACATATTTATAAATGATCTAGAGATGTGCGTAACTAGTGAGGTAATTACATTTGCTGATGACACAAAGTTATTCAAAGTTGTTACATCGCAAGAGGATTGTGAAAAAATGGCACACATCCTTGCAATATATCCAGCTGCAAACTATGCCAAAATATTTCACAGGACCCCACGGTCATTCACAAAGGAAAAATATTCAACATTAAGGAATCTTTCACGTGCTCATCTTCCAATGTGGTATATATCATTCAGTGTAAAAAATGCAACAAAGGCTGCTACATTGGAGATACCAGTCAGATGCTAAAGAAGAGATTTAATTTACATAGACACCATATGAAAAATGCCAGTACCAATAAAGATGTCACGCCTGTGGGGCAGCACTTTACAAAACCAGAACACTGTACCAGTGACTTCATGGTAAGAATCTTAAAAGGGAACTTTAAAACAATACAGGAACGTAAGACCTTTGAAGACAGAATGATTAAATATTTTGACACCCACCAGACAGAACTCAAGAAAGATCTGGGTTTTCTAGTCCACTATAAACCATAAAATTGTACTGCTTTGACACCCTCCTGTCTCCATGCATATCTCACCTGTCCCTCTTCCTGTCTCTCATCTATCCACCTCCATCCTGTTAGACTGTCACTGGAATGCTTTGATGTTTCACTTATATATACTGTCATCTACCAACATTTGCTTATTTCCAATCTGACGAAGAAGGGCAACCTTCGAAAGCTAATCAAGAAATGTATTAATTTATGTCCAATAAAAAAGATATCATCTTATTTTCTTTTCCATGTTTTATTTCGTTTTATTTCTATTGATTACCTGAAAAAATTACAAAAGGATCTTATGAGATTGGGAGACTAGTCATGTTTTATGTGAGCAAGTACAAAGTGATGCATGTGGAAAAGAGGAACCTGAACTATAGCTACGTAATACAAGGTTCCACATTAGGAGTCACCGACCAGGAAATTGGTCTAGGTGTCATCATTGATGATACGTTGAAACCAGTGGCGACTAAGAAAGCAAATAGAATGTTAGGTATTATGAGGAAAGGATTGGAAAACAAAAATAAGGGCGTTATGATGCCTTTGTATTGCTTCATGATGCAACTGCACCTCGAATACTGTGTGCAATTCTGGTCACTGCATCTCAAAAAAGATATAGTGGAATTAAAAAAGGTACAGAGAAGGATGACGAAAATGATAAAGGGGATAGGACAACTTCCCTATGAGGAAATGCTAAAGTGGCTAGGGCTCTTCAGCTTGGAGAAAAGACGGCTGAGGGGAGATATGATAGAGGTCTATAAAATAATGAGTGGAGTGGAATGGGTAGATGTGAATTGCTTTGTTTATTCTTTCCAAAAATACTAGGAATAGGGGGCATGCAAAGAATCTACAAAGTAGTAAATATAAAACAAATCAGAGAAAATATTTCTTCACTCAATGTGTAATTAAACTCTGGAATTCATTGCCAGAGAATGTGGTAAAAGCAGTTAGCTTTGCAGGGCTTTAAAAAAGGTTTGGATAATTTCTTAAAAGAAAAGTCCATAATCCACTATTAAGATGGGCTTGGGGAAAAATCCACTGCTTATTGGATAAGCAGCATAAAATGTATTGTACTGTTTTTGGACCTTGCCAGGTACTTGTAACCTGGATTGGCCACTGTTGGAAACAGGATGCTGGACTTGATGAATCTTTGGTCTGTCCCAGTATGGCAACGCTTATGTTCCTTTGTTCTTATGTAGCAGTGTGTGACATGCTGGCTACTTTTCTTTTGGTCATAAGAGGGTGTTGTCCAACATTCCTTCCCCCCTTCTTTTTCATGTCATCTCATAGGTTTGGGTTTGGCTGCAGCACATTCTAGTGGATATGGGGATTGGGGACACAGTATAATGGGGGTAGCTGCATACTCAGGCATTGATCCAGGACAGAGCTGTTATAGGGGTGCAATGTCAGTGGGACTTACATCAGGCCCTGAGGCGCTCCCTCTTCCAGCCATATCTTCCTGTGCTGGCACCTGAGCGCCTCAAAGTCCCTGTGGATGCTGAATCATCTACAAAACACAAGTTAGTGGAGGCAGAGTTCAGGTGATGGGCCTTCTTGGACATATTGTGCAATGCTCCTCTCGCTGCTTGTGACAGATGGCTGCAGCCAGATTTAGGGGGGTGCTGGGAAGTGGGTATGCAGTACACAGGCACAGGTGCTGTGTGAGTTGAGGGGGCCATAGGCACAGAGGATGGCATGGTGGCCTTTTTATGGCGCATGTGTACTGTTGCTGGGAAGTGGGAATGGGCAGGGGGGTGAAGCAGGTGCGCCTTTGGGTAACTCAATGTACTTTAGTGAGCTGCTGCTAATTTTCCCATCAGTCTGTAGGCATGGGACAAGATACTGGGGGGGGAGGGGCACACGTATTTTTATTTATTTTATTTGTGGTGTTTATATCCCATATTATCCCAAACAAGTTTGAGTTCAATGTGGCTTACAATAAACAGTATAGGATACATAACAAAGAATAATGCATAAAAAAGTAATTTGTTATAAGAATCCAATTTTACAATATCATAAACATAATGAGATAGCTATGGATGTTTAACATTTAAAAAATCTATTATGAATGAGAAATTGTACATGAAGCAAAGAGAAAGTTAATAGTAAATACAGTAATAACCAATTCAGGTAATAATTAATTGTTTGAGATATGGTCATTCTTTGTGAGGGTTTGTTTGAATAGGAACGATTTGAGGATTTTGCAGAATCTAGTATATTCCTGAATATTTCTTATTTTGGGTGGTAAGGAGTTCCACCATTTAGTTCCCAGGTAAGTGAAGTCTGCCGAGTGGACAGTTTTGTAGATCACTTTTTTGCAATTTGGGAGGTGTAGTCTGAGATAGTTTCTTCCCTCAAATTTAGCATTTCTTTGAGGTAAGTTTATTAATAGTACCATATGCTAATAAGTGGGAAAGCGCGGGGTATAAGTGTTGCAAATAAATAAATAAATATAGTCTGGAGCTTTCACATGAATAGAGTTGTGATCCTGGGGGGCACTGCTTCACAGTCACCTTGCCAGGCTGCCTCTAATGGATCTCCATGCCCTCATGGAGATGTTGTGGGGTGACAGGTGATGGTGGTGCTTGAAAATTTCTCAGGCGCAGGAGGACTAGAAGCTCCTTCTCTGGCACACTGAAATTAGGCTTCCTCCGAAGAGACATGAAAGGCAGTGGCGTACCGAGGGTAGGCAGTGGGGACGGTCCACCCCAAGTGCATGCTGCAGGGAGCAACCACACAGTTGTTGGCTCCACCGGTTCCCTGCTCCCTCTTTTACTGAACAGGGAACCGGCGTAGCCGACAGCCGCATGACTGCTCCCAGCACCCCCAGGAGGTAAGAGCAATGCACCCGGGGGGGGATGGAGGTGATTCTCTGGGGAGGGGGGTACTGCATCCAGGGGGGCACTGCACCCATCCAGGTGGGGGTGCTGTACCCAGGAAGGGTGCTGCACCCGGGGGGCGCGCTGCACCCGAGAGGTGCGCAGCGGCGATCCAGTGCGGGTGGCAGCAGACCAAGGAACGCCACTGCCACACTGAGGAATGTTCCTCCACATGCAAGAGGTATATATGCAAGTTTCGCACCTGGAGAGAACATGCTGCCATTGTTGCGGATGTTTTCTTGACACGGGACCAGTACCACTGTTGAACACTTTGCGTAGTATATTTCCGATTGGCTGACAGGTTTATCTCAGAACATCTATGACGTTTTTGGTGCATCCGCTTTCTAAACTTTTATTGTGTGTATTTTCGAATACCAGAACACATCTACTTATTTCTTCCATTATGGACTTGTGTTTTTAAATGTTTTTTGGTAAACGTTTATTTTGCCATTTAATGTCATATCGAAAATGCCTCTCCGCATATCTAAACCATGATTCCCTTCACCACAGAACAAAGAGCTGGACCCTGAACCACGCAGCGAGGGTTAAGGAAGCCACTTTTCATTTGATTTGGATGAATGATGAAAATCTGTAACAGCAAAGAGATCCCACCTATCCCTTTTCCACCCCCCAAATTAATTAAGATTGGACTGGCCCTTTTGGATCCCAAGCCAGAAATCCAAAAAATCCATTCCCTGGGTAATACACAGCTGACTCATTACCTACAATACAGATTTTTCTGTATCTTACTTAAGAGTCAACTTTATAAACTATAGAATTGAAGCTGAATTTAAACAGGTACCATTCAATTAGGTCAATCAAGCAAGTGATATGAGTGAGAGCCTCAGGGGCAGATAGACAGCAAATGGGTAGAAACAATTTACGCATTTTAGAAATGCATTCTAAGCACAGTGACAAGGGAGCTGGAAAACAAAAGGACTGAGAGGCAGCTGGGAAGAGACTGCTCTTACTTCAACAGCACCTTGGGGCCCTTTTACTAAGCTGAGTTACAGTGGCATAGGAAGGGGGGCGGTGGGGCGGTCCGGCCCGGGTGCACGCCGCTGGGGGGGGGTGTCGGCTCCGCTGGTTCCCTGCTTCCTCTGCCCCGGAACAGGTTACATCTGCAGTGCTTTCTTCAGATAAAATGGAGGACAGGAGGGAAAATGCAGATAAACTATCTGACAGGGGGTGTGTACGTAACACACACACCCTGAATGGATACACCATTGATGGATAGTGCGTGAATCCTTATGACCTACAAAATGGGTGGCAGTAAGTGCTCACGTGGTAAATTTTTTTTAATGACTGTGTGCTAATGGCAACATTAGCTCATGGCCAAATGTGAAATTAATAGAAAGTATCTTTAAAATCTAAACTTCTTTAAAAAAATTAAAAACTGTACTTCTTGGAGACCAGTGAGGATTGGAATGTGGGGACAAGAAAAGATCCCATTATTTCATTAAACTGACGTCTTCCATCCTGATAAAAAAATCTTTTTTGTGTAAGATTTCTATACTACAAGTCGGAATTGTTTAAAATATATAATAATTATTATTGGACTTGGGTTAAAATACTGAAATATTATGTGTAATTCTGTTCAACATAGCTCACAACAACAACAACAAAAAAATTATATATATATATATATATATATATATATATATATATATATATATATATATAGCGGAATTAGAAAAGATTCAAAGAGGAGTGACCAAAATGATTAAGGGGATGGAACTCATCTTAGTTGAGGAAAGGCTGAAGAGGTTAGGACTCTTCAATTTGGAAAAGAGACTGCTGAGCGGGATACGATAGAGCTCTACAAAATGCTGAGTGGAGTAGAACAGGTAAATGTGAATCATTTGTTTACGCTTTCAAAAAGTACAAAGACTAGGGGATACTTCATGGAGTTACATGGAAATACTTTTTAAATGAATAGAAGAATCTGGGTTTAAAAAAAAAAGGCTTGGACAACATCCTGAAGAAATCTGCTATTAAGATAGACATGAGGAAAGGGGAAAAGGATTTGATTATACTGCCTTTCTGTGGTTGGCCACTGTTGGAAACAGGATACTGGGCTAGATGGACCATCGGTCTGTCCCAGTATGGCCAGTGACGTTCCTAGGGTGGCTGACACCCGGGGCAGATCGCCGATGCACCCCCCCCCCCCTCCCCTGGGTGCAGCGTGATCCCCTGACCCCCGGCGAAAGGACACCCCTCCCCCCTGGCGAAAGGACACCCCCGGGTGCATTTTTACCTGCTGAGGGGGTGCCGCACGCCTGACGGCTTCGCTCGTTCCATGCTCCCTCTGCTCCGGAACAGGAAGTAACCTGTTCCAGGGCAGAGGGAGCACGGAACGAGCGGAGCCGACAGGCACCCCCCCCCCCCCCACCAGCGGCGTGCACCCCGTGCGGACCGCCCCCCCCCCTGGTACGCCACTGAGTATGGCTATTCTTATGTCCTAACCAACCCCAGCAAAACTCTAGCTGAAACTGAGAAAAAGAAGTTGGCATGATCATCTCAATCCTCCTTCCCTGAATCCCTTTGCTTCACCCACTAGTGATTCTTTGAGCTTTCAGCGACATCATCTGTACCTACAGTTCCCGTGTATCCCGCTAACATTCTCCACCCTCCTCTGCCCTAACTCTGGGGCCTTTAGAGGACAGAGAACACATCTGGGTCATTTTGGGTCAGGGGTTGAAGTGGTGGAACTCCTGATGCTAAAGCTTAAAAATACCTCCAATTACGGAGGAGATTCCTTCTGCAGCAAATTCTGAGAAACAGAGATTAGTGACTGATGTTGGTTTACAAGCACATGGTCGTTTATTGGACCCTGAAGATCCACAGGACCTTTCCTAATCTGGAAAATGAAGTGTAGGAATAGAGAATTTTAAAGTGACTATGAAGGAAGCAGTGTTCAAAAGCCCATATACTTACACACTATGCGGTCAGTTTTAACACATGGACGTTATGTATCTTTTCAAAGAAAAGCTCCCACCATTTTTTTCTTTGAAAATTAGCAAGCGCAAAACATGGGTGTTAAAAACTTTAGCATACTTTACACCTGCTCTTTCTCAAAGCCCAAAGTATACAGTATCCACTAGATTCTGTATAGGTTGCCTACAGTTAGTTAATCAGGTGTTAATCAATAATGTTAATTGGCAGTCATTAGGAATTATACGCAGATCTGCCCTATGCCCTATTCTATAAACATGTGCCTAAATTTTATGGCGTGCAATTCTAAAGGGGGCGTGGCCATGGGTGGGTCAGGGGCATTCCCAGAATTTATGTGCAGTGTTATAGAATAACTAGTAAAAAAGGCCCGTTTCCGAAACCAATGAAACGGGCGCTAGCATGTGGTTTTTTTTTGTGTGTGTGTGTATGTGTCACAGAGTTATTTTGTGTGTGTGTGTGTGAGGGTGCGGTGTGTGTGCAGGTTGTTGATGATGGAGGTGGTGTGCGGTTGTTTCGTTAGTTTGGCAGCCAGTCTCCAGCGATTCCTAGGCAGGGAAGGAGTACTCCTCCCCCTTCCTTGGTCGCTGTTTGCTGCTGGCTGGGTCGCGGGTAATCCTTCCAGCTGGGCCGTAGCTTGTCCTGTTCGCCCACGTCCCAGATGGTGGTGGGCACGTTGTTTTCCGACTCCTCTGACTCCATGTCAAGCGATCCCAAATATAGTCTGTGCTATAGGCCCTCTGGCACTCTTCAGTACTGGCATTAGGGATTTAAACATTTCTCCCCCCCCCCCCCCCCCCCCCCCCCGGTCTATTTTTGCACATACCCACAGCAGGAATATTCTTCTCTTGTTCCAGCGGTGGTTCTGTGCTCTCCGTGCTGCACAGATAATGAGCCATTCTGCTGGGGAATGCTCTTCCCTTATTGTCACGTAGTTTCCTCTGATTGGTCCGTCTTACGTTGCCTAGTGTTGCCTGGGAACGGTGTTGTGATGGTCCTTTGTGTTTCAGAATGTTGAGGTTGTTTTTTCTGATTGGTCCGTCATGCGAGGGCGGGGCAGAGAGACATGGTCAGTGTTCTGGCTTCACCACCATGAATCCATGAACCCTTCAGTGAGTGACTGAGTGACTTCAGAACGTTGAGGGTGAGTTTTATTATAGTAGATATCATTTCTGCTCCCAACTGCCATTAATTGATGGGACATTGTATGCTGAGAAGAGTGTCGAAGTGGAATGAATACATTTCCCTGATGCAGCTATGACAGCGAAACATAGCGCCATGTCGGGCTAACACATTATGGGGCTATTTTACAAAGCGGCAGTTGGGCTACCGTGCATGTAGCATGCGTCAAATCGACACTACTGCCTGGTTAGCGCGCCCACCTGGTGATAATTTTAAAGTTGGTGTGCACTGTTTCCCACGGTAGAAAATATTTTTCTGTTTTCTACTGCAGGGGCATTCCTGGCAGTAATCAGCAGCGTAGCCCTCATTTATCTATGTAAGATAATGGACCGATGAGTATCTAGGATGCTGAATTGCAACTGCTTGCCTCACACTCGAAAATAAATCATCCACAAAAATATTTCAATGTATTTGTAGCACACTTGAAATAATCCTTTATATAGTTTTATGTATATCGCAGTGCATTACATTTAGTATTTTGACCACATTTTTGTTTTCAACTAGTTGGGCACCAACATTTACCTGCAGCTTCTGGCTTCACCTAAAGTTGGGTGCAAGATACACACTAAGAGCTAGATTCTGTACATGGCGTCTAAAATGTAGGTGCGTTGGAATAACGCGCATAGCTTAGTGTCTTCAGTAAGACATGGTTTATAGAATAGCGCATAGGTCATGGGAACACCCCTACATTTAGGTGCGGCCAGTTATGCCTCCGATAACCTGGTATAAATGCCCATGCCTAAATGTACATATGCGCCTCTGAATTCTATAACAATGAGCGTAAATTTGATTGATGCCCTCGACACTCCTCCCATGACCAGACCCCTTTTCAGCTATGTGCATTGGAATTTATGCACGCCTCTTTTTAGAATGTGCCTAAAAGAAGCTCACATAAATTCTAATTATTGCCAGTTAGCGATGATAATTGGCCGTTATCGTCAGTTATGATCAGTAATTGGCTCCTCAAGTGAGTAGCGCACGTACATTGTCCACGTACACAATTTAAATGCGATAGTTGTGGTTGAGGTAATAATAAGAGTAAGTCATCAGCATATGCTGCAACTTTAATTTGGGTGTTTGATCTGCCAATGCCTAAAATATTTGGATTTTGATGTAGTGTTGTTAATAATGGTTCAAGGGCTAGGTTGAAAGGGAAGGGACATAATAGACAACCGGAGTGGAGGACTGGCCTAGTGGTTAGAGTACTGGCCTTGAAATCCAGAGGTGGCCAGTTCAAATCCCACTGCCGCTCCTTGTGATCTTGGGCAAGTCACTTAACCCTCCATTGCCTCAGGTACAAACTTAGATTGTGAGCCCTCCTGGGACAGAGAAATATTCAGTGTACCTGAATGTAACTCACCTTGAGCTAATACTGAAAAAGGTATGAGCAAAATCCAAATAAATAAAATGCATACTACTCACCACACCTTACATAGACTCCAGCCCTAAGCTAGTATTATGTAAAGGTCATTCTAAGTAGAGCACCCCTTGTAGAATACTAGCTTAGCGTGGATCATCCTAGTGCTCATCTTTTGCCACCATTTACTGAATGCTTTGGGTTGTATTTGAGAAGGGCACTTTCATTCAGGTTATTTCAGCTGGCTGAATACTCATTTATCCAGGTAAATGCCTTTGAAAATTGTCCCCCCCCCCCCCCCCCCCCCCCCCCCCCCCCCCCCACATACACCAAGTAGAAATTCTGAAAGCATTCTTATCTTTATGTGGAAGATGAGCACGCTTTCAGTATCTCATCCTACATCATGACAGAAAAACATACCACCTTCTTCTCTCTTAGCCAAATAGCAACAGCTTGCAGTTATTAGCATTTCAAAGAAGGTGATATGGAGGGAGAGAGAGACAGAGAGTTTGTGAGAAAGCGACATTGGCAGTTGTTTTATTCATGGCTGGTGATATTATAGACTGAGCGAAAATCACATTATCGTAATGGGAAAGTTAGAGTTGCTAAGATGATGCCCTGAAGCCTGCACGCTGATTGGGGTGTGATTGCTATCTGTATTTATATGTAGAAAGCAAAGTTCATTGCCAGTTCAAAATGGTGGCTGGCTCAGGCTGCTTCATGCTACATAATTCTTCAGTAGGGAATAACTGGGAGCATCAGTGAAATATAAAAGACATAGGGGAAACGAGCAGGAGGAAACGTCTAAAAAAGCGGGACAAATGGTGATAAACAGGGTGGTAACAGGGTGCCTAGGCCACTGGTTCCCAATCCTAGTCCTGGAGGCACCCCAGCCAGTCAGGTTTTCAGGATATCCATAATGAATATTCATGAAAGAGATTTGCAGACACTGCTTCCACTGCATGCAAATCTCCCTCAAGATTGTTCATTGTGGGTATCCTGAAAACCTGATTGGCTGGGGTGCCTCTAGGACCAGGTTTGGGAACCACTGGCCCAGGCTACCACAGCACATAGGCATATATGTTTCGTCTATATATTTTTGAAGGCAATGTTCGTGCCTATATGCTTTTATAAAATTGCCCCCTGAAAAGTAGGCACAGCTATTTATACCTACTCTGATCTTCACGCAAGTTTCTCATTGTTTTATGTGACTGTGCACATTATACGAAGTATACACTTAAGATGCAAGTCATGCATAACATAACATAAGAGTAGCTATACTGGGTCAGACCAAAGGTCCATATAGCCCAGTATCATGTTTCCAACAGTGGCCAAGCAAGGTCACAAGTACCTTGCAGAAACCCAAATTGTGGCAACACTTCATGCTACCAATCCCAAGGCAAGCAGTTGCTTCCCCTTATCTGTCTCAATAGCAGACCATGGACTTTTCCTCCAGAAACTTGTCCAAACCTTTCTTAAACTCAGATATGCTAACCGCTGGTACTACATCCTCCGCCAAAGAGTTCAAGAGCTTAACTAGCAAATGCCATTACGGTACTATGTAAGCCACATTGAGCCTGCAAATAGGTGGGAAAATGTGGGGTACAAATGTAACAAATAAATAAATAACTCTTCGTTGAGTGAAAACATATTTTCTCCTATATCCATGTAACTTTCTTGAGTGTCCCCTAGCCTTGTACTTGTGGAACAAGTAAAAAATCAATTTACTAGTACTTGTTCTTCACCACACAGGATTTTATAGACCTCAATCATACCTTCCTTCAGCTATCTATTTTCCAATCTGAAGAGCCCTAATCTCTTTAGCCTTTCCTCATATGAGAGGAGTTCCATCCCCTTTATCGTTTTGGTCGCTCTTCTTTCAACCTTTCCTAATTCTGTTATATCTTTGTTGAGATACAGCAACCAGAACTGAATGCAGTACTCAAGGTGAGGTCGCACCATGGAGCGATACAGAGGTATTACAGTATTTTCGGTCTTATTCACCATCCCTTTCCTAAGAATTCCTAGCACCTTGTTTGCTTTTTTGGCTGCACATTGAGCAGAAGATTTCAGTGTATTATCTACAATGACACCTGGATCTTTTTCTTGGTTGCTAACTCCCAAGATGGACCCTAGCATCAGTTAACTATGATTTGGATTATTCTTTCCAATGTGCATCACCTTGCATTTGCCCATATTAAATTTCATCTGCCATTTGGATGTTCAGTCTTCCAATTTCCTAAGGTCTTCCTGCAATATTTCACAGTCCGCATGTTTTAACAGCCTTGAATAGTTTTGTGTCATCTGCAAATTTAATTATCATCTTCATTGATTTTAAATTTGCAATGGCCAAACAAACAACCAGCAACATGAAACCAGACAAAACCTGCACCTAGAAAAACAAAGTGACACAAACACCTGAACTTCACAACAGCACAAGGAGTCTCATCACACACAAAAAGGCACCAATTAGACATACTAGCCACAGATTCTGGATGAGAACCAACCACATATCCACAAACCACACATGGGAAGAGGCACCATGGTCAGACCACAGCAAGCTCATTTTCACACTACAATGGAAAGAAAATGGCAAGAAAAGAGAGCCAAGAACCCAACACACATTCACAACCAGAGAAAAAGTAGACAACCACACATTCTGGATGACAACAATAAATGAACTCAATACCACCTGAGGACAAACAGTAACACATAGTAAATAACAGCAGATAAAGACACTTCATGAGAAACTGGGACAAAACAAGTGAAAACGCACTAACAAAATAGCACCTCTCAAAACAAAAACAAAAATCACAAAACAACCGCATCCCTGGTTTAATGACAAACTACTACACATGAAGAAACACTGTAGGAAACTCAAAAGAGCACGGGCCAAAAACAAAATAGACGCAAAGAAAACCATATGGAAAAAAGCCATAAGAACATACACAGACAGCCTAAAGAAAGTGAATGCAGAACACTACAGTACATATATGAACCTCGACCAGACCAATCGAAAAAAATATTCAAACTCATGAACAAACTACTGAAAACCCAGAACATATTGGCGACAACTGAAACACCACCAACTGCAGACAAGCTTGCTTAATACTTCAAAAACAAAATAACAAACATAAAATCAAACCTTGCAAAAGCACAAATAAATGTCACAGACTACCTACAGGACTGTGAAACACACGACAACCACACTGTAGCAGACAAAATATGAACCACATTCAAGCCACCCCAACTAGACACAGTAAAGACACTTGACAAAATACTGCCTACTTGACAAATGCCCTGGGTGATTAACAAGGTCAGCTGGAGTAAAGCAATTAACTCCTCCCAGAGTCTTGCCCTGTGTGATTAACAAGGTCAGCTGGGGTGCACAGGGAGGGGGGAAGGGAGGCCCTGGAACTGGGAGGGAGGAGGGAGTGATGGGCCCCTGGCATACACTCTGATTCTCATACATACACTATCACTGTCACAGACACACTCGCACCCAATCACACTCTCTCTGTCACACACACACACACTCTCTCGCACATTCCCTCTCTCTCACACAGTCAATCTTACACACACTCTCTCAAACATTCACACTCCGAGGAAAACCTTGCTAGCGCCCGTTTCATTTCTCAGAAACGGGCCTTTTTTACTAGTGAGTCCATAAAATAATGAGTGGAGTCGAACGGGTAGACATGAATCGCTTGTTTACTCTTTCCAAACATACTAGGACTAGGGGGCACATAATGAATCTACAAAGTAGTACATTTAAAATGAATCGGAGAAAATATTTCTTCACTCAACGTGTAATTAAACATGGAATTCGTTGCCAGAGAATGTGGTAAAAGCAAATAGCTTAGTGGGTTTTAAAAAGGTTTGGATGGCTTCCTAAAGGAAAAGTCCATAGACCATTATTAAAATGAACTTGGAGAAAATCCACTGCTTATTTCTAGGATAAGCAGCATAAAATGTATTGTACTATTTTGGGATCTTGCCAGGTACTTGTGACCTGGATTGGCCACTGTTGGAAACAGGATACTGGACTTGATGGACCTTTGGTCTGTTCCAGTATGGCAATACTTATGTACTTATGTAGCACTGAAACTGCCATAACCACCCTGATAACAAAATTGAGAAGCATAATATACCAAAGACAAAACGTATTACTACTACAATTCAACATGTCAAGTGCGTTCGACCTAGTAGACCACACCACACTAATGGCACTGCTTGATAACATAGGAATCAGCAGTGCAGTGGCAACATGGTTCAATGGCTTCCTAAAGACCAGATCCTACATAAGTACATAAGTATTGCCATACTGGGACAGACCAAAGGTCCATCAAGCCCAGCATTCTGTTCCCAACAGTGGCCAATCCAGGTCACAAGTTCCTGACAAGATCCCAAAAAAGTACAATACATTTTATGCTGCTTATCTAGAAATAAGCAGTGGAATTTCCCTAAGTCCATTTTAATAATGGTCTATGGACTTTTCCTTTAGGAAGCCATCCAAACCTTTTTTAAACCCCCGCTAAGCTAACTGCTTTTACTACATTCTCTGGCAACAAATTCCAGAGTTTAATTACACGTTGAGTGAAGAAATAATTTCTCTGATTTGTTTTAAATTTACTACTTTGTATCTTCATTGCATGCCCCCTAGTCCTAGTATTTTTGGAAAGAGTAAACATGTGATTCATGACTACCCATTCCACTCCACTCATTATTTTATAGACCTCTATCATATCTCCCCTCGGCCGTCTTTTCTCCAAGCTGAAGAGCCCTAGCCGCTTTAGCCTTTCCTCATACGGAAGTCGTCCCATCCCCTTTATCATTTTTGTTGACCTTTTCTGTACCTTTTCTAATTCCACTATATCTTTTTGTAAAGGTATCCAACCAAACATCAGCCTCATGGATCTCTGAGTGTGGGGGTACCACAGGGATCGCCAATAACACCAATATTGTTCAATGTAATGATAGCACCACTCAGAAAAAAAACTGGAATTAATGGGTTCTAACTCATTTATATATGCAGATGATGTCACCATCTCCATACTTTTCCAAAACAATATCACAAACATACAGGACAAAACAAAAAAAGGATTGGACCTCATGGAAGAATGGGCAACAACTTTCATACTCAAACTGAACAGAGACAAAACCAAATTCCTAGTACTATCCAGCCCACACAAACCCACATCCAACCAAAAATTCACAATCAACAAACATATCACATCGAAACCCAACTTAAAATACTAGGAATCATTCTCGACAAACACCTAACACTGGACAATCAAATATCAGCAGTAACATTAAAATGCTTCAGAATACTATGGAAACTGAGAAAGAATAAGAAACTATTTTTCTTGATAAATTTTCTGAATACTGGTCCAATCAACGATACTATCGCAACTAGACTACTGCAATGCAGCATACATAGGATGCATGAAAAACACACTAAAATTGCTACAAACAATCCAAATCACAGCAGCAAGACTGACTTTCAAGAAATCGAAATATGAAAGAGCATCCTCACTGCTTGAAACACTACATTGGCTACCAGTGAAGGCAAGAATATTTTTCAAAGCAAGCATCCTAATTTTCAAGATACTATTTGAAATGGCACCCAAATATATGCTTAACATGATTGAACTATCCTCAAGAAATGCCAGCACAGAAAACAGAAACTCCCTACTCCTACATCTACCCATCTGCAAAAACATCATCTACCAAACTACCTACACAGCAGGATTTAGCTACCTGGGTTCCAAATGGTGGAACTCGATACCAAAAACCATAAGAAGCATCACAAATTTCCTCCAATTCAGAAAAGAAATGAAAACCTACCTCTTCAAAAAATTCTACAGCTAATCACAAAGATATCATTGCTTTCTTTAAAATCTACCTCTTCAAAAACTATATGAATAAATATCACCAAAACTCTACAACTGAACTCAAAAGCTACTACTACGTTTTCCACTTCAAATCTATCTCTTCAAAAACTCTATGAATAACCACACGAACTATAGATGCCCTCTCAACATTGTACGATACAGACAGAGAGGGTAATACAGTATAAAATCAGAGAAACCAAAAGAAAAAAAGCAACACTATTGCAACTCCACCAAAATGTAAATTATAAGCCACTTTGAACTGAAACTTTTTTTTGAGAATAGTGGGACACAAGAATGCATAAATAGTTTATACTCATTGATTTCAAGCACTTATCAATGGGACAAGCACACAGGATCTTTACAGAAAAGGAAGTTGGTATGGATAAATGGACCGGGTAAACTGTATGGTCTTTATCAGTCATCATTTTCAATGTTTTTTTGTTTCAGTGCTAAACCCCACGCAATGGAATGGAATGTGTTATTTATAGTCTGCCAAATCCCAACAAGGCCCAAAGCTGATTACAATGTATTAAGACATAACCATAAGGGAGAATTACAATAAATATTTTTTAAACAAGTATGTTTTCATTCCCAGAGAAAAGAAAAGTAAGAATTGATAGACCTCAGCTCCATTGGTAAAGAACACCAAGCCTACACGTCTTGATAAAAAAACTGAACTATTCAAAATTTTCTGTAATGAACACTTAATGGTGAAGGAAACGAAAGTAATCACATATCAATGGATCGACTCGATCATGATTTATTTAGAAAGGAAAATAGTCCCACAAACTAAACGGGATTTGTTCCCTCAAAGATCTTACCAGTCAGCCTAATTTAAAAAAAATCACACGAGCATGTACTGGTAACCAGTGCAGGCAAATCAAGTAGGGGGTCATATTATCAAACTATCATACATCCCAATAAAAACAATTATATTTAAGGATGTCTCAAGGCATTATTCCATAATTTTAAACTTGAAAACACATAAGTAGAAGTAGTGGAGATTAAAACAGTTCAAAAGAACTTGGGATCTGTAAGGGAGTGATAGGGAGAGTAGATGGCATGGATGGGAAGACTGGATAGGCCATATGGTCTTTACCTGCCTATATTTTTCTATGTTTCTGTAAGTCTACTATAAAGACAAAAACAAACATTTCAACATAATATCTGGCAAACTTTTCTAAAACCCAACGTGAGGTTATAACAAAATAATTTAGCACATTCTCTTCAACTTTGTTTCACGTCAAATGCCTTATTAATCTGTATTTAAATAAAAGGTACCTTTGAGGTCATCTTTTATTTTTGTATTTTTTGTAATTCATAAATACACAAGAAAAATATTGTGTAAAAAGCAAAGGATATATTACAGAAATGTCAGATCCAATTAGCCAGCTAATAAAGTAAATATTGATGTATTTTTAAATTCCCTTTCTGGAATGCTGAAGATGGAGAACATCGTAACTACCGTAAAATAGAAATAATCATAAGTGCAACAGGTAGAAAGCAGAACTAGGATGCTTTACTTCACAACCCAACAAGCAAAAAAGGTTCAAGTTCTGGTATCACCTCAGTAACAGCAACACAAACTCCCTCCGCTGTAAGTAACCCAGAAACTCACCCCCTTGGGCTGGATCCTATACTACCCACAACTCAGAACCCTCCCCTCAGACAACTCTAGAGAGTTCGACATTCTGACACTTGGTAATTCCCATTATCATGGGGGATTACACTGGGTTTCAGGTTTTGCACAATAACTATGTATTAGATCAGTCTGCATGTACTGGGGACTCATATTGCAAACTGATCCCATTCATACCGGCTGCGGGGTCCTATGATATGTCAGGGAAGCCATAGTCAATAGAAGCTCCAGTTCCACAGAGCAGAAGAGAGGCATGGAACATCTGAGAAGTGCATTGGTATCTTTGTTTAAAGAAGGTTATCAAATATGTAATCTAAAAATTACTTTTTTTCGAGAATGAAATGGTCATCTAGATGACATGATCACTTGTATGCTAAATAAATAATGGCAGACACAGAAAGAAATAAGAAAGAAAATTTAAAAGAGTTGAAGAATCGGGAATGGCTACCACGGTTCTGTGTAGTGTTTTTTTGCTACTGATTTGTTTGACCTCGTTTTCGTCCTCCTTGGGCTATTCCATGTGGAGGATTGAACGTACTAAGTTCATGCAGAAGGTTCTGAATTGTTTTTCTTACTTCCATTGTCACCCAGTCCCATGGGGGTCTGGTCTGGGCAGGCATCAACAGCCGCAATTCGAAACTAATTCCCATAACCACTGCTTTCTGCCTTTCTGGGTCTAGGTGTATTCTGGGCCATTTATGTTCCCACATATAGTCTATTTGAATCTATCAGTATTTTGTGCACAAAATGAGTGTCTGGTGTGTGTTTAGTTTAGTTAGTAAAATAAGTGACAGGTAAGGAATACTTGAAAATGAAGACAGAGAAAGGTTTCAGATAGAAGGCATTTATTCTTACCAAAGTTTCAAATTAATACAGACATCGGATGGATTCTGGGTTCAATGGCACAGCGCTCTGCCGTCTGAGATGCGTTGGGGACGACTCCGAACTTAAGCCAAAATCACCCTTCTTTTATACTCTCATCTCTCTATTGAAGTCTATGGCAGCACCTATTTTGGGACCTGTTTTTTTTCAAATATTTCTCAATTTCTGCGGTTAAACTGTCGCGTCCTGCCATCTGTGCATTTTGTACCCAGCTCTTCCGTTCCATGTATTTCATAAGGTTGCAACATTTTCCGGTAATATCAACATGTTTTTTGGAACAAACTGTTTTTGCGGTTACTAACATTTTTTTCTGTTGAGATACCAGTTTCACATAATGTTTTTGCAACACCTCTCATCACATCTTCCGATCTCTGTATCATTTTATACATTAATATAAACAATTGACTCCATTTTGAAAGCCACATTTTTTTTTCCATTTTATCCATCATTCTTTCATTTCAGGTGCTATATATTATTTGAATATTGTACCTATACCTGTTTGTGTCAAGACTCATTGTTCAGACCTGCTTTCTGCAGATTATCTAATATTATTTCATTCGTTAGTTATTTGGCCTAGTCAATTCTTTTTCAGATGTTTTAGGCCCTGTGGCTTTGTCCATCACTATTCCAGTGGTAGATCTAAAACCAGGCCATATATTAACATTCCCCTCTTCACCCTATCCCATAGGGTGACACCAGGGTAAATATACCATGGTACCATCCATTCCAGAAGGTATCCTACAAGGCCATAAAATTTTCTGAGTCTCAGTGCAAACTGGTACAGTCTGAGTTATTTGGTTTCTGATTACCATTCTGGCACCACTTCAATTATTTCAATCATTTCTACTTATCAATATCTATGGTTATACAAAAACTACTATACTTCTACCCTTTAACATGCAAATTCTATCTTATTCTTACCTATTTAATCATTAATTCTTTGGTTATATACTGATTATATCTTATCTTATAAAGCTTTATATGGTTAAATTGTATCCCTGTGTGTGCTATTACCTGATTATACAGATGCAGACATTTCTCGAGTGTCTCTAGCAGTTGCATAGCGATTGGTCCTTCTCAGAGGGAGATAGTCCAATGTGTCATCTCCCGTGGTGTTGGGAAGGAGATTTTCGTACAGGACATATTGTCCTGCTGTTGTCTTTTTCGTGATTGCGGTTTCAATTAAGCGTTCTACTAAGCCTCTAGCACAAGGGATTATGCAACACCCTACTAGCACAAAAATTGCTACCACTATGATTATAGTTGTGGCAGCTGAAATGATAAATGTCTTCCATTTACCAAAAGCTTTATCCATCCAACCAGTCCAGGATGTATCAACGCCAGAGTTTGCTGCCAATTCTTGTGACAGTGAGGTTAAGCCTTCCAAAGCTCTGGTGATTGATCCATCTGGAGCTGTATTGTTGGGGATAAAGGTGCAACACTGTGTACCTATTTTATGGCACACTCCGCCCTCTGCTGCCAGAAGTTGGTCAAGTACTAATCTGTTTTCCAACGTCATCCGGCTAGTGGCGTCTAATTGCGCTGCAATTCCTTGAACTGCATCCCTGGTATAATTGACAAATCTCTGCTGGTTGTAATATATATAGTTTATCCAGTCTACATTTTTATTTATCGTCGCCCACCAAAAGAAGGCAGATTCGAATCCTGCAGCTATTTGGTTTCTGGCTTTGAACTCATCAGGAACCCCTCTTGGAACTCCAATTGCATCTATATAGACCCGATCATCAAAAGATCCAGGCATTGCATTTCTCTTCACTCGTGAGGAAGAGCTGCTGTGAGGAGGGAGTAAGGATGCTATGATGATTGGAATCACCAATTTTACTAGGGCACATCTGCCTTTCCAACGTATGTGAAGTGTATGGTGGATAGTATGGGCTCCACAGTACCACCATATGTCTGCTCTAGCTTGTGAAAAGTTTGTGAGATTTAGATTTCGCAGACTCTCTTTTCCTAAGGTTGTGTTGCAATTAGTCAAATTTCCTAAAAACCGTGTATTTTTCCCCTCATATCGTTCTATACATGTATGATATCTGGTAGCAGGATCTGGAATCCTGAATGCAGGTGGGACCCTCAGCCGAGGGGGTAAGTAGGGGTGGTGCTTGTCAAGATGCTGACAAGACTGATTGACTTTGTCTTTTACCTGCAATAATTCTAACATACACCAAAAACCATCTGGATCATTGTAGAGATCTAAAGGGAAAGGAACTACAGTTGGTTCTGCTCTTGCATGGGCACAAAAATAACAATTAGAGACATTCAAACTCTTTGTAGTATAATGCGCCCATTCGAGCCATAGATTTGTTTCTCCAAATCCTGTTTCTAATGCTATTAAATCTTTGGAATTATTAATTGGCACGATCTGGTAAGGAATTTTTTCTTCTGGGATCTTTGTTGGCATCAAAGGATTCTTTGTTGGTTGGGCTGGGGGTGGAATAATCTTGAACGTTCCAACTGGATCTCTACCTGTGGCATCAATTCCTAAGGAATAAGTTCTGTATGTAACAGCCGTTACTCCTCTGAAAGTGATAGCCACTTGATTACATTTAGTCATTGGACAAAGGCCAGTCCATCGCAATTTCATGATGGAAATGCTCTTTTTTAGATCTGGAATCTCACTACCTGAGTTGGGAACCCATGAACCTGTGTACCACCATACATGTGCCCAACTTCCGCAATTGGAGAAGGGACACAGGTATACCTCAAAAGCTGACAAATATTGCTGTACCGGATGTTCCCCACACATTGTGTAAGCACACACATCAAGGGTTATTGTGGTTGTGTCCTTGGTAGTGGGTAATGTTATTTCATAGGTGGTAATAAATTGTTGTAGGAAACTTTCTAGATTCTGTGTTCCTTGTATCGTGGGCATGGTGAGCATACACAACAGGAGGACTAAGGACTTCATGTTGGTAGTTTTCATGGTTAAATGTAAGATGTGGACTGTACCAAAGGTAATTGGCGGTTAATGAAAATGAGTAACACAATAAATCCTAGGGTCCTAACCAGAACTGTAATTGCTATAATTAATATTCCTAGGTATACCAAAGATTGATATATCATTAGGAAGAATTTGGGTTGGGTTGGTAAATTCTAACGACTGGGTAGGGTGGGTAAATTCTAACAGCTCCTCTTTCAGGAGTGTCGGGGATAACAAAAAGACTGTATACTTCCAAAGGTCCCAATCCAACCTCTCTAATGAACACAAAGGGTATCCAATCAGTGCCCAGTACGGCGTATGTGATAATCCAAAAATCTACAACGTCACCAGTTGCTGGTCTTATTAGGAGGTCGTCGGTTTGTTCTATTTGTAAACCTAAAGTTCCTCCAAACAGTATCACAGTGTCTGTAACCGTTCGGCTAGGACCTAGTGTCCAATTCTCAAACAAAGGTTCACACAATGTCAGATATCGGGTGAAGGGGTCCCAATTGGGATCGTCTTCTGGAGCTGGGTCCCAATGAGGATGTATTAACTCTCTTAAATCAAAAAGGTACTCTGGGGGTTCAGGGATTAAGTGTACACCTATACTAAAAGGCGATGGTGGGGGAGAATCAGGTGGAGAGGGCGGGTTATCTGGTAAATTCTGGGACATATATTGATGGTTACTTAAGGATGATGAGCTATCTGGGAGGTCGAGTGGCTGGGACGGTGATGTTTGGAGTGGCTAAAGTAGTATTCGTGGGAGGAGGAGCGTCACTAGGAGGAACCAGAGAATAAGGAGGAGGGGTGGGTCGTAATTCAAGCAAGGTAATATTATCCTCAAAAGTAGTTGTGAGATTGGGGACAATATGGACCGAGCTACTGATATTATTGGGAACAGTTGTAGAATGCAAAACAGGAGAATCAGTGAGGACAGGAGTAGTCGCAGAGGTTTCAATAGGCTCTGGAGGATAGCCAGTTGAAAAGTCTGTCGTGGCAGATGTGTCTGCCCAGGGGGTAGGATGACTGGTGGCAATGGGACCTATCTTTGAGGTCGTCTGGGGGGATCTGTATCCAAACAGGCGGGTAAATGCGGTGTATTGTTGGGGCTCTGTGTAGGCTGCTGTAGTAGGTGATGGAGCAGGAGTAGATGTAAGTACCGAAGTAGTTACAAGTACTGCTGGAGTAGTTGCAAGTACAGAAGTAGTTGCAAGTACCGTGGCGTTTCCGGCTGGCAAGGTAACGTTGCCAGTGGGAAAGGCAGTAAGTGTGATCCAAAGATCCAGGAGGTTACTGTCAGCAGTATAGGTAAACAGGGTAGTGAAAAACAAAACCAAACCTATACAAAGTAGGATGATGCACACGAGTCCAACAGCAAACAATCGAGCAGATGGAAAGCAGAAGAAGAGGGTGTATTGATGTAACACCGTCACTGCTGCTGAGACGACGCTCGGACGGGTGCTGGTTCCGTCCGTGTCGTCAGGATTGGTGTCGCCTTCCAAATAAGTGTCGTCGAAGTCGTTCGACCAATGGGAATTGGTTTCAGATACCTGCTCAGAGTTACACTTATCAACAGGGTAAAGTCCAATGTCCAGTGGGTCTGGTGGATCAGGTTCCTTGATATTGTTGAGGGCAGCAAGGTTCTCAGCAGTTGGTTCCCTGCGGAGACTCTTACCAGCGGGGGAGGGTGGTGGTATCAACACTTTCACAGGAGTGGTTGGGAAAGGTGGTATTGGAATAGGAACTTTATGTAGAGAAATAGTCTGTAAGGGAATGAGTTCTTCTGGAGTGAAAATCGGCGGGAATTGCTGTGGCATTTATCTGACTTGATTGGGGAAGTACAAATGTAGAATGTCAAGCAGCTCACTGATGTTGTTGTGCAAATTCTGTACTGTGGCAGACGCAACAGTCTCTCGTTCTTCCACACTCAATTCTTCAGCTAAGTTGCGGATTTGGGTGAGATCCTCTGCAAGGTTACGGATTCGGATGAGACGGATGTGAAGATCTACGTATGGAAGTGGGAGTGCTGGAACAGTTGGAGGAAGAGGTGAGGACGGCAACTCAAAAGCAGGTTGCAATACAGGTGGTTGTTCAGATGGTGACTCTGGAGAATCAGCGAAGGTTTGGATGACAATGTCAGCCAGATCAAGGAGGTGGGATTCAGGAGATGGATGGTCTAAGTTGATTAAGTGGTTAAGTCTTTGGTCGAGTTGGTCAAGATGGTTCAAGAGTGTTGGATGTGGGTCGGTGGTCTTGGGCTCAGTGGTGGTGGAGATGGAGTTTGTGGTGGGACTGGTCTCTCCAGTGACTGTTGTGCTGGAAACATCAATGGAAACATCCAGGAGGCCTGATTGGGTATTTGGATAGGCGCGGATATCTTTCAGATGGACCCAGGATGTGTGGTCCTCAAGCTTGGCAGCTGTGGCTGACAGAGCTTCTATCTTGAAGGGCCCAACGTAGATGGGATCTCGCCAGGTCTTGTGCGTGTAATAACGCCGGTGCACTAGATCGCCCACTTTATAAGGGGGGGATCTATTGGCATCACAATCCCCTCTTCTGTCCGAAATGGCCTGTGGAATTGAGGACAGAAAACTTACAATAGTCTGCAAGATATCCCAATATACTGAGTATTGATCGGGTACTTGAGTGTCTGGATTGCCAGGTAGGAGTCGCATCTGGCGACCTGTACATAATTGGAACGGCGTCAGTTTAAGGGAAGAGGATGGAGTGGCACGGAGAGATAACAGTGCCAAAGGGAGGGCATCAAGCCAATTCTTTATCCCATTTGCCATAAGCTGACGCATTTTTGTTTTGAGCAACCCATTGTATCTTTCAACCAAACCATTACTGGTGGGTTTGTAAACACAGACAGTTCTATGTGTAATGCCAAGTGCTGGAAGGAGGTTCTGCAAGAGTTCATTCACAAAGTGTGTACCATTATCTGTGGTAATTTTGCCAGGAATACCAAATCGAGGAATAATTTCATTACACAGTGACTGTGCCATGGTTTGTGCGGTTTCTCTAGTGCAAGGGAAAGCTTCCACCCACTTAGAGAAACTGTCCACGCAGACAAGCAGATACCGTTTACCACGAACAGGTGTCTGCATATCAGTGAAATCAATATACCAATGTTGGCCAGGTCCCTGGACAACAGGCAAATGACCGGAAGGGATGACAGGTCCTCGTTTAGGTGTATACAGAAAACATTTGTAGCAATTATGAACTACGGTGTGACACATGGGCATCATTTGGGGAGCCCATAACTTGGAAGACAATTGATCATACAGTGTATTAGCATTTAAATGTAAAGGATAATGGAGGGCATGCAAAAGAAGGGATAAAACATGCTGTGAAACACATAATTGACCATTAGGATGGGTCCAAATACCATTTGGATTAAGAAAACATCCCGCTTGCTTCCACAAAGTGAGTTCTGCTTGTGAAAGAGAGGAAGTGAGGGTGGTGGAGAAGTCTGAGGTTAGGGATTCAGAGGGAGGGGACGTAACAGGGGGCTCTGATTCAGGAGATAGTAAGGAGGTTATGACAGGAGGTACAGGGAAATTAGGTGGGGTGTTTGGAGAGGAGGATTCAGAGTGTGTGGAGTCCGAAGGAGTAGAAGGAGGTGTGTCAAAGGGAGGTACTTCGGTTGCAATTACCGGAAGCGCCACATCAGTAGGGGACTCAGAAGGAAGGCTGGAAAAGGAAGTGACCTCAAGGGCTAGTTCATCAGCAGCATGGTTCCCATTAATGGCGAAAGAAAAAACTGTCTCCTGATGAGCTTTAATCCAAGAGATACTGGTGCGGAGGCCTTTTTGATGGCGCTTCTCCAACGCATCAAAAAGTGCAGTCCACAAAGGTAAGTGACTGAGAGGTTGTCCCGTAGAGGAAATCATACCCCTCTGGTTCCATTTGCGAACATGGGAATGCAAGGAAGCAAAAACATAGTCTGAGTCGGTGACAATGCTCAAATCAGAGTGTAGTGCTTTATACAGTAGGACGTATAAAACCGCTGCAAGTTCTGCGGTTTGGGCTGTAAATGCATCTGGTAACCTGAATTGTATAGGATCCAGTATGTGTTCTTCCGGTGTATAATGGAGGGCGGCAAAACCAGCAACTCCGTTTTGCTGAGAACCATCTGTAAACCAAACCTCGCCACTCTGCAAGATTTCTGAATGCAGATGGAGGGATTCGGGAACAGACAATTGGGTAGTGCACTCATGGGGAAAGATTGCATTCTGTGCTGTCTCTGTTACAGTGAGTAATGGATCTAGGCGTTGAAGGTCAGTTAAAGTTAATGGGTGAATAGAGTGCACTATACTGAACAAAAGTACTTGATACTTTTGTAATCGGCAGACAGTCATGTGACTAATCTGTTTGTCCAACAGATATTTTACATCATGGGACGTGTGAAGAATCACCGGAAGGTGAGGAATGTAGCTGTATAATTTCGTGACAGCTGTGCTGGCGGCAACAAGGCCTTTCTCACAAGTGGCAAAGGCTCTTTCAACAGGGGAAAAAGTACCTGAAAGGTAACCACAGGCAAGATCATCATGTTCTTGAGTGATTAAGCAAGACCAAGTAGTCTCAGTATGCACGACCCAAAGGTGTACATCCTGAGAAACATCAATAGTTGCCAATGGGGAGGAAAGCATAACATCTTTTACAAGAGCCATAAGATCTGATGTTTCCTGAGCTGTGAAGTTAATGGGTTCTCGTTTAATTTTCTGTTTACCCTGTAGTTTCATATAAAATGGCTGTGTTCGAGCTGAATAATTGGGTATCCAAAGGCGACAAAAATTCAACATGCCAAGGACACCTCTGAGATCAGAAACAGTAGTGGGCATCCGCAAGGAGGATACATGTTGGAGAGTATCGGGACCTAGGCCCTTCTGACGGGGGCCTATGTGGTGTCCAAGGAAGGTAACATGTGTCTGAGCTACTTTTAATTTCTTTCTGTTAACTTTATAGCCTTTCGTAGCAAGAAAGCCAAGGAAGTCACAGGTGACCTGAACGCATGTGTCAAAGTCAGGGCAGGTAATGAGCATGTCGTCTACATATTGTACAATAGAGGTTTGTGGTGGGAGATCGTATCTGTACTGTTTAAATTCCTGTATGTGTCCTGCTAAAGTTTGAGAAAAGACTGTTGGACTGTCTGTAAATCCCTGGGGGAGACGGGTCCACTGATATGTTGTGTTATTGAATTGGAAAGCCATTAGCGGACGGCTTACAGGGTCAAGGGTGATGGAAAAGAAGGCGTTGGATAGGTCAATGGTGGAATGATATGTCTGCAAAGAGATACTATTGAGGAGTGTAGTTGGGTTTTCCACGTTTGGAAATACCGCGTAAGTGAGGTCATTTAGCGCGCGTAAGTCTTGTACTATACGGAAGGCGCCAGGCTCTTTCTTTGGCACTGGGAATAATGGAGTATTGTATGGTGAATTACACTTTTCAATGATACCTTGCTGTAATAAGGAATCAATTTGTTCCTGAGCTCCAGCAATAACTTCAGGTTTTAGCGGATACTGGGCAATTTTAGGGCCTTTACAACCCGGTAGCAGCTGAATACGATGGGGAGGGCCTTTAACCTCACCATAGGGTTTCTCAGGTGTGGCCCAAAGAAAACTTGGTAGGTCATTTAGAGCGACCTCTATTTGTTTCTCAACCATAGAGGTGACAGCCATAATGAGTGAAGTGGTTTCATTAGGGGAAGGATCAAAATGAATTTCAAAGTGAAACAATGTCAACAGGTCTCTCCCAAGTAAGTTGACAGGGCACAACGGAGCATACAAAAAGGGAGCAGATAGTTGTTGATCCGCATAGGTAATTGGTAAAGGCTCAAGCAGGGGTGTGTCTGTTGGGACACCATCAAAGCCTGTGGTGGTAACATTGTTAGGGGAAACTTTAAGAAGTTTCTGCAATTTGTGCGGGACATGGGCTAGCACAGAGCGAGAGGCGCCTGTGTCTATTAAAAAGGGAACGGGGACATCACAGATTAACAAGGTGATCATGGGATCATCCAATCCTGCAGCAGTGTGGACCACGCCTAGTCACTGTGGGCGGCGTTGATCCGGGTTCCATAATGGGAATGACTGACGTTCTTGCCGTTCTTGGCGGACCTGAATCCTGGGTCTGTGTTGTAAGGGTTGCAGACATTCCCGTGCGTAGTGGCCGTATTGCTGACAGCGATAGCACTGAACATCTGCATAACGATCTGGACTAGGTCGGGAACGGTAGTCTCTGGGTTGTCTATAGACATCCGGGGGACCCCTTGGTGGGCCTCTTTGAGGTAGAGGACGGCGACCGCGTTCTTCAGGGTATTCAGTTCTACGGTCTGGGCGGTAGGGCCGTGGGCCCTGATTTCGGGTGTTATTGTCATAGCGTTGGTCCGCATACATAACAATAACAGGGGGAGTGGTCTCGGGGGTATTGGGATCTGTGTCAGAGCACTTGGAGGCTCTTTTCTCTTTGAGATCTTCAGTTTGTAGTACTTCCAGATTAGTGTGTACTGTCTTACGATGTTGGACTTCATCTTGCTTGCTTTTTATAAGCTTTCTACAATGATGAAGGATGTGTTCACGAATCTTTGGCCATTTTTCTAGTTGGAGACCAACTGTGTCCTCAAGTTTGTTTTTAATCTGTGAAGGTAGGGTTCCCTTAAGTAAATGATAGAACACCGGAAGAGCATTATCGGAGTCAAATTTTTCCTCCGTCTCTTCTTTATAGAGATCTTGGAGTCTGAGTAAGTAAGCCTCAATAGGCTCTGAATCCATTTCCCATCTCTGAGAAGTGATAACTGAAAAGTCTTTTAGAGCCGGATACATGGTCCGGATTTCCTGGAATACTTTAGTCTGAATCTCTGTTAAAGGATTGCCATCATACTCGGTATCTGTTACAAATTTGGCATAGCCCGATTGAGTGAATATGTCAGTGACACTGGCGTGTGGGGTTCTGCCCAAAAGCGCTTTCATGTCTCCAACTGACAGGGTGGTCCCTAGTGTAATGTCCTGAAATTTCTTTAACCATCGGTTACCTCCTAATGTAATATCCGGGAGTTGCAGTATGAGGCTATTTAATTCAACTGCTGAAAGTGGAGTGTACTCCGTATGAGGAACACCACCTGACATTTTATTTAACAAGGGAAAAAGTTTTACTTTTTCAAAGGGTTTAATCAATGAAGATGTAAGGAGATCGATTGATGCGGTTGGGGGAAATTGATTCTCGTACTTTTTCCAAACCTGAAGACCTTGGATTAGGTAGAGGGTCGTTTTCTGATCCCAATGGGGGTCAGGGTGGTCATAAATAAGATCTCTCACTAGTGAGAGTTTGTCAGACCGCAAGGATCCTTCACGTGGGAAGAGAGCGGACTGGGGCTGAAGCGCCTCAGACCATCCTGCAAGATTATCAATCCATGGTTGAACATAATACCATGAATTTTCATGTAATGCCACATATTGGGCGGGTGTGCTAGGTGGACCAGATAAGCCAGGTTCTGTATCAATGTTCAGACCTGTAGGGTGACGGGGACCGTCAATGACTGCAAGGCAGCGACTAGATCCCTCGTCAGTAAGATAACTTTGAGGGTGGCGTTGTCTGGTATGATGTGAAATAACATCATGTTGTTGGGGCATTTTGGATTTTGATGCAGCAGATGCAATAGTATCCGGGAGTTCTGAAATGGACTTACGTAAGGAACGAAGTCCTTCTGAAACGAATGCGAGGTCATCTCCCATACTGGCCAATGTGGTGCCCTGTTGTGGTATACAACATGCCCCTGAAGGAATGTGAGTGTCAGGGGGACGGGTCTTGGGTAGTTCCAGGTGCGATGAATCTCCTTCCACCGAGGAGGAGAAATTTAGCACTGGGGGAGGTTCATTTCGAATATCCTCCAGGTCAGATTTAGCTGGGAGTTGTTGTTGTAAAACTTCCCATGCTGCGTCTAATGGGGAGGATATTATTTTTGGTAGATCCCCAGTACCTGGTTTGGCTGGAAGTATGAGAGGACGGCGGAGACGAGCCAGTTCCTCTGCTAATTGGGGAATTTTACCCTTGGGGCGTGCACCCAATTGTTCCCATCTAGGAGGAGTAGAACACTCAGGTTCTAGAGTCGGCATGGAAGGGTTCATTGGAACAGGGGGCGCTGTAATAAAACCCCGATCACAGAGTTCCTGACAAATAGCCCGTGTCTGTGTAGCAGGACTACATGGAATGAAGCCCATCTGTCGTAACTGAGACAGAATAGGGTAATGCAGGGATGCGGGAGGCAAGGAACCAGTTTGGACAGAGGAGTCCAAATGTGGCGGTGGAGGTGATGTCTGAGTTGAATGTCCCATGTATGGGTAGGTAGCCGTTTGAGTAGTCATGTGTGAGGTCAATCCTGATCCTGTGCATTTTGTACCCAGCTCTTCCGTTCCATGTATTTCATAAGGTTGCAACATTTTCCGGTAATATCAACATGTTTTTTGGAACAAACTGTTTTTGCGGTTACTAACATTTTTTTCTGTTGAGATACCAGTTTCACATAATGTTTTTGCAACACCTCTCATCACATCTTCCGATCTCTGTATCATTTTATACATTAATATAAACAATTGACTCCATTTTGAAAGCCACATTTTTTTTTCCATTTTATCCATCATTCTTTCATTTCAGGTGCTATATATTATTTGAATATTGTACCTATACCTGTTTGTGTCAAGACTCATTGTTCAGACCTGCTTTCTGCAGATTATCTAATATTATTTCATTCGTTAGTTATTTGGCCTAGTCAATTCTTTTTCAGATGTTTTAGGCCCTGTGGCTTTGTCCATCACTATTCCAGTGGTAGATCTAAAACCAGGCCATATATTAACAGTAGAAAAATCACTCATCCTCAAACATCATGGTAAACTAACAGGCCTTTAACCTGATTTAAACTTGGCAATGAAGTCTTCAGTGCATAGATATTTTGGAAATGAGTTTCAGAGAAGCGGGGCCAGGATACAAAAGGCACAGTTTCGGCTTCATGATAGGCTCTAGCTGGTAGAGGAACAAATGATTGTAACAAATGTGCAGGAGTGTGGAAAATAAAATATCCACAATTCATTTAAAAACAAAATTGAATGAGTCTGTTGCCCTTCTCCAATACTATGCTTATTTTTTTATGTACTCACACAGTTAGATACTTCTTATAATCTGCATCGTTATGGATAAGGAAAAATGGGCTAAATTTAAAAGGAAGTAATTTTCCATAGTAGCATGCTATATCTCTTTAAGAATATTTTGATATAGTGGTTGCACCTAATAATTGTGAAAAGCATGTAGGAAGCTTATTGAAAAGACTAGAGCTTCTCTTTGAAAATATATTACAAACACAGAGGTTAGGAGGGTGCTCACAAGACCAGACAGCTTATTTTCTAAGCAGCTTTATCTTTTTATCCTTCAAAATGTGCCATTAAAATATGAGTGGAGATTGTCTATTATTTTTTTAAATGATTGCTAAAGTGCAGCATCATTTTCCTTGGCCTGTCAGCTTATCGGAAACGTCATATATAACCTTCACTGTTTGCAGTTTAATCTCCCCTGCATCCCTGCGGGCTGTGTTTTGACATTTTAAACCCATAAATGACAGCAACGCTGTAAGCCATTTTGGAAAAAAAAAGCCAAGCACTTGAGGGGGAGGGAAAACCCATAGTCTCCACATACACAGAAACGCATGCGCAAACACACACACACACACACAAGGCACATATTGTGAGGACATTTTTATCCCTTCTAAAGTTCAAATCTTTTGAGATGGCTTCTCTGAGAATGAAAGAAACCTTATGGGGGTAATTTTATACATCTTTTCTACAGGTTAAATGGCATTTTGCCAAAATAAACAGGCACTCATAAAATTAAGAGGTGTACACACATGACAGCACATACTACCAACAAGTTGTGTATAGTTATAATCAGAACGTGCATAGGCATTCATGGGAAGATGGTTAAACGGAGCAAGAGTGGAGTGTAAGTTACACAAGTATGTTATTGAAATAAGTGTGGATCCACACAAACTTAGGCAAACCATTTGCACTTGCCTCAGAGCAGGTATGAATGCCTGCATCTACTTTCCAAACCAGGGATAATATTTCTTAAATACTATATTGAAAATCTTAAATTATAAGTGCTTGTATCAATTTGATCTAATAAATAAAGGTGTCACATTATCCAATTTTAGCTGAATACAATAATTTCAAGGCTATATTCTGTAATGTCTGCAACGTTTTTGACATCTGCTCCAGAAAACTTACATACAGCACATTTCAGTTAAAATGAAAGCTTGTACTAATAATTTGAATTGTTGTACTTCCAAATAATTTCTATCTTGTCAAAGGCACCTAATATTTGAAGAAACATTCCTTATAAAAACATTAACTTGATTCTCAAAAGATAACATACGTGAGTAACATAGTAGACGACGGCAGAAAAAGACCTGCACGGTCCATCCAGTCTGCCCAACAAGATAAATTCATATGTGCTACTTTTTGTGTATACCTTACCTTGATTTGTATCTGTCATTTTCAGGGCACAGAGAAGCAGCGGTTGGACTCGGTTCCTGCATCCAGCATCTTCTCTAGCTCTTTAAAGATAAATGCTTTTGGGTTGGATTGCTTTTTTTATATTTGTCAAAATCAAGTTTAATGAGAAACAACAAATGAGATGAACTTGAACATTTGAGCATTTTAAGATTTTGCAGTATTTATAGTTAAATCAGGAAACATCCATATCTTCTGACCCATAAAACGTTTTTGTCTGTGATGAAAATACAACTTCAAAACATGATCATGGTCTTGAAGAAATAAGAAAGTCACTATTAATGACTCTCGAGTCACAGTCTCAGAATCAGATCTTTCCAGATAAGCAGTCAGATCTAAGCTGTCCTAAGATAATTCCTCCATATTTAGAATCTGGGCAGCCCCTAAGGGTTTATCCTGTTGAAGTAATATCTTAGATTTATTAGAAATGTAGTATACCTTAGCCATTGGTGGAAAAGCTTCTTTTGGCAATAAAAGAATTTCCTTAAAGTAGGTTTTCAATAAACGTACTGAAGAAAAAAATGGATGCTTTTGGAAATTCAACAGTCTCAAATTCAAATACCTCATAGAGTTCCCTAGATTCTCAGCTTTTCTAGCTATATAAACTTTTTTGTCTTTAATCAGGGCAGCCTGAACCTTCTGTGATTCCAAAGATTCACCAGATAATTTCCGCAATTGACTCTGTAATGTAGGTAAAACATTCTCAGCCGTCATTACTGAAGAAATGAAAGTCGACATGGCCCTCATTAATATGAAAACAGCTTCAATCAAAGAAGTCAGTACCTCCTAGCCCAAATCAAGCGTTACCTTCTCCAGTTTCCCCAGCAGTTGCACAGTCTTTAAGGAATCCAACACTGCCTCTACTAATCATTTCTTTAGCGCTACTAGACATATGCAGTGTGGTACACATTATATGCAGATTGCACCTATTAAATGCTCAGATAAGAATGTCAATAAAACAATTCTGATAGTTTCTTTTCACAGAATTACTACATTCAATGAACTTATCTGTAGACATTCAATACTTTGTTTTCTCTCTCCTTTTGTCTTTCAGGTTCAACTCCTTGGGCACTTACCCCTAGGATTTTAAACCAGGTAAGTTTTTATGTTTCTTTCTCTCTCTCTCTTCAATTATATTCTCATCTACTTTTCTGTCTCTGTCCTTACTATGTTATTCCTGGTTTTTTTTTTTTTGGGGGGGGGGGGGGGGGTTATATGCAGACTCTGAATGCCTCAGTCACTTAGCTGTTTATCCATCAAAAATCTCTCTTGCAGTGGCTGGCAGCAGAGCATGATGAGCCAATCAGGTGGATAGGGAAGTTTCCTGTCCTCTTCACACTTCCCTGCTTCTTTCTTCTGCCAGATGCCTGGCGCTGCACCTACTGCTCTATCTATAACAACTCAAAAATTGAAAACCCTAACTCTTCCTAACATGGAGTTTTGATCCCTTTTATAATGTGAGTGCCGATAAGGGAATATCTTGTCTCTGTCACTGTCCCTGTCTACTTAAAATAATAGATAATTCAGGAGTCCCTGCTAGAATCCACCCACAAACTGAGATTACTTATCCTGCTTGCACAACTTTCATTCACTTCACTAAAGTTTTACTTGTCTATAAGGAACCACTTGTTTTTTTTTACTTATATGTGACAACTGATAACTCTGACAGGTCACTACGGTGAATGATATACCTAAGGCAATATATTATGTTGTCACTCAGGTAAACTCAATGACCCTTCTATCTGATGCAGCTTCTTTCTTATTTAAGCTTCCTCTTTTATTTGCATTTGTATGTTTTGCATCTCATTACCATGTACCCCGCAGTGACTCAAATAAAGTTGTGTTAGGGCAGGACAACTTCATTAATGACCTTTAAGTCAAATTAAGGGACAAATAATGAGGGATTTTGCCTTAATGGAGCTTGATAACTTCCCCCATTAATCTATCGCCTGGTCATTTAAAACGTTTTGAATATCAGGACCCACATCAGGAAAACATCAACACCTGTACACTGAAAGAAGTACGTTTTTAAAGAAAGTTTAAAAGCCTCAAAAATCAGTACAGCTTGTATACTTTGTAACCAGGTGCCCCTAGGTGCAGCCAAGGATAGAACAATTTCCTCCAGCCACAGGCTCCCGGTACAATGAATAAATAGATGTCCACCAGTAACTTCAATCTTAAGGACTTTTATTCCATGCAAGTTTTTAGTACACAGTTCCAACAGCAGCATAGCACATACCAGGATTCAATACAGGCTTACAGGCTCCAGTCTGGGCTCTTTATCCAGTGCACAATAAACAATAATTCACTTCCCAAGACAAACAGTTCTTTCAGTTCATCATCACAGTTCAGTCACCAAGTAGCAGTTTCTACCTTCTATCCTCTTTACCTTCAGGAGAGTTCAATATTTTAGGGACTCCTTCTACCCAAGGGTTTTCCCCTGCATCAGCTTCCCAGTGAATTTAATACTTTTGGGACTTCCTCTCACCCAAGGAATCTCAGCCTGCTTCAGTACTTTAGGGACCTCCCTGCCCAAGGATTTTCAGCCTGTAACTACCAGTACTTTAGGGACCTCTTTGCCCAAGGTTTTTCAGCCTGCAACTGCTTCTCTCCTGCTTCTCTCTCCTGAACTGAACTGCCTCCCTCCTGGGACTCCTTCCCACCTGCCTAATCAATCCCTGGCTTCAGCTACCACCACCAATCATTCTCCTTCCATTAGCTTCCTCACACCCCAAACCAGCTGAGTTGAGCATTAAACTAATGAGACCAATGATGAGCTCCTGCACACAGGGTTTCCTAACTTTCTTTCCACCTAGTGGCAGCCACTCTACACAACCTGCCAGCCTACACCCATGTCTTCCCTGATTGCAGCTAGGAGTCCAGTCCGGGTTCTTCATCTCTCCCTCTGGCTCCTTGCCTGGAATGCCTTCTGGGACTTGTATTTCAGACTGAAACTGCCTTAACCCAACTATCCTGGAGGTGACTATCACAACTTAAAGGTAAAGAATTCCAAAATGGAGATGCTAAACAGAAGAAGGCAGAATGCCTCATAGCTTCAAAGCATGCTCAGACAGGGGCATAAAAAACTAGATGATGGTCATTAAATGAATGGGAGGATGACAGGCATGTAAAGGGCAATCAGCAGAGCAAGATAAGATTGACAGTCACTCCAAAAAGTTTTGAATGCAAGACTCATGTGACGAAACACCTAGCCACTCAGCTGGGGTTATCCCATGGCCACTCAGAGGGTCTATTCTCAGCACACCTCAGGTTCACCTGCACCTGCTGCTTGTCGTCTACACTAGCACTCTCCTGCCACCGACTGGGTCTCAACCGCCTCTGGGCGAGTCTCCCGCTCCCAAATTATCCCCAGTGATTTCTAGGTTACTGGAGGCCACACTCCCAGTAGTCCCTCAGTTCCCAGAAAGCACTCACAAACCCAATGCACAAACCACCAGGATTCTTTATCGGCCCAGAAAGGCAAAACAAACAAATGTGTTTATTCTCATAAAAATATTGAACAGTGGACAAAAATGTGCAAATAGCAATCAGTAATAAGTAACTGACAAATAGATCAATTAGAAAACTAACTAAACATCTATATACCATCTAAACAGTACCTGGAAAGATCAGGACATATAATTGTTCAGAGCCTTAGCAAAGAGATCTGTCTCCCTTTTCTTCCAGACTAAGACTGAAGCAACAGCCAGCATCTGCTGGGTAATTTCAAAACTCCAGGCCAATCAGAGCCCAGAACAGTCAAGTTTCAAATAAACTGGTTACATTACTACAGCACTTCCTATTATTTGTGTGCCTAATAAAAGAAAGAGAAGTCAGTCCTCTGTAACAGCTTTAAGCATAAACATGCACCATCTGGCCAAACAGGAGAAATACACTTCATACATATTTAAGACAGGAAAATATCCAATACATTTTACAGGCTTAAAACACACAGGGCCCCATTTACTAAGCGGCAGTAAGCCCAATGCGGGCTAAACAGGAAGTACCGTCAGGCTACCGCAGCAGCCCGGCGGTACTTCCCACTCCTAGCATGCCATCATATCCGGGCCACGTGTTGGCTGGTTACCACCGGGTTACCGCGGGAGCCCTTACCTGCACTTCACTGGGTGGCAGTAAGGGCTCCCCCCATGAAATGGCAACACGGTAAGTGCTTTACTTGCCGCATAGCCATTTCTTGTGGACCCCTTTTACCTGCTGCGATAAAAGGGGTCCACAGCACACATAAAAAACATACGCCGACGCCAGCACAGGTCCCTTTTGCTGCAGCTTGGTTAAAGGGGCCCATTGTTTCTTCACAACTTAGTATTTTGATATGGAGCTGAAAGCCAAAGTTTCTGAATGTAGAGTGCGGTAATGAGGTCAAAAGTTTTGGCATGACAAAGAAAGGAAATAGCTGCATCCTAGAGAGTCTGTAGTCTTTTGACGTTTGCCTGTGAAATACATGCATATACCACATTACAATAATTAATACGTGAAATTAAAAGAGCATGGAGGGGAGTATGAATAGATGTATCATCAAAATAGTTTCATACTGACATAATTGATGTAGAATGGCAAAAACCTTTCTTCACCACTGAAGAAATCTGTAAAGTAAAAGATAATTGATAATCAATCATAACCCCACGGTATGTAAAAAAAAAAACCAACAATCGTAATTTCTTGTCCTAATAAAATAGGTTCTACAGTGAGACAACAAAAATGGCTAGGAATCCAACTTGCCTTTTTCTGCTTGAATGCTAGGGCTGTCTTTGTATATGGGACACAAAACCCATTCTTTACTGGAAAATACTTTGTTTTGTAGTGATGGTTCTAGTATCTAACCATGACAAATTTGCTCCTTGAAAATCAATAAATGAAAAAGACCATTTTTGCTGGTAAATCAATGTGGAGGACCAGCTCCATAGCTGCTGGGCATCTTCATTTTGTGCCTAGCAGTAGGGGCAGTCAATGCAGGGTTTCTGTGGGACTCCAGGTGATCAGAAACAGACTCAGCCTGCCCTGGTTTTGTGTCATATCACATACGGATTTGTAGCAGAACTAGAAGTCTGTAGGTATAAATAATATGAAAATCAAGACTGACTCATTTGTCCTTAGTGAGTGACCTAGATCTAAAGCATTGAATATAAATGTCAGCAGCATTCTACAATGAAAATCACCATTAACAGAATTTATTTTGCCATGTCCTTTCCATCTTCTTCTTGTCTTCTATGGATGAAGAATCAGCCGTATTTGAAATGTCATGATAACATACTTGATGATGACAGATAAAAAGCAAAGAGCCCAATATTCAGCACTGCTTAACCAGGCAGGAGAGATTCCTTGCTTAAGCTGCGCTGAGCAGGTCAAAACCGGATTTTCAGCAGCACATAACTGGATAGTGTCGCTGAAAATCTAGGCAGACCGCCACGGCACTATCTGGTTTATGCTGGAGCAGACTGGGGGTGGAGTCTGGGCAGAGTGGGAGTTATCTGAGCACCGCCAATATTCAGCAGTGGTGCCCTGATAACTATTCGGTTAACTTAGGACAGCAAAAAGGCTACCCTAAGTTAACCAGGTAGCTATTCAGATACTACCTTTGAATATCGGTAACTCCCAGCAACTGCCTTGTGCCCAGATATTCAGTGTCAATACCTAGATAGGGCCTAGCTGTGAATTTCCAGGCTCAGTTCAGCTAGTTGCAGAAAGCATTTAATAAAATCAAGAACTTAGCCAGACCTCCGATTTTTTTTTTTTGGTGGGGGGGTTAAGAAGTGAACAGAAGGGGCAACGTATTCCCTCCTTCTCACCCCATCCCCACTCCCATGCATTAAAAATAATACCTTTGCTCCTGGGATGCCAAAGCCCCATCAGCCAAATAAATTCGCTGCCAAGCCGCTCCCCTCCTCCTTGCGCTGCTGCAGTAATCCAGACGTCAGCGGGTGCTCCTAGCCACAGAACTGAGCATGGGCGAGAAGTCTCAGCGTTGGCAGCTGGAGGCACTCCTCCGACTCCAGGTTATTGCAGCAGCACGAGGAGGAGGGGAGCAGGGGAGCAACTCAACAGTGAACGTGTTTGGGTGGCAGTGCTTTGGCATCCCCATAAGTACATAAGTAGTGCCATACTGGGAAAGACCAAAGGTCCATCTAGCCCAGCATCCTGTCACCGACAGTGGCCAATCCAGGTCAAGGGCACCTGGCACGCTCCCCAAACGTAAAAACATTCCAGACAAGTTATACCTAAAAATGCGGAATTTTTCCAAGTCCATTTAATAGCGGTCTATGGACTTGTCCTTTAGGAATCTATCTAACCCCTTTTTAAACTCCGTCAAGCTAACCGCCCGTACCACGTTCTCCGGCAACGAATTCCAGAGTCTAATTACACGTTGGGTGAAGAAAAATTTTCTCCTATTCGTTTTAAATTTACCACACTGTAGCTTCAACTCATGCCCTCTAGTCCTAGTATTTTTGGATAGCGTGAACAGTCGCTTCACATCCACCCGATCCATTCCACTCATTATTTATACACTTCTATCATATCTCCCCTCAGCCGTCTCTTCTCCAAGCTGAAAAGCCCTAGCCTTCTCAGCCTCTCTTCATAGGAAAGTCGTCCCATCCCCACTATCATTTTCGTCGCCCTTCGCTGTACCTTTTCCAATTCTACTATATCTTTTTTGAGATACGGAGACCAGTACTGAACACAATACTCCAGGTGCGGTCGCACCATGGAGCCACTTAACAGGTGCAGTGCACTTTTGGAGGATGCCTGAGCCCAAAGTGGAGGCCCCCCCCCCCCCCCCCCCCCCACCACCACCACCACTATGCCATTGAACAAAATGCTGAACATTATCAGCTGACTAGTACACCAAAAATGATTCGTTTAGAATTCCTAGTAAGTCCTGAAAGCGTGGACTGTGTCACAATCCTCTTCATTTTGGGGCTGGCGTAGTATGCTCCACCACAACATGTTGCTGGAGAAGCAGAGGGTGGGTCTGTCTTTTAAACAAAAGAAGCAATTCTTATCAGTTTGGGATCTTTAAATATCTTCCCTACCACCTATTTCATCTTAAATACACTTTAACTACTGAGCCTGAATTTTTTTGGCCCCCCTTGCTATGGAAGGTTCCTGCTATTGGGTTTTTTCCCCCCTCCTCCTCTCTTCTTTGCTTTTTCTTTTTTCCTTTCCTTTAGGGTGAAGGGGAGGGTTGCAGGGGGCGGGAGGGGGGATTGGCTGTTGTGGTGAGCTGCTCCATTATTTTTGCGGGGGGCTATAAGAACCAAAGCCCGCCTCTTCAGAATGTTTCACTGGTTTATGCTACACCTCGCCTTTTGTTTTCTTGTTATTTACACTGTTTATTCTTCCAGTTTTGTACGCTCTCATGCACACCGTAGCTTTGAAAATATTCTAGGGGTTGAGTGGGGAGAGGGGTGTTGGAGACGGGAATGAACCTGGGGGAAAACTGAAAAATCTAACAGTTTTGCAGATTGCTTGTATCTTTCTTTGTGCAATAATAATTGTTTCAGATAGATTGCCTAGCAAGGTAGTTACTGTTGTAACTGCAGTTCAGTGGGGGGTTACTACCATGCCTTCATTTAGGGTTGCAGCTGCTGCTTCATGCAAGCTATCCCCACAACCGCCGAGAGACAGCGCCGGACCCCCCCACACACACACACACACTTCCTGCATCTGCTCCTCCCTCGGTCTGTCACTCTCCTGCTCCTATGTGCCGGGACCTGGGTTATCGCATTTATTTATGTATTTATTTATTACATTTGTATCCCACGTTTTCCGGTATAGCAGTAGGCTCAATGTGGCTTACAGGTTCTGGAGAGGAGAGTACCAACTCCGGGAATATATACAGAGTAGAAAATAGAGTAACAGTAGGTGCAAGGAAGCTGATAAGGTTCCGGAAAAGAGAATACGACTCTGAGACGAATATATAGTAGCATATAGAGAGAAGTAATCCCAAGGAGGCTGATAAGTCTCCGGGGATGGGACTACAGCTTCTAACATTAACATTAGCATTAACACAATCATCCAGATTCCAACACACAGGAGCAGGAAAGAGACAGACCGAGGGAGCAGAACCTTCTGCCTGCCTCCAGAAGCCTGGGCTCCCCTTGGAGGCCAGTCCCAGGGAATCTTGCCCCCCTCCCATCTCCCTTCCCCTCGGCGCCCTGGCTTTCGTTTATCATTTATGCATTTACTAGACCGTCATTTATTACAAAAGTAAGTCAGAATGGTTTACAATGTAATATAACATTAAAATATAACATTAAAATACTATAATACATACATATAATACATACATCTAGTTTCTCATACATCTGCACACAACTATGGAATGAATTACCGATCGCCATAAAAACAACACATGACTTGACAACCTTCCGAAAATTACTAAAGACTTACTTATTCATAAAGACATACAAAAAAGATTCCCCATAACGATCTAACTCCCAAATTATTCCAATTACAACTATTATGGAACCCACCTTCCCCCTTGGCCTCTCCCACATGGTTCCAGCATTCCTAGCATCACCTCTCCTGCCACCTTTGAAGCCAGCATCTTCTCTCTCTTTTTCTCTATCTCTCTCCTTCTTCCCTTCCTCCCTTATAACCTATTTCCCTGTCTCTTTGCTTCCACCCCCAAAAAGCATCTCTCTGCCCCCTGCCCCTCTTTCCATGGTCCAGCATATCTCCCTCTCTCTTCCCTCCCTCCCTCTCTTCCTAATTACCTTTGTGATCCAACATTTCTCCCTTTCTCTTCCTTCCTTCCCTCCCTCCCTTCTTGTCCCTGTTATCTAACATCTCTCCTTCTCTCTTCCTTCACTTCCTTTGTCAAGCATCTCATCTCTCTCTCCCTCCCTTCTAGCCTCTGAAGTCCAACATCTCTACCTCTGACTTTGGCCCCCATCACCCGAGTTCAGAATCTCTCCATCCCTCCCCTTCCAGAGGTCCAGACTGATCTCCCTCCCTCCCTTCTTCCTTCTTCCTTCCCACCCTAGGGGCCCATCCATCCTCCTTCCCTCCCTTCTACCCTGTGTCACTTTCATTTTTCTAACTGAACAATTATTATTGTTGTCCATGTAGAGATGTAGACTGCCATAGCTTTGGCAAAATTCAGTTCTGAGGTTTCATGTGAGAAGGGTACCAGAAACTTTGTTGTCTTCCTCCTGACAAAACTCTGAACAACAATACAAAATAGCTTTGCAAAGTTATATATGTCCTCATTGGTACAGTAAAAACACTATTGGAAATCACTCTGTTATGCATTCAAAACAGTTCCATGTTGCATGAGCTATTACAGAAACATCTTTCCAGAGCTTCACCACCCAGAGTCTGAGGCTACCTGTGTCTTCCTCTGGTATTCCACTGAGCTTATCTGGCTATAATTATAATAATGCTAATTTTACGAATTCTACACCTGTTTGGCTCCTCTCCAGCATAGCCCCAGGTACTGGATGGCCTAATCAAGTATATCTTTAGTCTGCATAATAGATAACAATTGAATTGAGAAATCTGACTTCCAGATCTTAAAAGAACTAGATGAACTGATTCTCAGCATGTGCAGAGTTCTTCAACATCAAAGTGACTTACTTAACCGCTCTACCGGACAAACTCAGGATTGTTTTAAAGACATAACTGCAGAGTTGAGTGGGGAACAGCACACTGATTTCATAATTTCTCTGTGTGTGTGCTCACTTCTTCCTCTCCTTGCCGTCGAGTTTCAAGTTTATTTTCAGTCTTGATGTACCGCTCTGGGATACACCATCTGGGCAGTTTACAATACAATAAAATCGAAGTAAGAAAAATGAAAAGAACTACAAATGTGGTCAGGAAACCTAGGAAGTAGCAGCAGTGGTGTACCTAGCTTGCTTGCGACCCAGAGTGGGTCATCGCTGCGCCCCCCTTTCCACGAGGTGTGCCACCCCACCACCCTTCCTCCTAACAAGGGGGTGCAAGGAGCAGTTGCATGGCTGTCAGCTCTACCAGTCCCCTCCCCTGCCACGGAACAGGAAGTAATGTCAGAGGGGAGGGGACAGCCACTCGACTGCTCCATGTACCCCCTTGCTGCCTGCACCCAGGGCAGACCACACCCACCACCCCGCCCTTGGTACACTACTGAGTAGCAGTGAAAGAAAGAGAGATGTATAAGAGAAGTTTTTAAAAGGGAGGGGGAGAAAAGGGAAGAGAGGGAGGGTAAGAAAACAAAGGTACAATTAAACAAAAGAAATCGCCAAAGAAGGCGGGCCCAATTTAAGCAGGTTTCTGCAAATCTGTACTAAGTGGAAAAAGCATCTCAGAATAGAAATGTCTTCTTTACGGCTGATTTAAAAAGGGAATGTGAAGGCTTCAACCTGAGAGATAATGGTAAGGAATCCACAAGGTGGGGGCTGTAACACTAAAGATCCAGGAACGGATAGTATCAGGTGGGATATAGTGAAAAGAGGGTATCACTAAATGGCCTTATTCTGAGCAAAGGGGTAGAGGTAGTGACAATATAGTTTCATGATCACAAAGAAAGCCCTGCAGCTCTCTTCCCTTAACTGCTTCTCTTTCACCTCTATCCATGGAGCATATTTCTGTTCTAAACAAGAAATGAATGGATAGACAGGAGGCAGCTACAGGGAAAGGGAATGCGGCATTTGTTCAGTGCCTATGGCTCCTGGAGGTCACAGCTCTCTGAGTGTAACATCACAGATAAGTGTAAGTGTAATTTTTATACATTTCTCTCCATCTCCTCACCCCATGTCCTCTTTTCATTCCCACATTGCACCTCATTTACCTTCCATCTTCTTTCTCCTCCATATTTTGTCTCTCTGCCAATCATCCCCTTTTAGACTATCTATCCTATCTCACCTCATCTAAACTTCCCCCTCAACTACTATTTCTATTGTCTTCCTTTCTCCTGACCTCCCATCTCCATGTACTATCTTCATGTGGATAAAGGTGAGCCAGTTGATATTGTGTATCTGGATTTTCAGAAGATGTTTGACAAAGTACCTCATGAAAGACTCCAGAGGAAATTGGAGAGTCATGGGATAAGAGGTAGTATTCTATTGTGAATTAAAAACTGGTTAAAAGATAGAAAACAGAGAGTAGGGTTAAATGGCCAGCATTCTCAATGGAGAAGGGTAGTTAGTGGGGTTCCCCAGGGGTCTGTGCTGGGATCGCTGCTTTTTAACATATTTATAAATGACCTAGAGATGGGAGTAACAAGTGAGGTAATTAAATTTGCTGATGACACAAAGTTATTCAAAGTCGTTAAATCACGGGAGGATTGTGAAAAAGTACAAGAAGACCTTACGAGACTGGGAGACTGAGCGTCTAAATGGCAGATGATGTTTAATGTGAGCAAGTGCAAAGTGATGCATGTGGGAAAGAGGAACCCGAATTATAGCTACGTCATGCAAGGTTCCATGTTAGGTGTCACAGACCAAGAAAGGGATCTAGGTGTCATCGTTGATGATACGTTGAAACCTTCTGCTTAGTGTGCTGCTGCGGCTAAGAAAGCACATAGAATGATAGGTATTAAGGAATGGAAAACAAAAATGAGGACGTTATAACACCTTTGTATCGCTCCATGGTGCGACCGCATCTCGAACATTGTGTTCAATTCTGGTCGCCGCATCGCAAAAAAGATATAGTGGAATTAGAAAAGGTGCAGAGAAGGGTGACGAAAATGATAAAGGGGATGGGACAATTTTCCTATGAGAAAAGGCTAAAGTGGCTAGGGCTCTTCAGCTTGGAAAAAAGGTGGCTGAGGGGAGATATGATAGAGGTCTATAAAATAATGACTGGAGTTGAACGGGTAGATGTGAAACGTCTGTTTATGCTTTCCAAAAATACTAGGGGGCATGCAATGAAGCTACAAAGTAGTAAATTTAAAACGAATCGGAGAAAATTGTTTCTTCACTCAACGTGTAATTAAACTTTGGAATTCGTTGCCGGATAAATGTGGTAAAGGCGGGTTAGCTTAGCAGAGTTTAAAAGAGGTTTGGCCAGCATCCTAAAGGAAAAGTCCATAGACCATTATTAAATTGGACTTGGGGAAAATCCACTATTTCTGGGATAAGCAGTATAAAATGTTTTGTACTTTTTGGGGATCTTGCCAGGTATTTGTGACCTGGATTGGCCACTGTTGGAAACAGGATACTGGGCTTGATGGACCTTTGGTCTGTCCCAGTATGGTAATACTTAAGTACTTATTACTCCATCTCTCTCTCTCTCTCTCTCTCATTCCCTATGCCTCCTTTTCACTACTATATCTTTCTATTTCTTGCTCCTCACCTATTTCAAACTCTCATAGTACATGAAGGCAGATAAAGATCCAAATGGTCCATCCAGTCTGCCCAACAAGATAAACTCATAGCATAAGGTATTTCTGGGCTACTACATATGCATACTTGATCTTGATTTGTCCTTTCCATTTACAGGCCACAGACAGTAGAAGTCTGCCCAGCACTGGCTTTGCTTCCCAGTTACTGGAGTCGCAGTCTAATCACCACTAAGTTTATTCGGTTTCATTCTTTCCATACAGCATTCCTTTGTGTTTATCCCATACATTTTCAAATTCTGTTAAGGTTTTCTTCTCCACCATCTCCCACAGGAGGGCATTCCAGGTATCTATCACCCTCTCAGTGGAAAAAGTACTTCCTGACGTTATTCCTGAGTTGGTCGCCCTGCAACTTAAATTCATGGCCTCTAACTACAGCCTTGCTGTGTTTGGAAAAGGTTTGTATGTCTATTTATTTATTGGGATTTATTAACCGCCTTTATGAAGAGATTCACCCGAGGCGGTATACAGCAGGTACAGTTTAACATAAAAACTTACAATTTTGTTAACAGCACCTCTCTTCCCCTAATTTTCCACTGCCCCACTTTCTCCTCAGATCTCTTCTACTCTCTCTTACTCATCTCCTTTTCTTTCCTCTCCCACATTGTTCCCTTCCATTCCTCCATCTTTCCTAGCTCTCCATTTCCTCTTCTGTCTCTGCCTCATTAACATCTTTACTTTAACTACTGTATTCTTATGTTTATGTACAACCATGTTTATGGGAGGGTGGTAATATTGAAAATATCTTAAATTATAAAGAACAATCATGGATTTTCTCTTTAAATTCGGTATACCCTAAGGGTTTAAATCGAGAAATCGAGTGGATGTCAGTCATTTAATACAAGGGGAGGAGTTAGAGTGTGGAGCTCTGTGATTGGTGCTAGTAAATTAATGACGTACAATTTGGAAAAACAAAAATCTCTATTTAAATAGCTAGAACGCTGTGGCCATCTTTGAAACAAGATGGAGAAAGCAGAGAACTGTTTCCAGATCTGTTTGAGGTATTTTTTTTGTATAAAATTGCTATTGAGGATTGCTAAAATAATAGAGATTAATATATGCTCTTTTAATCTTAGGAGATATACCTTGATACAGCACTAGTTGCGAAACGTGAATTCATGCCGGTGTACATCTCCGAGATGAGTGCTCAGTGGTAAAATCACTTGAAATGAAAGAAGAAATATAAAGCGATCATCTAGTGTTGAGCTAAGTGCTTATTTTTGATTGAAATTTGAACTGATTTTATAAAGTATAAGAGAAAAATAATTAAAAATTCTTAAAATTGAAATGGATCGAGTGAGGAATACCTACCCATCATAAAAGTGCCTGGCTCACATTATTAGCCTGTATGATGGTGATAGGAAAATCTGATGGATCCTAAATAAATGTAATAATATCCTCTTATAAAAGTATAGTTGAAGTATATTGAAGTATATTGAGAGCTGGGTTATACTTTGTGAGCTATAGTAAATACCCCCTCTATCAAGTATAGATTAAAGAGATACCATAGTAAGTGTATGTACAACCAGTGCATCTTTTCTAGCAAAAAAGTTGCCGGTGCTCAAATGCTAGGCTACCCTTCAAGGGTGGGGTGATCACTGAGGGATCCACCCCACAATAGCCAGGCCCCCTGCAACCAGTCAAAGAACCTATGACAAGGCAGAATTGGTGTGTAGAGCCTGAGCTCTTTCATTAAAACTTGGGGTCCTTGGGTCAATTTTAGCAGACAATGGAAAAGGTGCCGGTACTCAGTACCCCCAAGTACCCCCACAAAAAAAGCCCTGTGTACAACCTTGTATCCCCCACAAGGGGTCTTAGATGGTTTACATCTTATTAGATAAACTAAATTAATACAGCATAGTATACAACTATTTTTTAAAAATGTATAACCCAACTTTACCTATCCCCCACTCCCACATTACTGCAAAATAACTCTCCTTCACAATTTAATTGTAATAAATATAAACAGCAGTATATAAATATAAGACATAATATTTAAAAAATACATTTTCCACTCAGACAGCACGGACTTAGGACTTCCCCCTAGTTTTGGACTCTAAGGAGGGAGGGATACATAAGTTGCTTAGCAACAAGCTAATCAGTACTTACATGCCTGGCTTGTAATTTCAGTTGATTGCTTTCCCTGTACGTAAGCTTCTAGGACCTCTTCCTGTGCTCCATAAATATTTTTCTTCCCAATGTAATGTTCTTCTATTCTGCTTTATTTTACCATAGTCTTTCAAGCGAAACTGTAATTGCAACTTGTGACTGATTCTGCTTCAAAGTGAGTTACAAACTATGGGCCCTGTTTACTAAGCAGTGCTATAGGCACGTTAACATTTTTAACTCGCGTTAACCACGTACGTGCCTACAATATCCCTATAGGTGCCTACATGTTTAACGTGCACGCTAAGTGTAGGCACGCTAAAAACACTAATGCACATTAGTAAACAGGGCCCTATAAGTTTGTGGACAAATAGCCACCTCTTGCCTAACATTCCTCCCATCGTCATCTCCTCTTCCTTTCCTTGTGCCAATCTTTCATTCACAAATACTCTCCCCATATTCATTTATTAAAACTTGTATGCAGTTGTAGTACGCTACAAAGATGTTCTACACGGTTCACAACTCATATGCATAATCAAAACAAAAATATAAACAATATATAATGCAAGTAAAAGACATACCAAATCCAGGATTCTCAACCTTATTGTAGAACATCTCATGATAAAACAGCTTCACTGTTCACCCCTTCATCAAAAGTATTCACATATTTTTAAAAAAATCCCTTCAAGCACTTGTGGAATTTCAAATAATTAGATTCGCAACATACTTAGCCTGGCAAATTATTCCAGAGCAGAGGTCCTGCTACCCAAAACACCACTGCTCGCTCCCTGGTTAGGGGGAAAGTTACAAAGTACAGTAAAAGGCAGGCTTTCACCGCACCTTCATTTATCACAGGAGTCACCAACCTGCGGTATCTCAATACCAAAGGTTGCTGACTTCTGTTTTAAAAGACTAACGCTGCTCACAAGCAGCATTAGTTCATTGGACCAGAAGCACCGGGCACCCAAACCGTGGCCCAATGCTTCTGAGCCGTTTCTTAAAGGGGCCAGCACCTTAAAAATCAGTAGTCTCTCCCCCACCCCAAAAGAAAGCCCCTGTTGCAATTCTGTCACAATTAAGCCCCACCCCAATAGTGAACCCCAACCAGGGCTCCCTAAGGAATGAATCCCTGCCCTTCCTGAGTTAAGCTGGCCCCCGAGGTCCCTTTCAACCCTCCTGAAGGCTCCCCATAGCTTAAACTTTCCCTGGTGTCTAATGGGCTGGCAGGAACAATCCTCAGTCATTCCTGCCCTCACCAGAATCCAAATGGCCCCAGCAACTCCTAGCAGTAGTCTCACAGTCCTTCCTCTAGGGGGGCCACATTTCCATATAAAGGCTCTTTCTGTTGGGGGGCACACATGAGACTATTAATTAAGTAGTGGCCCCTTTAAGAGATGGCTTGGAAGTATTAATCCATGACTTGGTGGTCCAGTGTTCTCAGGAGGTAAAATATCCACAACTTTTAGATAGGGTTATTTTACCAGCTCATTGCAATGTAAATATTATACTGTTGCACCACAAGCCACTGTGTAATATTTACATTGCAATGAACTGCTTTACATCTAATTGCATGTTTTGCATCTCATTACCATAAAGCTGTGTTAGGGCAAGACAACCTGCATTAACACTCTTTAAGTCACATTAATGGGCAAATAATAGAGGTTATTGCTCTAATACAGCTTGATAACAGCCCCCCCCCCTTAATCTTATCTCAAACATAAGAACATAAGAATAGCCATATTGGGTCAGACCAATGGTCCATCTAGCCTAGTATCCTGCTTCCAACAGTGGCCAATCCAGGTCACAAGTACCTGGCATAATCCCAAACAGTAGCAATATTCCATGCTACCAAATACAGAGCTTCCCCCATGTCAATGTCAATAACAGACTATGGACTTTTCCTCCAGGAACTTGTCCAAACTTTTTTTTTTTAAACCCAGATACCCACACCATCATTACCACATTCTCTGGCAACAAGTTCCAAAGCTTAACTATTCTTTGAGTTAAAAAAATGTTTCCTCCTATTTGTTTTTAAAGTATTTCCATGTAATTTCATTGAATGTCCATGGTTTTTGTACTTTTTGAAAGAGTGGAAAATCGATTCACTTTTACCCATTCTACACCACTCAAGATTTTGAAGACCTCAATCATATCCCCCCTCAGTCGTCTCTTTTACAAGCTGAGAGCCCTAACCTCTTTAGCCTTTCCTCATATGAAAGGAGTTCCATCTCCTTAATCATTCTGGTCGCTCTTCTTTGAACCTTTTCTAATTCCATTATATCTTTTTTGAGATATGGCAGCCAGAATTGAACGCAATATTCAAGGTGAGGTCACACCATGGAACGATACAGAGGCATTATATTATCCTTGGTCTTATTTACCAACCCTTTCCTAATAATTCCTAGCATCCCGTTTGCTTTTTTTTGGCCGCTGCTGCATACTGAGCAGAAGATTATGATTCAGGTAACTATGATTCAGATTATTCTTACTAATGTACATCACTTTGCATTTGTCCACATTAAATTTCCTCTGCCGTTTGGATGCCCAGTCTTCCAGTTTCATAAGATCTTCCTGCAATTTTTCACAGTCTGCAATTGTTTTGACAACTTTGAATAGTTTTTATGTCATCTGCAATTTTAATCACCTCACTTGTTGTTCCGATTTCCAGATCATTTATAAATATGTTAAATAGCACCGGTCCCAGAACAGATCCCTGCGGCACTCCACTATTCACCCTCCTCCATTCAGAGAATTGGCCATTTAACCGTACCCTCTGTTTTCTGTCCAAAGGAGCACAGAAAAAAACCATTAACTGTTAAGTATCTGACAAATACAAGGTCATGTGAGGTTCATGGGTTCATATACTTTCAAGAATTCCTTCAAATAGCCAGGTCATTCACTCAAGAGCATTTTAAAATGTAAAATACCTAATTTAAATTTAATACATAGCTTTACAGGCAACGAGTGTAGTTGCTGCAAAAAAAGGCATGACAAGCAATCAATTGCTAAATCTCACTTATACTCCCCCTACGAAAAAGGATAATATGACTTTCTAAATACACATTACATTTTTGCTTCCACTGCTTCCAGCATGGTAGGGTAGCAAAGGTAGCTGCTGTGGTGCCTGTTAAAATGTGATGCCACTAACAGTTCCCTGCATTACCTATGGTTAAATATGGGCCTCGTCATAATGAACAGGCTACTACAGGTCGGGTTTGCCTTCATTGCATGCACGGGAATGTAGTTCTGATTTTCCTCAAGAAAATAAAACCATCTCCAGGTGTGCAATGGCGTAAAATCAAAAGAGGATTAGCCTAAACCTTTATGACAGAGCCATCTGGTCACTTTAGAAAGTCACTAAAATGAATATAATATCATATGTAGTGTACTGCATTACAATTAAGCAAATCAGACAGGAGGAGATGCAAATGTCTGAAAGAGATAGCTAAAAAAAAACATTCCTATTAACTCACAAAGACCTTGGGTAATCAGGAAGAAGAGTTACAGAATTACAGAAAAAATACTCCCCCCCCAATTTTTTTAAGTTCACAACTTTATTAATTTCACTTTAAGCACAAATCAACACAGAACCTTCAACACATCATAGCCAGATGGTGTGACTACCCCATCCTCCCCCTACAACCACAGTAAATGTCCACCCAGATTAGTCCAGTAACCCCATATGATGCCAAAGGGGAGCCCAAATAGTAGAGAAGGCGTCAAAGTGACCTGCTCATTCTGCTGCTACCATCTCATACCTGTATATCAAATATAAAGAGTTCCACCAGAAGGTAACATTCAGTACTGATTCATTCTGCAACCATAAGCCTATATACTGCTACCATAAGCCTATAAAGTTTGCCACTGTGTGGAAAGTTACTCATAAAGTGTCCTGGAGACCTGAATAAAAGGTCCTCAAACGTCAGTGGAGTTGTAAGCTGGTGCCACACTCATAGGAAAAAGGAGGTGGTTCCTGAAGTGAGCCCTTGAGCTAGTCCAAGATCAGGAGTACCAACCCCGAGGATTAGATCCTGGGTAGGACCAGCAGTTGGAAGCCCAGTGCTTCACCTGTGGTGACCGCCGTTCCCTAGGAGTTGAGCCCCTGGGTGCTGGTGGCCTACAGGACTTGAGTAGGAAAGGCTAGAGTAGAAAACAGGCTGAGGGTCCATGCCAAAGGAAATGGTGGAACACAGGGTCACTGGAAGCAGGCAAGCAGAGACACAGAAGGCACTTCAGATCCAAGCTGGGGGCCAAGGAAGGCAGACAATAGGCAAGTCAGATCCAAGCTGTGGGTCAAGGCAGGTGGCAGATGATAAGCAGGTCAGGTCCAAGCTGTGGGTCAAGGCAGGCAGCAGACGATAAGGCAGGTCAGGTCCAAGCTGTGGGTCAAGGTAAGCGGCAGACAATAAGCAGGTCAGGTCCAAGCTGTGGGTCAAGGTAAGCAGCAGACAATAAGCAGGTCAGGTCCAAGCTGTAGGTCAAGGCAGGTGGCAGACGATAAGGCAGGTCAGGTTCAGGCTGTGGGTCAAGGCAGGCGGCAGATGATAAGTAAGTCAGGTCCAAGCTGTGGATCAAGGTAGGCAGCAGACGATAAGGCTGGTCAGGTACAAGCTGTGTGTCAAGGCAGGCAGCAGACAATAAGCAGGTCAGGTCCAAGCTGTAGGTCAAGGCAGATGGGTAAAGAGATCAGGAAAAGAATCACCGAAGCTCACCTAAGTGGTCTGTTGCTGAGACCCCGAGAGCAGGGAAAGCCCTCGTTAAAAAGAGAGGGCATCTGACATCAGTAAAAGGTGGAGGCCGTAAAAAGGCACCAAAGACCGGCCAACCAAAATGGCTGACAGAGAGCCACCGAGAAGGTGGGGCGTGCCACTTGCTGCTGAGAGGAGGGAGCAGAAGCACCAAAGCAAAAGGAGGGAGCAGGAGCACCAAAAGCCCCGAGACTGCACCAAACGCGCCACGCCAGCTGCTAACCCTGGATCCCAGGGCAAGGTAGGAGGGGCTAATAGCTCCGACACCAGTGAGTGGTTCAGCTTTGTGACAGCTGAAAAACTTCACAAATTCTCAGCCATACCTGTTCCCAAAATGCCTGCACCATCGGGCAAGAAAAATGCATATGTTCCAATGTCCCAAAAGACGACGCACAGGTCCAACACAGATTAGAAATGTTAGGGCCCACATGCTGACGAACTGGTGTCCACAGAGTCCTATGTGCCAAGAAAAACATGGACTGTGTCAAAGAAGCTGAGGCAGTACATTGAACCATTTTTGTCCAGAACCATTTCCACTGGGTATGTGTTATAGTCCCACCAACCTTCCATTCCCAAATCTGCTGCAGGGATACAGTTTTTGGACAATGCCCAGAATGATGAAGCAGCTTGTACAGACTAGATGCTGAAGTCTGGAAGTCCTCCGCATTATCACATAAGACTTGTAATCCAGACTTTTCTGCAAAGTTGACATTGGAATTTGATAAGATTATAATAAACTTGCCTGAGTGAAGTGATGTCTCTATAAACTAAGGGGCTGATAATGGTAGTTAACCTTACAGGAGCATCTCCTGCCCAGTCCCGCTTGCTCACATGCACAGTTAAGACATTCGTCTCTGTCTGAGAGACATGTATAGTAGCCTTTCCTTAGGGAGATATAAAGGTGAAGTAATAGCGCTGACTTGTTATCAACCGAATTGCCAAACACCTCTACGGTACTATGTAAGCCACATTGAGCCTGCAAATAGGTGGAAAAATGTGGGGTATAAATATAACTAATAAATAAATAAATAAGCTCGCACAACAGGAACCAGGCCCAGCCTTCAGCTCCCGCCACTGCAGCTAAACAGCTGCGGCTTCTCTCAGCCACGTCAGATGCCTTTCCTGCTCCGAATTCTGCACTGGAGCACTCCCACTACCACAGTACCTGCGGCCACGTGGCTCAACTCCTGCTTGGCAGTCCTCCTCCACTGCCGCTGGACCCAGCATACAACACAACACTGCCCTGACCCAGATCTCCTGAATGGCCAGGTATTATTTTAAAACAACTTTTAACCCTGTAGGGTTACACTAGTCCTTATTGGAATGTAGGGCTTAGTATGAGAGGTAACGGTGTTGAGTCTGCCTGGGAAACTTTGATCATAATATGATCAAATTTGAGCTAATATCTGGAATGAAGCCACTAGGAAACTGAGGGACCCTTTTACAGAGCGGCAATAAGTCCAACACGGGCTTACCTCTCGCTTTTTCGGGACTACTGCCAGCCCAACGCATCCACCGGTGGAAGTCCTGCTCCAAGTGCGCTAATTTCCAGGGGGGAGGAAGAAAACCCCCAGAAATGGTTAGTGTGGTGGTAACCCAGCAGTAATCAGGCATCACCATGTACTGCCCAGTTACTACCGGGTTAGCGCCAGAGCCCTTATCGCTACCTCAATGGGTGGCGGTAAGGGCTCACCACCGCATGGCCATGCAGTGAGAGTTTTCTCACCACGTGGCCATTTCTTTTTTAGGGGGGGGGGGGGTTTACTGGATGCAGGAAAAAGGGCCCTGGTGTGTGAGAAAAATGACCCCCGCTGCCAGCGCAGGGCTCTTTCTCCTGCAGCTTAGTAAAAGGACCCCCTACTGTAGCAGCATTTAACTTTTGAAAGGGCGACTATGATAAAATGAGGAAATGGTTAAAAATAAGTTAAAAGGTTCAGCTGCAACCTGCAAAGGCTAGGACTTTAAATCAGGCATGGAATTTGTTTAAAAATACCATCTTGGAAGCCCAGACCAGATATATTCGATGTATTAATAAAGGTGGAAAGAAGAGCAAATGACAGCCAGAATGGTTAAAAGGTAACGTGAAAGAGGCTATTAGAGCCAAAAGAACATCTTTCAAAAATTAGAAAAAGGATCCAAATGAAGAAAATAAGACGCAACATCAGCACTGGCAAGTTAGATGCAAAGCATTGATAAAGAAGGATAAAAGAGAATATGAAGAGAAATTTGCCACAGAAGCCAAAACTCATCGTAATAACTTTTTCAGGTACATCAGAAGCAGAAAGCCTGTGAGGGAATCTGTGGGACTGTTAAATCAAGGAGCAAAAGGGACACTCAGAGAGGACAAGGCCATAGCAGAGAAACTGAATGAATTATTTGCTTCAGTCTTTACTGAAGAATATGTAAAAGATCTACCTGTTCCCCGTGCTGGTCAATTCAGACACTGACGCAAGCTTAAGAGCCACACAGTGAAAGGTCTTCATTGTCTGATTTATCTGTGTTTATGTAACATTCTGCTGCTTTAACTTTTGTTGTTTTTTTTGGGTGCTCTCTAATATCCATTGATAGAGAAAGATGCAAATAAGATTGTATGGCTCCTGATGCAGCTGCTTTTGCGCCAAAACAAGGTCCATGTCGAGTCTGGTGACACTTTGATGCACACTGAATCCTTATGCAGTTGATGCTACCAATAAAGTTACAATTACATCCACCAACCTCCGAGCACCTCTTATTAGTTTCATTGGAAGGCTAATTGTCCATCCTACTTTCTTTTGCATTGACTTCATATGTAGGGTTGCTTCATTCCTTTTTTGTGTGTGTAGAGATCTAACTGTAGGTTTCAAGGGTGACGATACAGAAGAACTGGAAGAAATCACTGTGAACCTAGAAGACATACTGAGTCAAATCAACAAATTAAAGAGCAGTAAATCACCTAGACTGGATGGTATGCACCCCAGGGTACTGAAATAATTCAAACATGAAATTGCTGATCTGCTGTTAGTGATCTATAACCTGTTTTTAACATTGTCCATAGCACCTGAAGATTAGAGTGTGGTCAATGCAACACCGATTTTTAAAAAGGCCTCCAGAGGTGATCTAGGAAATTACAGACCAGTAAGCCTGACTTCAGTGCCGGGCAAAATAGTGGAAACTATTATAAAGAATAAAATTGCTGAATGTGCAGATAACTCTAAATACTAATAGTCATTTTGCTCTTAAAATTGAGGAAACAGACGCTATAAGAGAGTTTCTTAATTTTGAACAACTTGAGCCTCAACTGCCCTGGGACAAGTCATAGACTTTTACTGCGTACAACCCCAAACCTCAACAAGGATTCGAGAAGCTGCGAACACACAGACAAACACAGTTTAATGAAACAGAGTCAATGTGGATTCAGTCAATGGCAGTCTTCCCTCACAAATTTGCTTTATTTCTTTGAAAGCATGAATAAACATGTGAATAAAGATGAGTTGGTTGATGTAGTGTATCTAGATTTTCAGAAGGCTCTTGACAAAGTCCCTCATGAGGAATTCCTGAAAAAATTAAAAAGTCACGGGAAAGGAGGCAATGTTCAGTTGTGAATTATGAACTGGTTAATGGATAGAAAACAGAGGATAAGGTTAAATAGCCATTTTTCTTTTTTCTTCTTTTTTATTTTACTTCATTTCCAATATAATTAAACAAAGAAAAACTTTGCAAAGAATAAATACAGAATATCACATCCTTACTAAGGGAAACCATCTAACATATCTTTTAAATATTCTATAATTAAAGTCCACATATGAAGGAGACCAAGAAATGAATATCTAGGAGAAGATAGATATATACGAAATAGCAAAGAAAAATGTGACCCAAGCACTGTAATTAATAGACCCGCTGTAAATTTGTAACTCACTCATGGGGTCAAGAGGTCACTGTCCCTTTTCCCTCAAGAAAGAACTGTAAACAGATCCAAGATGGCCGCCAGCACTTATGGTTAGCTGCACGCTCTGATTCCTCTCTGCCATTATGCCTAAACGAAGAGGGAAGAATATTGCCCGATTTACCCCACTACCTCCTTCGATTTCCGGACCGATGGATCGGTTTGTGAGCCAGCAGGGGACTGCAATGCAGATCGGGAGAGGCCCCTCGCTGGACGCCGCTGTTTTGGAGGAGTCGATGGCGTCCTCCGGGCTGGATACAACTTTAAGCCCCGATCATAGAGCTCCGCCCCCGCAACCGCCGATCACAAGTTCGCCGCTTCAGGGAGAGCAAGGCCTGGCACAAGAACGCACGGTATCTGCACTGGGTAATCAGTTTCAACTAGATGAGGCGGGACGAACAAGATCGAGTGAAGAAGCAGGGGAAAGAGACGAAAGCGGAGAGCCGGTGGAAGACTGGGAAAGCATATTTCCGGCGGAGCTGTCTAACAAGCCAGTGAAGGTAACTCTAGATTCCCTTTGGGAATTAATGTCCCAACTGGGGAAATTATTTCTTGCTCAATCAGTTAAAGGAACTCAGAAATTAAAATCCTTAGAACAAAGGGTGGAACAGAATGAAAAAACTCAACAAGTTTTGGTAAATCGTATGGATAAGTTAGAACAAGAAACAAAAAAAATTGAAAATCTTCAAATGACTATGGTAAAAGATATTACTAATTTAAGACTGAAAGCTGAAATATATGAGAACCATATGAGAAACCTTAACTTGAGATTCGTAAATTTCCCAAGAATTCAGATGATTCAACCGGCTGAAATGCTGAAAAGATATTTGCGGGAAAATCTGGGAATTCCTCAGGAGAATATTCCACCCTTTACTAAAGTATATTATCTTCCTAACAAAAATACTACTCAACAAAATCAACAGGAACAAAGACCTGAAAATTTATCACAATTTCTAGAGACTTCAGACACTGAATTAGCCACAGCGGCCACTTTGGTGGCAACTGTGGCGTTGCAACATGATAAACAGTGGTTGTTCTCAATGTTTTTTCAACATAGGGATACACTGTTTTGGGGTTTAAAAATTTCCTTGTTTCCTGATCTTTCTAGAGAAACTCAACGTAAACGAAAACAGTTCCTTATTATGAAACCAGCAATTCAACAGTTAGGAGGGGTATTCTTTCTGAGGTATCCATGTAAATGTATTGTTAGGTTTGACTCTGTTAAATATGTTTTCTTGGAACCCCACCAGCTATCGGCTTTTATTGCGTCTAAAAGATCGTCTAGATAGCTTTAAAAAAAAAAATTTAGCACTCCCTTCATAAGTGTTTTTTCTTTCTTATAACTATTTCCTTGTTTTTCCTCTTAGTTTAAAATCTTGGATCCCTTTGTTAGGACGTGAGTGTTTTGCTAGAATATTTCCATTTGGAAGAATGGTAATATTGAATTTTGCCTGTTTGATTTACAATTGTAGATGTACACTATCCTTCAAGTTGTACCTTGAATAACAGTTTGTAAAAATATAAATAATAAAATTTAAAAAAAAAGAAAGAACTGTAATTGGGTTGGTTCAAAAATACATATTTTACATTATTTAAGGAAATCATACATTTACATGGATAACGCAGCTGAAAAGTTGCACCAAGTGCCCACTTTAGAACGATAAGATAAAAAATTCTTCCTGCATATCTGAGTCCAATGAGAAACATCTGGAAAAATAGATATTTTCCCACCCAAATAATTACAGTCCTTAAGTCTAAAAAAATTGGTAACAACATTTTCTTGTCCTGCAGAAATACAAATGAAACCAAAAGAGTAGCTCTAGAAGTTATTTCTTCCACAGATGTCTCCAAAATGTTAGTTAAATTCAAACTCTCTGAAGAAAAATCAAGTTTTTCCAAAGAGCTAGTGCGTTTTTTAAACGAAACGGGAACGAAGTAAATCCTATTCAAGGGGGGTAGAACAGATTCTTGATACCCAAACAATTCTTTTGGAAATTTATAGAAATTCTCCTTAGTTGTAGCTGTTAAAATCTGAGGAAAGTTCAACAATCTCAAATTCAAACTTTTATTATAATTTTCAAAATTCTCTACCCTTTGATATAATATCATTTTATCCAGTAATCAGGGCCGGTCTTAGCAAGTGCAGGGCCCTATGCAGACCAATTTGGTGGGGCCCCACCCTAGCCCCGCCCCCACCCTAGCTCCATCCCATTGATAAGATTATTCCATTTTTAGAACATTTTTTTATTTACGAAATTTCAAATAAAGACAAATGAAGCTAAACTTGTACAAAAAAAACTGATTGAAATAATAAGCACAATGCTATCATGAAACCTCCCCTCCCCAGAAATTATTCAGTTCAAGTCCACTACAATTAGTAGCGGGCCCAAGCCGGGGGTGGATGCCGCACCGGTGGTGGTGGGAGTGGAGTGGCCGAGCCGCGGGAATGGGGATCATCTCAGGCAACTAAGGCGAGCAGCGGCGGAGGTCGGAGCGGAGGCATGGGCGAGGCAGAGTTGAGGCGCTGCGCGGGGCCCCCTTAGGCGCACCGTGCGGGACCCCCTTAGGCACGGGGCCCTATGCGGTCGCCTTGGTCGCCTCTGCCTAAGACTGGCCCTGCCAGTAATAACAAAGTTTGTGTAGATTTCACCTGTTGAACTTGAGTCTCCAAGACCTCCATCCCTTTCAGCACCGCATCGCTCTTTTCCAAAGCCTGGAGCCTGAATTCAGATTGTGACAAAGTGAGCAAGATTTTAGAAGTCAAAAAATAGAGGTCCTCCAAGGCATGCCAAATGACCTCAAGGGTGATTTTTGCTGTTTTAGCCAGGATGGCAGGATCAACTCCAACTCCGTCGCCGGTTTCTCCAGACTTTCTCCCACTGGCATCTTACCCAAAGGTGCTGCCCAAGATGACACTGACTCAGGGGAAGCTTTGGCCCTCAACCCACTCACGGCTGACGATAGCGGAGACTCTGTTGCTGAGCCAGAACCACCCAGCTCTGCTTTCATCCTGGGATGTGGGGGAGTAGCGGGACCTAATGGACAGAATGAAACCTCACTCACGAAGCTCACACCCCTCTCCAAAGCACGAGGAGTCAGTTCACCCAACAGTGCGCTGGTATACATGGTGATTTCTGCCTGATGAAGAGAAGGAAACACCACCAGTCAAGTGGGTTGGGCAGAAGGCTTCCCACGGCATTTTGGCATAAGCACATAAGTATTGCCATACTGGGACAGACCGAAGGTCCATCAAGTCCAACATCCTGTTTCCAACAGTGGCAAACCCAGGTCACAAGTACCTGGCAAAATCCCAAAACAGTACAATACATTTGTGCTGCTTATTCTAGATATAAGCAATGGATTTTCCCCAAGTCCATTTTAATAATGGTCTGTGGACTTTTCCTTTAGGAAGCTATCCAAACCTTTTAAAAACCCCGCTAAGCTAACTAAGGAAACATGGAGAGACCTCACTCACATGTTCATATCTAGGCAACCATCTTGGACTCTGAAAATGACCATTTTCTTCAGTGGAGGAGGGTAAATAGTGGAGTGCCGAGGGATCTATACTGGGACCGGTGCTATTTAACATATCTATAAATGCTCTGGAAATTGGAACAAGTGAGGTGATTACATTTGCAGATGACACAAAACTATTCAAAGTTGATAAACATATGCGGACTGTGAGAAATTGCAGGAAGGCTTTAGGAAATTGAAAGACTGGGTATCCAAATGCAGATGAAATTTAATGTGGACAAATGCAAAGTGATGCACGTTGGGAAGAATAATCCAAATCATAATTACTTGATGCTAGGATCCACCTTAGGAATCAGCACTCAAGAAAAAGATCTAGGTGTCATCATAGACAATATACTGAAATCTTCTGCCCAGTGTGCAGCGGTGGCCAAAAAAGCAAACAAGGTGCTAGGAATTATTAGGAAGGGAATGGAAAATAAGACAAAGAATATTATAATGCCTCTGAATATATGTAAACCGCTTTGAATGCAGTTGCAAAAACCTCAGAAAGGCGGTATATCAAGTCCCATTTCTCTTTCCCCTTTCCCTCTACATCGCTCCATAGTGCGACCTCACCTTGGGTATTACGTGTAATTCTAGTCACCATATCTCAAAAAAGATATAGCAGAATTAGAAAAGATTCAAAGAAGGGTGACCAAAATGATAAAGTGAACTAAACTACTCTCACCTGAGGAAAGGCTTAAGATATTACGGCTCTTCAGCTTGGAAAAGAAATGGATGAGAGAATACAATAGAGGTCTACAAAATCCTGAGTGATGTAGAATGGGCAAAAATGAATCACATTTTTTACTCTTTCGAAAAGTACAAAGACTAGGGGACACTCAATGAAGTTTCATGGAAATAATTATAAAACAAATAGGAGGAAATATTTTTTCACTTAATGGTTAAGCGCAGGAACTTGTTGCCGGAGGATGTATTTACAGCGGTTAGCATATCTGGGTTTTAAAAAGGTTTGGACAGGTTAAGAACATAAGAATAGCCTTACTGGGTCAGACCAATGGGCCAGCTAATCCAGTATCCTGTTCCTAACAGTGGCCAATCTAGATCACAAGTACCTGGCAGAAACTCAAATAGTAGCAACATTCCATGCTACCAATCCCAGGGCAAGCTATGGCTTACTCATGTCTGTCTCAATAGCATACTATGAACTTTTCCTCCAGGAACTTGTCCAAACATTTTTTTCACCCAGATATGCTAACCATCCTCCAGCAAAGAGTTCCGGAGCTTAACTATTCATTAAGTGAAAACATATTTCCTCCTATTTGTTTTAAAAGTATTTCCATGTAACTTCATTGAGTGTCCCCTAGTCTTTGTACTTGAAAGAGTAAAAAATTGATTCACTTCTACTCGTTCTTCACCACTCAGGATTTTATAGACCTCAATCATACCTTCCTTCAGCTGCCTATTTTCCAAGCTAAAGAGCCCTATTCTCTTTAGCCTTTCTTCACATGAGAAGAATTCCATCCCCTTTATCATTATGGTCACTCTTCTTTGAAACATTTCTAATTCCACTATTTCTTTTTTGAGATACAGCGACCAAAACTGAACACAATACTCAAGGTGAGGTCGCACCAAGGAGCAATACAGAGGCATTATAGTATTCTTGATCTTATTTATCATCCCTTTCCTTATAATTCCAAGCACCCTGTTGACTTTTTTGGCTGCTGCCACACACAGGGCAGAAGATTTCAGCGTATTGTCTACAAGGACACCTAAATCTTTTTTTTGGGTGCTGACCCCCAAGGTGGAAGCATTAGGTAACTATGATTTGGATTGTTCTTCACAATATGTATCACTTTGCATTTGTACACATTAAATACCATCTGTCATTTGGATGTCCAGACTTCCAATTTCCTAAGGTCTTCCTGCAATTTTTCACAGTCCGCATGTGTTTTAACAACGTTGAATAGTTTTGTGTCATCGGCAAATTTAATCACCTCACTTTTCGTTTCTGGAGGAAAAATCTATAGTCTGCTATTAAGATAGACATGAGGGAAGCCACTGCTGTCCATGAGATCAGTAGCATGGAATGTTGCTACTATTTGAGATTCTGCCGGGTACTTGTGACCTGGATGTCCACTGTTAGAAGCAGGATACTAGGCTAGATGGACCATTGGTCTGACCCAGTATGACTATTCTTATGATCTTATCTGGACGCTGCTGAGATTCATTGCCAGTGCCAGTGCCCAATCCTACCTTGAATGGACAGTTATCCATGACTGGCTCTAAAAATTGGCAGCACCTGGCTAACTTCTGGCAGCTGCCCAAGACTTTGCTATTCACTGCCAGTAGCCAGATATGGCCCAGCACTAAATACCTGAGTCTAAATCAGCCTGTAGCAGCCAATGTTAAAAAAAAAAATAAGAAACATTAAACATCTCTCCCTCCCCCCAGGCAATCTGGGGGTCACTTAACTCTACTCCCCGAACCCTCTGGTACCTTTAAATTTTTAAAAATCTTCGCCGGCAGCGAGCAGCAACTCATTCCCCTTGCTCGTGCCAGCTCCAAGCCTTCCCTTTCATGCAGCTTCCTGGTCCTGCAAACAGGAAGTTGCATCAGAGGGACGTCTCGGGCCACTGCAAGCAGACAGAATGTATTTCTGCTCACTGCCGGCAAATAACTAAAGGATTTAAAGATAGCAGTGGGGGTGGTTGGGGGAGTGGAGTTAAGTGACCCCCCCAATCTCCTAGAGGGAGAGATGCCAGGAGTCTTCAGCTGCCGGGGCTTGAGGATCCCCAACAACCACATCGCTGCTGGGTGGGCTGAGTGCTAAGTAGGTGGGCAACCACGGTGCTTGAGGACCATAATACAGTCTGTTTTTCAAGATTCCTGCAATGAATATGCATGAGATTGATTTGCATATAATGGAAGCAGTACATGCAAATCAATCTCATGCATACTCATTGTGGAAAGCTTGAAAATCCGACTGGGTTGGGTATCTCAAGAACCGTAGTTGCCCACCCCTGAAGTAGACCCTTATAAAACTGCCTGATATATACACATACATAGCAGGAGCAGAGATACACAGCACCTTCTTTTATCTAATATCCCCCAGATTCTATATATAGTTCCCAAAATTGGGTACCAATCCAAGATGTGCACCCAACTAAACTGGCTAATGAGCCAATTAGTGCCAATAATTGGGTGTTAACTGGCACCAATTTGAATTTGCATGCATACGCTATTCTATAAAATTTGAACCTAAATCCCATAGTGGGCAACCCAAAGGGGGTGTGGCCAAGGGAAGTGCATGGGCAGGTCAGGGGCATTCATAAAATGTGTATGCAGTGTTATGAAATACAGTGGACATGGAATTACACATGGTTTCAGCGCAAAGCATAAGTCCTGGCGTCCAAATCTGGCCACTGAAATTGGCACTCAGTGCTAATCTATAATGGTTATAGATTATAATTATAATCTATAATCTAAAATAGAACACCATTGAGCTCCATATACTGAGTCTAGATCTTTATGTATAGGTGGTCCTGGGGGCTGAGAATAGGCAAAGTAGGGGGAGACTTGCACTTATGTATTTTATAAAATATACTTCACTCCCCTGTCACTTTCTGTTACTATGCCATCTTTGTCATGTATTGTAACCTCCTGATTTATTGTAAGCCACATTGCGCCTGCTCATGTGGGTAAATGTGGGGTAGAAATGCGCAAAAATAAATAAATAAATAAATACTTATATGAGTTTGATCTTACAGCACACATATCCACACAATTAAACCTGCTTCGGAGTAGGTATAAATGTGTACATCTACTTGTCACAGGGTAATTTGGTAAAAGCACAGAGTGATATCAGTTGCCTTTATAAAATAGGTACCTCAAGTGCCTTTCTTGCTAGGATTGTGAAAAATTGCAGGAAGGCCTCAGGAAACTGGAAGGCTGGGCATCCAAATGGCAGAGGAAATTTAATGTGGACAAATTCAAAGTGATGCACATTGGTGAGAATAATCCAAATCATAGTTACCTGATGCTCAGGTCCACCTTAGGAGTCAGAACCCAAGAAAAAGGTGTCACTGTAGACAATGTGCTGAAATCTGTCCAGTGTGCAGCGGTGGCCAAAAAAGCAAACAAGAAGCTAGGAATTATTTGGAAAGGGATGCAAAATAAGACTAAGAATATTATAATGACTCTATATCGCTCCATGGTGTGATCTCACCTTGAGTATTGCGTTCAATTCTGGTCGCCATATCTCAAAAGCTATATAGCGGAATTAGAAAAGGTTCAAAGAAGAGCGACCAAAGTGATAAAGGGGATAGATCTGCTCCCATATGAGGAAAGGTTAAAAAGGTTAGGCCTGTTCAGCTTGGAAAAGAGACGACTGAGGGGAGGAGGGGATATGATTGCGATCTATAAAATCCTGAGTGGGGTAGAACAGGTAAAAATGAATCAATTTTTCATTCTTTCAAAAAGTACAAAGACCAGGTGACAGTCAAAGAAATTACATGGAAATACTTTAAAAACAAGAGGTTGAAATATTTTTTCACTCAACAAATAGTTAAGCTCTGGAACTTATTGCTAGAGGATGCGGTAGCAGCGGTTAGCACAGTGGCGTAGCTACGTGGGGCCTGAGGGGGCCGGGGGCCCCGCAGATTCACCCCAGGACCCCCCTCCCGGCGAACCCGCCCCCGCCGCCGCCTACCTTTTACTTTTGCTGGCGGGGGATCCCACTTCCCGCCAGCCGACGTCTTCTCAGTCCTTCCTGCTCTTCAATTTGTTTGCTGACGTCCTGCACGTAATTGTACGTGCAGGACGTCAGACTCAGAGAACTTCTCTGAGTCTGACGTCCTGCACGTACAACGTGCAGGACGTCAGCAAACAAATTGAAGAGCAGGAAGCGACTAAGAAGAAGACGTCGGCTGGCGGGGAGTGGGATCCCCCGCCAGCAAAAGTAAAAGGTAGGCTGCAGCGGCGGCGGGTTCACGACGGGAGGGGGGGGGGCGGCAATGTCGGCGGTGGGGGGGCGGCGCCGGGGGGAGGGCTAAAATGTGCCCCCTCCCCCGGGCTCTGGACCCCTCTCCCACGGAAGGCTGGCTACGCCCCTGGGTTAGCATATCTAGGTCTAAAAAAGGTTTGGACAAGTTCCTGGAGGAAAGGTCCATAGTCTGTTATTGAGATGGACATGGGGGAAGCCACTGCTTGCCCCAGGATTGGTAGCATGGAATGTTGCTACTAATTGGGTTTCTGCTAGGTACTTGTGACCTGGATTAGCCACTGTTGAAACCAGGATATTGGGCTAGATGGACCATTGGTCTGACCAAATATGGCTATTCTAATGTTCTTCTGCCCTTTTAAAATTTACCCCTTTTTTCAGTTAAAAAAATGCTTGAACATCAAATTTAAAAAAAAATACAAAGATAGGTGCATTATTACAATCCAAGCCATAACTCTGCTCCAGGGGATGCCACTCCAAAATGCAGGAAAAAAGTGTGGAACTTTACAGGATGGATCATTTTCAGACACTCGATTCACGGGGAAAACTCTTTTTTTCCCTTGGAAATCACAATGAAGGTGCACTTTTAAAGAACAAGATAAAACATACCCTTGGAAACACCTGTTCATACCCTCATTCTTCTCTCCCTTAGATAGATAGACAGATAGATAGATACACATAGAGAAATGCATTCACATACTCACACGTCCCAATAAGATTTAAAGAGAAAAAAACCTGCCTGAGTTAAGCCAGGCATTTCTAACTGCTGCTCTCCCTGACAGATGCCTCAGAGCCTGGGGCCGCAGTTAAGGTGACGAGATGCAGCAATTCTTTATGAACATTTCATTGCCGCTCGCTACACGACGTAAATTAGATGGTGTGTTACATTCGGGCAGTAAGAGAGATATGCTGGCCCATTGGATAGGAAGGGTAATCCTGCCGTGAATTTCATTACTGCCTTGATAGAGGCAGAATTAGCAGGTTGACAGTGACTGTGATTGTCTTTCACTAGGGGTTTTGGCTAGGAGTTGGAAGGATCTCCTGCCACTGGAAAAGCTTACTGTGGAGTGACCCCCTGCACACAGTGGCACTTTAATTGCTCGGCACCTTTCAGCCCCTGTTTAGATCCTCTCGAAGTGTCTTGGTATTTTTTTTTTATTTGAAATTTCCAAAAAATAATACATAAAGCAAAATGTTTAAGCAATATTCTACCTGAATAGCCCACTTTAGGTACAGAGAAAAAGAGGAAACATATACAAAAGAAATAAAAGTGAATAACCTTTCCCTCCAATCAAAACAACGTGGAGGGTCATAATCAAAAGGGGCGCCCAAGATTTCCTGGGGCCATCCTCGCAGGACGGCTCCGTGAAGGGGCAGGGAAACCCGTATTATCAAAAAGAAGATGGGCGTCCATCTTTCGTTTCGATAATACAGTCGGGGATGCCCAAATCTCAACATTTAGGTCGACCTTAGAGATGGTCGTCCTTAGGTCATCCTACAACCTTAAATAAATTGCCATCTACAGCCTTAGAAAAATACAAGTCCAGGTGAAAACATCCAAGTGCTCATCAGGGACATCTTTTTTTTTAGAGTATGGGTGAAGGATGTCCTTCGCTATGCCTCCATCCCCTGCGATAGAAAGCGATTTTACAATATCAATGTCTCTGGTAACATCTGATCGCAAATAACACAAACCAGGGCTATTAGTCCTGGTTTGTGTTATTTTCCATCCCCTGCGATGGCAGTTGAGGACATCCAAAATGTGGATGTTTCTGTGAGAAGGATGTCCATGCCTGCTATGCCTCTGACACTCCCTTTATTTATTTGGGTTTTGGATCACAAGTAGCAGCAGTGGGATTTGAACTGGCCACCTCTGGATTGCAAGCCCAGTGCTCTAACCACTAGGCCACTCTTCCACTCCACTCCCTTGAAATGTGGCCGTCCCTGTGGGGGGGGGGGGGGGGGCAGTTCAGGACATCCAAAATGTTTGAAAGAAGGACATCCACACCTTCGCCATGCTTCCGCTGACACACACATACCTCCCCTCCCAGGGACCTGCATACTGCTGCAATGGACTTGAGTATGACATTTCAGGCTGGCAAAAAAAGTTTTTAAAGTTGCTTTTTTCGGGTGGGAGGTGGTTAGTGACCACTGGGGGAGTCAGGGGAGGTCATCCCTGATTCCCTCTGGTGGTCATCTGGTCAGTTCAGGCACCTTTTTGAGGCTTGGTCATAAGAAAAAAATGGATCAAGTAAAGTCGGCCAAGTGCTCGTCAGGGACGCCCTTCTTTTTTCAATTATCACTTTAAGACGCCCATCTGTTAGGCACACCCCAGTCCCGTCTTCGTTACGCCTCCGACATGCCCCCGGGAACTTTGGTCGTCCCTGCGATGGGAAGCAGTTGGGGACGCCCAAAATTGTCTTTCGATTATGCCGATTTGGGCGACCCTGAGAGAAGTATGCCCATCTCCCGATTTGTGTCGAAAGATGAGCGCCCTCCTCTTTCGAAAATAAGCCTGTTAGGCACTATTCTGTAAATGTGTGTGTGTGTTTTCACATGAATCTGTCATTTCTGCCCCATTTCGGTGCCTTGCATTCATTAGAATGCTTTTCCATGCCTAATGTTCGGCACTATATATAGAATTCCCCCATAAGTGCTCCCTGCATTATCTCTGTCTTAGCCAGTTATTGGTTGGTAATCTGAACACACTAGCTGCTTAACGCTTCCATGCCCATTCTCTGCCCGTGATCCATCCCCTCCAAAAAATATATATTTTTAAATAGTTAACAGTGGTTAGCATGTGGAAAAGGGGAAAATACCACAAAATGCTGTAACACATTTTGGGGTAGTCCATTTTCCCACGATAAATGCGTGTTAAGGGCAGGCCTAATATGGTTTAGTAAAACGGCCCTTTTGCCAGAACATAAATAGATAATTCACTATGGGGCTAATTTACAAAAGAGAAAAATGTCTAACAAGTGGCAAAAAGCATTATGTGGACGTTTTTCTCACCAAAGCGTCCAAATCAGTATTCATTTTTGACACCCATTTTGTCCGCAGTGCATCAAAATCTCAAGTGTGGGGGGGGGGGGGGGTGTTAAGGGTGCTATTTGGGCGTTCCTAAAACCTGGATGTTTTTCAACCATAATGGAACAAAACCTAAGATGTTTTGAGCTGGACTTGTTTTAATAATGACTAAGCCACACGTAAGTGCCCTAAATGTCCAGATGACCATTGGAGGAATAAAGGAATGACCCCCTCTTACTCCCTCAGTGATCACTGACCCCCCCTCCCACCCCTCACCCCAAAGGAATAGTACATACCAGCCTTTATGACAGCCGCAGATGTTATAACCAGTTCTTTTACAGAAGGCAAGCAGGTCCCTGGAGTAGCCTAATGGTCGGTTCAGTGCACTATGGAGAAGGGGACCCAGGCCAATAATCCACTCTAACAGTTATACTTGTGGTGGAGCCTTCAAAAACACACCAACAACCTATTGTACCCATATATAGGTGAGACCTGTAGACATAAGGGCTATTTTAGTGGTGTACAGTTAGGTACAGTAGATGTTTAGTGGGTTTTGGAGGGCTTACCATACAATAATAATAGTGAGATGTGTACCTGGGACCTTTTATATGAAGTCCATTGCAATGCCCCCTAGGGTGTCCCACCACTCTGCTGGGATGTCTGTGTGGCCAGTCTACTAAGAATGCTGGCTGCTCTTACATCCCAATGGTTTAATGTGCATTTTGTGTGTTTTTCAATTGGACAGGTTTTTTTTTTTTAATGGACCAAAAAGATAAACACAAGTGGCCATTTTCAGAACAAAAAAGATAGGTGGTTTACTGTTTTGAAAATGGCTATATTTGCTATTCAGATTCTGGATGTTTTGAGCAAAAATGTCCAAAGTCGGTCTTAGACATCATATCGAAAATGCCCCTCTATGCATTGCAAGAGACTGAAAAGTATATAAAAACCCACACAATATTGATAATTTAAAACCTGATATGACCATGTGTTGGCATTCACTAGAGGCCAGACACCACCATTTTTTACAAGATGATGGTGCCAGAGACAGGAGCAAGTGGGCAGTTGGCATGTTTATCGCACGCTAACACCTGTGTTAACGGTTACTGCAGCTAAAACCAGCCAGTGCAGTCAAATTCCCACTCTTCTACTTAGAATGGTTTAGGGTAGTAGTGAGGCAGGTTATAGATGAAAAAAATGCATGTCCCACACTAACAGCTAATGTGTAGTAGATAACCGCATGCTAGCTGTCTGGAATGCTGATAGTGTAGCTGCACTTAACATCACCTCAAGGGGTGATATTAAGTCCAGCCACGCTATCAGCAGGAAGTGTGGCTGCTGCCAAAAGAAATTGTCTAAAAATCCTCTCAGCTGTAGCATGAAATGGCTATAGAGAGGGTGAGATTGGGAGAAGGAAAGCTGGTAGGAAGGCGTGAGATAAAAAGAGAGAGACTGCAGACTTAGAACAGTTGGCATGAAAGAAAGAGACAGAAAGGGGAAAATGAAGTAAGCCTGAAGGTACAGAGGGTTGAGGGAACATGCAAAGAGTAAAAGATATGGAAGATGGCAAGTGTGGAGGGGCATAATCGAACAGGGCGCCCATGTTTCCATGAGGATGTCCTCGCAGGACGTCCCCACGAAGGGGCGGAGAAACCCGTATTATCGAAACAAGATGGGTGTCCATCTTTCGTTTCGATAATACTGTCGGGGATGCCCAATTCTCAACATTTAGCTCGACCTTAGAGATGGTTGTCCCCGATTTTCGGTGATAATGGAAACTGAGGACGTCTGTCTCAGAAACGACCAAATCCAAGCCATTTGGTCATGGGAGGAGCCAGCATTGGTAGTGCACTGGTCTACCTCACATTCCAGGACACCAACCGGGCACCCTAGGGGGCACTGCAGTGGACTTCAGAAAAAGCTTCCAGGTGCATAGCTCCCTTACCTTGTGTGCTGAGCCTCTCAATCTCCTCCAAATCCCACTCCCCACAACTGTACACCACTACCATAGCCCATAGGGTTGAAGGAGGGGGCACTTACATGTGGGTACAGTGGGTTTGTGGTGGGTTTTGAAGGGCTCACATTTACCACCACAAGTGTAACAGGTAGGGGGGGATGGGCCTTGGCCCACCTGCCTGAAGTGCACTGCACCCACTAAAACTGCTCCAGGGACCTGCATACCGCTGTCATGGAGTTGGGTATGATATTTGAGGCTGGCATAGAGGCTGGAAAAAATATATATATTTTTTTTTACGGTGGGAGGGAGTTAGTGACCACTGGGGGAGTAAGGGGAGGTCATTCCCAATTCCCTCCAGTGGTCATCTGGTCATTTAGGGCACATTTTTGTGGCTTGGTCGTAAAAACAAAAAAGGACCAAGTCGTCCAAGTGTTCATCAGGGAAGCCCTTCTTTTTTCTATTATCGGCCTAGGACGCCCCAGTCCCACCTTCGCTATGTTTCCGACACTCCCCCTGAACTTTGGTCGTCCCTGCGACGGAAAGCAGTTGAGGACGCCCAAAATCAGCTTTCGATTATGCTGATTTGGGCGACCCTGGGAGAAAGATGCCCATCTTCCGATTTGTGTTGAAAGATGGGCGCCCTTCTCTTTCGAAAATAAGCCTGACAGTCAGCCCAAGGGGATATGTGATGCTCTTAGTGAACCTTTAGCTGTGTCTTTCCCCCACCCCTAGGTAGCCCAAGGCAATCTGCTACCTGAGGAAAGTGATGGGATGGCATTGGTGATACCCTTGAGATTGTTGTATTGTACTTGACTCAGGGTTGACAATGGAGTTCCAGTAGAGTTAAAAAGGTACTTTTTTAAAATTACATCATTTAAAACAGATTAGAATTTGATTATCTGAGGAACAATTTGACATGTCAAGTGCCTTTGACATAGTTGACCACGGAATCCTATTACACATACTTGAATATTTTGGCATCGGAGGCAATGTCCTAAACTGGTTCAAGGGGTTCCTAACCTTGCGCTCATATCAAGTCACATCAAATTCAACTACGTCTGCTGCATGGACACCTGAATGTGGAGTACCGCAGGGATCCCCCCTCTCGCCAACTATTTTCAACCTAATGATGATTCCCTTGGCAAAACTTCTATCAAATCATAACCTTAACCCTTACATATATGCAGATGATGTAACGATATATATTCCTTTCAAACAAGACATTAACGAAATCTTCAACGAAATCAACCAAAGTCTACACATCATGAATACCTGGGCAGATGCATTCCGACTGAAACTGAATGCAGAAAAAACTCAATGCCTCATACTTACCTCCCAATACAACACGAATAAATTTACCGCTATTAACACACCTAAACTAAATCTGCCAATCTCTGAAACTTTGAAAATCCTTGGAGTCACTATCGACCGCCACCTAACATTTGAGACTCACGCGAACCACACAACCAAGAAAATGTTCTACTCCATGTGGAAACTGAAAAGAATAAGACCATTCTTTCCAAGATCTGTCTTCCGCAGCCTAGTACAATCACTCGTACTCAGTGATCTGGACTACTGTAACTCACTATACGCAGGCTGCAAAGAACAAATACTGAGGAAACTTCAAACAGCCCAGAACACAGCAGCCAGACTCATCTTCGGAAACCAAAATACGAAAGTGCAAAACCCTTACGTGAGAAACTACACTGGCTCCCACTCAAGGAACGTATCACCTTTAAAGTATGCACCTTAGTTCACAAAATCATTCACGGTGAAGCCCCTGCATACATGTCTGATTTAATAGACCTGCCACCCAGAAACGCTAAAAGATCATCCCGAACTTTCCTCAATCTCCACTTCCCTAACTGCAAAGGCATAAAATACAAAGTACTACATGCATCAACCTTCTCTTATATGAGCACGCAACTCTGGAATACACTACCACGCAACCTGAAAACGATCTATGAATTAACCGACTTCCGTAAACGATTGAAGACTTATCTCTTTGAGAAACTTTATTGCAAGGATCACAACACATGAAGTCCTTACACACCAATAAAAATGCATTAATACACTCTCTTCTGAATTCTCTTACCCCGTATTTTCACCACACTTAAAACTCCACCCACATATAAAACTGATATACCCTAATGTTCTCTTGCTATTGTTCTATCGCTCTATCTTTTCCCCATTGTAACATTCCATTGTTTCTACGCCCCTAACGATATTTTGACTTGACTTTGTCTTCCCATAACTCCTCACAATGTAACCCATAATCGTACTGTAACACATTGTATTTCCATCATTCACAATGTATTGTAAGCCACACTGAGCCCGCAAATAGGTGGGAAAATGTGGGATACAAATGCAATAAAATAAATAAATAAAAACACCTGAGTCTATTAGTACATGACTTAATTCAGTCTCAATTGGATTATTGTAATGTGCTATACTTCGAGTTACCAGGCTCTGGCTCTTGGTACAAAATGGTAGTCTTGTACTACCTCTAGGGGGAGTCAGTCTTCCATATAAGAATTACCCCCAAGTGTGCACAGAGGAGGATTTGAAGTAGAGGAATATCGGGCTGTTGTGAGGGGAGGAGGCTTTGGACAAGAAGTGGGACTTAAACTAGAGTTTGAGTTCAGGTGAGAGGGTCAACGGGGGGGGGGGGGGGATAGCATGGGGGTACTGTTGGTAGGGGGAGGGAAATGGAGAAACAGCCACTATAGTGGCATCATGTTCTGCAGGAATTTTGGGGCAGCTGTGTTACTGGACTGCTGACAGTGCAGCTGCACTTAACAACACCTCTTGAGATGGCCTTTCACAGCAGGCCAAGTTTCAAGTTTCTCTTTATTTGTTATACTGCTGATGGGCAAACCATCTAAGCGGTATACAACATCTAATGATTATTATAGAAAAGAAATACAATTAAACAGGGCAGAGAAAGAGAAGAAAGCTAAAAAAAAAACATGCTGCTGCTGCAGCCACAACGTACTACACCTCTACACTGTCAAGACTCAAGGCATCAAAGAGAAGGTGTCAACCACCGTAAGCCTCATGGAAAAGGTGAGTCTTCAAGTGCTCACTAAATTTCTTAAAGGAAGGATCAAAATGAAGAGCCAAAGGGAGTTTATTCCAAAGGGTGGGCCCAGCCACCTTAAACATGGAGTCTCTAAACTTATTATGAGTCTCTTACTCAACACCCTCACTTATCACCCCTACCACTGCAATTTCCCCACCACTAGCTGTCTGTTCATCTATCCAATTTAGATTGTAAGCTCTGTTGAGCAGGGACTGTCTTTTCATGTTAATTTGTACAGTGCTGCGTAAGTCTAGTAGCGCTATAGAAATGTTTAATAGTAGTAGTAGTAATAGTTATTATGAAAGACAGAATGAAATGAAGAGACGTGAAGCAAATTCTGTTGGGAAGCACGAAGAGGGCAGGCAGTAATGTACAGCATTGATAGATGGGATAAGAAGGGCGATATACTGGAAGATGTAATGGTATATATCAGCATAAGAAGTTTATGTAGCTTATGACATGGAATGGGCAAAAAATGCTCAGTCTTCCAGTGGAGTGACATGATCAAATCTGGCCGCACCCGAGATGAGTTTAACAATCACATTCTGTATAAGTTGCAGACGCCTGATTTCTTTTGCTAGAAGTCCTACAAACAGAGCATTAGAATAGTCTAGATATGTCAAGACCAGAGAGTGGATTAGGACTCAAAGTGCCTTAGAGGTCAGTAAGTGACAAATAGAACAAATCTGGTATAAGTTGAAAAAACATTTCCCTATTACATTTGAAATATGAGGATGAAAAGTTAACCCAGTGTCAACTATCACCCCTAAAATTCTCACAGTATCACTGATTGGGATAGTACGGTTGAGAAGGGTAAAATGTGATTATCCTGATGTGGTGTAAACAGGAGAGCTTTGGTCTTATCTAGATTCAGATGCATGCCAAACTAAGACAGCCAAAAGTTTCCCATTCAGCTCAATAAAGGCTTAGGGATCTCGAGAATTCAGAGTCCCCAAAACCTGAATATCATCCACATATATAAAGGGGGGGGGGGGGTCATATCTAATGATGATATCAATGCCATGAGTGTTAAAGAGAATTGGAGTCAAGGGCATCCCGCAGCCCAGAGAAAATGAGGAAGAAATTTCATTTTGCCAAAGAACATGGTATTGTCTATCTAATATATATGACTTGAACCATTTCCAGGCATTACCAATTACGCCAACATCTCACAGTTTGGTAAGTAAAATGGCATGATCAATGAGGTCAAAGGCCAATGAGAGATCCATCAATAACAGGAGAACGTCCTTGCCCTGAGATAATGCAGTCTTTATAACCATATATATACCAATAAGAGCCGTCTCAGTATTATAATGTCTATGAAATTATGTCTGGTGAGAATGGAAGATGTTACTCTGATCCAAAAATGAAGATAGTTGATCAAGCACAAGAAATTCAGCTTAGAGGCAAAAGGGAGATTCGCAACAGGGCAATAGTTAGTAAGTTGATCTGACTGTAATGAAGCGTCCTTCTGATGGGGGTGCACAATGGCTGCCTTCCAGGGCTTAGGAACTACACCTTGGCGGAAGCTCTCACAGACCATTACCAGAAGAAAGGGCGAAAACAATCCTTCATAACATTTAATCAACCATACAGGAAATGGGTCCTGGGGGGATGTCGTAGTACAAACAGAGTACAATGCAACCAAAATACTGCTAAGCATAGGATCTTGAATAATGACAAGGGCTGCAAAATAATATGATTCATGGCGGTGTATATTCATGCTGTAAGCTGACCTAAATTACAAGTATTGTGATTCATGACAATACTGTGTGATAATAATAAATGAGAGAACCAGATATGGCACTTACCTAGAGGGAATATTTGAAATGCACTCCCCTCTAGAGGTAACAATGAAAATGGCAAATCTAAAAAAAATGCATACAAGCTTTTAGTGTGAAAAATCTTAAAAGCAACTGTCTTAGATTAAAAGATAAAGAACATTAAAAAGCCAGCTTACAATAAAAATGGTAAATTTAAAAATTACATACAGAAATTATGTATAAATAAAAGGCTTGAAAACCAATGCCATAAATTAAGAGTTGCAAAGCATTAAAAAGCAACCAACTTACAGCCACAGAAGTTATCCAGTAAAACTCTTAGCAGAAATCAATCAAGTGTTAACTTCTGGACTTGGGTCAATAGTCATTGATGAATCTTTTACTAAGAGATCAATTAAGTAATTTTAAAAAGGCAAAAGGTGTGTGGAAAACTGTTGATCATCATTCAAAATTGCTAAAAATACAAAAAAACTGATCTTAAAAATCACCGATTTGTCTTTAAAATCAAATGTTTTTAAAGGTTTCAAAAACAAAACTAATAGGTGGATTTCAAAGAGTAATGAATGCCCTTTTAGAATTGCTAAAAATTGCATTAAAATGCTGTCTGGAATGCTTAAAAAACCAATAAAAACATAGGAGATTTTTCATGCATTCCAGTGGCCATATTAGACTAAGGGCCATGTTTACTAAGGTGCGCTAAAGCGTTTTTAGCATGCACTAAACATTAGCATGTGCTAAACGCTAGAGACACCTATAGGAATATACAGGAGTCTCTACAATTTAGTGTGCACTAAAAACGCTAGCACACCTTAGTAAACAGGGACCTAAATTCTATAAATGGCACCTAAAAAATTGGCAACAAAAAAAATAGTGCTTAGCGCTATTCTATAAACAGTGCATAAAGTTAGGCATGACCATTTACACCAACAAAACCTTGGTGTTAATCCCCATACCTAAATTAGGCACAGATCTCTGTTATTTATTTATTTATTTGTTGCATTTGTACCTCACATTTTCCCACCTATTTGCAGGCTCAATGTGGCTTACATAGTAAAGGCGTTTGCCCAGTCGGTGGATAACAAATACAAAGTTGTATAGTGATCGTATGAGGTATAAATGGAGGTCGGAATTGATGAAGATTGCGTGATGTCCTGTTTGATCATAGTCATGCTGTGTTGGTAGGTGAAGAGGGTTATGTGGGGTCATTGGGGTAGGCCTTTTTGAAGAGGTAGGTTTTCAGTGATTTCCTGAAGTTCAAGTGGTCGTGCATTGTTTTAACAGCTTTTGGGAGCCCATTCCATAGTTGTGCGCTTATGTAGGAGAAGCCGGTTAATCTATAACAATGTGTATAAAATGTGGGAACATCCCCGAGCTGCCCATGACCCTCCCATGGCTGTGCCGCTTTTTTGGACCCACACATAAATTTTAATTTAATCCAATTAGCACCAATTTTTGCTTGCTAAGAATCCAATTATCGGCGCTAATTGGCTCACTATTCAATTAAATTGTATGCGCAAATTGGGCGCATGCTCAAATTTGCACACACAATTTATAGCGACTTTTACAGAATTTGGGGGATTGTGCGTTCCAATGACACAGTAATGACATCACTGGAATCAGGGCACACTGGTAAAACTTCTACAAACATGTTACAATTGAAATAACTGCAGTTTTGGATTCTAATAGGATAAAATATGCATTTTAAATTTTAAATACAGCATATTTAAAACATAAATACACATGGATTTAAAAAACAATATCAAACTATATAAATAAACATGAAAGTAGGGTAAATCACATCAAAACAAATAAAATGCAAATTATCAGTTTACCAAACTTAAAAATATTATACATGTATATGAAGGGTAAAATTGTATGTGAACATGTAATTAATTAATGATATTTAAAATACAGCTCACAAACATTTATATAAGACAGATATACATTGAAATACATTTTAGAATGTATTTATATTAATCATAATGTGTATCAAAAAATCTCAATGTGCAGTTATGTGTGCACTGGGAAAAAATGTGAAAGAGGGGATGCCATATATGGTTCTCATATAAATACACTCAGATGTGATTCCATATTTAATCCATTCTGTGTAACAGTATTATGTTTAATAATGAACTCCTGTTCTTCTTGTAAAGAATCTTATTCACATCACCCCCTCTCCAAAGAATTTGAACCTTTTTTTACACTATACTAGTAAGCATTTTTTTTGATTTGCCATTTTCATTGTCAGCTTTAGAGGAAAGTGCATTACAAATATTCTGTGAGGAAGTCTATAGGAAATTATCGTTCCCCCTTAACAGTACTCCCTCACAGTCACAGAGCCACCTTAAAAGGCAGACCACAGAACAAAGGAAGAGATGACTAGTAGAAGCAGAGCAGGGAGGGCGTGGTCAAGGCAGGATAAGAACTGTCAGCATAGATCAGAGAGGCCCAGAGGAGAGAAGACTTCCACCCTGTGCCTCCAGCACCAAGGTAGGCCAGGTTTAGTTTGGAACCCTGCTAAAATTGTAACTTTTAAACTGAGGGTCAAACCTGTCTAATTGCGCTGCTTTCTGGGAAGACAGAATTGTAACTCAGGGATTCCAGGCCATAAGCAAGCTGTTTGTGCTGTCTTTTGAAAGACAGATCAGTGCACACCGTGGCCCTGCAGGAGCTGGCCATGGCACAGAAATTTTTGAACAATCAACTACTTTTTAGTTGTGTATTTCATCTTGACCTGTGAGAGGAACAGGTCATCCATTTTTCTGTTTTCAAAAAACTGATTTATTTCACTTTTAAACTCTAGCTGTGTTATTCAAGGCTCCAGGCCTGCCCTTGTTCACGCTACAATGGAGGACAGTGAATGCTGGAGTGCCACAGAGATCTATACTGGGACCAGTGCTATTTAACATATTTATAAATGATCTGGAAATTGGAACAACGAGCGAGGTGAATAAATTTGCAGATAACACAAAACTATTAAGTTGTCAAAACACATGTGGATTGTGAAAAATTGCAGGAAGACTGAGGAAACTGGAAGACTGGGTATCCAAATGGCAGATGAAATTTAATGTGGACAAATGCAAAGTGATGCACATTGGGAAGAATAATCCAAATAATAGTTACCTGATTCAAGGGTCCACCCTGAGTCAGCACTCAAGAAACAAATCCAAGTGTCATTGTAGGGACAATACGCTGAAATCTTCTGCCCAGTGTGCAGTGGCGGCCAAAACAGCAAACCAGATGCTAGAAATTATTATGAAAAGGATAGAAAATAAGACCAAGAACATTATAATGCCTCTGTATTGCTCCATGGTGCGACCTCTCCTTGAGTATTGCGTTCCGTGTCTCAAAAAAGATACAGCGGAATTAGAAAAGGTTCAAAGAAGAGTGACCAAAATGATAAAGGGGATGGAACTTCTTCCATATGAGGAAAGGCTAAAGAGGTTAGGGCTCTTCAGCTTGGAAAAGAGACAACTGAGGGGGGATATGATTGAGGTCTACAAAATCCTGAGTGATATAGAATAGATAAAAGTGAATCGATTTTTCACTCTTTCAAAAAGTATAAAGACCAGGGGACAGTCAATTAAATTACATGGAAATTCTTTTAAAGCAAATAGGGGAAAATATTTTTTCACTCAAAGAATAGTTAAGCTCTGGAACTTGTTGCTGGATGATGTGGTAACAGCGGTTAGCGTATCTGGGTTTAAAAAAGATTTGGACAGTCCATAGTCTGTTATTGAGATGAACATGAGGGAAGCAATTACTTGCCCTAGAATTGGTAACATGGAATGTTGCTACTAATTCTGCTAGGGACTTGTGACCTGGATTGGCTACTGCTGGGTGCAAGATACTGGGCTAGATGCAGTGGTGTGCTGGAGCAGGCTCTCGAGAGCCGTTTGTTAAGTTTTTAAGAATTTTGGGAGCCGGTTCTCCATGGCTACTTTAACAAATGGATCCCAAAATGTGGGCTTGGGCCCCTCCTGAATTCTCTTTTACTTTGCTGGCGAGAGAGAGCCCCCTGTTAACAATTTTGTTGGATTATTTGTAGTAAATAATTAGCAGATTTTAGTACACACAGCTTCAGCTTTAGAAATGTTAATTTCTTTTCTTCATCTCTCTCTCATTCACCCCTGAATAATTCACTGCTGAGTCACTTTAAAGTTGAAGTAACAAAACATCTGTTTACTCACAGTTTGTAGTTAGATTATAATCAGACAGGCTTATATATACATATTATTATACATTTGTATTATCAGCTCCTTCCATGTGCTTAGATGGTAATGGATGCTCACACCACCATAGATCCTCTCAGGTTAGGAGAGATCATGAGCTCCATGTGCTCCATGTGCTGCATGTGCTGCATCTAACCCCCACAGGAAGTTGCATAGCTATGTGACCTCTCTAAGTAATTCACATCAGAGGTCACAGAGTAATCACAGAGAAATAATAGGTGACAGGCAATGCATGTAAAATACAATTACATTCCAACAAACCCCTTCTCATGCATAACTGTCATGCAATTATTTATTCATACAAAGTCCAAGCTTTATACGCAGATTCACAAAATGTTCTCTGGGTAACGGTTTGGTCATGATGTCAGCTGTCATCTCACTGGTGTGACAATAGTGTAGACTGATGACCCCTTCTTTCACCAACTCTCGCACGTTGTGGTATTTCGTTGCGATGTGCTTGGTGCGTGACTGAACCTTGTCATTCTGTGACAGTCGGATGCAGCTCTGATTATCTTCCATTATCTGGATTGGTCTCTGTTCAGCTATTCCGAAATCCAGCAAAAGTTTTTCAATCCACATCAGTTCTCTGCACGCTTCCGATACGGCCACATATTCAGCTTCTGTAGAAGACAAACTCACAATACTTTGTTTATGACTGGCCCATGAAATTTGTACATTTCCATACATAAACACATATCCACTTGTGGATTTATAATCAGAATGATCCCCTGCCCAATCTGAATCACAGTAACATATTAGTTTTGGATTACTATTGGCTGAAATCTTTAATTTACAATCAATGGTACCCTTTAAATACCTTACCATCCTTTTAACTGCAGTCCAATCTGATTTGGTAGGTGAGCAGACCCTTCTGCTCAAAATTCCTACTGCATTTGCTATATCAGCCCTGTATGTGGTAGCTAGATATAAAGCTTACCTATGGCTGATCTATATTGGATGTTATCTGGTAAAGGTTCTCTTACTGTTTCATCCTTCAGAAAATCAGTGATCATGGGAGTGCTTACAACTTGGGCATCTTGCATACCTAAACTTTCAATAAGCTCATTTATTTTCTGCTTCTGGCTTAGAAGATAAGAACCATCATTTTGTTTCTCAATTTCTATACCAAGATAGTATGACACATTTCCAAGTTCTTTTATCTCAACATTCTGGTTTAAACATTTTACAATGTCCTTGTACTCTTGCTCACTTTTGCTTGCAATGAGCAGATCATCAACAAAAGCTAAAATGTATGCATATTGTCCATTTGTGCACCTAGTGTACAAACATTTATCTGCTTCACCTTGCTTAAATCCTAAATTTGTCAATATTTCATGCAATTTTTCATTCCAACATTTTGCACTTTGCTTTAATCCATAAAGACCTTTGTTTAATTTACATACTAGCTGTCTTTGTTTTGTATTTATGAAACCTGTTGGTTGTTCCATGTACAAGTCTTCAGTTATATCTCCGTGAAGAAACGCTGTTTTCACATCAATGTGTTTGACTTGCATGCCTTTTGAGACTGCAATGCTCAGAAGTGTTCTTATTGTCGTGTGTTTCACTACAGGTGCAAACACTTCATCAAAATCTTCTCCATATTTTTGAAGATATCCCTTTGCCACTAGTCTGGCTTTATACCTTTCCACTTTTCCTTGTGCATTCCTTTTTAACTTGAATACCCATTTGCATCCTATAGCTTTCTTGCCAGGAGGTAATTTTGTAAGAATCCAAGTATTATTTTTATCCAATGCATCAATTTCTTCTTGTGCAGCTTTATGCCATTCAGCAGCTTCTTCTGCTGGCATTTTCTCAATCTCATCCCATGTTAAGGGCTCTTGAGCTTCTGCTGACTTTGTTAGGTAAGACAGTCTTGGGGGTGGAACACCTTTGTTTTCCCTGGATGAGCGTCTGACAACAGGTTGGTCTGACCTTTCCGCATCCTCTAAATCTGAGAGTCCTTCTCCAATTGATTCCCCTTCTCCAACTGTACTGTCTTCTTCAATGATCCTTTCTGTGTCTGCTTCCTCTGCCTGTTCCTCGTTAGATACAGATGAGTTGCTTTCAGACATCTGCCTTGGTATGGCATTTATATACACTGGCATGTCTATTATGGTTCTAGTTTCATATTCTGGATGATAAGGCTCATCTGGGATAATCCAGCCTTTATCAACCCTTTTGTTTTCATCAAAATATGTAACATGTCTTATGCCAACAATGCCAGTTTTCAGATTCAAAATTCTATATCCTTTGTGTCCTGGAGCATAGCCAACTAAAATGCCCCTTTCTGTTGTGGAATCCAGCTTATGCCTTCTTTGCTTTGGTATATGAGCATATGCTGTACTTCCAAATGTTCTTATGTGTGACAGGTTTGGCTTCCTACCATGCCATGTCTCATGTGGTGTGCGCTCAGCGCCTTTAGTTGGCATTCTGTTTTGTAGGTACACTGCTGTGAGAATGGCTTCCCCCCATAGTCTTTTAGGGAGATTGCTATCTGACAGCATACATCTGGTCATTTCCACAATTGACCTAAATTTTCTCTCTGCAACAGAATTTTGCTCTGGTGTATAAGCTACTGTTGTGATATGCTGAATGCCTTCTTGTTCTAGAAATGTGCACATGCTTTGTGATGTGAACTCACCACCATTGTCGGTCTGAAGAACCTTTGGTTTTCTTTCAAATTTATTGCTCACCATGGCTACGTATTTCTTCAGCATGTCTGTGACTTGACCTTTTTTTTTTTTCAGCAAATAGGCCACACAATATCTAGAGAAATCATCCAAGAATATTAGCACAAATCTGTTATTTCCCAATGATGGGATATTAAACGGTCCACATAAGTCACTGTGTATTAAGTCCAGCACTTTATTACTCCTATTTCCTGTGTATGCAGGAAATGTGGGTCTCACCCCTTTTTGAGTAACACAGTCTATGCATTTCTCCATTTTACCAGCATCTGCACTTATCTGAATGCCGGTGGCCAGTTGCTTACTGTAAAGATCCTGGATCACCTTAGAATCACGATGTCCCAGGCGGCGGCGCCAGATTTCCAGACTACATTTACCATCATTCTTCCTTACTTGCGCCATATGTGAGGCTTCACCTGAAATGTTCAGCTTATAAACATCATTATGCATAAAAGCTTCAGCATACACTTCATCATTTTTAGAGATTGTGCACTTACTGTTTTCAAAATGAATCGCAAATCCCTTCTTATCTAATGTAGATACACTAAGCATATTGCAAACTGCTTGGGGAATATACAAGACATCACTTACAGGAATTTCTTTAACTTCATTAGACACTTTGCATTTTAAGAATCCAATCCCTTTTGCTTGGATCTTAGCAGTCCCTGCGTTTGCAGTTTTAAGAATACCTTCCTCTGGACACATTTCCTGAAAGAAATCCTTACAATTGGTTAAATGGCATGTGCTCCCTGAATCCAAAATCCAAGTACTTTCATTTGAATTATTATTTACCATAGTCAAAGATTTTTCTGTCATTAGAAAGCCCTTGTGTTTATCTTTGTCCTTCATACATTTCCTGGTTTGAAAATTCTTTAGTTCCATTGGCTTAGGTGAGCTAGAGGGAGTGTTTTGTGTTTCCTTACACCATTTAGATACATGTCCCTCCTTTCCACATGAGTAGCAAATCAGCTTGCCCTTGGGTGGAGTTTTCCCATAGCTCCGCCTTCCTCTGTTCTTTGCCAAGAAATTTGTTTCATTTCTCTCTGACTGACTTTGAGAACACATCTCCTCAGAATCATTTATTATGCATTCCTGCCTTAGTTTTGATGTTGCCTGTTCAAAAGATTGCCCTTCAATGGCCTCATTTACAGACCTAAAAACATCAAACTTCTTTGATAGTGAGGTAAAAAGAAATGCTCTTTTCAATGCATCACACATGGGAATTCCAGAAAGTTCTAACTTTTGAAATGAAGACATAAGATGCATAATGTGATCATTACATTTACTTTTATCCCTTAATTTGGTTTCATTCAACTCTGCCAGCCAAATTGGTTGCTGCTTTGCATATGTAGTTGCATACATAGTTCTCAGTTTATATAAAATGTCCTTTGGTGTATCTTTTCCCTCCACTAATATGGCTTGTTTCTCTGAGAGAGCTTCCAAAAGCATGCACTTCACATAATAGTTTGCATTGTCCCATTCAGCCATATTTTCAGCTGTTCTGTCTTGGTCTAAGCATATATCTAATCTTTTTGCTCGAAGGAAACATATGAATCTTAATTCCCACTGCTGATAATTAAACTCAGTTAATCTAGGCACCTTGAGAGAATAGAACAATGGTGAATTTCTTCCCTCAGCCATTTTCTTAGCCTTCTGTCTGCTGTGTGGGGGGAGAGAGAGACAGACTGAATCTTTCCTTTAAAACTTAAGAGAAAAATGTGGCCTTTTTTTTCTGCCTGGTAATATTTCTCTTCTTTTTCAATTCCTGGACCCTGGGCCCGTAACCCTTTTTGTTGGATTATTTGTAGTAAATAATTAGCAGATTTTAGTACACACAGCTTCAGCTTTAGAAATGTTAATTTCTTTTCTTCATCTCTCTCTCATTCACCCCTGAATAATTCACTGCTGAGTCACTTTAAAGTTGAAGTAACAAAACATCTGTTTACTCACAGTTTGTAGTTAGATTATAATCAGACAGGCTTATATATACATATTATTATACATTTGTATTATCAGCTCCTTCCATGTGCTTAGATGGTAATGGATGCTCACACCACCATAGATCCTCTCAGGTTAGGAGAGATCATGAGCTCCATGTGCTCCATGTGCTGCATGTGCTGCATCTAACCCCCACAGGAAGTTGCATAGCTATGTGACCTCTCTAAGTAATTCACATCAGAGGTCACAGAGTAATCACAGAGAAATAATAGGTGACAGGCAATGCATGTAAAATACAATTACATTCCAACAATGCAGTGGTGTGCTGGAGCAGGCTCTCGAGAGCCGTTTGTTAAGTTTTTAAGAATTTTGGGAGCCGGTTCTCCATGGCTACTTTAACAAATGGATCCCAAAATGTGGGCTTGGGCCCCTCCTGAATTCTCTTTTACTTTGCTGGCGAGAGAGAGCCCCCTGTTAACAATTTACCAGCACACTCCTGGCTAGATGGACCATTGGTCTAACCCAGTAAGGCTATTCTTATGTTCCTATGAGTGGTGGGATCTAAGCATCTACAGATAGAAGAAACCAGAATCCTCAGTCTCCAGGACTCTGGACCTTGTGGCCAGTACCAAACATAATTTGGGCTAAAGAGATTAGCTCTTCCCAGATAAAACAGTGTATTTAGTACCAGACAGGCGGGATTTTTTATTTTCATTTTAGTCAGTGTGCACTAGGGCTGTAAGCAAAACATGGAGAAACTAATCCAGGTCCTGAAGAAGCAGCAGTTTATGCAAACATAACAACAGTTTATCCTAATGTTTATGTTTATTACGGTACTTATATACCGCCTTTCAAAAGAAAAGTCAAAGTTTATGCAGGTGCACTTTGAGCAGCAGCTGCATCAACAGCAACTACAGCAACAAGTTTTGCAGAAACTGGTAGAACTGCAACAGGGCTCGCTGGCCCAGACATCCCCGATACTATAGGGACCAATGTCCCATGCAAAATGTATGTCCCAGTATTGCCTAAAATGACTCTGGAATATGACCTGGATTATTTTCTGGTGAATTTTCGAGATGGCTGCCCGTCTAGCTGGCTGGAGACAACATGGACTACATATTTGAGAAACTTGTTAACAGCCAGCAGTCAAACCACCTTCTATAGTGCCAACCATGATGGTTGAGCTGCTTGTAAGGATGTAGCCATCTTGGAGTGGGTGGGGCATACCCCAGAATCCTATAGGCAACGGTTCAGGATAAGTACTCTTCATGCAAAAGAAACTCCCCACAGTTTTTTTCTACAGGCTGAAAGAGATTGCATAGGGGTGGTTGCAATCAGAGGAAAAATACAGCATGGAAATAGCGAATGTGGTTCTCTTGGAGCAGTTTCTGGATGGGCTACCTCAGTCTACGAGACAATGGGTGAGGTAATACCCCAAGCTGACATTGGAAACTGCCTTGAAATATTCCACCAAGCACAACCAGCCCTTGAACCAGGGAAGGAGGCCTTGGAAGCCTCCAGGTGGGAGCCCTGGAAGAAAAAAAGAGAAGGCAGGGGTCAAGCACCCCAAGGAGAGGAAGCCACCATCAAGTCCAGTGACACAGAAGGGAATGTTGGAGTGATGGATGCTGTCTTCACCCAGAACGCAGTACACCATATAGACCCAGGGACAAGAACCAGGCTCGTTCACTTGCATTGAGTGTGGAGACAAGGGACATTTGGCAAGAGACTGCCCAGGAATGAGTGGCTATAGATGTGAATGTTGCAGAGCTACACTTCTGTAACTTTATGGAAGCCTCCCAGCCAAGAGGCAGGAACTTTGTGCTCCAGACTGAACTGGAGGGGAGTTCATATCAATAACTGGCAGTGTGAAAACTCTCATCCAAAGAGGAAACCTCACCCAGTCTAAAGTGAATTATGACTTTGTCTTGCACACACGGGGATCAGAGGGAATACCCAACCACTCAAGTTTCCTTCAAATTTACAGTTGGAGAAGCCTGTTTGGAGGTTGGGGTTTTGCCTTGGCTACCTTACCCAGTTATCATGGGCTGGATTTTTCAAGATTGGAGGCCCTTTTGACATCGCCAACTGCTATCCCAGAGGAGAAGGATGAGTCTTTCCCTGACCTCTTCCCTTTGGAGGATCCTGATTTATATGTGGAGAACTCGAAGCAACCCAAATCTGCTGGCAGCAACGCCTAGAAAAACTATGTGGCAACCTTAATTTAGGGGCTGCAGTAGATGAGGACCTGGGTGTAGGTGAAGACACTCAGGAAAACCCCAGTCCATTAGAGAATATGGTCAAATGGAGCTGGAAGGACAATCCAGGGTATTTTAAGAGGGCTCAGTTAGAGGACGAGTTCCTCAGAGAGGCGCAAACCCGGGCAGTGATGGTAGATGGGAAACCAGTGGGTAATCAAGACCCTTATAAGGTAGCCCCCCATATTTTATATTGAAAATGACTTGGTATGCAGGGTGGCCAAGAGATCGTTGGAAGGAGAAGAGGTGGATCAATTGTTAGTGCTTCAACCCTATCACAGGCAGGTTATGCAGTTAGCTCATAGCCACCTGTAAGGAGGTCATTTAGGGAAAGAGAAAACCCGGCAGCAGATAATGGCCCAGATTTTCTGGCCAGGCTTATACAAACAGGTCCTGCTCTGCTGCCAATCCCAGCATTCAGCACTGGGATTTCTCTTACTGCATGGCCATGAGTGTCTGGGGTCTTTTTACCAGCTGCGGTAAAAAGGGCCCTGGCGCATGGGAAAAACAGTCCCCGCAGCTAGCGCAAGACCCTTTTTCCTGCATCGTGGTAAAAGGACCCCTCAATTAGACCAGGATATTCAGTTCTAGCCCCTATCCAGGAACCAGAGCTGCATAGCCATGTGCTTGGTTCAACAAACTCTGTTCATTATCCGGGCACCGGCATTGAATATCTGCGGTGCCCAGATAACTTCAGACTCTGCCCCAACTAACCAGATAATGCCATGGCAATCAGAGCAGATATTCAGTGGTTCTAGCCATTTAAATTCCGCTGTAGATCTGCTCTAGGGCCAGCCAGCACAATTTAACTGGACAGGAACCTCTCCTGCCTGGCTGAATTATTTTAAATATTGATCCCTATATACTTAACCCAAATCAAAGTGCCTATGATTATGGTGATTTGTGATGGTGAGACTGAAGATGCAGAAGAAGTGAGTGAATAATTCTAAGTTCATGAACAGAAATTCTTCCCCTGCCTCTCAGGACCCACAACCAAAACACAAGTGTAGCCCTCAGAGCTGCTCCAAACTATGATCTACAGAAGCCAGCTACGATGCAAATGTACCTTGTCTAGAAAGTCATTAAGACGAATGTGTGAACATTTCATGATGCCTGCTTTTTTCAGTACAAAGATTTGCATACGTTTATCATGACTACTAACCAAAGGTAAATTGGCTTTATAAATGCACAGTGACCTCACGATACACCATGTTCTAGCTAAGGCCTCCACAGAATTGAACCAAATTGGCTGCATCTCTATAGGAAATCAAAAGAAGGCATTTTAGGCATCAGGAACATTAAAGACACCTGAAATTGCATCTTTATATTAAATAAAGATGAAATATGGAACTGTGAGTCCAGAGCAGGTCCTACCAATGAGCTACTGTATTTTTCATGCATGCCCCCATTTTTCAGCTCATGTTGACTTATTCAAATGAGACCTCACAACAAAGTCTCTGCTCTTGGGCCTTTTGCATCCCTCACGGGCCACCCCTCTGCAGGTCAGGGAAAACTTTACTAACTTTGATAACATTGAATGAAACTGGGTTAAGTGGTTTAAAAAATATTGGAGGGGAGGCCGCCTTACAGGGAAAGATAGACAGACACAGAGTGATGATCTTAAGACCAGTTTCCCTGTGAAAAAAACCTAGGCACAAAATGGGAACTGTGCAACTCTGCATGGTCTTCAAGGACTGTCCAAACCATGTCAAGTTAAATTAAATGGTCATATCCCTTGTACTTTTTTAGGACCTCAGAAAAATAAAGTGCTTTAAAAAATTGCTTCATTGCTGTCTTTTTTTTTTTTTTTCAAAATAGGAAGGTCCTTTCCTGGCACATGTGTGTGATAAAAAGATTGGCTGTCAACTGAAGGATTGTTTTTTTTTTTCTCTCCTACAGTCCCTAACACAAACCTTCTCATTTATATGTAAAGCAGCCATTAGTCATAGCTCTGTTCCCTCACACTGCCTGATGTACAATCACACTGTACCAGGGATGAATCTTTCAGCACAGCTGCTCTGCTATGAATAATCCATCCCCTGTCCTATAAATCAGAAAAAAATCATACACCTCATTTTCTTGATTCTTACATAAAGTCATATATTTTAAATGAGGATGAGATAAATATTCATGAGGCTTTAAAAACGCTTTGCAGGCACTTGCCTTTTTATTTTTTTATGTTTCTTAAAATATAAACCTTTTTTCAGTGATGTTTAGATGCAACATCCCTTTACCCAATGTGGCTATTTAAATAAAAGGTTATATACACAGAAGGCTTTTATTAAATTGCATTTTCTGCACAACATTTTAACCACCCAGCATTAAAGGATCGGATCACGGTGTAATATCAATGAATTGACTTCCCTTTGCATTTCCCCATAAACATCCTTGTTATATTCTCCTTCATATAATATGCCATAAAAATAAACTATAATATGGTTAAAAGGTTACTGGCAACAGATAGGAATTCAGTACATACAGCATGAACTGTATTAGAATTTTTTTTCCTTAGGGTACAAGTTTAATCTCTCTGTGGAGGATACGATGAATTTCCCAGAGGTCTTAGCTGTGCTGGTAGTTCCTTAGGAACACCATGGGAGAAGTGCTGAAATACTTATTTGAAGCCGTTGTATCCTAAAATGATCCAGTAAAATTGTCTTCATTTAACTCAAAAGGAAGTTTTCTATGTTTTGATTTCTATTTTATGATATGGCATTTAACCGCTTTCTGGCCCCTTTTTTTCGGGGGGGGGGGGGGGGGCGGGGGGACTGAGGCTTCCATATGTGTTGCTTATTGTCCACTGCATCTCAAACTCCAAAATCCCTTTCCTCCTTGTTTAGCCAGTAAGGCCAGCATGTTCCATAAAGCAAGAGAAATAGCACAGGTACACATGAGGAAAATAACAGCAATTCATTTGTGACAACAACAGACGTGGAGGGGCATAATCGAACGGCGCCGGCCATCTATATGGCCGGTGCTGCAAAGAGCAGTCCCGAACCGTATTATCGAAAAAGATGGCCGGCCATCTTTCGTTTCGATAATATGGTTGGGGCCGGTCAAATGTCAGAGATGGCCGGCATCGGTTTTCGGTGATAATGGAAACCGATGCCGGCCATCTCAAACCCGGCCAAATCCAAAGGCATTTGGTTGTGGGAGGGGCCAGCATTTGTAGTGCACTGGTCCCCCTGACATGCCAGGACACCAACCGGGCACCCTAGGGGGCACTGCAGTGGACTTCATAAATTGCTCCCAGGTGCATACCTCCCTTACCTTGGGTGCTGAGCCCCCCCCAAATCCCACTCCCCACAACTCTACACCATTACCATAGCCCTTATGGGTGAAGGGGGGCACCTACATGTGAGTACAGTGGGTTTTTGGGGGGGGGGGTTGGAGGGCTCCCATTTACCACCACAAGTGTAACAGGTAGGGGGGATGGGCCTGGGTCCACCTGCCCGAAGTGCACTGCACCCACAAAATACTGCTCCAGGGACCTGCATACTGTTGTCAGGGAGCTGGGTATGACATTTCAGGCTGGCATAGAGGCTGGCAAAAAAGTTGTTTTTTTTTTGGGTGGGAGGGGGTTGGTGACCACTGGGGGAGTAAGGGGAGGTGATCCCCAATTACCTCCGGTGGTCATCTGGTCAATTGGGGCACTTTTATGAGGCTTGGTCCTAAAAATAAATGGACCAAGTGAAGCCAGCGAAATGCTCGTCCGAGCAGGCTTTCTTTTTTCCATTATTGGGCGAAGCTGGCCATCTCGTGACCACGCTCCCGTCCCGCCTTCGCTACCCCACCGACGCCCCCTTGAAGTTTGGACGGCTCCGCGACGGAAAGCAGCTGGCGCCGGCCAAAATCGGCTTTTGATTATACCGATTTGGCTGGGTTCAGGAGATCGGCGGCCATCTACCGATTTGTGTCGGAAGATGGCCGGCGATCTCCTTTGAAAATAAGCAGGATAGTAACATCCGTGGAGGGGCATAATCGAATGGGGACAACCATCTCTAAGGGCGTCCATCTCTAAGGACGTTCCGGCGAAGGGGCGGGGAAACCCGTATTATCGAAACAAGATGGACGTCCATCTTTCGTTTCAATAATACAGTCGGGGACGCCCAAATCTCAACATTTAGGTCGACCTTAGAGATGGTCATCCCCGGTTTTTGGCCATAATGGAAACCGAGGACGCCCATCTCAGAAATGACCAAATCCAAGCAATTTGGTAGTGGGAGGAGACAGCATTCGTAGTGCACTGGTCCTCCTCACATGCCAGCACACCCTAGAGGGCACTTCAGTGGACTTCACAAATTGCTCCCAGGTGCATAGCTCCCTTACCGTCGGTGCTGAGCCCCCAACCCCCCACCCCCCCACCCCCCAAAACCCACTCCCCACAACTGTACACCAGTACCATAGCCCTTAGGGATGAAGGGGGACACCTACATGTGGGTACAGTGGGTTTCGGGTGGGTTTTGGAGGGCTCACATTTACCACCACGAGTGTAACAGGTGGGGGGGGGGGATGGGCCTGGGTCTGCCTGGCTGAAGTGCACTGCACCCACTAAAAACTGCTCCAGGGACCTGCATACTGCTGTGATGGAGCTGGGTATGACATTTGAGGCTGGCATAGAGGCTGGAAAAATGTTTTATGATTTTTTTATTTTTAGGGTGGGAGGGGGTTGGTGATCACTGGGGGAGTAAGGGGAGGTCATTCCCGATTCCCTCTGGTGGTCATCTGATCAGTTCGGGCACCTTTTCGAGGCTTGGTCGTGAAAAAAAGGGACCAAGTAAAGTTGACCAAATGTTCGTGAGGGACGCCCTTCTTTTTTCCATTATCGGCCGAGGTCGCCCATCTCTTAACCACGCCCCCATCCCGCCTTCGGTACACTGCGGACACGCCCCCATGAACTTTGGTCGTCCCCGCGATGGAAAGCAGTTGAGGATGCAAAAAATCGGCTTTCGATTATGCCGATTTGGGCGACCTCGGGAAAAGGACGCCCATCTCTTGATTTGTGTCGGAAGATGGGCGTCCTTCCCTTTCGAAAATAAACTAAATAGTAACATAGTAGGTGACAGCAGAAATAGACCTGTACAGTCCATCCAGTCTGCCCAACAAGATAAACTCATATGTGCTACTTTATATGTATACCCAGGGCTTTTTTTGTGGGGGTACTTGGGGGTAATGAGTACCGGCACCTTTTCCATTGTCTGCTAAAATTGACCCAAGGACCCCAAGTTTTAATGAAAGAGCTCAAGCTCTACACACCAATTCTGCCTTGTCATAGGTTCTGTGACTGGTTGCAGGGGGCCTGGCTATTGTGGGGTGGATCCCTCAGTGATCACCCCACCCTTGAAGGGTAGCCTAGCATTTGAGTACCAGCACCTTTTTTGCTAGAAAAGATGCATTGTGTATACCTGACCTTGATTTGTATCTGCCATTTTCAGGGCATAGACCGTAGAAGTCTGCCGAGCACTAGCCCCGCCTCCCAACCACTGGTGCTGCCACCCAGACAAAAGCAAAGCAGGAATCCATGTCAAAAGAGAGATCAAAAAAGGAGAATGAATTGAACATTTTTTAAATAGGATGATTCATAAATAATTAAGGGGTCCTTTTACTAAGGTGCGCTGAAAAATAGCCTGCGGTAGTGTAGACGTGTGTTTTGGGTGCGTGCAGAATTATTTTTCAGCACACTTACAAAAAAATGCCTTTTTAAAATTTTTGCCGAAAATGGACATGCGGCAGAATGAAAATTGCCGCGCATCCATTTTGGGTCTGAGAACGTACTGCCAGCCATTGACCTAGCGGTAAAGTCTCACATGTGCGTCAAATGCCACTTGGTGCGCGTCCGATACGTGTGTCTGAAAATATTTTGGATGTGCGTATCAGATGCACACCAAAATGAAATTACCACAAGAGCCACGCGGTAGCTGGGCAGTAACTCCATTCTGGCATGTATTAGGTGCGCATAGATGCTTACGTTGCTTAGTAAAAGGGCTCCTTAGAGACCTTTTTACTACAGTGTGGTAAAATCTGGGATTAGCACGTCCCAATATTGGACTTGCCTGCATGCAAAGCCCAGATTTTGGGCTCCTTTTACAAAGCTGCGCTACCATTAAAAGAAGCCCATGGGAATAGAATGGGCTTCATCGCATTTAGGGCTTCTTTTACAATGCTGCATTAGCGATTCCTATGCAGCAAATGAGAGGAAGCCAATTCAAGTTCTTATGGAATTCCTCTCATTTGCCATGTAAGAACCACTAGCGCAGCTTTGTAAAAGAGGCCCTTAGAGGGGCATAATCGAAAGGGATGCCCAAGTTTTCCTGAGGACGTCCTCACAAAACGTCCCGGTGGAGGGGCGGGGAAACCTGTATTATCGAAACAAGGTGGAAATCCATCTTTCATTTCAATAATACGGTCGGGGACGCCCAAATCTTGACATTTAGGTCGGCCTTAGAGATGGTTGTCCCTAGACTTGGTCGTTTCTGATTCTGACTGTACAACTAAAATGGCAGTATACATCATCAAATGCCCCTGCAATAAGATTTATGTAGGGAGAAGTGTAAGAATGGTAAAAGTACGCTTGACAGAACATAAATCTAGGATCTCCACTAATAAAATGGAGGCACCGCTAGTACAACACTGGGTCCAATCTCAACATCAGATAGCAGACCTCAGATGGCGTATTATAGATCAAGTGATAGAAGGGTAGGAGGGTGGTGATCTTGAAAAAATACTCAACTTTAGAGAAGAATTCTGGATATTCACTCTAAATTCTATGGAACCCTATGGATTAAACCACGAAATCGATTAAACCACGAAATCGAGTGGATGACACTAATTTGACGTATTGTTTACTAGCAATCAGCTGGTCAGCCCTTGCAGTTCAGATTGGTGGTTTGTGTATCACTTGAAGAATTGAAATTGCTATAAAGTTTGTTTTAAAAAAAACGCGGCGGCCATTTTAGAAGCCATTATACTGAAAAAATCCTGGTCAGTGAGAGTTAGTTTTTAATTATAAGCTTGATAGCTCTGCTAGAAATTATGGATTTATATTGTAGGAGACTACCTTGAGTCAGCAAAAAGCGAAACATGGATCTATGTCAGTGACAACTGGTCTCCATTTTTCGATCTGAGTATGGAGAAACTAAGTTAAAAGCTAAGTACTTTTTTGACTTGAAAGATAAATTACAAATAAAAGAAAGAAAAGAAAAGATTAAAACTTTTTGTTAATATAAATTGAAAATTTTGATAAATATGTTGAGAATAAAATATGGACTATTGCTAAATGTTGTAAAGAAGGATTAATGAGGATTATGTATACCCCCCCCCCCCATTGTATGCTTGGCTCATAAAATTATTTAGTCAAAGTGGAGGTGGGTATGTGTATCTGACAGATCCTATCATAGCTCTATTATTTTACTGACTTTATTATAAGACTGAGAAATATTAGAGAAACTGAGCATAACTATGATTGATATCATATTTCTAGGCATATAATAACACAAAGATATAAAAAAATATTGTCAGATTCTGGAATTAACAATACTTCTTTGAGATATTTTGAGATATTTTCTAAACAGAATCTCAAGTGATAATAGAGATCATACAGAAAAATTAAATATTCTTAAATTTTTACTCTGTCAAAAGTCCAACCTGTCAAACGGGCTGGACTCCACTCCAAAAGTGCCTTGAATGTCACCATAAAGTGGCCTAGTTCAATCCCCAAGTCCCTTCACCCCCCACCCATAATAGCGACACAAGGACAAGGGGCTGCAGGTCCAATGGATCTCCATTCCCCCAAAAATGTAAGCTACAAGCACTACAGCGGCGGCAGGGGAAGAAGCAGGAAGCAGCAGATGCCGGACTAGAGGGAGGAGAAAGTAGGGAGCGATGCGCTGTGGCACCCCTGAGAGTTCGCTGCGGCATACCAGGGTACCACGGCGCACAGTTTGGGAATCGCTGCCCTAGAGCCTTTCCTCTGTTCCCTCTTCACCCTATACGAGTCAGAAATCACATAACTAAAGGTTACAGTGGCACAAACTGCTCCAGAATGGTCAGTTCCAGACAGTAAGGCCACTGTCCATACTATACTTCATTTATACAAAACCCTTGAAAGAGCGTAAAGAACTGTTAAAAAAGTACAAATGTTGCTTTTCATCCAAGCATATGGCTAAAGACTGTAAAGCATCCATCAAGTGTACGGAGTGCAATAGTGACCAGTATGTCAGTGCCTTACACCCTGACAAGAGTAAGCCTAATTTTACAGGAGCCCCATCCTTAGAATCAAGCCATAGTGGGGAAAAGGAAGTAGAACCAGCGTCACCACTAAAAGTTACTCCAAACTGTACACAGGTGTGTGGAGGAGGCAGCAGTGGATGGTCTTGCACCAAGATATGTGTAGCTAAAGTATTTCCAAAAGAGCAACCAGAAAAGGCAGTAAAGATATGTGCCATCATAGATGAGCAGTTAATCAGTCCTTGGCAAGGACGGAATTCTTTGACTTATTTGACATCCAGGGAGATCACTTTCCCTACAACCTCAAGACCTATACAGGGATAACAAAGAGGATGGGGAGAAGAGCAAGTGGATGTGTGATAGAAGTGATGGATGGTAGCAACATGACCCATCTACCGACTCTTAACGAGTGTAATCAGATACCAGTGTTGTTGAAAGTACAAGGTCAAAGTGCTTAAGTACAAGTAAAAATAAACGTATGTTTTAATATTTAAGTAAAAGCAAAAAATACAATGAAAAACACATTTAAAAATTTAAGTACAAGTAAAAAAAAGTTATTGCCTAATTTAAAACTGAGTAAAAAGTAAAAGTATTGCAACTATAATGAATGTAACTATTGTTAATGTTTTTATCCCAACAACTTTATTGCTCTACAATTCAATTCACTTTGCTTTTAGTAAGACTACATTTTTGAAATGACTATCAATCATGTGCTTGTGAGTCATTAATCCAGCACAGCTAGAAAGGTTCAAAAACTGCACTACCAGGAAGTGGATTGTTCAGTCTGATAAAAAGTTCCTTCAAATCAGGCCAGGTTTAAATATTACTGATGTCTTCTGACTGGGTCTGCACTCTCAGGTTATGATCAAGGGAATCTCTGAAACACTTGACTTACATATAGCAAAGAGTACTTTATCATCATCATTACCATTATCATAATCATCTGCATTAGAAATAGTGCTGTCTAATTCATCTCTTGCATCTTCATCTCTACCTTTGTTATCATCGTCATGCTGTCCAATTACAAAGAAGTCTTTCACAAAGTTGGAATCATTGTCTGTTCTTGTTCTGACAAATTTTCGTCTGATGGAAAACTCCGTTTCAATATCTTTGAGACTTGATACAAGAACATCAAATGTGTGGGAACCTTTCAATCTTAAGGCCAGACAAGTAGACTTCCTCTCTATAGACACTGCCAATCCACCGGACAGTCATCTTAATGTAAAATTTCCCATGGGATGACAAGCAACAAGAATTGCTACCAGCTTCATTTCTGCTTTAAAATGATCAAACTCATCACTGTTCTGTTTGGCTGGAGACCAGTAACCAGTTCAAGAAACAGGCAACTCCATTGTTCTTATAGGTTATATTCACTGAACAGCAAAATTTAAGATGAGATGATCCACTGTTTGTGTGACAAGGTTTGCAATAGCAAACTCCTGTTCCCAGTTTTGCCATTTTACTTGGTTTACTAAGGAATCATCATTTACATCCCCTGTCACGATCCTTATCCCGAAGCGCTAGGGGCCGGGCAGCGGCAGCCTTGGATGTCACCCTTATGGCGTGGGACTGGGAAGGTCGCGGTGGCTTTAGGAGCGTGCTGGTGGCGGCTTCAGGCAGCTCTTCCGGTGCGGCACGGCGCTGAATGGTACAGGACATCTCTTCGTGCCATGGTGCCACCTCCTTCTGACATCCGCTGGTCTCTCCCCTCACCACGGTCCAGGCTGATGCCCCCGCCTCTCCTCCACAGCAGCACTGCATCACGGCATCTCCCCACAACCTAGCTAAGGGCTTTCCGGTTCTGGCCTCCTGACGTCAGACACCACCAATATTTAAAGGGGTTGTTCCCTTTCCCAATGCTTCAGCTACAACCTTGGTTGTTTCTGACTTCTAGTCTGCTCTCGCTCGTCGGATCTTCTGACCACCGCCTGCCTAGACCTTCACCTGGACCCGGACAATGCCTTCTGACCTCTGCCTGCCTAGACCTTTGCCTGGACCCGGACAGTGCCTTCTGACCATCACCAGCCTAGAACTTTGCCTGGACCTGGACAATGCCTTCTGACCACTACCTGCCTAGACCTTCGCCTGCACCCAGACTCTGCCTTCTCACCGCCGTTGGCCTGAACCTTGCCTGTACCCCGGACTCAGCCCCTGCAAGCCCCTGCTGTCTCCATTCTCTTGCCTGTTCCAGTGCTGTCCCTCGTTCCATGGACCTCGGATTATCCAAGTCCTGTTGGCCATCAGTGGCTCAACTGCTGGGCAATGGCGGTCACCACAGGTAAAGCAGTAGGATTGGCCGACAGCTGCTCTTGGAACAGTACTCTCTGCTTCAAGGACAGCACAGGGACTCACCAATTCTAACATCCCCCTTCCACTTTTACTTTTTACTTTTAACTGCAAGCATCAGATGTAACTGAATAAAAGTAGTAAAAAATGGAAAAATTGTTACTTTAGTAAAAGTAAAAGTAACAAATGTTATCCTGTACTTCTTTACAAGTTAAAGTAAGTAGTTACATTTACATAGTTACAATACAACACTGCTAATAACAGGGAGGAAATTCCCACACCAGAGGTTGAACAGCAGCATCATCTGCAACCTTTAGTGGAGTATCTGCAGTCATTGGACCCAAATGCCAAAATCTTACTCTTGTTGGCAAGAGATGCACCAACAGTGATCAGTGTTCTTGAGTCTCGTGCAGGTTCACCTGACGCTCCATATGCCTACCAACTTGCCCTAGGATGGGTGATAGTAGGTGATGTCTGCCTTAACAGATTGAGGAGACCACGTGTAGATGTATACAAAATGTGCGTCTTGGAGAATGGATGCACCACCTTGTTCAAGCCTTATCATAATGGTCTGCAAGTGGAGGTTTACAGCTGGGAAGAACCAGACACTTGATCAACCATCTGTCAGAACACCTCTCCACCAGAGTTAGGAGAACATCTGGGGAATTTGGTGTTCCAAGTCCAAAGGTTGATGACAAACCAACGCTTTCCTTTTCATGGATAAGGAATTCTACAAGGATGAGTCAAACAGTTGTGTGGCTCCTCTACCATTCCAGATGCTAGATCACAAATCCCTAATAACAGAGAGCAAGCTCTGTTTCATCTCACTTCATTGCAAAAGACTCTAAGAAGGAAACCAGAGACAAAACAGTACTTTACAACATTCATGCAAAACATACTGGATAATGGCCATGCATATCCAGCTCCACCATTAAAAGACAATGAAGAATGTTGGTACTTACCAATCTCTGGTGTGTATCGACCACAAAACACAGGCCATACAAGGACTGTATTCAATTCCAGTGCTCAATTTCAAGGATTCTTACCCAACAATGTGCTGCTTTCTGGGTCTAACATGATAAATAGCCTATTAGGATTTTCTTTAGAAAGGAACCCATCACCATAACAGCAGACATCCAGCAAATGTTCTATTGCTTTGTTGTACACCCAGACTACAGAAACTACTTAAGATTCCTGTGGTACCATGATAATGACATCAACCAGGAACTTGTGGAATACAAAATGAGAGTTCATGTCTTTGGTAACAGTCCATCATCTGCAGTAGCAACCAACAGGCTTAAAAGGACAGCCAAAGAAGGTGAAAAAGAGTGTGGCACAGATTCTTCATTGAAAGAGACGTTTACGTTGACAATGGTTTGAAGTCCTTATGTCACGATCCCAGGCTTTGAACAACCAGGCGCGAACTCTGGAACAACGTGAGCCCTTGGTCTACTGTCGTCGAGCGGCAGCAGGAGGCAAAAACCTCCAAGCAAGACTGGGCTGGATTCAGGATGCACTTGGCTTGGCTAGAGTCAGATACTGGAACAAACCTGGCTTGACTGGACTGGAAACCAATGCTGGAACGGACTTGGCTTGGCTGGACTGGAACCGGATGCTGGAACAAGCTTGGCTTGACTGGACTGGAACCAAATGCTGGAATGGACTTGGCTTGGCTGGACTGGAACTGGATACTGGAACAAGTTTGGCATGACTGGAACGGGATTCAGGATATTCAAGCAAGATTCAGGATTTACAAACAAGCTTGGCAGAAGCAGGATTCAGGATACTCAGGCAGGATTCAGGATTTACAAACAAGCTTGGCAGGGGAACAGGAGCTGAAAGCAAACACGGCAGGGACAAGCAGGAAGGGGACTGGAGCTGAAGGCAGAGGGGACTAGAACAAGCAAGACAGAACGAAGCTGATCCACACAGAAAAACAACAGAACTATGGCTAAAGGCAAAAGGTAGACTAGAACAAGCAAGGCAGACTAGGCAGAACACAAAGGCAGAACACAGAGCACAAAGAAACAGATGTGCACACCGGCACCTTAAACAGAAGTGCCCATGGGCACACAGGCTAAGAACAAAGCAGAAGTGCCCACAGGGACACACAAGAACAAGGCAGAAGTGAACATAGCACATGGTCACGGACTGACCTGGAGACCTTTGGCATTACAAAGGCCCTGAATGAAAGTGAACCACTTCCTTATAAACTGGACAGAGACAGGAAATACACAGAACCCAAAGCGAGGCTTGAAACACGGAGGAAGTGGAAACCCTACACTCTGAACACCCAAGTGAGGCTTAGAACACACAGGACAAACACAACACTGGAGATAGAAGCCAGCTCATGAGCTGACCAGCAGAAATAAGGTGAGTCAAAAGAGGGGTCACGGCCACAATCATGACACCTTACCTACCATAGAAAAAACCATTGACTTGCTAAAGAGAACACAAGCAATGCTGGCAGAGGCCAATCTGAGACTTCATAAAATTGCCTTCAACATTGCAGAACTAATGAGAGCATTTCTTGCAGAGGATCATGCCAAAGATTTAAACAACCTAGTTCTAAGTGTAGACACCCCTCTGCTTCATAGAAGCCTTGGAATGCATTGGGATCTAAAGAGAGACTTTTTTAGTTTTCAAGTCTCCACCCAAGAGAATCCATGTATACACAGAGGTGTCTTGTCTACATTGAATAGTCTGTATGATCCACTGGGGTTTGTAGTTCCAGTCACCATTCAAGGATGATCCCTACTGAGAGAACTGTCCCAAAGTACTGATAAGTGGGATGTCCCACTGCAACCAGAAATGCGACAAGAATGGGAGACATGGATAGATTCTCTAAAGACTCGAAGAACTACATATCCCTCGCACTTACATCCCTGCAACACTCAGTACTGCCTGTCACAAAGAGATCTGCATCTTAGATGCTTCTGAAAAGGCCATAGCTGCAGTGGCCTACTTGACAGCTACAAACACCTACCACCAAAGTGCCATCAGAGATAATGAACTTCAGATCATCAATGACAACTTGGCACCACCTGGAAACTTTGACACAAGACTTCCCTGGAAGACAAGGAACTTCTTCAGCAGAGCCATCACTAAGCCAGTGATCCACAGCACAAAGAGATGAAGACTCTGTGGACCATTGTCCACCAGAGACTCAGAGATTTATCTCTGTTTTGTGTTGTTTGTTGCTTGTGTTATCTCTTGTTTCACTTCCTGTGAAACTGCAAGAGAGAAGTCGCCAGAGCAACAGTGAATTGGAAACAAGATGTCACCATGTTTAAAGATCTTGATATAAATGGACTTTGCATGCCTATAAAGTTTATAGTTTTGAAAAATTAAATAGTGGTATCTACCTATACCAGATGGGGAGTGTTATGCCCACTTGTACATGGAGGCAGATTGCATGTTGTTTGTATAAAGTATTCCGTGCTTGTGCCTTTAAGATAAGAAATTGTGCCCTTGGACTACAAATATTCTTCCAACAGTGGCCAATTCACGTCACAAGTACCTGACAGACCCCCCAAACCCCCCTCCACAAGCAGTCCAGGCCCTGGTGGCTAGTGCCCCCTCTGGCACAGGGACACGGGGGGGCAGGATACTGGGGTAGATGGACCATTGGTCTGACCCAGTATGGCTATTCTTATATTCTTAAGTTCTGCATGCTTTACATTTACTTCTCATTTGTTTACTGCATTACTGCAGAGCACTCAAAGGAACACCTATAACATCTGAAGAAGAATTTACTACAAACACTATTGTGCTAAAAAACCAGTAATCCTGTCACCACTCAAATAGGGTTGTCAACAGAGAAAAACCTGACACCTGCCCCATCCCATACCCCTCCTCTTGCCCCACCTATGCTCCTCCCATGCTCTGCCCCATGCTCCGCTCCAAGTCCCTGCTACACTTTCCAGCACTGCCCTCCCCGATGAAAAGATATCACCTTCTTTTTAATGTTTTTGCTTTATTTTAATTTATTAATCTTTAAAGTAGACTAACATTGGTACTACAGTACTTCACCCTACATTCAAATAAAAAAAAATTCTACCTTTGTTGTCTGGCCATTTAATTTTTCTAACTGTGTAGGTCTCAGTCTCTAGTTACTGCTTTCCTGTCTTCTCTTAGCTCTCTTTCCGGGGTCTCCTATTTGTTTTTCTTATTTAGTTAGTTAGTTAGTTATAGCAGCATTAATATCCCACATCTTTCAAATATGTTTGCTTTGATGTATATTTATTGCATTTGTATCCCACATTTTCCCACCTATTTGCAGGCTCAATATGGTTTACAAAGACCTGTAATGTCATCGCCATTCCAGGATAAAAAGATACATTTGGTAATACAATGAGGTTGAGGTTGATATAGAAGAATTAGACATACAGTTATAGAAGGGCATTGTTCAGAGTGTGGTGGAGCGGTGAGGTGTTATAGTTACTCTATTGATTCTCGTGATAGGCTTTGTTGAAGAGATAGGTTTTCAGAGATTTACAAAAGTTAGTGATTTTGTTAATTGTTTTCAGATTTGTTGGCAGTGCATTCCACTGTGCATTGATGTGGCTTACAATGTTAGTTTGTGAAGGTAGATAAGGTAGGTGTTACATTTTAGAATAATATGTGGGGGAGTAGGTGGTTACATTTTAAAAGAATAGGTGGGGGAGTGAAGGATAGGAAAGATATTTATGGGGAAGAGGGGAGTGGGCATTAGTTTGGGTGAGGGGGATTAAGTCGTATGTTGTGTCGGTGTGGATGATTTGTTTGTGGCTAGGGACTTTTTGAACAGGTACGTTTTGAGGTGTTTCCAAAAGTTTGTGTAGGGAGTTATAGATCTTAGGGATTTGGGGAGTTCATTCCATAGTTTGGTGCTTTGGTATGGGAAGTTCACTGAGTGGACGGATTTGTAGATGAGCTTGTGACATCTGGGATAGTGAAGGGTCAGGTCACTTCTCGCCTCCTTCAGTGTGTTCTTGAGAGGTAGGATAATCATGTCTGAGAGGTAAGCAGGAGCCTCTCCATGGACTATGAGCCAAACCATAGTGCAGAATTTGAAGAATATGCGGGCTTTGATTGGGAGCCAGTGGAGTGCTGTTCATAGAGGCCTAGCCCTTTCATATCGTGGCTTCCTTACGATGAGACTGGCTGCTGTATTTTGGGTGGTTTGGAGTCTCTTTATGACTGGCTGTTTACAGCTGGACTAGATTGCATTGCAGTAGTCTAGGTGTGAGAGAACTGTGGATTGTACAATGAGATGGAATATTTTTGTGGGGAAGTTGTTTCTGATTCTCCTTAGTTTCCACATTGTGTGGAAGGTGTTTGTTACCACCTTTGTGACCTGGGGTTCAAAAGCCAGCTTTTCATCGATAATCATTCCTAGTAGTTTTAGGTCGTTAGTGAGGATCATTTGTTATGTTGGGCATGGTGGCTTGTTTGTGGGGTGCTGTTATTGCCAGGAATTGGATCTTGTCTCTGTTAAGTTTCAGCTTGAATGCAGTGAAACAGTTGTCTATGCTCTTTTTGATGATCTTTGTGATGTCTTTGATGTTGTTTTCGAATGGGATAAAGATGGTCACATCGTCAGTGTAGATGAATGGGTTGAGTCCTTCTTTAGCTAGTTTTCTAGCTAATGGGGTCATCGTGATGTTGAATAGGATTGGGGAGATGGAGGATCCCTGTGGTACTCCTGATTGTGCTTTCCAGGGGGAAGATAGTTCATTGTTCATTTTGACTTGATATGATCTTTTGGTCAGGAAATTTTCGAACCATTTAAGTACTGCCCCACTTATACCGATCTTATTGAGCATTTGAAGTAATATGCAGTGGTCCACCATGTCGAAGGCCGATGACATGTCGAATTGAAGTAGTAATATGTTCCTTCCCTGACTGATTTCTCCTCTAAAGTTGGCGATTAGGGCTGTTAGCGTTGTTTCTGTACTGTGATGCAATCTGAAGCCTGAATGGGATTCATGGAGTATCGAGAAGTTGTTCAAGTATTTGGTAAGTTGTTTGTTGACTATGCTTTCTATTAGCTTGGCAATGAGGGGTATGGAGGCTATTGGTCTGTATTTTTTCGTTGCTTTTGCTTGATTTAGGGTTTTTGGGAATGGGTGTCAGAATGATGTTCCCATTTGCCTTGAGGAATGTGCCTGAGGTCATTAGGTCAGTTAAGTAGGCAGTGATACTTTCTAGGAATTGGGTGGGAGGTTCTTTTAGAAGGTAGTTGGGGCATGTGTCCAGTGAGCAGTGGGATTTAGTGTCTTTTTCATCCATTACATTTATCTGACACTGATCTTTTCCTTTCAACTTCCTTCTATTTTTCTGCCTCTCTATCCATTCAAATTTCATTCACTCTTATTAGCCAGTCTTCAATCTCCCTTTATTCACTGCATCTGCCTACAGCGTTCCATATTTTTAACTCTGCCCAAGCCCTCTCATTTCTTTCCTTTTATTCCTCAGTCTCTCTTCCCCATCCAGTATTACCCCCCGCTCTCTTTTTTCCTCATCCAGCATTACCGCATCTCTCTCTCTCTCTCACTTCACTCCCATCCAGCATTACCTCATTTCACTCTCTCTCTCTCTTCACCCCATCCTAGGGTTACCTATGTCTGGATTTACCCGGACATGTCCTCTTTTTGAGGACATGTCCAGGCGTCCTGACAGGTTTTCCCAGTACGCCCGTTTGTCCGGATTTCTGGACAAACGGCCGGGCGAGTGGGCCTATCCTAGCCTCCCCTTCCTATCTACTGCCCTGGTGGTCTAGTGACCTCTTTGGAAAAAGCCCCCTCTTTCCTGCCCGGAGCACTGCCCTTGCCCTGCATCCTGTTGCTGTGACGGTCTCGGGATTCAAAATGGTCGCCGAGAGTTGAAGCGGCCTCGCAAGACTTCAACTCTAGGTGGCCATTTTGAATCCAGAGACCATCACAGCAACAGGATACAGGGCAAGGACAGAGCTCCGGGCAGGAAAGAGGGGGCTCTTTCCTGCCCCGAAGAGGTCACTAGACCACCAGGGCAGTAGATAGTAAGTAGGGGGAGGGGAGGAGAGGGGACCAGGGGGAGGGGAGGTGATGGGGGAGCAGGGGAGGGGAATATGTGACAGGGGGCGGGGTGAGTATGCAAAGGGGGCAGGGCGTGGGTGGGGCGTGGGCCCTCTTTTTGAGAGGACAAAATATGGTAACCCTACCCCATCCAGTATTATCTGCATCTCTCTTCTATGTCCCTCTTCCTATCCAGCATTACCCCAGCTCTCTCTTATTTCTCCCCATCCAGCATCATCCTATCTCTCTCTCTGTTTCTTCTCCCCCATTCAACATTACTCACTCTCTCTCTCTCTGTCCCTTCTCCCCATGGAGTATTACTGTCTCTATCTCTTCTCCCTATCCAGCATTGCCCCATCTCTCTTTCTGTGTGTGTGTGTATCTCTTTTCCTCCATCCAGCATTACCTCCGTCCTCTCCCTGTCTCACTTTCCCCCATTCAGCATTATTCCTTCGCTCTATCTGTTTTACCTCACCCCCATCTCTCACTCTCTCTGTCCCTTTTCTCCCATTAACTATTACTCCAGCTCTCTCTCTCTGCTGTGTCCTCCTGCCCTCTCTACTGCAACTTCCTGTTTTGATACTAAACAGGAAGTTGCAGTAGAGAGGGCAGGACCTGGCAGGTGGAAGCCAGGCCACAAAGACAGCCTCATACTGTGAATCGCTGCCAGCTGTAGGATCCTGTGAGACCTGAGGGAGGAAAGGATTTTTTACTGCGGGAACAAAACTTTTTACCGCATCCCTCTAAGTGAGCGATCACTCACCGTAAAGGGAATACTGGTAGTGACCCCAAAAGTGTATTTCAGGAAGTGGTGTGCTGGAGCAGGCTCTCACAGGCTCGCAAGAGCCGGTTGTTAAGTTTTTAAGAATTTTGGGAGCCAGTTGTTAAAGTAGGGCCCTCCATGGCTACTTTAACAACTGGCTCCCAAAATGTGGGCTTGGGCCCCCTGCTGAATTATCTTTTACTTTGCTGGTGGGGATGCTGAGCCCTGCCAGCCAAGTAAATAGACTTCTGCTGCTCCCTGCTTCCAGCTCTGGGCAGCAGGCTGGGACTTCTGGAGCATGTGAGAGAAGTTCCAGCATGCTGCTCAGAGCAAGACGTTGGTAGTGATGGCAGTCCATTTAGTGGCTGCCAGCAAAGGTATGCCTAGGCTGCCTGCATGAAGGGAGGGAGGAAGAGAGAGAGGCAAGTGTTGCCCCCCCCCCCCCCCACCTTGCCCTTCCAACTGCAGAGCTGGAGAAAGAGCCTGTTGTTTCAGGAATCCAATGGGAAGCTCTGTGCTAGAGGCTCAGTAATCTATCTAATTTAACCACATCATCCAAGCTGAGAGGAAAGGGATACAGAATATCTAATACAAGTTTGCTAAACGTAGATAGATGCTGGAGTTGGAAGCGAGGGAAGCCCAAGTAGACCTTTCGGTTTCTTAATGAAGTTGCAATTACTCTAAGCCTAAGAACAATTTGCCTGTACATAGTTGTTAACCTAGTTTACAGGCCTTCTGCAGGCCAAAGGGGACAGTTAAAAAAAGTAACTCTGCTGACTTGGACGAGGGTGAGGTGGTCTGAGAAAACGTCTTTGTTCGCTCTCGAAATTTCATCCCGAAAACTACATCTCCCGTCGGCCCCTCTTTCAGCGCACCTTCTTCGCGTTCGTCTGCAGGACGTCGTGACCCTGTGGCGTCCGTCGGGTTCACGTTACTAGTCGGGGGAGGGAAGAAGGACGGACGGGGAGCGGCTTCTTGTAGGCTCAGGCCTAAGATCCTGGGCGTTGCAGGAGGATAGAGGCAGGCGTGAAGCCGATATCTAGCCGCCCCAGCGGCAGAGCGGAGTCGGACGAAAGTAGCCATGGACCCGGAGTCTGTGTTGCAGGAGAAAGCGCTGAAGTTTATGGTGAGGAGAGCTGAACGATGGCTCGGGCCTGCCGGATGCTGGGATTGGAGGAGGAGGAGGAGGCGGCGTACTACGCGGGTGACAGGCACAGTGAGATGCGAGAGGGGTTCCGCGCGGCAGGGCATCTCAGGATCAGGGGAGCGGAGTCTTTGGCTGGGGAGCGGGGCTCCGGCAGCACTGTTTTGACGAGTTGATTGTGGTGGGTAGGAAGTTATTGTGCCGCTGAAGAGTGACGAAGGAACCTTTAGAGATGGGCCGGAAGGAAGTTAGACGTTCATTTGCTAGCAGTTAATCAGAGAGGACGAATGTGACCTTATAAAACGGCAATTATGATAGAGTTGAAAATAATGTTTAAGAGCCCTGTTTTTGTGTGCGTTGTATTTGTAAGAATATGTTTGTGTTATTTTCCTATTTATACATTTTAAAAAATGTTTTTCTTGATCCTTCCTCCCTTGGAGGAGGGTGAAAGTAGGCTGACATTGCTTTATGGATGAATGTAAATATTTAATTTTCTTCCCCACTTTGAAAGCAGCTCCTTTGACCTCGTATTGTGCTGTTATTTCTTTATGCTGGTTATAATCACTATAAAATGGTTGTAAATAGTGTTTTTTTTTTTAAATCTTGGATTATGGCTTGACTTCAGATATCACAACTTTTTATTTATCAGAGTATCAACAATTGATCTTTTGCAGCTTAATTCTGTTATTTTTCAGCATGGACAAAGCTGAACACTGAAAGCAGATTTAATATACGTTTTCAATTATACATCATTTTTGTTTTAAATGTTTAAAAAAAAATAAATTATTGATTGAAAGTGTAAACATGTCAAGAGTAATGAAATAGTGTTTTTTTGTATTGAAAAAGAGTTGAAGAATATAAAATCTGGTTAGGAGTCGTGTCTGAAATACAGTGGTTATAGTTTATATTAAGTAGTGCGCATGCTAAGGCCATTTGTACCGCAGGGCTAAAATGGTCGACTTTTCCATTTTCAGTATTTATGGCCATGCACTAATTTTCCCTTTAGCACATGAGCCCCTACCGCCGCCTGTTTTGCAGGTGGTAAGGGCTCATGCACTAACCACATGCGAATTGGTTAGCGCATGACAAATGTAACTGCACTAACCAATTATCACAGAATACACCTATTGTCCACCCCACCCCAGACCCGCCCCCCAAAACTAAAAAATGAATTTTATTTTTTAGTGTGTGAGTAGCACATGCCAATCCCCAAATTACAGTGGGATGCCTGAGAGCGCCCTGCGATAAGGCTTGCGTTGTTTAGTGACTTTTACAGTCGAAGGGTGTAGAACATTAAGGGGCCCTTTTACTAAGCAGTGGTAAGTACTAATGTGTGCTTACCGCAGGTTAAAAACCTCTATGGAGCGCTTAGTCATCCAGCGGTAGTTTTGGGATTGGTGCTAAAAAGAGATTTTATTTTTTAGCACTGGGGGTACGTCTAGGGGCAGAGAGTAAGTGTGTATTAATTAGCACAGCTACATTGCCGAACGCTAACCAGTTAGTATGTGGTGTGAGTCATGTGTATGTGAGTCCTTACTGCCTTGGAAATAAGTGTCGGTAAGCACTCACACGCTAATGGCCATACAGTAATGGGAAAATTAGCGCGTGACCATCAGTAGGGAAAATTGTAGTGCTGTGCTAAAAGTGGCCTTAGCACATGGAAAGCCCCGCGCTGTTCACTTTTTAGCACAGCTTGGTAAAAGTGCCCCGTAGTATCTTAAGATGAATTTGTATGCACTGTGAGGGCAACTCTGCAACAGTATGCCTATTCTTTAAAGGAGAGTAGGTGCTTACTTTCCTTTATAGAATAGTATCGTAATATGCACCCATGATTTAGATGCAAGTATTTGAGGACAGTCTAAATTGCTGAAATAGGCATAGAGCAGGAGTTCTCGACCCAGTCCTTGGGACACATCCAGCCAGTCAGATTTTCAGGATAGCCACAATGAAAATGCATGCGGTACATTTGCATGCATTACCTTCCTTGTATGCAGTATTCATTGTGGCTATCCTGAAAATCCGACTGGCTAGTTATGTCCTGAGGACTGGGTTGGGAACCCCTGGCGTATAGTATTCTAATAAACGAACAGTGGATCCAAAAAGAAGTCCTCTCACAAATGGTGTTTCCTAAACAAGGTCTTTATTCACATCAAATCAATAAAAACGACCCGACACGAATCGTGTTTCAGCCATAGCGGCCTGCCTCAGGGGTCTATTGATCTTTGATGTAAAAAACAGATGACTCACAATCAAATGTATTCAAAACAGAGATATCTTCCAGTTTGTGTTTAGACTCCTGCAGCTTTCCTTCGCCAACCTCCCACACTTGGAGAAGGCAAGCTGCTGGAGTCTAAACACAAATTGGAAGATATCTCTGTTTTGAATACATTTGATTGTGAGTCATCTGTTTTATCTGTTTTTTACATCAAAGATCAATAGACCCCTGAGGCAGGCCGCTATGGCCGAAACACGATTCGTGTCTGGTCGTTTTTATTGATTTGATGTTTGTTTAGGAAACACCGTTTGTGAGCGGACTTCTTTTTGGATCCACTGTTCGTTTATTTGACTCTCATTTCTCCTGTAGAGAGATCACCTTCTGTAGGTATTTGCTTCGTAGAGTATTCTAAAGTATTAGCATATTATTCTATAATTTATGTTTGTAACTGTGTGCACTGGCCACCTTCCAACTACATGCCAATTGCTTTAAGTGCCTTTTTATAGAATAATGCATAACCAGAACATGGGCGTTTATGCACATATGTGTCAGTTTTCTAATAATTTATCTGTATAAATGTAAGAGCCTTATTTATAGAATTACTGCTTATATGCCTAGAAACAGATTCACACGAAAGTCCCAAAGAATGATGAAATAATACATAATGATGCATTTAATGTTTTTATGTTCTGATGAATTTGTTAAAATTACAGTGAGAAATTTTTGTTTAAAGTACTGTTCATTTATATGGCCATTAGAGTTTCCGTATGCAATTTGTTGCTGAAGAGTGTATTCCACACTATATAGTTCAGTATTAACTCAAATATAACAAAGTGGAATTTAATAAATAATTTGAAAATATTTTTGCTCGTCTTTTCTAGGTTTGGTTTACTCTGCATATAACTCTTAGAACATTATTCATATGTTCATATCATTATTTTTTCTATAACTTCAGTTGTATATTTTTGTGTTGCATTTTTGGGGGAGAAGAAAAAGCCTAAATTGGAGTTGGAAATGCTCAATGGCATCTTAAGAGAAAACTGTCCTTCCTTCCTTTCTTTTCTGTAATCCAGCTGATCTCGTTCATTGGTATGGAAAAACCTCCATTCCAAATCCACAAAATTTCTTTTCAATCAGCTATTTATTGTCCATAATCAATGTTTTTTAAAATATATTTTCACTGTATACGATATATTTTCAATCAATATGTAGAGTATGCAGAATATATACCCTCCTTTAGCTCTGTCATAAATATTTGTGGGTAAGAAGACACTTATCTTTTCATAATCATCCCAACAGGACCTGTTTCACTCTTGTTTCGTCAGAGGATGTCAGTTCATGCCTCTTTCTCTGAAAAATAATGCAACATCTTAACCCACTTTTCCAAGTTTTTTAACATCAAAAAGAGCTCATAGTAATCTTACAAATTGTCCTGGCATGCAGCATCTCTTCTCAATGTTTCTCAGACTTTTTCCCGCTTGCAATAATTCAGAATGGTTCCCACAAGTTAAATAGACGTCAGAGCATGTTCAGTTCTTACAGTGTTTCTTAAAGAAAAACATAGTAATCTATGGCGCTAATCAATCCACTCGGTTCCAGTGTTTGAAGCTGAAATATCCATCGCTGTTCTTTTTGTGTCAACTTTCTGTCACTATTTCCTCCTCTGGTATCGGGGAGATCTATCCAAATGAAGACCAAAACCTAATGATGTTCCTACAGATTTTTTTGTTGAAATTAACAGAACTGGCATTAAAAGAAAATTTCTTTTTGTTCCAAAAAAAAAATATGTATTTGCAACTATCTGGAGTGGTGATGGGGGCAACCTTTGCACCAAGTGTGGCTAAACTTTATACTGTCAGCTTTGAAAGACAGCGGATTGATGATTCCACCTTTTCAGAAAATATCCTCTTGTGGCGAAGATTTATAGATTCTACTTCATATAACTCTAGAAATCCAGTTTAGGTAAGCAAAAGAAAATTAATTCTAAGGAGGAAAACGCCTCGAAAAGCACCTCTTCTGCTCACTTGCAAAAGGAGGGCTAGGCCTTCTTCATCATCGGCTAAAAACCTCCTAGTCTGTATGGCTTGTTTAGATTCTTATACTCAACTCTTCCTTCTCTGGTCACATTTTCTGTCAAAAAGAAGAGGGAGCACTGAAGTTGTGCACCTAATGCTCAACTCATAGGTAACACAAAAGCTTACATTCCGTTCACTCTGCTGACGGATGCATGAAGGGCAACAACAAACAAAACATAGCTGCTTTTTCTACTTTCTGTGACGTCAGATGCTGTCATTTAGACCCAATAAGAACTTTTCTAGATTGGCACTAAGGAATGGGAAAAAAATCAGAAAAAATGAATCCATTCTATCTTCCCATTAAGCCCCTTAGGAACTAAAGTGTTCAAACGAAAGATCCACTGTTCTTCTTTTCTCAAGAGTGCCCGTCGGGCATCTTCATCCTGCAGACCGGTCTCAATCTGTTGCAATGTCACACATTTAAGCAAATCAAAATCATGTGTTAGTTCAGTACAATGAACCGCTAGTGGTGTGGTCGTTTTTTAGTAGAGATTACACTCTTATGTTCCATAAGCCTCACGTATAGTTGACGGGAGGTTTGCCCAACATAGAGTTTACCACATGGGCAAATGATACAATAAATCACTCCCTTCGATCTACACGTCGTGTTAGTATACAGAGCAAACTTGCATCCTGTAGACGGATCTGAAATCAGTGCTCTCTCTTCTTTTTGACAGAAAATGTGATCGGAGGTTCTGAAGCAGCAGAGGTGAAACAGAGGCCAACGTTGACCACGGTCATAGTAACAGTGAAAGATGGAAGGACAACACACGTCTTTAAGCTAAGTACATTTACATAAAGCTAATGTAAATTCGAGAAGGAAGAGTTAAGTATAAGAATCTAAACAAGTCATACAGACTAGGAGGTTTTTAGCCGATGATGAAGAAGGCCTATCCCTCCTTTTGCAAGTGAGCAGAAGAGGTGCTTCTTGAGGCGTTTACCTCCTTAGAATTAATTTTCTTTTGCTTACCTAAACTGGTTTTCTAGAGTTATATGAAGTAGAATTGATTAGTGAAGAGATCTGTGCCCCTTTTAGAAGTTTAGTTCATCTCTATATGAAGATTGATAGATGATATCTTTCTTTTTTGGAGGGGTTCTGAAGAAGATTTACAGTCTCTTGTGGTTAAATGGGCGCAATTTGGCACTACAATTCACCCATGAAAGTTAATTCACTTCTGTGCATTTTTTTAGATGCATACATTATGCAAATAGAAGGAAGATTTAGGACAAAAGTATATAAAAGAAAAGCCTACAGACCATAACAGTATGTTAAAATAGCAGAGTTATCATCCAAAGAAATTAAAAGCTAGTTTGCCACATTCTGAATATTTAAGGTTTCGAAGAATTTGTACTGAAGATAGAGACTTTTTTGTACAAACTAAAACTTTATCAGAAGCATTATTAGATCGAGGCTATCCAATGAAAGTTATATGGAAAGCCTTTACCAGAGCAAGATTTAATGATAGAAATGAGCTGTTGAATAAACAAGAGGAAGATAAAGAAGTGAATAACATCCGAACTTGTGTATTAAAATTTATGTCGGGAGCAGAAGAAGTGGGAAAGATGTTGAGGAAACACTGGGAGATTATGAAAATACATCCTGCATTTCATGACCAAATGTTGTGAATAGCATATTTGCTGGGTTCAAACCTCAAAGAGATATTAAGCCCTGCTATGCTTCCTGTAGAAGATCCTATTAGAAGACAGCAAGCTATGGGGCATAAACAATGTGGACAGTTTAAATCTTGTTCTCAGATAATTGAATGTACACAATTTGTTAATCCTATTAACAGCAGATCATATACTTTGCGTCATGCTATGAATTGTAAATCTAGTTGTGATCTATGTATTGCAATGCACTTGCAATAAGTTATATGTTGGTACAACGACACAGCCTCTTCATTTGAGATTGAATGAACATAATTATAATGTGCAACATAACACTACTCATTCTGTGAGCAAGTAGTATACTATGCCATACTTTGTATTGTTTGAATATTTTTACTGCTGTAATTGTCTATTGCTTATGTTTGACATTCTTGCTGTACTCCACCTTGAGTGAATTCCTTCAAAAAGGCGGTAATAAATCCTATGAAATAAATAAACTTGGGGCGCCGTCGGTAGTACATTGCTTAGAGAAACAGCATTGTTTTGAAGATTTCAAGTGTTTAGTTTTAGATAGATCTTCCCCTGATTCCAAAAGAGGAAATAGTGATAGAAAATTGACACAAAAGAACAGCGAAGGATATTTTGGCTGCAAACACTGGAACCGAGTGGATTGAATAGTGCCATAGATTGGTCTGTTTTTCTTTAAGAAACATTGTAAGAACTGCGCAAGTTCTGACGTCTTTTTAAACTTCTGGGAGCCATTTTGAAGTGAGATACTGTATGCCAGGACAAATTGTAAGATTACTATGAGCTCTTTTTGATGTTAAAAAACTTGGAAAAGAGGGTTAAGATGTTGCATTATTTTTCAGACACAGAGGAATGAACTGACATCCCGTGGCAAAGCAAGAGTGAAATGGGTCCTGTCGGGATGATTATGAAAAGATAAGTGCCTTCTTACCCACAAATATTTATGATAGAGCTAAAGGAGGGTATATACTCTGCATACTCTACATATTGATTGAAAATATATCATATACAGTGAAAATATATTTAAAAAACCAATTGGTTATGGACAATGAATAGCTGATTGAAAAGAATTTTTATGGGTTTGGAATTGAGGTTTTTTAAGCCAATGAACGAGATCAGCTGGTTTAGAGAAAAGGAAGAAGGACAGTTTTCTCCTAAGATGCCATTGAGCATTTCCAACTCCAACTGAGGCTTTTTTTTCTCCAAAAAATATACAAAACACAAACATATACAACTGAAGTTATAGAAATAATAATGATATGAACATATGAATAATGTTGTAAGAGTTATATTCAGGGTAAACCAGTCCTACAAAAGACGAGTAAAAATATTTTAAAATTTAATTCATTCCACTTTGTTGCATTAGCGTTTCAGTTCCATAATTTATTTATTTATTTGTTGCATTTGTATCCCACATTTTCCCACCTGTTTGCAGGCTCAATGTGGTTTACAATGTTCCTTCATGGCATTTGCCACTTATTTGCACTTATTTCTCAAGTTTGGCATTTGCACTTATTTCTCAAGTTTGGCATTTGCACTTATTTCTTAAGTTTGAAAGCTTTGTTTCTAGGAATCCATTTGTGTAAAACTGTAACATTTAAACTTAATTAAGAATGATGCTTACAAGCCCATTAGCAGAAATTGGGCAGAAAGGAAAAATGATATATAGTTGAGAAGTAATTGTTTTAAGATACAAATTCATCATTATTGATACAGTGCGTATAGCCATCCAATCTTTAGCATAAAAGATATATGAAAAAAATCGCATACTTCAGGATGTTTACAGAGTGACATGTTTGCCTGAGTGGACTAATGGCATTCTTTTGATATGACTTTTTTTCCTGTTAAGGTTTAGCTGCTGCTGCTAATGTAGTTGTCCTGCTACTTAATCAGATAGTTTTCTTTGTACTTAAAACATTTTGCTGTCATATTTTTCAGTTCTACCGATTTTGGTATTTTATCATTTGTATCTTGGCATTTGTATTTTGACTCGGTTACTAAAGAGCCAGTGCTCTTTCAAGACTTGTGAGCATTCTATACTTAGCTAGAGATAGTGATTTCTGAATAAGGTATTGTATGATGGATAAGAATATCTTTCTCTGATATTAAACTCTAAGAATTAGTTTCACATACTGTATCTTTCAAGTTGGTTGTTTGCCAATGTTAAATAGCATCTCCAAATAACAATAAATATATACAAACTGCTTTTTTTTACTAGAAGGAAGGGATCCCCAGAAGCTTAGCCGGTGGTGGGAGGCAGGGCTGGTGGGTGGGAGGTGGGGATAGTGCTGGGCAGACTTATACGGTCTGTGCCCTGAAAATGACAGGTACAAATCAAGGTAAGGTATACACAAAAAATGGCACATGTGAGTTTATCTTGTTGGGCAGACTGGGTGGACCATGCAGGTCTTTTTTTTTTTGCCGTCATCTACTATGTTACTATGTAGATGTGCACTTAAGTTTTTACTTTTTGTATGTGTTAGCTTCTGATGGCAAGCAGATGTCTTTAAACTAAAATTACTTGAGATTATTTTGGATATGAATTATCAAGAGGTAAATTTTATTGGGAATGTATCGCTAAATATATTTTCTTAGTAAGATTCAACAAAATTTTAGGAAAATATCAAATTCTGCTAGAGTTTTGGGCAGATTTTGGTTTAGAATCTCTAGCATTGAAAACCTACAATCTGACTAAAGCATTACAGGTAAGAATTGGGCAACTTATGGTGGTCCATATAATTAAACCTGAACTGGCATCATTTTGGGGTAAATTAGTATTATTTGAATCAAAAAATGTTGAATTGCTTACTAGTAACTTTCATCAAATACAATTGAAATCCATAACTGATGTGCCCCTATAGAAAGAGTATTTTTGGTTTAAGTGTGAAGATTGCTCCAAATGGAGACTACTAGTTTTTTCCTTTAAAAGTATTGACTTGCTCATATTTATCATGCCATTGACTCTGAACCATTGGTGGTTGGTTGATCCATAATGCAGTAATCAACTGGTGTTTGGCTGGAGGAATACGCTCTGGTACTTGTTCCTTAGAGAGTGCATCGTACCCTGGACCACTTAACTGTACTACTAGCTGCTGGAGTCCCAAAGGAAAAAGGTTAAATTTGTCTTCGTATGAAAATGGGCATATTTTATAGTTGTTGTTTTTTTTTCCTTCTGACCCTATCGATGTAAAGAGCTCCCGAATTCCATGATCTCGTATTTTGTTAAATTTTAGGATTGTCAGTTTTGAAAAAAAAAAATGGTCGACAGCTGTTAATAGAAGCATCAACCTACAAGCAAATTAAGACCTACTAGTTAATATTTGGTTGTCATATTATCAAGACAACAAGGCACTGGTTTAGAAGAAAGGTGGAATGAAGTAGTTTCATCATTGCTACTTTGGAAAACTGTCAAGAATTCTATGGCCAGTTTATTCAAAGAGTTATCAAATATATACACGGAAATCTCTCAGGATGATACTATTCATACTATCTAAATCAGATTAAAAAAAGAATCAAGAAGTTCAAAGTTTTTTTGCAGATGCCCATGGTGGTTTATACTCTATAAATAAAGGGGCTTGAGCTGTAAGCAGCAGTATGCTTCTTTCCTTAGTACCCTTTTGTCTTTTGAGCATGTTGAAATATTTGTGTGGTGATATTTTTCTTTTAGGGCTCTGTTTACTAAAAATTAGGATGTGCTAACGCTAGAGACACCCATAGGAATATATAGGTGTTTCTAGGCTAATTTTAGTGAATGCTAAAAATGCTAGTGCACCTTAGTAAACAGGGCCGCTAGTATTGTAAACTGCTTTGGTATGGTTGACAAAAGGCAGTATATCAAAATTTAAATTAAAAAAAAAATCTTTTACAAGTAGAATTAAGCATAGTTGTAGTAGGGCACATGTAGCCAAAGTGAGGTCTACTGTATAGTGAAGTAGGTGAAAAAGCACCCAAGGCTTTCAAAGTTGGGATAGTAAAGGAGCTCTTTAATAAGAGACCCAACAAGGGCTGTGTTTTGGAATAAATGACTGCATCAGGGGTCATATATAGAAATTCAGTACACTGAAAGCTGATTAGTCAACAGTTCGTCTCATTTTCGCTACTTCTCAGATGTCACTGCAGTAAACTCCTTTGGGACACACCGGTGTCTGAGAAGTAGCGCTAATAAGATGAACTGTTGACTAATTAGCTTTCAGTGTATTGGATACTGTTTATTGACAGAGTGAATTTCAATAATTGACTTCTGAAGCAGGCGTTAATGAAACACGGCCCATGTTGGGTTTCATTAAAGAACTGCTTTGCTATCCCAACTTTGGAGGCCTTTGGTGCTTATTTCTGCTATTTAGCCTTGTGCTGTGTATTTTGCAATCGCTGTCTTCTGCTGTTGGTGTCTACTGCATATCAGCATGTAGCAGGTTTTGTCATTGTCATCTATCAGATTTACCTGATTCTACAGACCCTTCTGCTCAAACTGTACTGACCATTTTTGAGTGTAGCAACATTAAGGGGGAAAGTTATCAACATGGGCTACTGTTAAGATGTTATTTTACTGTTAACTTGAGTTATTAGTAACTAGGTTTCATTGCATAAAATGGAAACTGTGATAAAATAGCACGAGTTAGTGGTAAAATAATATGGCTTAGTGGTAGCCCGTGTTGATAACTATGCCCCTCAAAGTGACACACTAGTGGACCAAACAACAATCATAAACTGAGAGGTAAGAAGGGTCAAACTACTTGTTCAGCCACATAATTATTTTCACCTGCCTAATTAAAGGTCTAACAAGTTGCTAGATGTTGTAGACCTTACAAACAACTTTTATTAATAGTATTAGTGAATCTTAACAAAGATTCTTGTGGAGAAAAAAATGAATGTCTAGCTTTATGCAAGCTTTGCTTACCCAAAAATTAAAAAAAAAAAAAAAGATTCAACTTTCCAGACTTTTCTTTATATTGTTATACTTACATTCTTCTTTGAAGGAAAGTATAGGGTATACAAAGATTCAACATATTCTACATCTAGGTGGGTAATATTAGAGTGAACTCTAGTGGCGCCCTTGAACCTTCATTTTGTTGATGGTGTGTGTGCATCTGTTTAAATGGTCACTTCTAATCCTGTATTAAAGGAAGTGCTAAAAGTTTTATTTCTCCTCCGCTCTCTTTTACTCCTTCTCTTACTCTCAGCTGGTGACATCAATCCCAATCCTGGCCCTCCTCACCAACTATTATCCAAACTCTACGGATCTCACCGTGACCTCTCTAACCTCATCTCTATTCCTCTACTCCCCTCCTCTTCTCTGCCCTTCTCTTGCGCCCTATGGAATGCCCGCTCTATCTGTAACAAACTCCCCTATATCCAGGACCTCTTTATCTCGCGTCACCTCCATCTGCTCGCCATAACAGAAACCTGGCTCTGCCCTGATGACTCTGCTTCAGTCGCAGCCCTGTGCCATGGCGGTTATCTATTTTCACATACTCCTCGCCCTGCTGGCCGTGGGGGCGGTGTTGGACTACTTCTCTCTCCCTCCTCCAGATTTCAACCCCTTCTTCCACCTCAATCTCACTGTTTTTCCTCCTTTGAAGTCCACTCTATCCGCCTTTTCTCTCCTCTGCCTCTTCGAATAGTGGTCATTTATCGTCCCCCTGATAAGTCCCTTTCATCCTTTCTCAGTGACTTTGACGCCTGGCTTGCCTTCTTCCATGATCCTTCCTCCCCCTCTCTCATCCTTGGTGACTTTAATATTCCTGCTAATGATCCTTCCAACTCTTATATTTCCAAGTTACTCGCTTTAACGTCCTCCTTTAATCTCCAACTATGCTCCACCTCCCCCACTCATCAAAATGGTCACTGTCTTGATCTCATCTTCTCCTCCAACTGTTCACCTTCTAGTTTCCTTGCCTCTGATCATCATCTTATAACTTTCACACTTAAATCTCCTCCCTCCCAGTCCCGTCCTATCCTATCTAATTTATCTAGGAATCTTCACGTTATAGACCCTTCATCTCTATCCTCCCATGTTTCAAACCTCCTCTCTACTGTGGCACCATCCACGTCTGTCAACGAGGCTGTTTCTTCTTACAACAATACTCTATCCTCTGCCTTAGACACTCTTGCACCTTTGATGACCCGCCCTTTAAGGCGTACAAAACCCCAACCTTGGCTGACTTCTAATATCCGCTACCTACGTTCCTGTACCTGCTCCACCGAACGCCTCTGGCGGAAATCTCGGGCCCTTGCTGATTTCTTACACTTTAAGTTCATGCTGACCTCCTTCCAATCTGCTCTTTTACGTGCCAAACAGGATTATTATATCCAACTGACCAACTCTCTTGGCTCTAATCCTCGACTTCTCTTCACCACATTGAACTCTCTCCTCAAGGTGCCCCCTCCCCCAACTCCCCCTTCATTATCTCCTCAGACCCTTGCTGAATTCTTTCACAACAAGGTTCAAAAGATAAACCTTGCTTTCTCTACCTCACCAGCTCTCTCTCCACTAGTCCGTTCCCCTCTCTCTCCTTCCCCTCATTCCCTTTCCTCCTTTCCTGAAGTTACTATTGAGGAAACTACACTTCTCCTTTCTTCCTCAAAATGTACCACCTGTTCCTCTGATCCCATTCCCACCCACCTTCTTAATGCCATCTCTCCTACTCTTATTCCTTTTATCTGTCACATTCTCAACCTCTCACTTTTCACTGCGACTGTCCCTGCTGCCTTTAAACATGCTGTGGTCACACATCTCCTTAAGAAGCCTTCACTTGACCCTACTTGTCCCTCTAATTACCGACCCATCTCCCTCCTTCCTTTTCTCTCGAAATTACTCGAGCGTGCTGTTCACCGCCGCTGCCTTGATTTTCTCTCCTCACATGCTATTCTTGACCCATTACAATCTGGTTTTCGCCCTCTCCACTCAACCGAAACTGCGCTTACTAAAGTCTCCAATGACCTATTACCGGCTAAATCCAGAGGTCAATATTCCATCCTCATTCTTCTTGATCTTTCCGCTGCTTTTGACACTGTCGATCACAGCATACTTCTCGATACCCTGTCCTCACTTGGATTCCAGGGCTCTGTCCTTTCCTGGTTCTCTTCCTATCTCTCCCTCCGCACCTTTAGTGTTCACTCTGGTGGATCCTCTTCTACTTCTATCCCTCTGCCTGTCGGCGTACCTCAGGGTTCTGTTCTTGGTCCCCTCCTCTTTTCTATCTACACTTCTTCCCTTGGTTCATTAATCTCATCCCATGGCTTTTCCTACCATCTCTATGCTGATGACTCCCAAATCTACCTTTCTACCCCTGATATCTCACCTTGCATCCAAACCAAAGTTTCAGTGTGCTTGTCTGACATTGCTGCCTGGATGTCTCAACGCCACCTGAAATTAAATATGACCAAAACCGAGCTTCTCATTTTCCCCCCCAAACCCACCTCCCCGCTCCCCCCGTTTTCTATTTCTGTTGATGGCTCTCTCATTCTCCCTGTCTCCTCAGCTCGAAACCTTGGGGTCATCTTTGACTCTTCTCTCTCCTTCTCTGCTCATATCCAGCAGACCGCCAAGACCTGTCGTTTCTTTCTTTACAACATCCGTAAAATCCGCCCCTTTCTTTCCGAGCACTCTACCAAAACCCTCATCCACACCCTTGTCACCTCTCGTTTAGACTACTGCAATCTGCTTCTTGCTGGCCTCCCACTTAGTCACCTCTCCCCTCTCCAGTCGGTTCAAAACTCTGCTGCCCGTCTCATCTTCCGCCAGGGTCGCTTTACTCATACTACCCCTCTCCTCAAGACCCTTCACTGGCTCCCTATCCGTTTTCGCATCCTGTTCAAACTTCTTCTACTAACCTATAAATGTATTCACTCTGCTGCTCCCCAGTATCTCTCCACACTCGTCCTTCCCTACACCCCTTCCCGTGCACTCCGCTCCATGGATAAATCCTTCTTATCTGTTCCCTTCTCCACTACTGCCAACTCCAGACTTCGCGCCTTCTGTCTCGCTGCACCCTACGCCTGGAATAAACTTCCTGAGCCCCTACGTCTTGCCCCATCCTTGGCCACCTTTAAATCTAGACTGAAAGCCCACCTCTTTAACATTGCTTTTGACTCGTAACCACTTGTAACCACTCGCCTCCACCTACCCTCCTCTCTTCCTTCCCGTTCACATTAATTGATTTGATTTGCTTACTTTATTTATTTTTTGTCTATTAGATTGTAAGCTCTTTGAGCAGGGACTGTCTTTCTTCTATGTTTGTGCAGCGCTGCGTATGCCTTGTAGCGCTATAGAAATGCTAAATAGTAGTAGTAGTAGTAGTAGCAGTTGAAAAAATAAAGAGAGCTTGACAATCCACTGTCCTTCTATGGGTGCAGCCCACCATTTACTCTAAGTAATTGGTGGATATATTGTGCTCCATTGATAATACAAAGGATGGTTGTGTTGCTGACTTGATGCAGGAAAATCAACTGATGATTTTTGTTGCACATTTACAAAGTAATCATGATCTTCCTTTCTCTCAGTGCTACAAATGGATTCAATGACAGTACTTTATTCTCAACTGGAAGAAAGCTTGAAGAAAGCTTTGACAACTAGAGGATGGCTAATTGGTGTGGTACCTGCAAAATGGCAGTTATCAATACACATGCCGCATCTTTCTTTTGTAAATTACTTCACAACATATGTATATCATTGATGAAGTGTGTCCTAAAGAAAATATGGGGGAGAGAGTTTGGCATTTGTATTGAAGAAAAATGGTCCCATTTTTGGCAATAGGCAGCTTGTCTGTCAAAATCTGCATCTCTTTCACAGTCTTTGTTTTTAGTGCATCATGCATTGTGGACTTCCATTAAAGCACGTAGGATCAACGTGTCTTCATCCACTGCTTGTTGGTCATGCAAGGATGATATTGGAACATTGGAGACTCTATGGTCCACCATCCAGAAGATCTTTCACACTTATATTCCATATCATTTTCCATAATTCTCAAATTTATACACTTTTGGGAAATTATTCTGAAATCTGATTTCCATTACTTTATAATTGTGCTTCACAATATGCTTGTTAGTTGGAAGATCACTACTTCATTAATGAATACTTCTAGTTGGAAGATCACTACTTCATTAATGAATACTTCTGGTTGAAATCAGTTTGTCTTAGATATATGAGGCAGCCATAGCAGAGAAAAGTGGGTATATAGAAAAATTCATATAGCAATGGGCATTGATTAAAAAAAAAACCCAAAATACAGAAAGCTTATGAACTTTGTAAGGACTTGAGAAAACTGTACGGGAGCATGAAAGATAATATTTTATGAATGTATAACAGATGTCAAATAGTGCTGCATGTTCTGTTCAATTGTATAAGTTTTATCATTTTTCTTTTAAACTATATTTTACAACATAACTAATTTTTTTAAAATCCTCATATTTTTATTCCTAAAGTCTTGTATTTGCCATATTCCCTGTTTTCTTATTTTGAATCCGTAACGGGCTGGGCTGATGTTCACGTCAGGCTCCTGCAACTTAGATTAAATAGAGCACTTTTTGTTTATTTACAACCCAAACTTTTACAGACTTTTTTTTAGTCTGTGTTGAGGCACCAGTCATCTGTTTTACTTAGAACGTCTTTCATATATTTTGTCTGGAGAAAGAAAACTTTTATCTTACTCTCCTTATGTTCTGTGATCGCAGCTGGATCTATATTTACATCTAAGTCTCCTCCTGGACAATAAAAGAAAAAGCCTACAGCAACCTGCCTTAACTGGACCATCCAAGGATATCTGGACGAGATACTACAAAGTGCATGACTACAATCTTTGAGTTGAAGATTTATTTTAACTACATAACTGTTTCTAAGATTCTGATTCTGTTTCGTTATGTTAAAGTCCACCATCAACCCCCGTCTGCATTGTCTCCAAAGAAATTGACACAGAAGTGCAAAGTTTACTGGAAGCTGTTGATCTCCCTGGCCTGGTCTGAATTTACAACTTTAAAAGGTCTGTTCTCTTAGATGACTTAAAGACTTTAGTCCTACATTGCCAACTGGTAAGATTATTGATCCACAGAGTCTTAGGTCTGTAGTGCCACCCAGTGAAATTTTGCCTAAGGAGCTTCTGATATAAAGAATGTGCCTTGGCCCAGCAGACCGAGAGACCTCAAGGATTCCAGTGGTGTGTGGGAGAGGAAACTATAATCCCCACCAACCAAAGAGCAGACAAAAGTGCAAGAGGTCAAATACCTATATAACAGTACTTAAAAGATCATTTCGTTGCCATACCAAGGCTATCCCCAGCACTGTGACCACCCTTTGGAACTATAGGACTGGTGAATGCCAGATGAGCTGCTAAGAAATCTTCAGTGATCCATGATGTCATCCATGAACAGCATCTTGACATTTTAGGAATAAGTCAAACCTGGCTATATGAAAGTTGGGGTTTACCACTGGCTGAACTATGCCCAACAGGTTTCAACATCAACTAAGACCAGGAAGAGGGAGTGGAGGGGTAGCAGCCCTGATTCGGGATACAATCAAACTGTGCAGAATCGCCATTCCCCAGCTAAATGAATCAGAATCTCTTTTAATCCGCTATGAGAAGAAACCAATCTGGCTGCTCATGGTATACCGAGCACCTTGTAGCAGCACATTATCTGTGCAGGAACTCCATGATCTGATACACAAGTGATCCTGAATTACCCTAGGATGGTGATCATGGGAGATTTCAATGTACACATTGAAACCCCAGATACCACCACAACTGTCTTCCTGGACATGATGACGGCACTAGGAGTCACACAGACGATCAATTCTCCAACCCATGAAAAGGGTCACATACTAGATTTAGTATTCTGCAAAGAGGTTGACATCTCAGAATTGAAAACACTCCTATAATGGACAGACCATTTTCTAATTAAGTTCTCCCACTCCTATAATGGACAGACCATTTTCTAATTAAGTTCTCCCTAAGTGACCACCTGAAACAAATGCCACCTCCCAGAGTTTGGAAAGAGATTAGAGATGAGAAAAAGCTTACTGCTGAGAATTTCCTAGAAACTTTGGACTATCCCCATGTGGATTGTCACGAAACACCAAACCACCTGCCTGGGGTTACCCTGTGGCCACTTAGAGGGTCTATCCCCAGCCCAGCTCAGGTCCGCCTGAACCTGCAGCTTGTGCTCTACACTAGTACCTTCCTCCCACCGACTGAGTCACAACCACCTCTGGGCGAGTCTCCCGCTCTCAAATTATCCCCAGTGATTTCTAAGTTACATAGTAACATAGTAGATGACGGCAGAAAAAGACCTGCACGGTCCATCTAGTCTGCCCAACAAGTTGGTGGAGCCACACTCCCAGTGGTCCCACAGTTCCCAGGAAGCACTCACAGACCCAATACACAAACCACCAGGATGATTTATCAGTCTATACAGGCAGAGGCAATAAACAATTCACCACCGTAACTTCCCCAAACGGTTCCCTCCCAGTCTCAAACAATCTGAAAATTCTGGGAGTTACCATTGATCGAATTCTCACACTTGAAAATCACGTGAAGAATACAACGAAGAAAATGTTTCACTCCTTGTGTAAACTCAAAAGAGTAAAACCCTTCTTCCCAAGAGCCATCTTTTGGAACCTAGTACAGTCAATGGTACTAAGTCACCTGGACTGTTGCAAGCACTCTACGCTGGCTGCAAAGGACAGACCATCAAGTAACTTCAAACAGCCCAAAATACCGCAGCCAGACTCATTTTTGGAAAAACAAAATATGAAAGTGCAAAACCCCTAAGAGAATTTACACTGGCTCCCACTTAAAGAACGCATTGCGTTCAAGATCTGCACGATTGTTCATAAAATCATTTACGGAGATGCCCCGACCTACATGCTAGACCTCGTGGACCTGCCTCCTAGAAATGCCAAAAGATCTTCCCGCACCTTTCTCGACCTACACTTCCCCAGTTGTAAAGGATTAAAATGCAAACTTACACACGCGACCAGCTTCTCCTACATGAGTACAAAGTTGTGGAATACTCTCCCAACTCACCTGAAAACGACAAACAAATTAAGCAACTTCCGCAAATCTCTGAAAACCTCTCTCTTCAACAAAGCCTACCACGAGAACCCATAACTAACTATAATACAACACCTATCTTCCTCTATTCAGAATGTATCTTTCTATAACTGCCTGACAAAATCCTCTTGTTTTTCTTGACTGCTTTGTAACACCAATTGTATTCTTTACTCTGGTATGGCGATGCCATTACAGGTCTTTGTAAGCCACATTGAGCCTGCAAATAGGTGGGAAAATGTGGGATACAAGCGCAATAAATAATTATTGTCTTAAAAATTGAACAATGAACAAAAAATGTGCAATCAGCAAACAATAACAGGTAACTGAAATATGGATCAATTATAACACTAACTAAACATTTGTTTACTTTCTAAAAAGTACCTGACAATAAAGCTTCTCACAAATTATCAAAGGTAACTGTTTACAGGGCTTCAGCAAAGAGCTTTCTTTCTCTCTTCTAGGCTGAAATGGGGGGAAAAAAACCAGTACAATCCAAATGAAAAAAGCTTTTGGGCCAATCAGCCCAGTCAACAAGTTAAAAAAAAAAAGTTGGTTACATCACTTCACTGTAGGCCAGTGGTTCCCAAACCTGGTCCTGAAGGCACTCCAGGCAGTCAGGTTTTCAGGATACCCACAATGAATATTCATAAGAGAGATTTGCATGCAGTGGAGGTAGAGCATACAAATCTCTCTCATGAATATTCATTATGGGTATCCTGAAAACCTGATTGGCTGGGGTGCCTCTAGGACCAGGTTGGGGAACCACTGCCATTTCCTTTATCTATGTGCTAACTAAAAGAAAGAAAGGTTGGTTCCTTGTAACAGCTTAAAACATAACACGCACCACCTGCTGGCCAAACTAGAGAAATGCATTTCAAGAATTAATAAAGGCAGTTTTACAGGCTTAAAACACACTGTTCTGTCACATGGATGAAAAGACAACTACAGCTGGTCTGTTAAGTCTTGGGGTCCATAGTCACATGTATTGGCATATTTGGTCAGTAGTGTTCTAGTCGTAACGTTACAGGCCTATCCAGTTGGGGTACTGCATGGCTAGATCCCACTCATGTGGCCCATCTGGTTGGATGATAAGGAAGGAGAAATTGTCATACCTGATAATTGTCTTTCCTTTAGTCCTAACTGAAAACTAACTATAACCCACTGTAATCTTCTCTGGTGTTCCTAACATTATAAAAATATCTTTAGATGAACCATTCAAATCTCCAATTTTTTTTACAATTTTTAATTTTTCGTATGGAGTAGTAAAAACCTCAGAAATATGGAGAAACTGTAACACTTCAAAGCACCCCTCAATCATCGGCACAAAAACCTCCCCTATGTGTTTTAAAAAAATCTAATTGGATTTTTTTTCCTTTAATCCTACCAGACTAGTCCAGAAACCCTCATTGTTTTAGCTGGTAGGTCTCTATTCTTCTTGTTTGATCTTATACTTTAGAGATGGATTCCTTCTAGAAATTTCTCTAAGGGACTCTGTTACCTTCACCTCTTGACTTTATGAAATATCTTCATGTCTGTATTGGATGTACATGAGCACTATTGCTTGGCTAGTTGAGATACTAAGCATTTTGTGACTTCACCCTACCCTTAAAGGGGAGAATCACACAGAACTACCTTCTTTTTCTGTCTCCATCTACTATTCCCACTCATCTGGACTGGTCTGGTTGGACTAAAGAAAAGAAAATTGTCAGGTTAGACGTAATTTCTCCTTACCTATTTTTTTTAATTTTATTATTATATTTGAACCCCATTTTTGGGAGAAAAGCCTAACTTCTTTTGAGCATTTTCTTGACATCTACTGAAAGGAGTACCGAAGGACCCCCACGTTGTTTGTTGGGTAATCCGTATAAGATTAGAAAAAGACTACTGCTATTGTTGGTTTGTTAAATTGTCTATGCCATTAGTTCAAAGAAAGCATCATGATTGACTTTGGGAGCATACAGGTTTACTATTATACAAGATGGTCAATTCTACCAGAAAATGGACATGATTAGTTTAAAGTAAATATTTTAACTTTTGGCAAAGTGTGCATCAAATGAAAGAGGAAGGATTGAAGTTTACTAAACTATGAGAATGTTCTTTTGACACTTCTGGTAGCCACAGAATTGTTAAAGTCAGAGGTTGTTTTTATGAGAGAAAGCACTTAGGTAATATTATTTTTGGGTGGCTAAATATGACCTAATTGTTTGACACCTCTCAATTATTTTGCTGTTTGAACATACACTAGTTGTACATCCAAAGGCAGAAGCTAGTATGTAAGCTGCTGATTATTCTATAGCTAAGATTGATGTGAAACTACCTGGCAAATTATGTCATTCTGTTACTGGTTTACACATGCTACAGGCTGTGCCAGTAACTAAATGAATATAATGTATATAACAAAATCACTCTTGTGTACAATGACCATTTTTGGTGCTTTTGACATAAATACATTTCTCTAAAGCATAAGCTTCTTTAGAAAACACTGGTAATGGAACAAGAGTTCTTAGTAACAATGACAGTAACAAGAGTGACAAACCCATTCTATTAATGAGTAACGTTGTTTGCTGTTCAGCAATATATCTCGTTGTAACCTCGACGAATCTGAATAAGTTTTGTTCTTGTTTTCTTATTTAAATAGAACTGTTGACTTGTGGCACCTCCTATTAATTATATATTATATGATGTTTTGCAAAAGATATTTACATTGTTTTACATTTTATTTGTTAATTGACATAGAGGCCAGCAGTTAATGGTGACATCTTTTGAACAAGTCTGTGGTTATGTATATTTTAATTTCAGTGCAATTTTCTGAATATTTTATTATGTAAATATGCTGCCTAGGCTGAATAAATCACACACCATGTGAAGCAGTTAAATGTGCGGTATAGGATTAACTTGCTTATTTGTATGACAGTTAAAAAAGTTCTATTGTGTGTATTTTAACTCTTGTGTATACAATTTTTCAGATTAATCATTCCACTCCAACGGAAAAGCAAAGGCATTATAGGCAGAGGCTTAAAAATACAGGAAGATGTATGAAAGAGGGACATGTGCAAAAAACTGAAAAAGAAGTTCATCGCTAAAGAACTTGAACACAGGCATTAATGAAAGAATCATCAAATTTGTTGAATGAAAGAGTCTGAAGCAGGAACATCCAAACAATTTTCAAGCTCTTCAGAAGAAAGTCCATAGAAAAGCCATACAGCAGACAGTAAAGTGGTTAAATGTGCCTCTCAAGCTTTACCAGTTAGTCCAAGGGAAAAAAAGAGTTATGGAACTGTGCAAATGTCACAGTCTCTTACTCAAAAGTCAGCTAGTTCTAGCACACTAAGACCACAGTTCATACACTTTGAAGCAGGACATACCAATGGCAGGGTGCCTGTTTTGCTACCATGAAAAATGTCAACCCCACTAAAAACTGAGCTTAGCAAACACATTCTGTGACTTCATTCATACCTGTGTCTGTGATGCAGGAACAGTGCATGATTGCAGACTGTGACACGTGTGCTGATAGTTTGAAGAGCTGTTTACCAGAGAGGCAAGAACCTTGGAAGGAATATAAAATGGGAACAGTGGGAAAATGCCATCAATGGGTAGAAAAGGTGGAGACATTAGGAACCCTAAAGGACTGCCTCGCTTGACTTGAGAAGCAGCTGCCACATTTTCTTGAACACGTATTCATCAAAAGACAGAAAAGTGACTTCATGCAGGCAAAAGATGCAGTATATCTAAGCTTGGCAGTTGTACAAATTGATTTTGCTGAGGCTTTCAATGTTCAGTCGCAGGCTGAGATAGAATGCTCATTGGAACCATGAACAAGTGACAATCTTCACTGTATATTGTTGGCTTGGTGTAGGCTGTGGCAAAAGTTTTGCACTCGTGAGTGATTAACTTGAACACAAGTGTGCTGTTCATGTATTCCTTGATCGGCTGTTTAACTATGTCAAGTCACACCATCCACAGTTTAAAGCAGGTTGCATTCTTAAGTGATGGCATAGCTAGTAAATTCAAGCAAACATTCTTGTTCTGCAGTCTCATTTGAAGGCAGCTTATGATTTGCATCAGGGACATGGAAAAGGTGTTGTGGATGGGATAGGGGGAGTTGTTTTCCACTTCTAAATTCATTCTACAGTTCTCTTTTCACATGTTGCTAATGCCAGTACCTTTTACTCAGGTTGTTGCTAAAAGAGCATCTAAAGTCATGGTTCTGAAGGCTACTTATTTCTTCTGCAGTGACCAGCGCGATAAGTTGGGTTAACATTGGAATGGTATCAGGGCACTCTGTGGTACAAACAAATGCAGTGTTTCATAACCACTGGTGAGTATTGCATTATGAGCAAGCAGCTGTCTAGCTGTAATGATGGTGTTGCTAATATAATGAAGGGTGAAGTGCAGAAAGATGACATGACTGAGGAATGTGATGAAGAAAAGAAGAGGAAGATGATAAAAGTGAGAAAAAGCAGTTAAGTCAATCAAGGAGAATTTGTACTTGTCAAATACTGTACAAAGAGGAGAGATTTTACGTAGGACAGGTTGTTGCTGTGCTCCTCTGATGATGACACAGTGGAGCTATCATACCTGCGTAAATAGGATCACACAGAGCATATGCTTTATTATATTTCCCCGACAGAAGACAAAAGTTAGGTTTACAGCTGTCAAGCTATTGAGAAACTGGCAACACTGATTATTGAAACCCAGAACTGTGTTTACTTTGCTGCATCGCCAGTTGTTGCAGATTGATTAATAGTGTAAACAGTGCACCCATGTAGTCCTCACTTTGGCGGATTTTATTTAAAAATTATCTGTAGCTTGAACATGATTTATGGTAGTTGTGAATTAGAAAACTTTATTCAGTTGCTTTAAACAGCTTGAAAACTATGCACCTGTTTGTCATTCTGTACTATGATTTTGCATTTTGCAAATGTTTACTTGGTGTGGACTGTCTATCCAGCAGTGTGTGCAGTGTATTTGCAAGTGGTTGGACTGACTTCTGAAGTGTTCTAAACCCACCCTCAAGTTGATGTCCAAAATTTGTCATTCCATTACCAGTCATGTTCCTGGTAGTTTCCTAAAAACCATAACAATCTAAATCAAACAGGAAATCACTACAAATAGTGCCAACTGCAGTGTGCAAAAGCCATGTTCAAATCCGTACAGATATATTCACTGATCTGATATTGAGAAATATTAGTCAATTTGTCATTCTGTCTCTAATGAAATTGACCAGATACAAAGAGGAGTAGCCTAGTGATTAGAACAGCAGGATAATGAACCAAGGAAGTCATGGTTCAAATTCTGCTTCTCTTTGGGCAAGTCAATTCAGCCTCCATTGCCTGAAGCACAACTTGGCTTTTAAATCCACCTGGACAAGGAAATAAGTTGTGAACCTGCTTGTAACTCACCTTGAGCTCAGATTTTGAAAAGGCAAGTAATTAAATCTAAAATAGAAACTAAAACTATTTTCAGTAAGATCTTTCCTCTTTTTTTCAAAATGTGTAGCACTTTTTCATTGAGGTTCCTTTTAATAAATGTAGCTATATCTGCATCTAATTTCTATTAATGTTAGAAGCAGTGTAGTTGGATAGCTTTTTCATTGTAAAATGTCTTTAATTGTCCTCCTGAAATGATCCTCGGATAAAGCAAATACATGCCTTTAACTGTATTGCCTCTTTGAATATCGGCTACATTTTCATAAGCAAATTTAGGCCTTTGATATTTTTGATGACTATTTTTAGTTTTGTAGTTATGATTGTAATTTGAGGTCTGTTTATATGTTTCTACTTATACTTCGCAAAGGTGTCAGGGCAACATCCTTAAGAATATTAATGTATTCACCATTAAATGCAATATCAATAATTATACAGCTACATCATTTTGTGTTTTCTTCCCCCATATACTGTGCTTGCATCACATAGCCATGCAGACTCAAGGTGGAGGAAAGATAGCCTCCATCCATGTGGAACTGTATCTCCAGACAGGCAATAATATAGCACAGGCTATTACTCATCATAGCCCAATTGGCAAAGTTCTTGACGTTTAAAAGAGGAGAAGGTATCAGGCTTAAGACCTCCAGTCTATGACTCTTAGTGTACTGTTTTCGCAGTAAAAATATACAGAATAGCCATTTTAGATTCTGATCCCCGGGGTCACTTCCTGTAGGTATTTTCCTGTGAATTTCTGCAAGGTTTTTTTTTTTTGGGGGGGGGGGGGGGGGGGATAACTTCTTACCAGTTAGTGTACTCTGTATGCTGAGATCATAGCTGTTGAGACTTTGTTGAAATTCAAGATATTCCCACTTCTTAGAGAGCTTATCATGCTACAACTTCAAAAAATCTCAAGAACCCTAGTTCAGGAAAAAATATTATAAATCAACATAACCAAATTTCCAGAGATATAAATGTTGGGACGAAATTAATTTATATGATATGTGGGTGTCCGTGTATAATACATCACTTCCACTAACATATTTCAATTATTCATGGTGAATAAAGCTGTGTGTATCAAAGGTAGGGTCCTTTATTCAAGATTCCCATCACCAGCTCATACACCATCATCGGACATTCACTAGTGTATATCAGCAGTGTGGATTGTGCAACATAATGCCAAGTTCTATAAATATATTATTATAATCTTATGGTCCCAGTATCATAAACAATCATTCAGATAGATTTTAATTTCTGAGAGTCTATAATGGCATGAGGGAAAGAAGTCTACCCAACTCCATACAGGGTCAAATTTAAAATGAAACACTTATCAATCTATGTCCAATTCTCATCCTTGGGGTGGGGGATTTCAACAGAGCCCTATTTTGGCAACTATTCTTACTTCAGGAACCTCAACTGGGGGCAGGAGTAGAGTCCTATCCATGCATTAACTCGAGATGGCAAATCCAACTGAAAATTCCAACGATGTTAGTTGTGAAAAAGAAAATCCCAGAATGATGATTAACCTAACTTTATTGTCAATAAAAATGTTCACAGAATTGTTTTCCACTCTATATTGTCATTTAACCCATTTGGTTTTACTGCTTGTGTTTCAAATATCCAATATTGTTCTCTCAACTGTAACCGGATTTGTCTTTGTGTTGCACAATCCACACAGATTGCACATATACTCTAGTGAGTGTCCGATGATAGTGTATGAGCTGGTGACGGGAATCTTGAATAAGAGACCCTGGCTTTGAAACATACAGTTTCGTTCACCGTGAATAATTGAAACACGGTTGTAGAAGAGAGATTGTTATGATTCTACTGAGACAGGCGGGAATGACTGGGACTCGCTTCTGATTGGCCTGTCAGGGATTGAGATGACGTCAGAAGTCAGACCTGTTTAAATTGACTTCTCCCCATAGCGGACGCTTCAGCGTTAATTCCTGTCAGCTGAGCTCTGGTTCTCTTATTCTGTCTGTGATCGTGGCACAGTGTGTATTTTGAGGAGTTTTGCTTGCTCTCCTTTCTGTTTGTATGTGTGTGTGTTCTGGTTGTAACCAGCATGTCTTTGATTGCTTCTCTGCAGTGCAGCTGGGTCTGTCCTCTGCCTCCTTTCTCCCTGCCTCTGTTAGGCAGCTTTCTGTCCGTGGTAAGCTTGTTCAGTTTCCCTTTACTCAGTGTTAACCCTTTATGTGCAGAACTTGGTATTTGCCTTCTGTGAGCCTGCCTTTGTTAGGCAGCCTTTCTGTCCGTGGTAAGCTCGTTCCTGCTTTATTTAGTTTCCCTTTACTCAGTGTTAACCCTTTATGTGCAGAGCTTGGTATTTGCCTTCTGTGAGCCCTGTCTCTTTTAGGCAGCCTTTCTCTGGTGTCTGCCTTATCCCTTTCTGTACTCTTGTGTACCTGCTTCTTTCCTGTCCTTATATTTGAAAGCAGCATTTTCTTTTAGTCTGTTTTCCCTGTTCAGCCATTCCTTTGGCGCTTTACGCTTGTAGGTTCCGGGTCTATAGTGTCCCATTCTGACCCTGGCCTTCCATTTTTCTCTTTGGGCTTTGCCCTCCGCTACCTGAGTTACTGCGTAGCCTTTGTTTGTATTCTTTCCCTCTGGCTGTAGTCTGTATCCAGTTTTGTCTGTCGACCTTCCCTTTGTGTCACTGGCTGGCGCTGTGTGTGCTGCTTGATCTCCAGTCCCTTCGGGGACCCCTTGTTCTTTTCCCTTCCCTAGTGTATGATTCAGTTCCAGTTCGGCCTTGTGGACCGTATGCTTGGACTTTGTATGCTTGCAGCCCACCTGAGTGGTCTATTTCCCTTTTCTGGTGGTGTTTGTTTGTCCTGAGTGTGCGGGGCTTAGCGCCTGATTGGTCTACCCTAGGCCTTGGCCAAGGTCCTTCCTATGCCTCGGCCTAGGCACAAGGGCTCATGATCAGATTAACAGAGATATTATATTCTGAGGACACCAACATATTAATCATTTCCTTAGCATATGCAGCAGATGAATCCAGGAACTGGTGGGTTGTGTCCATCTACCAGCAGGTGGAGATAGAGATTACAAAGCTGAAGCAAGTGATACCAGATAGCTCCTCCTTCACCTCAGTATATCTCTCTATAAGGTGGTAGACGGTGTCTCTGCAGCTCCTGGATTCGTCTCTTGGGCCTGCTCCTGGGCCTTTTGGCCAGTTGAGCTTAGGGGGTGTTTGGGCTCTGTGCTAACTTTAGGGGCATACCTAGTGGCCTGGGTCGCTGCCTCACCCTGTGGTCCCTTTTCTCCCAGAGTTTGGACTGTTGTTTGGACTGTAGTGTTCCTTACTAAAAAATAAACAAACAAAAAAAAACCTCTAGTCCACAACAGACCTCTGTTTGCTGCTGTTATCAGCTGAAAAAAAAAGAGCAATTTGGGACACAGGCTCTGCAGCTGCAACAGGGCAGCAGGTTGCTAAGAGGAGCCTTGGAGGCAGCGTCTCTGGAGTTTCTGTGTGTGTGTGTGTGTGTAGCCTTCTGAGCCAGTTTGGTGGCAGGCTTGCCAGGGAGGTCCCACTGTCAGTGGGAAGTCTGGTTGCGCATCTCCGGTGAGTGCATTTATTTTCTGCCATTAGGGGATGTGCAGCAGAGGCTCCTTGTCTACCAAGCATTGATTTGGACTGCTTTTGATCCTTTGCAGAAGGCTTTGCTTAGGAGCAGGCGGTGTGCTTGGTTGCCAGTTCTTCGGCATGCAGAATGTCTGAATTTTTAGCGCTGCCATGCCGATCTGCTTTTCTGCAGTTTGCTGACACTGGAGTGACCTTGCATACGATTCCTCCTCTTCTTACCGGCTATGGTTTGGCCTTTCTTCTTTATCAGATTCTCTTTTTTTTTCCCCTTCCTTTTGGAAGGGGGATTTTCATGCGGAGCACGTGGAGCTTGGTCTTCTGGATGTTCAGAGGGTTCTCCGGCATTCGCAGATGTCGCACGTTTTTCAGCGTTCTAATCTTTTCCTTGTCCTTCTCGCTAGTTCTTGCTGTGGGACGGCTGCTTCTGATCCGGCTATTTCTCCTTGGATTTTTTTTTTTTGTTGAGGAAGGTTGCGTCCCGCCGGTAGTGTTCAAGCTCATTCCACGAGGTTGCTATCTACCTCTTGGGTTGAACGGGTTTGCTCTTTCTATTCGGATGCTGCCTTTGCAACGGCTGTTCTGTCTCAAAGAGCGGCAACTTCCCACCCTCATTAGGGATTGCTTTGGTACATCCCACCAGTTCCTGGATTCATCTGCTGCATATGCTAAGAAAGGTAAAATTATTCTTTACCTACTGATAATTTTCTTTCCATTAGTAGCAACAGATGAGTCCAGGATCCCGACCTCTGTCAGCCGCGATTGTTTTGCCTGTCTGTTCTTGTCCTGGTCTTCAAAAACCAAACACCAAACAAACAAACAAAAAAACCCAAAGGGAAAGAAGAAAAAAAAAAGAGAGAGAGAACAGAAACCACTGAAGAGTCCATCGTGGTCATGGTTTCTCTTAAGTCGGACTGACGAGTTTCTGTTGTCTTTGGTTGGTGAGGAAGGCTTCCTGGTTTCTTGTCTGATTCTGCTTTGTGATGAGACATATACTGAGGTGAAGGAGAAGCTGACTGTTTGGTATCACTGCCTTCAGCTTTGTAATCTCTGTCTCCACCTGCTGGTAGATGGACATAACCCACCAGGTCCTGGATTCATTTGCTGCTACTAAAGGAAAGAAAATTATCAGTAGGTAAGGCATAATTTTACCATAAAATTATTCAATTTGGTCCCAACGTTTATATCTCAGGAAATTTTGTGGTGCTCATCTGGTTGTTTTTCCACTCATTAGTAGATGCCAAGGAAAACAGGAACAGCCATGTGTATTGCTTGCCGTTCTTGAGCTTAACAGCTCACATCTTTTTCTCTCTCATGGGAGACGAGTCGGCAAAAATCCTCACTATATGACCTTCCCATATTAATGTATCCCTTTGTAAATACAGAATACTTTTTAGCAGGGTTTTTTTTTTTTTTGGGGGGGGGGGGGGTGGTTCCTAGCAAGATCTAAGAGCCTACTTTACTTTGATCATGGATACAGTTGCTGGACTCTCTCTGGTTCTGATTACTGCTCTTGAAATTTTCTGCACAATAATAGGGCGATATCTTGGATCCCTCGAAGTGGAGATTATTGTGTCGTGCCCTTTTTTAGTATGCTCTATCTTGTTTGAAAACTCATATTTTTCACTAGATTTTGAGCGAGACTTTAGGTCTGCCTATTCCTCCATATTCGAATACACTTCCTCCAAGCAGTGGCTTATATCTGTAAAATCAGACAGCAGCTCAGAGATCAAAGTGGCTATTTTTACTTTAGGTCTAGCAATATCTTTTCTGATATTACCGTTTTTTGAGCATATCGTTTTACTTTGTTTTGGGCTGCTTTGGAGAAAACTATTGCTCTTTCTCGACTCACCACTACCTTTGTTGTGCCTTATTGTGTCAGGCAGAACATTGCATATGCAGACATTCAAATCAGTTGTCTTCCATTAAGTGGACATACACATGCTTTGGATAATTAAGGGGCCCTGCTGTAGCATTGGCGTGTGGATTTTCTGTGCACCGAGGCCCCCTTTTATAGCAGTGGGTAAAAGGCTTTAAAAAAATAAAAATAAAAGAAATGGTCTTGTGGTAAGTTAAACACTTGCCATGCGTCCGTTTCCTGGGGGAACCCTTACTGCCACCTGTTTATGAAGCGGTAAGGGCTCCCGCACTAACTTGGCGGCTGCCTGATTACCACCAGAAAAGCCTCCAGCACTAAAGAGAAAAATATTGTTTAATCCCCAGAAATGGTGGGAGTGGGAAATACTGCTGGGCTCCTGTGGTAGCCTGGTGGTAGTGCCATATTGGCATACGGCAAGCCTATGGTAGGCTTGCTGCGCCGTTGTAAAAAGGCCCCTAAATGAGGTATCCCAGAATATAATTTCAGTGTTGACTACAGATTACCTGTTTGGTGGTTTGGCCATGCAGAGTTTTGAAATTAGGCAGTCACCTAGGCAGGTGATATCGCCACCTACTGTGAATTTTATTTTTGCATTAGTTGAATATCTTCTCTCCACTCAATATGCAAATAATCACTTGATGCGGACACCTCTATGCTGTTCTCATGTTTTTCTCTTGCATTACTGAGTCTGGTTTTTTGCATATAGCTTTTTATTGGTTGGAATGGTAGTGTCCCAGGTAATCATAACCTCTCCATTCTCCATAATTCTTTTAGGGTCAGAACCCTAATGCTTTTCTGCAACAGTGATGTAATGTTTACAGAATGCATTGTGCTTTTATACAGAAATTTTCTCCCATTTTAACCTTGCATCCTGCTATTTATTTGTATTGTACATTGCCTGAATTTCCTTATATATAGGTGGTTTATCAAATTAAATAAACATATAAAAATAACCATTCCTAGCCTTTCCTTGCAGAATGTACATACATCTGTTTTACCAGTTTTTTCTCTGTTTGCTGTCAGCCATCTGATCTGTAATCCACTGTACTCTAATGGTTAGAGCAGTGGGCTGTAAACCACGGAAGCCAGTGTTTAAATCCCATTGCCACTTACCCATTCCATTGTGTTAGGTGCAAGCTTAGATTATGAGGCATATTTTCAAAGCACTTAGCCTTCCAAAGTTCCATAGGTTTCTATGGAACTTTGGAAGGCTAAGTGCTTTGAAAATATGCCTATGTGCACTCAGAGGTAAAGAGAATTCCTGCTGAACTTTTCAACTCCAAACTGCTATTGAAGAACATGAGCTAAATCCGAATCCTTCTCCCTTTCCCTAAATCCAAACCATCAAGCTGTCATCTTAGGTTTCATTTCACCTCATGTTTATCATTTGTGTCCAGTTTTGATCCATGGATGGTTCCAGGACTGACATAGTTTTCCACTGTATTTATGCATTTGTCACTGGCTTTCATTTTTGCAGATCTGGTGGAAATTCTGTTTTCTTATGTGTACTGGTGAATTATTGTGCCTTTTCTTCATTGGCATACTTATGCAAGTTTAATGATGGAGCCAGATTCTGTATGTTTACTTTCATATTTCAGTACTTTGTGCTTTTGGCTCTGTTGATGCTGTTAAGTAGGCTTGGAGGCCTATGATAATAGCTATATGATAGTACAATCTATTGCTATGAGGCTCATTTCTCCTTTGGCTGTGGGAATCTATAGTCTTGGCATACACTGATTCTTATAAATTACCTTGTTGGCATAGAGGAGTTTCTCATTCGTACATCCACATTTTCAAGATATTTGAGAGGGCAAGCTACATCTCCAAAGCTGTATGAAGTGCAGGGGTTGCAGGCTGATTGAGGGCTTGCATCTTGTTTTGTGATAAAGAACTTTACAGGAAATTAAAATTAGAAATTGTAATGTTCTGATGGTTTCTCTTGATAATTTATTATGGATTATTGCTCCTTCCTGTTCAAGTCCCTTTGTCTCACAGGCATCAGTTGGATGTTTTCAGTTTTGTTCAATTTTCCTCAAAGGAAGGTTGCCTTAGCAGATTTGGCGAATCTAAAAATTTATCCTGATGCCATCTGAAAAGCTGCATTTAATAGAGTTTCGAATTGTATAGTGTGATGTTACTGCTGCTCAGAATTGTTAAAATCTTTAGAATTAAGGCTAAATTTCTAACCCAGAAAGTTTGCAAGAGTACTCAAGGGATTAAGTGCTATACAAAACAAGAGAAGTGATCGGGAATTTCCTTCAATATTCTTTGCTGGGCCTTGATGTTAGGAATGACAGATTTTCCATTTTCATATTTATGATCAAGTGTTTTCTACAAGATTTTCATGGTGAACTTGATGTACTCAGTCTAAAAATTTCTTTGTATATTTCAAGGAAATTTATTGTCTGGGGGTATGGGATGCCTATTAAAGGCTTTCTTATTATCATTCAATGCTGTATTGAGTTTTCTGATTTTCTTAACACTAGCCATAATGGTTCTATTTAGCATTCATTGATCTTTTGTTCCATGTGTTCTTCTATTTGCCCTGCTGTTTTGTTGCCATAGAGTTACAGGAATCTTTATAATCATATATTCTGTTGGCATCTATTGCAACTTAGAGATTGTAGGTAGACAAGTTATTGCTCTGTAATTTTTAGGAACATTTCTTGCATCTGTCTTTTAAAAGGAGAAGTGTTCTTTCTTTTGTTTGCAATTGCCTGTTGAATTGATTTTTGCCGTTTGCCAAGTCTTGGCATAGGCTGTTAACTGAGCAAATAATTGGGTATTCAGTCTTTTGTGTAGTTTGGGAGGTTTTTTTTAGTCCACTTTCCACATTCTTTTTTTATTTACTTCAGACCACTGAATAGCTTTGATGTTTGCCTTTTCCAAATTCTTTCTCTTGTTGGGTAGTTATTCTAATTCTTGGTTCCTTGCTTTGAGCATTGTGTTATACGTTAGTAAAAACAATTTTAAATGCCACTATGGTCCTTCAGGCTTTGCTTAGTTTAACTCTTGTGCTTTTGATGTTTAATACAATACTGCATGTTGGCTTGGTGCAGTAACCGTGTGTAGAGCATGTTGAAGTAGCTGTTTGTGGGGAAACTGTTGCCTTTAGACTCAAGGTAGAAGACAACTTTGCTTTGTATTGGCAGGAATATATTAAAGAAATAAAGAAAGAAACATAACTGAAAATGACAGCAGATTGCCTATCCAGTATGCCCATACATACAGTCTACTGTCTTTTTCTGTCCTTAAGAGATCCTATGTGCTTGTTTTCTTGAATTCATATACAATGTCAATGTATACAGTCTTCGTCTCCGCTACATTTACCATAAGGCCATTTCATGCATCCACCAACCTTTCTGTAAAAAATTATTTTCTTAGTTTATTCCTGAATGTATCACCTTTCACTTTTATCGTGTGCCCCCTCATTCCAAAATTTCCTTTCAGTTGAAAGACATGGTAACATAGTAAATGATGGCAGATAAAGACCTGAACGGTCCACCCAGTCTGCCCAGCAAGATAAACTCATTTTACATGGTATGTAATACTTTATATGTATATCCGAGTTTGATTTGTCCCTGCCTTTCTCAGGGCACAGATCATAGAAGTCCGCCCTGCTCCGGTTTTATTCTCCAAATACCGGCGTCGCCACCCAATGTCTGCTAAGATTCCATAGATCCATTCCTTCTAAACAGGATTCCTTTGTGTTTGTCCCACGCATTTTTGAATTCCATTACCGTTTTCATCTCTACCACCACCCACGGGAGAGCATTCCACGTATCCACCACCTTCTCTATGAAAAAATACTTCCTGACATTACTCCTGAGTCTGCCCCCCTGCAACCTCAATTCATGTCCTCTGGTTCTACCACCTTCCCGTCTCCGGAAAAGGTTTGTATGCGGATTAATACCTTTCAAATATTTGAACATCTGTATCATGTCACCCCTGTTTCTCCTTTCCTCCAAGGTATACATGTTCAGGTCGGCAAGTCTCTCCTCGTACGGTTTGCAACGCAAATCCCATACCATTCTTGTAGCTTTTCTTTGCACCGCTTCAATTCTTTTTACATCCTTAGCTAGATACGGCCTCCAAAACTGAACACAATACTACAGGTGGGGCCTTACCAACAACTTATACAGGGGCATCAAAACATCTTTTTTTCTGCTGGTCACACCTCTCTCTATACAGCCTAGCAACCTTCTAGCTATGGCCACCACCTTGTCACACTGTTTCGTCGCCTTCAGATCCTCAGATACTATCACCCCAAGATCTCTCTCCCCGTCTGTACATATCAGACTCTCACCTCCTCAACACCTCCTTATTTCTGCTGGTTATACCCCTCTCTTCGCAGCCTAGCATCCTTCTAGCCACGGCCGTTGCCTTGTCATATTGTTTCTTCACCTTCATATCGTCCGACACCAACACCCCAAGGTCTCTCTCCTGAGTCAAGCTTACTAATCTCTCCCCTCCCATTCGGTATCTCTCTTTTGGGTTTCTACACCCCAAATGCATCACTCTGCACTTCTTGGCATTACATTTTAACTATATTACAAGTGTACCCCTTTTACTTTTTTCAATGTTTATTTTTAATATCAAATCACACTCATAAATAACCAAAAAATCTTCTATACAGTCACTGGAACTCACTCATTCAACCCTTTCACTTCTATGTAAGAGTTTGAAATTTAACCAACATAGCCCAATTGCCCCCAACACATTGCAAATATTTTCTAAACAAGTACATAAATACAGTGCTGTTCCGTTGTTAAAAAGTCAGGGGTTAATACCCCTGATCAAGGATCAATATCCTTATGTCCTTGCATTGTCCATATAAGATGTAAAAAGTTCCAAAATAATATCAGCAATGGAAAATACAGTTCTCCAACCAGAAAAACTCCTTCAATTGGTAAGATATCCTCACAGATTAGCTTAATGGCTTAGCGCAGCTTGAAGAGGGCTTCCTTATGACTGACTTGAGTTTGTTGATCTCATCTTTCAAAGCTGATAATTGGAGACAGATAGGACAAGCTCTAAGGTTCCAGATAGTTTGCCTTAGGATTAAAGCAGAACATGTATTGCACAAGACTTGCCTCATGTGCTTTTAAAGGTATTTAAATGTCTCTCTCTCCTGTCTTGCTTCCATATACCTATTGAAATCTTTGTTCCTATACACTTTGAGGGAGATTCTATATATGGCGCCTACAAAATTGGCATGGAAATCAAATGCTAAGTGTGTTCTATAAATGGTGCCTAGATTTAGGTGCGGTATATAGAATACGCTTAGTTGATATCTCAGCACCTAAAACTATGTGCCTCTATTTACACCAGCATAAATCCTGTGCATAAATTTCAAAACTCCCACGAAGCACCCATAACCATACCCCTTTTTGCCTGTGCGCTTTAGAAGTTAGGCGCACTGCATTACAGAATGTGCTTAGTGAGTTGTGCATGTAAATTCTAATTATTGCCAATTAATGCTCATTATTATATAAGTACATAAGTATTGCCATACTGGGGCAGACTGAAGGTCCATCAAGTCCAGCATCCTGTTTCCAGTAGTGGCCAATCCAGGTTTCAAGTACCTGGCAAAATCCCAAAATAGTACAATACATTTTATGCTGCTTATTCTAGAAATACTGTCAAACCAAAATGGCTGTCTTCTACTTTTATTGTTGAAAAATAACAAATTACTTAAAAGTAGAGCTGCTGAAAGAGTACTGTTGCCACTAATATCATCCGTGATCAAAGAGCTACTGCTGATAATGGAGGAGGAGCCTCATAAACTTACACAGCTAATTTCATTTCACTCTCCAGTGAATCTAAGCTTGTGTGCGTGTTTATAATCATTGGTTCACCTTCCTCCTCTCTCCTATGCAGTGTCCTATGCTAGAGTGATCATGGAATAGCAGATACTGCATAGGAGGGAGGAGGAAGGTGAGCCAATGATTATAAACACGCACACAAGCTTAGATTCACTGGAGAGTGAAATGAAATTAGCTGTGTATGTTTATGAGGCTCGTCCATTATCAGCAGTAGCAGCTATTTGATCACGGATGATATTAGCGGCAACAGTACTCTTTCAGCAGCTCTACTTTTAAGTAATTTGTTATTCTAGAAATAAGCAGTGGATTTAACCCAAGTCCATCTTAATAATGGCTTATGGACTTTTCTTTTAGGAAGCTTTCCAAACCCTTTTTAAACCCCATTACGCTAACTGCTTTTACCACATTCTCTGGCAACGAATTCCAGAGTTTAATTACACGTTGAATAAAGAAATATTTTCTCCAATTTGTTTTAAATTTACTATTTTGTAGCTTCATTGCATGCTCCGTAGTCCTAGGGAGCACGCAATGAAAGAGTAAACAAGCGATTCACATCTACCTGTTCCACTCCACTCAAGTTCTCAATACTCCACGAATCACAATCGGGTTTCTGCCCCCTCCATAGTACCGAATCTGTGCTAGTCACTCTCCTGGCCAAATTCAAGCAGGAAATAGCCATAGGTAAAAGCATACTTCTCTTACAATTTGACATGTCGAGCGCATTCGACATGGTAAACCACAGCTCCTTCTGACTCTGGGCAAGTCACTTAACCCTCCATTGCCCCATGTAAGCCGCATTGAGCCTGCCATGAGTAGAGCAGCAGGCTAAGAACCAGGGAAGCCAGGATTCAAATTGAACTGATGATCCTTGCACAAGTCACTTAACCCTCTGTTGCTTCAGATTAAAAAAAAAAAAACCTTAAAATTGTAAGCCGGCCAAGGACAGGAAAATACATATGATACCTGAATGTTACTTGAGCTGTTTTTGAAAAAGGTGTGGTCATAAATCTATATCTAATACCAGGTTTAGTGTGAAGTAATACAAAATACTACAAATGTCACTCAGGACCTACAGAGCAATTTCAATATACCATAATACAGGGCTCAACAAACCCCAGGTGCTAGGACACCACGGCACCTAGGTTTTACAGCCCAAATATTTGCGGCCTGATCGGGCTGCGGAAAGCAAGGCCAGCATTGGCAGCAGCTTCGGTATGCTTAGAGAAGGGGATGGGGACAGAGCCCGTGGGGATTGGGACAGACTAGCAGGCTTATTTTCTAAAGAGAAGGGCGCCCATCTTTCAACACAAATCGGAAGATGGGTGTCCTTCCCCCAGGGTCGCCCAAATCGGTATAATCGAAAGCCAATTTTGGGCATCCTCAACTGTTTTCCGTCGCGGGGATGACCAAAGTTCCCGGGGTGTGTCGGAAGCATAGCGACGGTGGGACTTGGGTGTGCTTAACACATGGGCGTCCTCAGCCGATAATGGAAGAAAGAAGGGTGTCCCTGATGAGCACTTGGCCAACTTTACTTGGTCCATTTTTTCTAGCGACCAAGCCTCAAAAAGGTGCCCGAACTGACCAGATGACCACCGGAGGGAATCAGGGATGACCTCCCCTTACTCCCCCAGTGGTCACTAACCCCCTCCCACCCTAAAATAACTTTAAAAATATTTTTTGCCAGCCTCTATGCCAGCTTCAAATGTCATACCCAGGTCCCTGGAACAGCTTTAGTGGGTACTGCAGTGCATTTCAGGCAGGCGGACCCAGGCCCGCCCCCCCCCCCCATCTGTATCACTTGTGGTGGTAAATGTGAGCCCTTCAAAACCCACTGTACCCACATCTAGGTGCCCCCTTCACCTCTTAGGGCTATGGTAGTGTTGTACAGTTGTGAGTTTTGGGGGGCTCAGCACCCAAGTTAAGGGAGCTATGCACCTGGGAGCAATTTGTGAAGTCTACTGCAGTGCCCCCTAGGGTGCCCGGTTGGTGTCCTGGCATGTCAGGGGGACCAGTTCACTACGAATGCTGGCTCCTCCCATGACCCAATGGCTTGGATTTGGTTGTGTCTGAGATTGGCGTCCTCGGTTTCCATTATCGCTGAAAACCGGGGACGACCATCTCTAAGGTTGACCTAAATGTTGAGATTTGGGCGTCCCCAACCGTATTATCGAAATGAAAGATGGATGCCCCTCATTTCGATAATACGGGTTTCTCCGCCCCTTCGTGAGGATGTCCTGTGGGGACGCCCTCAGGAAAACTTGGGCACCCTGTTCGATTATGCCCCTCTTTGTCCCTGTGTCACTTTCTACTTTGAAGCCTGTTAATGAGCTGATGCAGATGATATTTTGATTTTTTGGAAAAACAAGCAAACATGCTGGCGACAACTAGCACAATTTGCGTGGGGGATGCTCTACATTCCTGCTACCAGCACATCTTCTAAGAAGACATCTTCTATTGCAAGAAGGACTGTGGAAGACAGGAGAGCTAGACTGAATCCTGAGATTTTTTAATCTATGGATGAATAAGTCATCAACAAGCATAACAGTCCTTTTCTCCCTCACTAGGGCATACAGATCGGGTTGTTATTTTTTATCCTTGGACATTTTAACAAGGTGGATTAGGATTCCTTGGGGTAGTAGAAGTCAGCAATTGTTGGAGTTGGAAGGGTAGAGGGTGGTGGTGGGGAGGGGGTTGTTATAGTTGCTCATTGTTATTGTTTTCAATTTGTGATTTATAAACAGCATATTGTTTTTATACTTTAATAAAAAGATGGAAATATAAAATCCTAAGTGTTTGAGGTTTCTGCTGATGAGGACAGAGCCCACTGGGCATGGGGACAAAACTTGCGGGGATGGGGTGGAGACAGGGTCAGCGGGGACAAGTTAGGGATAGAGATGGAGACAGAGCCAACGAGGATAGGATGGAGACAGAACCTGCGAGGTTTGGGGTGGGAATGGAGACAGAACCCACGGAACAGGGACAAACTTTATCCCTGTGTTATTCTCTAGATATTCTTCCCCTCTCCCTCCCCAACCCAAGTAAACACGGCACCTCCCCTCCTGGCTCTGGTCAGAAGTGAAAGTAAAAGAACAACTGAGTGGAAGAGTAGCCGAGTGGTTAGTGCAGCAGGCTTTGATCTTGGGAAACTGGGTTTGAGTCCCACTGCAGCTCCTTGAGACTCTGGGCAAGTCACTTAACCCTCCATTGCCCCAGGTTCAAAGTATGTACCTGTGTATAATATGTAAACCACTTTGTAACCACAGAAAGATGGTATATTGGCTCATCCCCCCTCCCCCTTTTCCTCTACTGCCTGGTACTGAATGCAAAGTTTGAACAATGTGGTTCAGATCTTGCATGTAGCACCAAATCTGCAGCGGAGGAAGCTCTGGCCATTCTCTACTTCCAGGTCTGACCATCTGGCTCGGGCTACAGGCAGTGGGTGTGAGAGGTGAGAGCTCGGTTTGTTTGTGCTGTGGAAGGAGAAGGCAGAAGCTGTCGAGGGGGATGTGAGAGGTGAGAGCTGGGTTTGTGCTGCTGGAGGAGAAAGTGGATTGGGGGGGGGGGGGGGGGGCAGATGTGAAAGGTGAGAAGTGGTTTTGTCCTGCAGAAGGAGAAGGTGGAAGCTTTGAACTGGGAGGGGGGATATGTGAGAGATGGATTTATTTGTGCCGAAGGAGAAGGTGGAGCTGTCAGCCCGGGGGAGGGGGATGTGAAAAGTGAGAGCGGTGTTTGTGCCTTATAAGGAGGAGGATGAACAGCAAGAGCCTGGCGACTGTGTGCCACTTATGAAGGAAGGGTGGAGCAAGGGCTGGATATCTGCCACAGGGAAGGGGAGAGCTCTGGGTATCTGTTGGGGAGGGAGCAAGAGCTTGGGTGTCTGTACTGTGGGAATGGGGTAGGGAGAGATCTGTTGTATCTATTCAAGGGTAGAGAAAGTTTGAAGCAGGAAGGGAGAGTGTAGGTGCTGGGGAGGTATGCAGATGGAGGAAAAGAGAAAGCTGGAAAGAGATATGGAGAAATTCAGTTATGGTGGGGGTGGCCGTTGGAAGACAGAAATGGGAAGTGGGTAATGAATGCCACATAAGGGTAGATGGGGTAGTGATCATCGAGAGAGAGCTATGGGTGACCACCTGTGTGTGGGGGGGAGGGAAGTTGAGGGAAGGCAGCGAGAGCTTCATTGGGATATGTGTATATGGGGGAGGGGTGAGAGGCAGAGAGCTACGGGGGGGGGGGGGGGGGGGCATATCAGTGGGAATGAGGTTAAAGGGAGGCGGAGAGAGCACTATGGGGATATGTGTGTACTTGGGGCAGGGATATAGCCACGGGTGGGCTTGGGTCCATCCACTTTTCATCTCAGGCCCACCCAGCAGTAACTGTCCTCACTAGTAGATCAGAAAAGCAGCTACTAAGTGCCAGTGTTCTGCCAGCTGACCAACAGATGCAGGTGGCATTCCACCCACCACTGCTGATGCGACCTACATCTGGCAGCCCAATGACCTGTAGTGGCAATGTCATCCTCAGAAGGCACCGTGGGACCTCCCAACTGTGTGCTCTGCAGCTTCCTGCCCCCCCCAAAGGACACAGATTTCCTGTTTCTTTGAGAGCGAGACTCTGCAGAGCTGTCAGCACACACTGCTGGGAGGTACTGTGCTGCCTTCTGAGAATGATATTGCTGCTGCATCTTCGGATGAGCTGATGGCAACCATGGGTAAGGGGCTCATGGTGCTGCAGGGAAAGGAGCTGCTGCAGAGGACAGGAGAATTAGGAGAAGATCTAAAGGGGGTTGGGGTGTGTGGGTGGGATATAAGGACTAAGAGGAAAGATTCTAGGGCACTAAGGAGAGGGGAAGGAGAAATAAAGAGGAGATGCTCAAAATTTTTTTTTTTTGGGGGGGGGGAGGAGAGGGTACAGAGAAGAAATGCTGAACATGAGAGAAATGAGGGGATCCTGGACACAGGGCATGTTGGACATGAGTGAAGTGAAGAAAGGGAGGATTTTGGACACGGCATTTTGAACATGAGGGAAGGAATGGGAGAAGCTTTGGATACAAGGAAAGACTGCACACAGAGGGATGACCGCACACACAAGGAAGGACAGGGCACAGGGTATGCTGGACCATGAGGGAAGGAATGGGTGGGAATGGGGGAAGAGTGTGGATGCAGGGAAAGACTGGACATGAGAGAAGGAGTGGGAGGAGATTCTGGACACAGAGAGAGTCAGGACACAGAGAAGATGCTGGGCATGAGGGACAGAATATGGGTGATTCTGGGCATGAAGGAAGGAATGGAGGAAATTTTGGATACAGGGGAAGACTGCACACAGGGATGAGCGCAGGCACAGGGATGGATGGGACACAGGGTATGCTGGAAACAAGGGAAGGAATGGGGGGGTTAGTATGGACACAGGAAAAGATTGGACATGAGAGAAGGATCGGGAGGAGATTCTGAACACGGAGGGACAGGACACATAGGAGATGCTGGGCATGAGGGAAAGAATGGGGAGATTCTGGACATGGGGAAAGATATGAACAGGGTCATAGAGGTGAGATGCTGGACATGGAAGGATAAGGACAGGCACACAGAAGAGAGATGGATGGTAGACATTGTTACTGTGGAGGAGATTCTCCAGCAGCTCTGTTGGTAGGATAACTATAAACTTTTATAGGATCTGGTTCTTTTTTTTTTTTTTTGGGGGGGGGGGGGGGGGGGAAGAGGGATTCACAGAGGCTACTGCTGGGGGTGAGGGTGGGGGTAGGGATGTTATGACATGGTTGCTGCTGGGGTGGCCGGATAGGTGGTGATAGGCTGTGATGCTGGGAGTGGGTGAGCTAGCTGGGGACAGGTGGACAATAGAGAAATGCTAAGGCTACAGCTTCTTGGAGTAGGTGGATAACGTGCACCAACTCCCCCCTACCCACCCTTAGCACCTTTAGCTTTTCTCCCATTAACCCAGAAATAGCCTAAAGCCTCTCTCCATCACCAGCTACTGTAGGTGAGTGGGCAGTGGGAAAAGCAGTAGCCTTTTATCCCTTCCTTGCTACTTTAATAGCTTGCTGTGCATCACCTTGAGCACATTATTAATATGCAATTTATAAATATGCATATATAAATAATAATTCCTTTCTAGCTCCTAGCTTTTTGGGCTGGCTTCTATATCCAAAGAAACTTTTTGTCAAGCCCTGCCATAATAACCGTTACTTAAACAAGTCACACAACAAGGACCTACCTAGGAAAAAGACAGCCCCGCAAACACTGCAGAGGGCGCTAGAACATTAATAAACATATTGGAAAACTAAACAAGCCAGATTAGTACAGATTGATCCTGCAGTCAGTGCTAACAGAAAGCCGTGTCTCTCTCACATGCAAAACACAGACTCTAACCCAGTACAGAACCACAAACTAAAAATAGAAATAAAAATTAAAATGAACCACCAAGAAGCCAGACTCTTCATACAGTGCAACAATAGAGAAAGAGAAATAGTTATGCATGTCCCCCTCTATTGTGCAAAATATAAAGATATCGGGTGTAAATTTAAAAAACTGGCACATTCCAATCACTACATTAGAAATAAAACAAAAAAAAAAATGGAAAACATAATATAATTTTATTGGACTAAATACATTTTACTACTACTACTACTACTTAACATTTCTAGAGCGCTACTAGGGTTATGCAGCGCTGTACAAAATACACAAAGAAGGACGGTCCCTGCTCAAAGGAGCTTACAATCTAAAGAACGAAATGTGCAGTCAAACAAATTGGGGCAGTCTAGATTTCCTGAATAGAGGTATAATGGTTAGGTGCTGAAGGCGACATTGAAGAGGTGGGCTTTAAGCAGGGATTTGAAGATGGGCAGGGAGGGAGCCTGGCGTATGGGCTCGGGGAGTTTCACGCGTGGGGTGAGGCGAGGCAGAAAGGGCAGAGCCTGGAGTTGGCGGTGGTGGAGAAGGGTACTGAAAGGAGCTACATTTTTCAAGTAGCTTTCATAGACCAAAAGCTCCTTTCTCAAGTCGGGACAGTATGTTGCTGCTATGGTGTCCAACCTGAGGAAAGAGGTTTTGGTATATAGAAATTAGTTCAATAAAAAGAGCACATTTTTTTCCATTTTCTATTTTTATTAACGTTTATTAACAGCTACCACACTACTTTATCTTAAACTAAAAATAAAATTAATTTTTCTGCCTTTGTGGACTGGCTATTTACTTTTTTCAATTCTCTTGGTCCTAGTCTCTGGTTTCTTCTTTCCTGCCCATTTATAATTTTTCTCTGCTCCTTTAACTTTCAGCTTTCTTCAGTTTATTTTCTTCCTCTGTTCAGATTTAAATCTTTCATACTATCCAGCCCTCAATTTCCCTCTTTTTACTGTGAGGTATGTTTTCAAAGCACTTAGACTTACAAAGTTCCATAGTAACCTATGAAACTTTGTAAGTGTAAGTGCTTTGAAAATGATTACCAGTGTACCTGCAGTTCACCACCTCTTTCCCTCACCCTAACTTTCACTTCCTCTTATTCCCTTGTCTCTCATTAATTTTATCATTTCCCCTTTCTATCCAGCATCTGCCCTTTTTCTTTATCCCCCCCACCTTCCATCCAGCATGTACCCTCTTTCTATTCCCTCTTCCAGTGTCTGCCCCCTTTCTCCTTCCATCCAGCATCTGCCGTCTTCACTTAACCCTGTATTGCCCACTAGGCAATGTATTTATTATTTATTTATTTGGTACATTTTCCCACATGAGCAGGCGCAATGTGGCTTACATTAAATCAAGAGGATACAATACAATACATTGATGACACAGAATCGGAATGTGACAGGAGGGGAAGGTACATGAGATAACACGGTGTAAATGTCAGGGGTGAAGAGCCAACAAGCGAGAGAGGTTAAACATTGGAGTTGACAGCGGAATAAGTATATATATTTATACTTGGTCATTTTACTGATGTTATGCTGTTAACAAAATTGTAAGTTTTATGTTAAACTGTACCTGCTGTACACAGCCTTGGGTGAATCTTTTCATAAAGGCAGTTAATACCAATAAATAAGTACATATATAAGATGTAAACTGTTTTGATTGTAACACAGAAAGGTGGTATATCAAATTCCTTCCCCCTTTACCCCCTTACATCTAGCATCTGACCATCAGCCACAGGAATGCACACTGTGGCCCCACAATAGCTGTATTTTGTTTTATTTTGCTGCTGCTGGTGGTTTGAGAACGCAGTAGCGGTGGGAGGTAGATGGATTAGGTCCCGGCACGCTGGCTGTACGGCAGGCCAGAATTGCTGTGCAGTATCTTACTAAAAGGTGCACAGCTTAATGTTAATATTTAGTGATCTGGGGAGTTGTGTACCATATCGTTCCAAATTCATGATTACGTATGTTTAAAAATGCAAATTAAAAGGTCAAATGGTCAGCTACAATGTAGTATAAAATTAGGAAAATATGTTTTATTTGTAAATCAGTTGGTACTGAAATTCCTGGGGAGGAAGGAAATTAAAGGATTGGCTGATGATTGGCCAAGATTATGGACAAGAGAGTGCTCCGTGTTAGAGGGGAATAATTTACTACACAGCACAACTTCTCCGCATAAAGATATTACTAAAAGCAGTATTAGCAAATGAGTGAAAATGTACTAAAACTTAGTGCACATGTTTTTAAACATTAAAAAAAAAAACATGATGCGTAATGTAGTAAGCAAATAGTATGCAAATGAATTGTGAAAAAAAGTATATCAAAATGCACACAAACATGAAGGAGTAAGGTATGGTAAGCTTAGTGCATCTCTTTACAGGTGGAAGTGAGCTGACAACACTTGGAGGAGTAGCCTAGTGGTTAGTGCAGCGGACTTTGATCCTGGGGAACTGGGTTCAATTCCCACTTCAGCTCCTTGTGACTACGGGCAAGTCACTTAACCCTCCATTGTCCCAGGTACAAATAAGTACCTGTATATAATGTAAACCGCTTTGAATGTAGTTGGAAAAACCACAGAAATGTGGTATATTAAGTCCCATTCCCTTTCCCCCCTTTATTACCACTTGTTTAATGTTGGTGGTTATAAGTTGAAACTTAAGGGGGAAGTTACTGTTATTTTAGCACAGGCTCTCATTGCATAAAATTGAGTCCTGTGCTAAAATAACCTGACTTAACAGTAGCTCACAACCTCCCCCCCCCCCCCCCCCCACGTCTTGTGTATATCTTGAATTTAAGAAACCTGATCCTGCCTTGTACTCCTGAATTAGAGGGATTCTGCTCTGAAATTCCTCACTCCCCACCAATTCATTAATCTGCCCCCCTTCTTATCTACAGTAGTCAGAGGGCAAGGCATAATTGGTTGATAGTGGGATTGTAAGGGGGGGATTAGGTTTGGGAGTCTTGAGGTGGGGAGGTGGCTGTCCCTAATGTGGCTTCTCTAATGGTTAACCCATCTTTATTTCATGATTGTAAATTTTACCTCTCACTTAAGAGTTAATTCACATATCTGATGCTGTGCCACAGTAGACCCCAAATCTGGGCTTCCCAGGTGCAGTGGCATACCGTGGACCTGGAAGGCCTAAGTCTATGAACTCACCCCTCCCCTCACACCTAGCTCCACTCACTTATCAACTCCAGGTCTTGGTAATTCTGACTCTGCTCATGGGTAACAACTCATTTCTGGGATCTGTATGAACTTTTTTCCTCTGACACAGAATTAAATTTTCAGCATTAACAAAAAATGAGTTAAACCATGCTTTGAGGTGTATTAGCTGATCGCTTCAGCATAGAGCTATATTAATTTTAGCACACATTTTTTTACTCAAGTTTTTAATGTGTCTTTTCTGTGAATTTAAAACCTAAATCTTGAGTAAAGTTTAATTCACTTAAATAAAAAAGTATGTTAAGCTTATTGTACTTTGTTACATTGGGCTGAAAGTGTTTTGGAGATTATTTCTTGTTTTTTCAGCATTTTTTGCCTTTTGGAATTATTTTGTGCTGTGTCGAGTTTGAAAGTTTGTTTAACTTGTATTATAAAGCATTTAATATTTCAAAATTATGTACTTATTCAACTATTGACATTTTATAAAATATTTTTCCAGTGCTTTCTTACTATTTATCCTATAGTTGAAATGGCATTCTTTTCTCTCCACAGTGTTACTTATTTTTTGTGTGCACTACTCTGCTGTGCCTGTCAGGAAGTGCAGTATATCAAGTGAAATAAACTATAAACCATATTTTAATGGATGTTTTTGAAGTAGTTATTTTTATAAAAAAAGATTGTGGTATGGTTTAGGAAAGAACATTGACATTTCTTTGATGACTATTTTTACATTGCATATTGTACTTCGATTATGGCCATTATTATTAAGTTCTGTTGAAACGAATACATTTATAGTAACTGTTGGGCCTTCTGCTGTTAGTGATTTCTTTTATAGCCAGTCTTGCTTGTTTGTAATTTAGTAGCCCTGATTTCCAAACATTTAGTTTCAGTCACTTGGCTTCATTAAACATATGCAATTATCCAAAGCAAACAGATTTGCTGTTGTCTTATTTTGTTTCTTAAACTAGCCTTTTAGTGAAAGCAGAATTTTCATCCTCCCCCTTAGCATACAATAAACATCTGAAAGAGTAGGTTGACCTTGGTGTTTGCTTCCTCTCTAAATTACCACCTTGCAGCAGTTATTCCATACTGAATAATAAGTTTAATTTCACGCCCTGATTAGTGCAAGTGGGTGCAGGTGGATATTTATTTTATACAACTAAACTGATGTGCATTTGCAAATTACTTGCTAGGCAAGTGGAGCTGTAATTCCTTATGACTAGTTTGTACTGAATCAGTTATCCCTATTAAAGCAAATAAAAGAAGGCACATAGTCAAAACAGCTTGGTGTTTTCGACTGGATTTTATGAGAGGGTGGGAGTTAACCATTACATGACTTGTACAAGGAAAAGGCTAAAATAATTGTAGCAAATACATAGTAACATAGTAAATGACAGCAAAGACCTGAATGGTTCCTCCAGTCTGCCCATCAGTCACACTCATTATTAATTCACTAGTAAAAAAGGCCCGTTTCTGACACTAATGAAATGGGCGCTAGCAAGGTTTTCCTCGGCTCCCCTGCAGCCACCCATGTCCAGCGACCCTCCTCTCCCCCTGCAGCCACCCATGTCCAGCCAACCTCCTCTCTCCCCTGGCCCCCCTCCAGCCACCCATGTCCAGCGACCCTCCTCTGGACATGGATCAGCTGTGAGGCATGTTTCCCCCCACCCCCCCCCCCCCCGGGTTCTGAAGTTGACATCATAATGGCTACGGTGATGTCAGCCTGATCTACGGAGCCTAGCAGACCAACTCAGAATGAGCCACGGTCCCAGGCAGCAAGTCAACGTTGGAGGTGAGAATTATTATATAGGATGATTAAATCAACAGTGAATGTGACATATACTTTATCACAAGTCTGTCTTTGGCGTTTCTGGGACATAGACCGTAGAAGTCCACCTGGCTCTGTCCTTGGGTTTCACCTACTGGAGGTGCTGTCAAAGCTCAGTCCAGCCTATCCAAATCCGCCTTGTCATTTGTGGGACCCAGACCGTAAAAGTCTGCCCAGCAGTGTCCTCAGTTCCAACTACTGAAGTTGCAATTGAAGTCCTTTCCAGCCTATCCTAAACTGGATTGCCATATACAGACACAGACCTACAAAGTCTGCCAGGCACCAGCCTTAGTTCTTCACAGCTGGAGTAGCCATCCAAGTATCACTCGCACATCCACCCCCTGCAGCCATTTAAGGGGTTATTTTTTTAATTTATTTTTGTTTTCCACCATCTATTTTCTAAATAGGGTTCCTCTGTGTTCATCCCACGCCTTTTTGAATTCCATCACTGTTTTTGTCTTTACCAACTCCCTCGGGAGGGCATTCCAGGCATCGACCACCCTTTCCGTGAGAGAGAATTTCCTGATATTACTCCTAAGTTTACCATCCTGCAACCTCAGCACATGTCCTCTAGTTTTACCATTTCTCTTTCTCTGGAAAAAGATTTGTTTCTATATTAATACCTTTCAAGTATTTAAACGTCGGTATTGTATCTCACCTGTCCCTTCTTTCCTCTAGGCTATACATATTCAGGTCTTTCATTCTCTTTTCATATATCTTATGGCGCAGGCCCCATATAATTTTTGTTGCCTTCTTCTGGACCACTTCTAGTCTTTTTATATCCTTAGCAGGATATGGCCTCCAAAACTGAACACAATACTCCAGGTGGGGACTTGTACAGGGGCATCAACACCTCCTTTCTGCTGCTGGTTACTCCTCTCTCCTAGCAACCTAGAATCCTTCTGGCTACAGCCACTGCTTTGTCACACTGTTTTTTCGCTTTAAGGTCTTCAGACACCATCACCCCAACGTTGCTGCCCCCTTCTGTGTGCTCCCTTGGGTTTCTACTCCCCAAATGCACCACTTTAATTTTTTTACATTAAATTTTAATTGCCAGATGTTAGACCATTCTTCTAACTTTTGCAGATCCCTTTTCATGTTTTCTACTCCTGGGAGTGGAACAAATGCTGAATGGCAGTCCAGAAAGTGTGATTAGGAAGGACACAAATAATCAGTATTTTACACTACTGATATTGAAGTAAATATGCTTTTTTTTCAGTGAAAACTGGTTTGCATACCAAGGCAAGATACTTTTATAAGTCCCACCCCACTATATTCATTCCTATTGAGCTAGATCCACATGCTTTTCTGTAGTTGTGCCTATACCATTCAGTTTCTGGTTAGAACTTTCTTTTAATAAATTTTAAGACGGCACTAAAACTTTTCTTCAGAAAAGCCTTTGGCTCCACTTGAAAAATATTTTGCAAGTTCTGTATTAATGTTGTTTGCTTTTTCTTATAGAGCCCTCAGATGTACTACATGCTTGCTTTGTCTGTTTCTCCAGGGTTAATTTTGTCTCCTTCCCCCTAATTCCTTATTAAACAGTGATTATAACCTAGTATCCCTCTTCTGTTTCTCCTCTCCCCTATTCTATTAGCCTTGTTTCTATACTCTTTTAATTTTTGTTTGTAAACTACCTAGATTTTCATTGATTTGTGATATATTAAAATTGAACCTTAAACCTTAGAAAATGGCTGATATAATTTATTTAGATTAAACTGAAGTTGAATTAAATGAGTTGAAGATGGTAATAGATATGAACCCACAGACTGAATGATGTGCAACCATTTGTAGTGGTGGTGTAAACCACTACACATTGTAAGGTCTCCACCACCGGGAGACTCTTGAGTCCCTCGGCCCTTTAGTTGAGCTGTGTGCTGTAATCCACTGCCAAAGATCACACGGCGATCCACAAGGTCAGATCATTATACTTTATTGTAATCCCTTTGTGTCAACTGCTCCTCCAAAGGTAGTTCCCACCACAGCATTTCTCAAGAAGTATAGCAGTTCAACAGCATAGTATTCAAAACAAAAAACCCCCCAAAAGGTTCCAAAATATCAGCAGTTCATATAAAGCAGTAATGCAAAGCAATTCTTCAAACAAAGTAGCTCAAAAAAGGGCTCAGACTCACAACAGTTCATGTATAGCAGGTATGCAAAGTAACTCTCCAAACACAGTAGCTCCAGAAAGGATTCAAACCCTCCCCAGCAGTTCATGTCAGCAGTTAGGCAAAACAATTCCCCAAACACAGCAGTTCAGAAAGGGTTCAAACTCCCAGCAGTTCATGTATAGCAGTTATGCCCAAAACCACCACTCCTTCTCTCTCCCTTTCAAAAGAAATCAACCTAGGGATAGTGGCAATGGTCCCTCCCCAGCCAGGCCAGCATTATACCCTGACCACCACCCGCATGATCCTTCTGTGGTAAACCTGTTGTCTCAGCTCCCCTCGTGGGATAGCCACTTTTTCCCTTCTTCTACCAGGCTCTCCTCCCAAGCAGCTTTCTCCTGTTTCACCTCCTTTCCTTCCAGTTTAGTCAGAGCAGCAATCTCCATTGGCTCCCCTTGCTCTAGTTCCTCCCTCTTTTCTTCCCCTTGCCAGTCTATAGGTTCCTCCCCATACCCATTGCTCAGCTGCTCTCCATTTGCTTGATTGGGCAGGCTCAGAACTCCTTCCCTCATCATGGCTCTCTGGGACAGGTTTTTCCAACTCCCTTCTCATGCCCTTCTCCTGACCTCCTCTGGGGGCTGTTGGGGATTGAAGTCCCTGTTTCTACCATGGGACCTACTCCGGGGCTGCTGGGAATTGTAGTCTTTTTCCTTTTCTCCAATCCCCCAGGGGAAAAGACGCCTTCCTTTCTCTACCCAGTCTCCCTCCCTCTCAATCCTCCTCGTTCTTCCATGTGCCTTCATTCTTCCTCTCACCCTTATATTCTTCACAACATGTATAGGGTAATAAAATATTTTGCCTGTCAGACTAGGTAGAGTACAATAGTACATACACAAAAAACTGAATAATAAAATACAGACAGGCTCATTTTCAAAGCACTTAGATTTACAAAGTTCTTAGGGTTATTATATGGGGCTCATTTTCAAAGCACTTAAACATAGAGAGTACCGATAGTAACCTATGTGTGTATTAAGTGCTTTGAAAATTAGCACCTATGTAACTCTGTAATTCTTAAGTGCTTTGAAAATGCACCTCTTAATAACATAACAGCAATACTTTCAGCCTCTTTTTAAATCCTGCTGTATTTGTCAGTAACTTAAGGGAGCTACAAAGTTTATGCCACTCCTTGGGGCCGGAAATAGAGAGAACATGATCTTGTCTCAGAGAAATGAATCTTCCTCAAAGAAGGTATAGTTAAGTGTTGTGTGCCTTTAAGTGTAAAGATCTCTTTTGGTCTGTAGACTTTCAAAACAGGTGACAAATAATATGGGACATCGCTGGGCCTTGTGTATCAGTGTTAAGACTTTAAAATTAATCTGAAATTGAATAGGCATTCAATGCAATAATTTATGAAAGGGTGCAATTTGATGCTGACATGATGCCCCTGTCAAATAAGCAGAAGCATTCTGAGCAAGCTTGCGAGACTCTGCTGTCAGTTGTCTAACACATTCTCAACCAATGTGCTGTTAGGAATTCCTTGGTATGCCCCATAAGCATCCATCCCTGACTCCACAATCTTCAGCGTGTCTAAAAGCAGACACTGTTGCTAAGAACCATCCTGTGGAGCTTTCCCTGTGCTGCGTACCTGCCTCTCTATAAGAGCCCCCATAACTCTCCTGGAGTGAAAAATAAGGCTTTATCAAAGGAACACCCCCCCCCCCCCCCCCAAATTCTGCTGCTGCTGCAGTTTAGCCTACTTTCTACCCTCTCCAGTCAAAACGATGGTCTTTCCTGTGCTGCTATTGTGACTTACTCTGCTGCTTCTGCCACTGGTTACTTACTGCATTCCAGCAGTGTAGGAGGATCCCCACTCCCATTATTGCAGCTGAGATGGAACTGCTAAAGCAAAAGCTGTGTAGAAGGAGGCACCCCACTCTTGCCATTGCTGCTGTGGACTTCCCTTTTGCCTTCCTAAAGTGAAAAGGGGTTAGCTGCACAACAGGTAAAAATGGCGGCAGTATTTAGTACTGAAAAGAAAGTAAGTGCTGGCTTAGGGAGGAGACCACAAAGAAGTGTTGGCTGGGGTTTTTTTTTTTTTTTTTGGGGGGGGGGGGGGGACACAGAAAGGAGAAATTGCTGGCTGGTGTGGGAGACAGAAGTGTTCACCTGGGGAGGAAAGGTGGCAGAAAAGTGCTAGTTGTGTGAGGTGCCAGAGAAACAAAGGTGCTGCCGAGAGATGTGCTGGCTTTATGTTCATGTAACCTGCTATGATGTTTACTGAATAGCAATATATAAAGTTTTACAGTAAACATTGGGGGGGGGGGGGTAGAAAGAGAGAGAGAGAACATGTCAGTGTTACCCCTGTCCCCACTTTTATATTTGCTTTATTTGGAACCTTTTTTGCAGGACCTGTGTATGGAGCCCACCATCTTGGGAGTTAAAATGGGCCAAGCTGAGATTTGCATTTTAGCATTTGCAGATATTTTATTAATTTTCACCAATCCTGTGCATGTTTTACTTCTAGTGTTGCAGAAGCTCCATATTTTTGAAAACTCAGCGGGTTGTAAGTTGAGTTATGCCAAAACAGTGCCCTTGCCTATTAATTTTGATCCAGAAGCCTAGAGAGAGGGGATTTTTCAATTGGAGGGGGGGGGGGGGGGTATCTATATGGTATCAAGGGGTATAGTTACCTAGGAATTATTCCCAACTTTATACTATGAATGTTACCCCCTTGATGGAGGTTATGAAATCTACATTTCAAAATTGGGAAGGTCTACATTATCGTTGGGTTGGGTGGCACTGTACTATTACCAGAGTGTCCTTATGTAATGCAGAAAAAATACACAAGGGGTAACACACTCAAAATATTTTCAAAAATCATGAAACATGCAGTTTGCTAACAAAATGACTAACACAAACTATGGGAAGCTACAATCATCTCAAAATTTAAATAAATAAGGCCTCAAAGCTCAGAAAGCATCGGTCTGACCAAATGTGTCAGTTTTCCCAAAAGAATTCCCAGATATTATCAGTGGCCTATGCACAATTTTATAAAACTGTTTCTACATTCTAAACATGTTTTACATAAAGTTTTATAAAATTACCCCAATTTGTCTAGGTGAAAATTGGAGACTCATTCTGTGGAAGACATTCCAGGTTATTTTATTTAGAGGTACTAATTAATTTATTAAAGTTATAATGAAACATCGGTCTCTGCAACATCTTGAATGGAAAGAAGCCTATTTTTGGAACCCCTTTTCATCATTATTGAGAAATGTAGTTCCTTAGCACCTGCAGCAGATGAATCCAGGAACTGGTGGTTATATCTGTCTACTACCAGGTGGACATAGAGATAGACAAGACTGAAGGCAGTGATACCAGATGGCCATCCCCTGCATTAGTTAGTTTATCTCTATCTCCAGCAGGTGGTGGATGGATTCTTCCCAGCTCCTGGGGGTGCTCTTGGGCTGGGTGGCCAGTTGAGCAAGGGGGTGATTGGCCGAGGGTGCCAACTTTGGGGGCATACCTGGTGTCAGGGTCCCTGCCTTTCCCTGCTATACTCCTTTTGTGGGGACCGGGGTCTGCCGGCCTCTTCTCCCGGGGATGATCCCACCCTTAAAAGGAGGCGGATGGGCTCATTGGAAGTGGGGGCTTTTAGTCCCAGTGACGGCTGCCTCTTCCCTAGTGGCCCCCTCTGGCGGTTCTTGGAGGCTGCCTGGCCTCGAGGACGTAGAGGAGGGTGAGCTCCTCCATGAGGAGTCAGATGACTTCATGGTTGTCCGTCTCTTTCATAAGGAGGAACTGCTGTCCCTCAACTCTCAAGTCTTGGAGGCCTTAAATATTGCTGACACGGAGTTTATTGCATCGGCTTTGGTTAATCAGAAGATTGCTAGTACTTGGAGGTCATCGAAGGCATTCCCGGTCCATGAAGCCATCCAGGAACTAATTTCTGCGCAGTGGTCGAACCCAGATGGGGGCCTTAAGGTGGCCAAGGCCATTGCATGGCTTTATCCGGTGGGCACAGATTGGGCGGAGCAGTTTTCTCTTCCCAAGGTGGACACTCGGGTGACAACTCTGCCAGTGGAGGATGGAGTAGCATTGAAGGACATGCAGGACCAATGTCTGGAGGCTTCTTTGAAGCAGTCCTTTGAGGTTGCCACGCTGGCTCTTCAGGCATCTGTTTGTTCTTAAGTGGCTAGAGCTTGTCTTAGCTGTCTTCACTCGGTGCTGGAACATGGCCAGGAGAAAACATTCTGGGGCTCCTGGGTTCTCTCAGATGGACGTGGGCCTTGCCTATTTGCGGATGCCTTATATGATTTAGTCCGAGCATCAACCAAGCTGATGGCATTCACGGTTTCCTCTTTTCTTTTGTGACTCTGTTGTTGGTCGGCGGATATAGCTTCCAAGCAGAGTCTTATCAAATTGCCCTTTAGGTATAAATTGCTTTTTAGGGAGGACCTGGAGAAGATTGTGAAGTACTTGGGGGATTACAAGTCGCAATGTCTCCCTTAGGATAAACCCAAACCCGCTCTTTTGGCAGGGTCCTCGAGGTCTCGGTTTCAAGAGGCATGCCGGTACCATCCAGGCCGGTCATTGGGGGCCTTTCAGTGCCTGCGCTTTCAGCAATGCCCTTCCTTTCAGAATGACAAACGAGCTCTTTGAGCAGGGACTGTCTTTTTGTGTATGGTGTACAGTGCTGCGTATGCCTTGTAGCGCTATAGAAGTTATAAGTAGTAGTAGGATCCCTCTATGTTAGCCATAGCATACATTTCTTCTTCCACGCAGTATTGGCGTTTTTGTTTTGCCTCTTTCTCAGGTACAGATTCAGACAGAGAAAGAGAGCGCTCTAAAGACAGGAGTTCAGCATAATTGGTCCTTCAGTTCCTCTGTTTTACACTGATTGGATTATGGTTTTTTGTTGTGAGGAAGGTTTATGGCTTAAGGTTTATTCGTTATAGTTTTCGAATTATCTTCCACTGCTTGCGAATTCAGGGGCTAGCCATCAGGTATCACTGCCTTCAGTCTATCTCTATCTCTATCTCCACCTGCTGGTAGACTGATATAACCCAACTGTTCCTGGATTCATCTGCTGCGGCTAAAGGAAAGAAAATTATCAGGTAAGACATAATTTTACCATATGTTTTCATATTTAGTAATTGGAAATTTCTTGATAGAGAATACTTCATGAATAGACTTTTGCATATTTGTTTCCTGCAAGCCTGAATGTTTTTCATCATATGGATTGCAATCTGCTGAGATTGAACTGGCTATGTCTGTAATAAATTCAGGACAGGAGGGGCAGTTATTCCTCTTGTAGGAGCTTTGCATCTTGAAGATCCAGTTTGATAAAAAGCTGTCTGTACTTTGGGGGAAAAAAACTATTTTGAATGGTATTGAATGCAGCAGTTTGTCACCAGAACCTTACTGTAGCATTTGTGTTGCAGTCACATTTTGCAGCTAAAAGTTGAAGATCTAAACTGTTGAAAAGGTTTCCAATGATTATTCCGATCGCCAATTACCTAGGCGTGATGCAATTTATAATTTTACAGCCTTGTTAGCAAGATCAAACTCTCCATCTGTGGCAGGTTGAAGAACAGTGTAGTTAGGAGTGTTGGCTGCTGATATTTCCTCGAAGGCACATTTAATTAATGTGTCATTCAATGGAGAATTCTTATTTAAAGAAGATTTGGAGTTATTGCTTTGGAGATTTAAAAATGTATCCTGGGGAAGTGTGGAATGTTTTGAAGGGATTTCTTTCATGACTGCTGGCAGTTAAGATTTCCTAGAAGTAGATTTAGAAATGACGAGCTTCAGAATATTTTTCCTCCATTTGTTTTCAAATAATTATAAATAGACTCGGAGGAATCTGGAAAAAGGCAGGAGAAGAAAATTCACACAATGAAGGTTTTTGGTCAGTCTTCTTAATTATTGAAAAGTGACTAATCCAAAATGAAATGGAATCAATTCTAGCACATTATAAGTAGATCATAGAAATCATCAGTTTATATAATGCTCGAGTTTGTTTAGATACCCAGAATGAACAGGTTCTTTAAGTTTCATTTCCAAGACAAGAACAATAAAGGAAATGAAAATCTGTCTTTGCACAGATTTTCTTAACATTTTCAACTTTAACCTTAATATAAATAACCTCATTCATATTGGATCAAAGTTATTTTTTGGATCAAAGTTATTTTTAATTGGGTGGGTGCCAACAGAGAGATAGCACACTGTAGAATGAAGAGAAACATTTCTTCATATCTTTAGTAAATTTCTATATAATTCTAGCCCTTCATTTAATTTGTAAAATAGCATTTTGCATCCTTCTCTGTTGTTTTTCACCAGCAACTTTTTTTAAATCTCCCCAATAGAACAGAATACCTTCCTAAAATTCTAGGATCAATTCTATATCATGATTTGTGCATTAATTTTCCATATGACCGCCACAAGATTTTTTGTCAATTCTGTTTGTTTCTTTTTATGCTGTTTAACTCTTGCAGCTCTGCTTAAAGCTCTGTAGTTTTTTTTTTTTTATTTCTGGACCTTTTCCCAATTTGTGTTCCCCAATATATCCCACAGGATCTAAGGGCTTACTTAAGAGTATTTAGCATTTTGTAGCAAGCACGGTATTCTTTAGTGACCAGCGCCCTTTTTGCGAGTGGGGGCTGTGTGAAGCCTGTTAGTTTCTAATGTAGGATGAGCATGATCAGACCATTTACTTGACCATGATACTTGTCCTGTGTTGCAGGAGAAGACATAGCTATAAATATCAGGGCTAATTAAAAATAGGTCAGTGGGCAAGTAAGACTTATGCCGTTGAGAATAGCAATCCAGTCTGCATGTAGATGCATCCAAGCATCTATCAAGATATGATGTGTAATGATCTCATGCAGAAAAATCTGGCCTGCTTATTGTCCATACCAGACCAGTCCAGACACATGAGTTATGTTCCTCTATCAACAGATGAGGCAAAGAATAAAACCTCAGACCTGACCTGAGTCCATTTATAGGGTTCTGATGCTGATTTTCAGCATCTAATTATTTCTTTTGTTTCCAGCAGAGGATGCAGACATGGATTGGTGCAGCAACTATAAGTAGGCCACTCCTGGGAAGGCTGTAGACTCAGATTCCTAGTAGAGCATAGACCAAGCCTAGGGTTGCTCTTGGAAATGGTCCATTGGGGGCTGATTTCTCTTTCCTTGAGAAGAGAATCAGCTGGGACCGAGTTCCTACACACTGGGTCTGGTATTGGGTGGTGCCTGAAGATTTTTTCACTCTTCGTGGGTCTGAAAGCAGGAACAACTGACAGCATTCTTCCTCTATATGGGGAGGCAGTGAAAATTACAAAAAAAAAAAAAAAAAAAAAAGGAAGGGGTGGTTTTCAGCACAGCCTCTTCTAAGACTGCATTCTGGGTTCCTTTAGTGCTGTGTTGAATTTGGACTTGGTCAGGGGGTCTGAAATGATTACTTTCCCGCTGTCACTACTCTCACTTGATTCCAGTGGAATAAAGGGAGGTGACATGCTGCAAGTAAGTTGTGGCAGTTCATCTTGTCAACTGGTGCATTTGGTTTGACTTTGAAGCAGGCAGGTATTCAGGTGCTAGGTGAGTGGGTGTAATCTGTGGAGGGTTAGCATCCAGTAAAAATGAATTTGGAGGGGTTCCCCAGATTGAGCGGTGGCCTGTGATTGCGCATGGAATAAGACCTGGTTAGTGTTCTTATTTTTGGGTGGGATCATTAGTCATTTTATTGGTTTTATGCCAAAAGTACTTCAGTGAAACATTTTGAGCTCATTATTTAATTATTTAAATATAATATATTATATAACTTCTGCAAGCCTGGCCTATCAAAGTGGTGTGCATTCAGATACTATAGATGATTTTCTGTCCCTGGAGGGCTCATAATCTAAGTTTTGTACCTAAGGCAATGGAGTGTTAAGCGACTTGCCCAAGATCACAAGGAGCTTCAGTGGAATTTGAACCGGGCTCTAACGATTAGGCTTCTCCTCCTCTACTCTTTTCCCTCTGACATACAAATGGGAAGTTAATATAGTCTACATGTCTGTCTGTCTACCACTGCAGTTCTCTACTGAGTTAATATTTCAGCAGGCAATCTCAGAAGTATGTTTAAGCTCTTCTCTTCTCTCCACTTCCCCCCCCCCCCCCCCCACCCGCCTTCCTTACCACCTAGGAATAGACTGCAGAATTAGCTATATGCCCCTTTGTACAGTCAATTTTCCCAGACTCCCTTTAAGGCCAGATTAGGCATGTTCTGCATGGAGGTGACTATAAGCTATGAATTAAAGAAAAAATAATTTTATGGGTAGTCCTGCTATGCCAGTACCTTCAAATAATATCTTGAGCCCTTCCTAGTCTTACATAAGAACATAAGCATTGCCTTACTGGGACAAACTGAACTTCCAGAAGGCCCAGTATCTTGTTTCCAACAGTGCCAGGTCATAAATACCTGTCTGGATATATGTTTTCATTCAACAAATCTGAAGGCAATGTAATAGTTGTAAGTAAATAAATATTTTGCAAAGTTTTTCTGCAAAACTCCCCATATGCCAGTTTCTGAACCTTTTGGTACACCTTATCCTGAAGTTGTTTTTATCTGTAGTGATTTTCCATTTCATCAATTTTAGAATTACTTGCTTTATAGCACTGTTCTGGCTCTTTGCCTATTGCTTAAGTGTAATAATCTTTTTTTTTATTAGAAAATATGTGATTTTCAGGGGAAGTGATGACTGAGAAGCTGATGGTCCCCTTAGGTGCCAGTGCGCCAGCAAAAATCCAGGCAAAGCTGTGCAAATTGCTGCAAATTACTATTGTTTGGGTTGGTAGACACATTAAGACAACTGGCTATCAGTGACAACAAAGTAGTGGTTCTCTGAATTGAGCACCTTCACCTATGAGATGACACAACTGATACCAGGGCATGTGGCAAAGATTATGGTGGCAGCAATCAGAGGAATAAAAGCTGCAGAGCATATTGAGGAGGAGGTGACCCAAATCCTGACTTGGGGTGTGATGTGATGTTGGTTTGCAGACCTGAAGTCAGAGCTTGGGGAGATGAGAGATATGCAGAGGAATTTGGATGAGTCTAGATTGACATCAGGGAGAGTGATTATCAATAGAAGAAGCTGAGGAGAAAATTGAGCACCATGGAAGTGACATTGAGAGATTGAAACAGGAGCTGCAGGAGAAGGGGTAAAGACAAGAAAAAAGCTCTACTGAAAGCAGAGGACCTTGAAAATGATTTGTGTTGATAGAACAATGTACTACTTAGATTGTGTGCCCACTGGGGACAGTCCCAGTACCTGTAAAATGAAGCAACCGCTTAGGTCTAAGCAGTATATAAATACCTAAAATGAAGTGAAATGAAACCTGCAATTGAGGGGGTCCCAGAAACCATGGTTGAAAGGAGCTGTGTAGAGGTGACTCAGAGTATATGTGCAGATATATTGAAGATTATGGTAGAGATGGAGGCCATTGTGGTGGAGAGACTGCACAGAGTTCTGGACCCTAAGGAGTAAAATTGTCCCCGTGGCATAGTTATGTGTTTCCACAGACACACAGTCAAGAAGAAAATACGGCTGCATGAAAGGTGGATGCAATTAAATGGGAGGAGAGCACAGTGAAAATCTATGCCTAATATCTCTCCATCCACCCTACACTGGTGTAGAGAATTCCATGAGATTATAGCTACACTTAGAGAGAAAACTATAAGATATAAATGGATTTACCCCATTGGACTTGCTTTTACCATAGAAAGGGAAGTCCTACAACTTTCAAACTGCGCAGCAATCAAAACAGGTGCTGGTAGGAGCAGGACTTGATGCAGAGCTTAGGCGCCACCACAACCCAATGACAGAGAGTTGAAAGAGGGGGAGGGAAGAGGCTTCAGAGGCACTGGATGAACAGAAGCTATATAGTGTTAAAGGACTTGGGCTGACACATTAATCGTGAAAAGGAAGACTGGGGCAAATGGTACAGTAACCTTTAATTGGGGCCAGAATAATGAGATAAAATCTTCTGCTAGTTCAAGAAGACATTTTCATCATGCTCGGGAAAGCCACTTTCTCCAAATGGAAACTGTGATATACATTTAAGAATATATGGATAGGGAGGGAAAAGGATGGGGAGAAGGAGGAAAGATCTCTAGGATGGGTTGATTGGTATGTATGAGTGTGTGATTGGAGCTCAATGGTGTAGCACGGTGAATGCCTGGATGTGTTTGAGCAGGAGGAGGAGGGAATTGGAACTATATGGCTAAGTTAAAATTGGTATCCTTGAATATTAGGGGCCTGAATTCACCACAAAAAAGGCTCCTACTGTTTAAGGAACTCATTTGGTTACAGGCCACAATAAGCTTTGTCTAGGAGCCTAATCTCCTTAGAAGTAAACATCAGTATTTGCTTTGTCATAAGAAATTTCTCCAGATATTTTGTGAGGAAGGGAGGAAACAGGGGTATGTATTTTTTACTCTCTAGTGATTTGATTGCCAAGTTCTTAATGTTATGAGGGATAGGAAGGAGAGGTATTTATTCTTACAAATATCTGTCTAAGGTAATATCTACACTGCTAACATGGAAAACTGTTTCTTTGAGGGACTGTTGGAAACTGTAGGGGGTTTGGGGGCAACAGCATTAATTGTTGGAGGAGATTTCAACATGATACCAGATACCATGATAACAGAAAGGCTACAACCCCAAAATAATCTCCAAGAATATTGCCTCCTCCCTCAAAACACCCAGAGAAAATCTGCTACAGTACAAAGAAAAAATAGCCACAGACAGAATCCCCCTTATAGTGACATACAACCCAGAGCTGGAAAAATTAAGAAAAAGCATAAGAGATCTGTAGCCTCTACTCCAGGAGGATGAATTACTGAAAGAGATATTCCCATCCCCACCAGTGCTGGCTTTCCGACAGCCACCCAGCTTAAAACACAAGCTAATTAGAAGTAAGCTCCCAACACAGACTCCAAAAAGAAAAGAATGTCACACATTGCAATATATCCAGCTGCAAACTATGCCAAAATATCTCACAGGACCCCACGATCATTCACAAAGGAAAAATATTCAACATTAAGGAATCTTTCACATGCTCATCTTCCAATGTGGTATATATCATTCAGTGTAAAAAGTGCGATGAAGGCTGCTACATTGGAGAAACAAGTCAGATGCTAAAGAAGAGATTTAATTTACATAGACATCATATGAAAAATGCCAGTACAAACAAAGATGTCACGCCTGTGGGACAGCACTTTACAAAACCAGAACACTGTACCAGTGATTTCAAAGTAAGGATCCTGAAAGGGAACTTTAAATCAATACAGGAACGTAAGACCTTTGAAGTCAAAATGATTAAATATTTTGACATCCACCAGACAGCAGGGGCGTAGCCACGGGTGGGCCTGGACGGGCCCAGGCCCACCCATTTTCCCTCCAGGCCCGCCCATCCGCATTGCTGTCTCTATCCCTTTTGTCCCACGGAGGCAGCGCTTCCTTCCTGCCCGTCTTCTCCCGAAGCTCCGCTGCATCGGTCCCTCCCTGCAAGTAGAATCCTCCTTTGCCTGTCGCGCTGCACTGCCATGCAATTGCACACGCAGCTACGCTCCTCCCCCTGCCGCGTTTATCTGGCCCTCTGTGATGCACTTCCTGTTTAGGGCCGGATGCGGCAGGGGGAGGAGCGAAGCTGCGTGTGCATGGCAGCGCAAGGCGACCGGCGAAGGAGGATTCCACTTGCAGGGGACCGATGCAGCGGAGCTTCAGGAAGGAAGTGCTGCCTCCGTGGGACAAAAGGGATAGAGACAGCGCGAAGGATGCGGATGGGCGGACCTGCAGGAAAAATGGCTGAGCTGCTGGGACATGGGAGGGAGAGGAGGAAGGGGCTGGAGGGAAGGGAGAGAGTTGCTGGGACATGGGAGGGAGAGGAAGAAGGGACTGGAAGGAAGGGAGAAGGGACTGGAGGGAAGGGAGAGAGCTACTGGATATGGGAGGGAGAGGAGGAAGGGGCTGGAGGGAAGGGAGAGAGTTGCTGGGACATGGGAGGGAGAGGAAGAAGGGACTGGAAGGAAGGGAGAGAGCTACTGGATATGGGAGGGAGAGGAAGAATGGACTGGAAGGAAGGGAGAGAGCTACTGGATATGGGAGGGAGAGGAAGAAGGGACTGGAGGGAAGGGAGAGAGCTACTGCATATGGGAGGGAGAGGAAGAAGGGACTGGAGGGAAGGGAGCGAGAGCTACTGGATATGGGAGGGAGAGGAGGAAGGGGCTGGAGGGAAGGGAGAGAGTTGCTGGGACATGGGAGGGAGAGGAAGAAGGGATGGAGGGAAGGGAGAGAGCTACTGGATATGGGAGGGAGAGGAAGAAGGGACTGGAGGGAAGCGAGAGAGCTACTGGATATGGGAGGGAGAGGAAGAAGGGACTGGAGGGAAGGGAGAGAGCTACTGGATATGGGAGGGAGAGGAAGAAGGGACTGGAGGGAAGGGAGAGAGCTACTGGATATGGGAGGGAGAGGAAGAAGGGATGGAGGGGAGGGAGAGAGTTGCTGGGACATGGGAGGGAGAGGAAGAAGGGACTAGAGGGAAGGGAGAGAGCTACTGGATATGGGAGGGAGAGGAAGAAGGGACTGTAGGGAAGGGAGAGAGCTACTGGATATGGGAGGGAGAGGAGGAAGGGGCTGGAGGGAAGGGAGAGAGTTGCTGGGATATGGGAGGGAGAGGAGGAAGGGGCTGGAGGGAAGGGAGAGAGTTGCTGGGACATGGGAGGGAGAGGAAGAAGGGACTGGAGGGAAGGGAGAGAGCCGCTGGACATGGGAGGATAGGGAGAGAAAGATGGGAGATGGATGGAAGGATGCAGAGAGAAAGGGGAGAGACTGGAAGGATGTGGAGAGAGAGAGGGGAGACTGAACAGAAAAGGGTAGAGAGATAGAGACACTAGATGGAAGGATCAGGAGAGAGGGTAGATGGGTGGAAAGACGAGGAGAGAAAGAGGGAAGACACTGGATGGAAGGGTAGGGAGAAAAAGGAGACGCTGGATGCAAAAGAAAGAGGGGAGCTGCTGGATGGAAAGAGGGAGAGGACAGAGTAGGGAAAGACTGGAGAATAAGAGGAAGGGGCATGTGGAGAACAAGGGTGAGGAAAAGATGAAAAGCCATAGGTGGTGAATGGACAGGAAACCCTGGCAAGAGAAAGACGAAGGAAAGCAGAATCTAGAGACTGGGAGCAACATAATGAGAAAAAGTAAATGGCCATACAACAAAGGTAAATAAAATAATTTTATTTTAATTTAGGATAAAGTAATATGGTACCTGTGTTAATAAAGTTTCAGAGACCAATACTTCCTTCGTTAGGTCAGGAGAGGATACCATAACAGCGTTATGCTGACCTGAGGCAGAAGGTTTTGGCCTCTGAAAGCTCATTGAAAAGGGTGTTAGGCTTTTAAATAAATTTTCTGAAACCTGATGCACTGAAAAGCAGCACTTTACCCCTATGTGACAAATGCATCTGATTAGTGTGACTAAATTTTGCTGGGGAAGGGGGTTAGAGAGAAAATTTTGTGCCCACCCACTTTAGGTTCAGGCCCAACCAAAATTGGCAGTCTGGCTACGCCACTGCCAGACAGGACTTTACAAAGATCTGGGTTTTCTAGCCCATTACAAAGCATAAAATTGTATTGCTTTGTAAATTGTAGTGCTCTCCTGTCTCCCTGACTCTCACCTACCCACTCCCATCCTGTTAGACTGTCACTGAAATGCTTTGATGTTTCACTCATCCCCTGTCTCCATACATATAGACTGTCACTGAAATGCTTTGATGTTTCGCTAATATATACTGTCATCTCCCAACATTTGCTTATTTCCGATCTGACGAACAAGGGCAACCTTCGAAAGCTAATCAAGAAATGTATTAAGTTATGTCCAAATAAAAAAGGTATCATCTTATTTTCTTTTCCATGTTTTATTTTGTTTGATTTCTATTGATTAACCTTTAAAAGTGGACTAACACGGCTACCACACCTCTCTATTTAACATGATACCAGATTCCTGCCTTAATATTTCTGGGGGAGGGAATAGGATAACAAGTATAAGGAGTCATTAGTTTTAGCAGTTTGTCTCATTTGGGTTAGTGGACGCCCTCCGTAAGAGCGTGGGACCAGTAATCTCATCTGCTGTGAGGAGAGAACACTCTGTCTGCGGCTCCTCACAGCATCTGGTGCATGAGCAAACCTTTTGAGTGATTTTTGTGCCTTCCCTGCAGGATTTTTATCTTGCTTCTTGTTCTTTTTCACTTCAGGTTTTTTTTGTTTTGTTTTGTTTTTGCTGCCTCCCTTTATTGTTTTTAGTTAGGTTCTTCTTTTTCTTTGTGCTCTTTAGGCCCTCTTAGGCCTAAGCTTCAGTTGGGAGTTTTTCCCCTAGATATTTTCAGTCACCAAACAGTCATTTGTTTTGCCACAGCTGTTCTTCTTTCCATGTCATCAAAGGTTCCTAGTGGCTTCAGTCGCTGTGCTCAGTGCAATCGGACCATCTCTGGTAAAGACACCCATTCTTGGTGTCTTCAGTGTCTGGGGCCATAACATTCCCCTGCCAGCTGTATTTTGTGCCTGCATATGCAGAAAAGAACCCGGCTGTCCAGAGATGCTCAAAGACATTGGCGTCCTGATGTCTGCCCTCGATAAGCGCATCCGGACCATACTCCATGGACACCTTGCGGGGCTTATTCAACAGAGTGTATTGGTATCTGGGGTGCTTGTACCAGCCATGCCTCTCCTTGTTGTCCTGCAAGGCCCTCAGCCTGCGGTGAGGTGTCCGACTCCCATGCCACTTGCAGATCCAGTATCGACAGCCACCTATACTGGCACCCCCTTGACGTCGATGGAGGAAACTTCGCCGTAGTCGAGAGTGGAGCCTAAACCTCAACATCCTTCCACACATGGACGTGGTTGCTGTCTCTTGAGGCAGGTTCACTCTCAGCCCTCCTATAAGGAGTTTTTTGCTAACATCAAAGAGAAGTGCTCATGGACTTCTGATGAGGACCCTAGGTACTTCTCGGAGTCCAAGAAAGGTAGCCCTTGTAACCTCCAAGCAGTGGATTCTTCAAATTGTCCATCTTGGTTACACTATGCATTGGCATCAAAGACCACCATATTGCTCTCCAAGAGCATGTTCTTTCAGCTCTCAGCACAAGGAAGTACTTGCAGAGGAATTCTCTGCTCTTATAAAGGCCCATGTGGTTGAGCCCATTCCACAAGAGGAGGAAGGGCAGGGATTCTATTCCAGGTACTTCCTTGTACCAAAGAAAATGGGGGGACGTGCCCCATCCTAGACCTAAGGGCCCCAAACAAATTCCTGGTCAAAGAAATGTTCAGGATGGATTCTCTAGGCACTCTTCTCTCTGTGATTCAGGCTCAAGATTGACTATGCTCTCTGGACTTAAAGGGTGCCTACACTCACATCCTGATACTTCCAGGCCACAGGAGGTATTTCAGATGGGAACACATCACTTCCAGTACTGCATGTTGCTGTTGCCCTTCATCAGTTCCCAGGGTTTTCACCAAATGTCTAGTAATAGTCATAGCTTCGCTTTGCAGCGTTGCTACACAGACTGGGAGTCCATGTGTTTCCCTACCTGAACTATTGGTTGGTGAAGAGCACATCGAAGGACGGTGCTCAGGAGTTCATGCAGTGGACTATTCAGGTGCTGGAGCTACTAGGGTTCATTTTAAACTACCTTAAGGCCCATCTATTCCCAGTTCAGCAATTGGAGTTCATTGGAGCCCTTCTAGACACTCAGCAGGTGCGAGCCTTTCTCTGTGCCGGGGGCAGGCACTCTGGTTATACTCACCATGAGGGTTCAGGCCAGCCAGCAGGTCACAACGTAGCAGATGTTGAGATTTATAGGCCACTTGGCCTTCACGGTGAATGTCAGTCCCTAGACATGTCTGCATATGAGGACCCTGGCTCTGAGTGGTGTTGGGCCTCCGGGAACCTAGAGGATATCATCTGAGTAACACCAGAGTTGGTTCAGTCCCTCCTTTGGTGGACAATTTGATCCAATTTGACTGTGGAACTTCTATTTCAAATTGCTCAGCCCCAGGAGGTGCTGACGATGGATGCATCCTGTCTTGGATGGGGAGCTCATCTGGATGGGCTTCACACCCAGGGTGCTTGGTCAGCTCAGGAAACAGATCTTCAGATCAACCTTCTGGAGCTATGAGCAATCTGGAATGCTCTACAGGCTTTCAGAGATCAGTTGTTCAACCAAATTGTCCGTTTGAATGAGTACAGTCAGGTTGCAATGTAATACACCAACAAGCAGGGGGGAGCAGATCATACTCTCTATGTCAGGAGGCAGTTCAGAACAGGATAGCTCTCAAGCCACATACCTGGTGAGCGAATCCAACACCTTGGCTGACAGTCTGAGCTGGGTCATGCAACCGCACAAGTAGATCACCCCCTCGATGGATCTCTTTGCCACTCTAGTCAACCACAAAGTCCTTCAGTATTATTCCAGGGTCGGGGCACATGATAGACTAGCGTTGGATACCTTCCTCCTCCATTGGGGGAACAGTCTTCTGTATGCATATCCTCCCATCCCTCTCGTGGGGAAGACTTCGTTGAGACTTGAGCAAGGCCGTGGAACCATGAATCTAATCACCCCTTATTGGCCAAGGCAAATCTGGTTCCCTCTTCTTTTGGAGTTGTTCTCTGAAGAACTTTGGAGATTGGAGTGTTTTTCCGACTCTCATCACGCAGAACAAAGGATCTCTTCTACATCCCAACCTCCAGTCCCTGACCCTTAAAGCCTGAATATTGAGAGCTTAGAATTTGCTTCCTTGCTTCTTCCTGAGGGTGTCTCCAGGGTCTTTCTGGTTTCCAGGAAAGATTCCACTAAGTGGTGTTACTATTTCAAATGGAGGAGGTTTAATGTGTGGTATGAGGGCAAGACCCTAGATACTATATCTTGCCCTACACAGACCCTGCTTGAATACGTTCTACACCTTTCTGAGTCTGGTCTCAAGACCATCTCTGTAAGGGTTCACCTCAATGCAGTTAGTGCTTACCATCAGCGTGTGGAAGGTAAGCCTATCTCTGCATAGCCTCTAGTTGTTCGCTTCATGAGAGGTTTGCTGTTGACAAAGCTCCCTATCAAATCTCCACCTGTGTCATGGGACCTCATTGTTATCCTCACCCAGCTGATGAAAGCTTCTTTTGAGACACTAGATTCCTGTCATCTGAAGTATTTGACCTGAAAGGACGTTAAGGTTCGGTGCAATAGATTGCACTCATACATTTGGAGTTGAGAAATCTGAGGAACTGCACCCATTTCTTATGTACTGAGCAGGAGAGAGACTGTAGGGTGAAAGTGCCTACTGATATCGAGGTGGTAAAATAGTGAGATAAGACAATGGCCCAAGCCAGGAGAATGGGAGGCATAATCAGAGAGGGGGGGGGGGGGGGGGACTGATTTGTCTATATATAGGTCATTGGTGAGGCCTTATCTAGAATATTGTGTTCAATTGTGGAGGCTGTATTTCAGAAAGGATAGAAAGGCTAGAAACAGTTCAGAGAAAGACAACCCAAAATGGTGTGGCTGTGCATTAAAAGCTGTGTAAGAGGAAACAAGGATATAAACAGATGTTTTGTCAATTTATCTAGAGCATGATGATGTACGTTTAAAATACCAAGCAATGAAGTAACATGACTTTTTAAATTTCTCCTAAAATTCATGAAATCTGAACACATCCACAGTACCCTTGGGAGGGCAGCATCCAACAATCAAGAGCCACAGCCTGAAAGGCGCTCTAGAGAAACAAACATTTCGATATTTAAATACCTGAAAGGTTTTTCTCTTGTGCACCATTAATATATTTCTTCTGGTTTTTTTTTTCATGAAAAAGAAGTTGTAGAACTAGCGGTCATAGTGTAAAGCTCCAAGGTGGGAGAGAGAAAGACAAGACACATTTTTTTTTGTTGAAAGATGCCTGGAATGCTGTTTTGGAGCATATGGTGGAGATTAAATCTGTAATGTAATTGTACAAAAGCATGAGAAAAATGCATAGGATCATAACAGCTTCAGGATAGAAATTGAGCACCTTGGGGTAACCTGCACAGGGTTATAGTTACAACAGGTATGCAGCTCAAATTTTCTTGTTGTGTTTCCCATATTGTTGCAGCAATGTTGGTTTTGCTCACGGTTTTTTGGCATTTTTTTTTGTTATGGAAGCAATGCTATTAGTGTGCACTTTTTCCAAAAGTATGCCCTTTCAGAAGGAGGGTGGACTCTTCATGAGATTTCATGTTTTTTTCCTGTCGTTTCATTTGAAAATTGCTTAAATAATTTCTATAGATATGCCAAGCAGCATCACTCTAATCGATCCAAGACTACAATCAAGGGCTGCGATACACTTGTAAAAAGTGAGGGAAAAAAAGACCTCAGCGTTCAGGTCCATGCTGTAAACAAAATATTTACAAAGCTAGAGCAAATCAAAACCATCCCGGGTCAGAAAAAACCTCCACTTGTGAGTAACTAAATCATCAAAAAAATCAAAGAGAGTGGAAGCTGCTTTGACGGCAAATAGGAACAAGAAACAATAAACTATTCAACAATCTACTTTTGCTAATTCTCTACTTCAAGCACACATCATCGGCGCTCCAAAATCCAACCTTGACCAGGACAAACTTGAAAGTTACAGGCCAGTATCCAACATCTCGTTTCTAGGGAAACTCATAGAACAAACAGTCTGTGTTCAACTCAATGAATGGCTAGAAAAGAATAACTGGCTAGATCCATGTCAATCTGGATTCAGACCTGGTTATGGAACAGAAACGGTCCTCGTATCCCTGCTAGATGATCTTCACAGAAACCGAGACAAGTGATTTGCCTCGATGTTAGTACTGCTAGATTTCTCAGCAACTTTTGACACTGTGGATCATGATATCTTGCTAGCACAACTGACAGAAACAGGTATCAATGGAACAGCACTTGCTTGGTTCATATCCTATCTATCAGACAGGTAACAATCCATAATGATTGGCAGCAACTCATCACCACCATGGACACTGACCTGCGGGGTACCACAAGGATCAATACTATCATCTATTCTGTTCAATATCTACCTCAAGCTACTAGCTGAGCTGATTTGGTCAATGGACACTCAGTTCTACATCTATGCGGATGATGGTTAGCTACTCATACCCATTGAACCTGACTTACCTACAGCCTTGAATAAACTGATCACTTGTCTAACATCAATTCAAGAATGGGCTAAACACAACAAACTTTGCCTGAACCCAAGTAAAACTGAGCTTCTCTGGGTCCCTAAAACAAGGGGGTACATACCTGACATCAAAATCCCTTTTGGGAAGTATGAACTCCCCCTCAAATCACAAGTCAGGAACCTTGGAATACAGTTAGATTCAACACTTACTCTGATTCCCCAAATCCAAGCAACCTTCAAGAGCTGCTTCTACTATTTACGACAGCTACACTGCCTCTCTCCTTACATCGAGAAGGTAAATCTTATCCCAGTTGTGCATGCCATGGTAACATCAAGACTGGATTACTGCAATGCACTATACAATAGTCTGACTACAAAGGGCCTGCACCAGCTCCAGTTGATTCAGAATGCAGCAGCAAGACTCATAGAAGGTTGCAAGCGACGTGACCACATCACACCATTTTTGCAAAAACTTCATTGGCTACCAGTACAATACAGGGCTAAATTTAAAACTCTATGTCTGACCTTCAAGGCCCTGAAAGGAAATGGCCCCGAGTATCTGAAGAATAGGATGATTCTCCACACACCGCAAAGGACACTAAGGTCCTCCCAAGGACTTTCACTAACTACACCCTCTCCAAAAGACATTACACGATGTGATACCCGAAAGCGAGCCTTCTCTGGAGTAGCCCCCACACTCTGGAATGCATTGCCTGAAAGGCTCCGCTTAACACAAGACTACCTCTACTTCAGCAAGCAGGTGAAAGCTTGGCTCTTCAACCAAGCCTTTAACGGAAGAAGTAACTAACTTGTTAGTCTCACTCACACACACACGGATTGACTCGGGCTGCACATTCTTCAGCGGGACATGTTTATCCACTCCTACCCTAGCTGAGATAATATTTAACCATCTCTCTGACCTCACATGCAACTTTCTTAAAATCAATCACCTTACTTTCTAATTCTTCCAACTTGTGTACTCATCTATTTTATTTTTTAATTTGTACCCCGCGCTTTCCCACTCATGGGAGGCTCAATGCGGCTTAGGTACTTAGGTACTTATTTGTACTATATGTTACAAATAAGTACTATATAGTACAAATAAGTACTTAGGTACTTATTTGTACTATATGTTACAACTTTGCCTTACCCTTCACTACAAATTATAATGTTCTAGTACATATTGGAGGAGTGGCCTAGTGGTTAGGGTGGTGGGCTTTGGTCCTGGGGAACTGAGGAACTGAGTTCAATTCCCACTTCAGGCACAGGCAGCTCCTTGTGACTCTGGGCAAGTCACTTAACCCTCCATTGCCCCATGTAAGCCACGTTGAGCCTGCCATGAGTGGGAAAGTGCGGGGTACAAATGTAACAAAAATTAAAAAAAATTTTTTAAAAATTGTGTTTTCATTGCAAGTAGTATACCATGCCATACTTTGTATTGTTGTTCAAATATTTTTACTGCTCTAATTGCCTCCTGCTCATGTTTGATCTATTCTTACCGTACACTGCCTTGAGTGAATTCCTTCAAAATGGCGGTAAATAAATCCTAATAAATAGATAAATAGGCATAGCTTTTCAACTCATACCTGTTGGAATCCCTGTTTTGCCTTTGTTGCTTCAGGGGAATTACTCCTGCTCCATGATCACGGCAGACTCCAAAATGGCAAATGAGAATCCCACAGCAGACTCCAAAATGGCGAATGAGAATCAAAGATGCCAACTCTTATTTAAAAAGTCCCATAAAGCTATTCTCTCATAATAAACAATTAGCAGAGAGATTGGAAACAGTCCATATTTATTTATTTACTATGACATTTGTATCTCGCATTATCACAAGCAGAGTTCAGGTTCAGTGTGGTTACAATCTAATTATAAGCAGGTACTGTCTCTGTCCCTAGAGGGCTCACAATCTTGGTTTTTGTACCTGAGGCAGTGGAGGGTTAAGTGACTTGCCAAGGGTCACAAGGAGCTGCAGTGGGACTCGAACCCCAGTATGCTGGGATCAAAGTCTGCTGCAACCATTTGGCCACTGCTCATATTGATAAATCCACTTCTGTTCACATTCAGGCTCATTTTCGAAAGAGGACGCCGCCCATCTTTCGACACAAATCGGAAGATGGGCGTCCTTCTCACAGGGTCACCCAAATCGATATAATCGTAAGCCATTTCTGGGTGTCCCCAACTGCTTTCCGTCGCAGGGACGACCAAATTTCACAGGGGCGTTTCGGAGGCATAGCGAAGGCAGGACTTGGGCGTGCCTAACACATGGACGTCCTTGACCCATAGTTGAAAAAAAAGGCGTCCCTGATGAGCACTTGGACAGCTTTACCTGGTCCTATTTTTCTTACGACCAAGGCACAAAAAGGTGCCCGAACTGACCAGATGACCACCGGAGAAAATCGGGGATGACCTTTCCTTACTCCCCCAGTGATCACTAACCCCCCTCCCACCCTCAAAAAAAATCTTTAAAAATATTTTGTGCCAGCCTTTATGTCAGCCTCAAATGTCATACTCGGGTCCATGACAGCGGTATGCAGGTCTCTGGAGCAGTTTTAGTGGGTGCAATGCACTTCAGGCAGGCGGATACAGCCCCCCCCCTCCCCACCTGTTACACTTGTGGTGGTAAATGTGAGCCCTCGAAATCCCACCACAAACCTACTGTACCCACATCTAGGTGCCCCTCTTCACCCGTAAGGGCTATGGTAGTGGTGTACAGTTGTGGGGAGTGGGTTTTGGGGGGGGGGGGCTCAGCACACAAGGTAAGGGAGCTATGTACCTGGGAGCACTTTCTGAAGTCCACTGCAGTGCCCCCTAGGGTGCCCGGTTGGTGTCCTGGCATGTCAGGGGGACCAGTGCACTTCGAATGCTGGCTCCTCCCACGACCAAAGGGCTTGCATTTGGTCATTTCTGAGATGGGCGTCCTTGGTTTCCATTATCGCCGAAAATCAGAAACAACCAAGACTAGGAATGACCATCTCTAAGGACGACCTAAATTTCAAGACTTGGGTGTCCCCAACCGTATTATCGAAACGAAAGATGGACGTCCATCTTGTTTTGATAATATGGGTTTCCTCGCCCCTCCATCGGGACGTTTTGCGAGGACATCCTCAGCAAAACTTGGGCGTCCCTGTCGATTAAGCCCCTCATTGTCTAAGATGTTTCCCAAAATCTCCTCTGTGGTCTGAGCGCTGTAGTTGAAGTACAATTCAGCTTAAAGAACTAAATTTATGCAGCTGTTGTTTACAGTATGCAACTAGAGGTGCTTCCACCTTACTTAAACGCAGACAAGACTGATGTTGTATTAACCTCATTTTAAGGCTGTCCAATATAAATCAAGCCACAAGGGCATTGAATTAGATCATTTCCACTGACTCACATGTCGTTAAACTTCTCAGTTCACAACTCTTGGCTGATCATTGCATCGACATAGGTGGAACCTTCTATTATTACTGCACATGCTGAGCAGAGGACACATTTTTTGTGGCCTTGTTCTATCATTGTTAAAAAGCATCTCTCAGATCACACATCATTCTGGCTCAACTGATCTCCCAAATTACAATTACACTGACAGGAAAACAAAGGGCCCTGTTTACTAGGCAGTGCTAAGGGCGCGCTAGTGTTTTTAGTGTGCGCTAAACATTAGCGTGTGCTAAATGCTAAAGACATCCATAGTAATATAAGGGTGTTGCGCGCTAATTTTAGGCGCATGCTAAAAATGCTAGCACGTCTTTGTAAACAGGGCCCAAAATCTTAACTCTGGCAACGTAAAATAATGGTAAAAAGACAAAACCTAAAAAATAAAAAAATAAGTTTTAGCATTATGTTTATTGGTCATGCTTGCTATACTGCTATTCTTGATACACAGGTCAGAGCTATCAAAGCATTACACGTGTTTTATAACTACCTGAATGCTTAACCTTATCTTTTTGTTTTATTTTTTGTCTTTTTACCATCAGTCATTTTTCCTTGCTATGATTATTTTTGTAGTATGTGCAGCTATATTTTGTTATATGTATTTGTTTTTAATGTAGATATATTCATGGAGTCCTGATGCAGGCAGTTTAGCCAAAACACGGCCTGTGTCGAGTCCTTCTAAACTTGTTGGTCTGAATTTTATTGCTGTAATCTAGTAAAAGGCGCCTTTGGTTACCTGGTCTCCCTTCCATCATTTTTTCGGACAACCCCACTAAACCTTTTTATATTTTGATTATAATACCATTTTTAGTTGTGATCCTAGGTTTCTACCTTTTTTAAATCTGAAGTACAACCCAAATGATACAGGGAATGAGATGGCTTCCCTATGCAGAAAAGGTAACACTGTTCTGGAGAAGATGGCTGAGAAAGGGAAACATGATGGAGGCATATAAAATCATGAGTGGGGGTAGAACAGGTAAATAGGGAATGGTTGTTTACTCTTTCAAATAGTACTAAGATGAGAGGGCATGCCATGAAACTTGCAGGTAGTACATTTAAAACAACAAAAAAAGTTTTTTTCACTTGGTCCATATTTAAGCTGTGGTATTCATTGCCAGAGGATGTGATCAAAGTAGTTAACATAGTTGTGTTAAAAAAAAAGTTTAGATGAGTTCCTGGAGGAGAAGTCCATATCTAGCCATTACTAGTCATGTAAACCTGAGAAGGGCCCTGTTAAGTGAGCAAGAAGGATTGGATGTACTGTTTGGTATCATGCCAGATGCTTGTGTCGGAGAGGGAGTGCTGAGCTCAATGGACCTTTGATCTGACCCAGTATGGCAAATCTTTTGGGTTTTTTTTATGTTCAATTTTATTACATCAGGAAATTAAGTATGTTTTTTTTTTCCTGTATCAGTTTTGGTTAAAAAAATATGCTGGTTTGTGATCCAGCTTTAGGATTTTTTTTTTTGTAGACTGTAGAAAGAATGGAACACTGCTGACCTAAACAACACTCAAACAGCGATTAACTGACCAGAGTAGACCCAGTATTAATTTATATGAAAATACATGCAAATAGAATATTTTTTTTTTTTTTTTTTTAAGGCAGCCTGGTATGCATTTTCTTTCTTTATTAAGTCAATGATCTGCCTTTCTTAAATCTATGTGTGCCCTTCCATGTTTGTAAATATGCCAAATAATTTTATTCTTAGCAACAGCTTTCATCATTTTATCTCGCACTGATGTCGCTCATTAGTGTATAGTTCTATAGCAGATAAATAATAAGTATCATTGTGGTACTAAATTCATTTTTGCTACTATCTACCTTGGACATCATTGGAAGGGTGTTTTAGAAATCCAAATACACAGCCTTCAAAACCGCAGAACTGGCAGTCTGATCCCTCTTACAAACCCAAACCCTGTAGAGCGAATACAGTAAGTTTGGACGTTTATAAGAGCTGTGCTACTCCATAACTAAGGGACCTTTTTTACTAAAACTTATTATGTGCTAAATGCTGGGCATTCAATTTTATACCTACGGACTACCTGGATTTTAGCGCATGCTATTGTTACTGCATGCCAAGCTTTAGTAAAAGGGCCCCTAAATTTGAAGTGTTGATAGTTTTAAAATTAAGTTTATTTCTTGTATATAATATTTCAATGTACTTAAAAAAATCTTTAATTAAAATTATTATGCTAATGGAACACTTTTTGTTGATGGTTATCATATTGGTAGTTCTCAGAAAAAGTTTCCTGTTCCGCCATCTACTGATGAAAACTGATGAGAAAATCAGCTTTTCATGTTTGCCATCAGTTTTTTTTCCATAGTGTGTATGAAAGCTTGGTGGCCTTATCACATGTACAGTGGTGGAAATAAGTATTTGATCCCTTGCTGATTTTGTAAGTTTGCCCACTGACAAAGACATGAGCAGCCCATAATTGAAGGGTAGGTTATTGGTAACAGTGAGAGATAGCACATCACAAATTAAATCCGTAAAATCACATTGTGGAAAGTATATGAATTTATTTGCATTCTGCAGAGGGAAATAAGTATTTGATCCCCCACCAACCAGTAAGAGATCTGGCCCCTACAGACCAGGTAGATGCTCCAAATCAACTCGTTACCTGCATGACAGACAGCTGTCGGCAATGGTCACCTATATGAAAGACACCTGTCCACAGACTCAGTGAATCAGTCAGACTCTAACCTCTACAAAATGGCCAAGAGCAAGGAGCTGTCTAAGGATGTCAGGGACAAGATCATACACCTGCACAAGGCTGGAATGGGCTACAAAACCATCAGTAAGACGCTGGGCGAGAAGGAGACAACTGTTGGTGCCATAGTAAGAAAATGGAAGAAGTACAAAATGACTGTCAATCGACAAAGATCTGGGGCTCCACGCAAAATCTCACCTCGTGGGGTATCCTTGATCATGAGGAAGGTTAGAAATCAGCCTACAACTACAAGGGGGGAACTTGTCAATGATCTCAAGGCAGCTGGGACCACTGTCACCACGAAAACCATTGGTAACACATTACGACATAACGGATTGCAATCCTGCAGTGCCCGCAAGGTCCCCCTGCTCCGGAAGGCACATGTGACGGCCCGTCTGAAGTTTGCCAGTGAACACCTGGATGATGCCGAGAGTGATTGGGAGAAGGTGCTGTGGTCAGATGAGACAAAACTTGAGCTCTTTGGCATGAACTCAACTCGCCGTGTTTGGAGGAAGAGAAATGCTGCCTATGACCCAAAGAACACCGTCCCCACTGTCAAGCATGGAGGTGGAAATGTTATGTTTTGGGGGTGTTTCTCTGCTAAGGGCACAGGACTACTTCACCGCATCAATGGGAGAATGGATGGGGCCATGTACCGTACAATTCTGAGTGACAACCTCCTTCCCTCCGCCAGGGCCTTAAAAATGGGTCGTGGCTGGGTCTTCCAGCACGACAATGACCCAAACCATACAGCCAAGGCAACAAAGGAGTGGCTCAGGAAGAAGCACATTAGGGTCATGGAGTGGCCTAGCCAGTCACCAGACCTTAATCCCATTGAAAACTTATGGAGGGAGCTGAAGCTGCGAGTTGCCAAGCGACAGCCCAGAACTCTTAATGATTTAGAGATGATCTGCAAAGAGGAGTGGACCAAAATTCCTCCTGACATGTGTGCAAACCTCATCATCAACTACAGAAGACGTCTGACCGCTGTGCTTGCCAACAAGGGTTTTGCCACCAAGTATTAGGTCTTGTTTGCCAGAGGGATTAAATACTTATTTCCCTCTGCAGAATGCAAATAAATTCATATACTTTCCACAATGTGATTTTCCGGATTTAATTTGTGATGTGCTATCTCTCACTGTTACCAATAACCTACCCTTCAATTATGGGCTGCTCATGTCTTTGTCAGTGGGCAAACTTACAAAATCAGCAAGGGATCAAATACTTATTTCCACCACTGTATATACATGAAAATTGATGGCCACATCAGTTTACATTAACCCAGATTTCCATTACACTAATAGTAGTTTTAGATGGAAACAGAAGCATAAACTGGGACAGCTTAAGTGTTAGTTCAGTAAATGTTTTACAGTATGATTTATTTATTTTCAAAAATGTATACCCTACCTGTAACCTAAGCGGCTTAGTCTATTGGGGTTGAGACTTTGTAATTCTATGTAATTGTAGGATTAACTTTAGTGCTTCTTTATTATCTGTTAAGGTTAGTCATGTATATTTTATACATGAGGGTTTGATTATGGCTTTGCTTCTTACCTATATGTCCTAGTAGACAGCACCGTAGTACTTGGTTTAAACTGTAGCACTCAAATGTCACCAACCCTCACTGGTTCTTTCAGCATGTAATACCCCTTTTTCGCGGTAGTATACACTAGGAGTTCTTTGATATGATAAATATATGGGTCTAAATTAGGTATAGTTGACATAAACAATATTAAACAAGGAATCACTTTGTATTGCCATTATTGTTTAGAATAGAAAGAGATATATTTTCAAATGCAGTACAGTCTTGTTTATCCAACGTAAACAAGACCGACTCATTGTCTGATAAGTGAACAGTCTGATAGTAGGGAAAACACTGCATAAACCCCTCAAACAATGCATAAACAAAGGCATAGAGTTCCTGATTTTCAAAAGTTCTAAAACAAATATTTTTAATAGTAATAAATGCGATGATGACTCCGGGGGGGGGGGGGGGGGGTAGGGTTCTATCTAATATGCCAACATGGATTATTGAAGGTCAGATAATTGAGACTGTACTGTATTTAAAAAGATATTTTGCACACCACTGTACGTATAAAATAAGCAGAGACTAGGAGTATAATTTGTTAAAAGAAAAATATCCATTGTACACAGGTTCAGAGTTTAGTCAAGCTCTATTGAGCAGGGATTGTCTCTCTGTGTCAGGTGTTCAGCGCTGCGTGCGTCTAGTAGCGCTATACAAATGTTAATAATAATAATAATAAAAATAATTTATTGCCTTTGCATGAAAATTAAATGTGTCCCTAAAATATTTTTCTGAAATTAGTGCAGTTTTATTTCCTGTGGTTTTCCCGGAGTAGCAGCAAGATGGTGGCAGAGAAAAAGACAGCTGCCACGTCACACCCACTTCTTCTGGCTCTTGAATTCTTTCTCATGTTCTTTTTCTTCTCATTTTGCAGAATCAGCATTTCAAAACTTAAGTGAGGGGGAAAGGCTTTATAAAACAGTTATGTTAACATTAGCATACATTTTACATTGGTGTAAAGCAAAGAGTACCGCCCTAAAGTGACCTTTTTGATTGTTGTAAGGCAGATAGGCTGCTTGCCCTTTATCCCTGAACAACAGTGTTAAAGTTGCATTCAAACTTGGCACAGTATGTCAAAGAAACAATCAGGAGGCAACGTTAATGCTTTTTTTTTTTCCAGAGGAATTGTTAAATATCATAATTGTGAACCTAGGTTTAAAAACGTACCAAATTTCGAAAACTAGGGAATCCACCTAATTTATTGGAAGTAGCCATTTGTTAAAAGATGGAACTGGATTCACATATGAGCTCTGTCACTAGCTTGATTTCTGTACAGGTTACTTTTCCTTCCTGTGTCTCCGTTATTCATCTGACTTGGGGTAGTAATATATGTTCTTTCTGTTTTCTGCTTATTAAGCTGTCATATAGTGTATAAATATTGAAGAAAAATTGTATGACCATTCTTCCCATAGCTGCATGTTTAGTTGTAAAGAACTCATGACAGTTGTTGTAGAAAACCCCAAGTTATTGTAGTTTTTATGTACAAAGCCGTGTTCTCGGTGATTATTCCCAATAATATGAAAGCCCACATACCTTTTGAGGATCAATTTGATCCCTAAAAGTTTAATGGGGACTTGTAAATTGCATAGGGGAAGAAAATCATGGCATTCAGTTTGAAATGGATTAATTCTCTTGGTACCTTTTTTTTTAAAGCTAGGATATTACTGATTTGAAAGTGAGATTTATATATATATATATATATATATATATATATATATATATATATATATATATATATATATTTTTTTTTTTTTTTTTTTTTTTTTTTAAATTAGCATCTATATTTTTCCATATAAGGACAGGTAGGCCAAAAAGCCAGCTGAAACCATCTCTCTGCGGTTGAGCTAGCCTTAAAATGTTCTATAATCTATGTCATCTTGTCTCATACTATCCCATCTCATAGTTGTCCTCTCTCTGCAGTGCTCTATGCCCAGGTCTCTGTGGCTGGGCTGCTCCAGCCTGGCGGACAGCATGCCTTCGCTGCGATGCCTGTATAATCCAGGGACTGGCACATTTACAGCTTTCCAGGTACTTTATCTGTCTCTCTCACTTACTAGGATCCATTTATTCTTCCTCATTCTCTGCTGTCATTTTCTGTCATTCAGCAACCTTGCTAGTGTTTAACGTCAGCATTAGTTCACATGCATTCAGTTTTCTCCATTGGCAAACACATTTACCTTTTGTGCGATGTGCTGAACTGACTCACTCGATCAATTTGGTTTTGATGTCTGTGGAACTGCTGAATTTTTAATGGACACGGGAACTTCTCGTGTTAAATCCATTTTGGAAATTTTATGTTAACTTTTGTCTTGATGTTTGAGATGTATGGTCTTCCAGTCATTAACACACACTGTTGTACTGTATAACATCTATTTATATTGAATACATTACTGGTTTGGACAATCTATACACAAACATTACTAGTTAGTAAAGGTTTTGAAGGTGGCTGTCTAATATTCAGTTAAAATGCTTAGAAAACTTGGGTGCTAGGAAATTTTCCATTACATTTGTCTTTGTGGGAGTGGGGGATGGGAGGATGGGGAGGCATTGCATTTATCTTATCTTTTTTTGTTTGTTTTTTTTTTCATTTTGGCTAGTTTTTATTTTGCTACTTTTGATGAACTTTGCTCTGCTCATCTTCTTTTGGCTTCTTTCCCCTCCATGCAGCTTAATCCTTTCTACCAGCCTCTTCCTCTCTTTTCAGTCACTCTTCCCTTTCTGGTTCTGGCAGCTGGGAGCAGCCTTGGGGCTGCAATGTCTCCACTTGAGCCCTGGCCTCTGGCAGTGGTCTCTCTTGTTGGATCTACCTGGTACGATTTGGAGGTCTATAAGAACACTCAACAAATGCAGCAGTATAGAATTCAGTTTTGTCTATGCTGTTTCTGTGTTTCCATTTCTCTGTTGCAGAGTATTTATCCGACTTGCTTTGTCATCATGTTCCACTGAGAATATGGTATTCATAGCAAAATAAAAAAAACTGCTTCTAGACATTTTACCTTTCCCAGCATTAAAATAAAAAAAAAAAAAATGATGAAACTATGCATTTTCTGTGGTTCTGTACCATCATTGTGGAACTCGGTACCATTGGAGGATTGCTGTGAACTAAGTTTAGTGTTCCATGAGATCAAGACCTAGTCTGTTTTTTTTTTCTAGGATGCTGAATAGCTGATTACTCTATAATGCAGTTAATATATTATTTTGGATTGTATTACTTGGTCTTATAGCTTTTATTTTGTATTGATTCATATTGTACTTTTGTTGGAGGAGTAGCCGAGTGCTTAGTGCAGTGGACTTTGATCCTGGGGAACTGAGTTTGATTCCCACTGCAGCTCCTTGTGACTCTGGGCAAGTCACTTAACCCTCCATTGCCCCTGGTACAAAATAAGTACCTGAATACAGTGAAACCTCGGTTTTCGTCGATAATTCGTCTGAAAATAATCGATGAAAATGATGAAAACCGAGGCAATTTATTTTAAATTTTTTAAAATGAATAAAAAGACTAATCCTACTATATAAATGATGATGCGGCACGTCACACAACGCTTCAGATATCATAACAGGCTGTAACTGCGCCAACAAGCTACTAAGGGCAAATCAGCGCCCCGATCAAGAGGACTCCGGATTCCCCTGCCCCGCTTACCTCCGCCTACCCCCCAGTGCACGTCCCCAACCAGCAACTACTTACAATGCACCACATCCGCAAATCGCTATCCCGTCCCGCCCTCACAGATCTCCTACACATACCTCCTCCACCAGCCTCTCCCTAATGATCCCACACACTTAAACACACCCACCTCCTGCTCCCGCCCTTCAAAAATGCTAAACAAATGCAAACAGGAACAAGGGGAAGGGGGGAGTGGCACGCCTTCCACACCAACAGCCAGCCAATGCAATTAACGCACATGATGTAAAAGACACCCACCTCCTGCGCAGGCCCTCAAATCACTAGCAATAAATGAACATTTAACATGGCATTTACCGACGAAAACCGAGACAAAAATTTCGCAAAAAAAATCAACGATAACCAAAAACGACGAAATCCGACGTCAACGAAAACCGAGGTTTCACTGTATATGTAAACCACTTTGAATGTAGTTGCAAAAACCTCAGAAAGGCGGTATATCAAGTCCCATTTCCCTTTCCCTTTTTAGTTTGTTTATAATTCTCTTGGATTCTCTTAAAAAAATTTTTTTTTCAAATACTGCCAGCAAGACAGGGATTGCCAGTGGTTACATGTTTTAGGAAATATTTAACACATGAATCTGGACAGTAAATACTTATAGTTTATCTTAAAAGATGTTTGTATAAATGAACAAACATACCCCCCTGTTTACAAAACCACTCGGCAATGCCGACTCAGCCCTTTGTGTCGGCAGTACCTCACCACCAGCTGCTAGTGCGGCTTTGTAAACATGGGCCATACTGTTTAAAAATGTTGTGCTGTTAGTGGGTAATTTTGTTTTTCATTGGAAGAATAAATTCTAAACTTTACTGCCTTCTAGTTGTTTTGCAGTAGTTCTGCTTTGCAGAACAGAGTGTAAAAAATGTACTTTGCTAAAGCAGAATTTTCTTTTCTGTTAGAAATTACATAAAATCAATTGACTTTCAGTTCTCAATAAACAGTGCTTTTATTCTAGTAAAAAATGGTGCTGGTTCTTGCATGCAGGGCCATCCTTAAAGGATAGGGTGATCACTGAGGCACCTGCACCCACAATAGTTACATTCTCTACAGCTGATCAGTGAAAAGGCTGCATTTTAAATACTACCCCAGCGCCTAGAATACACCAAAAGGTGTGTGGGGGGGGGGGGGGGGGGGAACTGCCACAAATCCCTACACAGAAACTATATGCTTACAAAATACATCTCATTGTCATACATGCAACCTATGGATAGACCTTCATCAAATATAGAATACTAGTAAAAAAGGCCCGTTTCTGACACAAATGAAACGGGCGCTAGCAAGGTTTTCCTCGGAGTGTGTGTGTTTGGGAGAGTGTATGTGAGAGTGAGTGTTTGAGAGTCAGAGTGAAAGTGTGAGTCCAATCCATGCTCCTCTGTCACCTGGCCCCTCCATTCATCCCTATCCAGCAATTCCGCTGTCTCCCTGAGGCCTGCCCTGCAATCCATATGCATCCATGGCCATCTGTCCCTTCCATTCATCCCTATCCAGCAATTCCCCTCTCCATGAGTCCTGCCCTTCCAATCCATGCTCCTTTGTCACCTGGCCCCTCCATTTTTCCCTATCCAGCATTTCCCCTCTCTGCCTGAGGCCTGCCCTGCAATCCATATCCATCCATGGCCATCTGTCCCCTCCATTCATCCCTATCCAGCAATTCCCCTCTCCCTGAGTCCTGCCCTTCCAATCCATGCTCCTCTTTCACCTGGCCCCTCCATTCATCCCTATCCAGCAATTCCCCTCTCTGCCTGAGGCCTGCCCTGCAATCCATATGCATCCATGCCCATCTGTGCCCTCCATTCATCCCTATCCAGCAATTCCCCTCTCCCTGAGTCCTGCCCTTCCAATCCATGCCCATCCATGCTCATCTGTCACCTGGCCCCTCCATTTTTCCCTATCCAGCATTTCCCCTCTCTGCCTGAGGCCTGCCCTGCAATCCATATCCATCCATGGCCATCTGTCCCCTCCATTCATCCCTATTCAGCAATTCCCGTCTCCCTGAGTCCTGCCCTTCCAATCCATGCCCATCCATGCTCATCTGTCACCTGGCCCCTCCATTTTTCCCTATCCAGCAATTGCCCTGTCTCCCTGAGGCCTGCCCTGCAATCTATATCCATCCATGCCCATCTGTCCCCTCTATTCATCCCTATCCAGCAATTTCCCTCTCTCCCTGAGTCCTGCCCTCCCAATCCATGCCCATCCATGCTCCTCTGTCCCCTGCCCCCTCCATTCATCCCTTTCCAGCAATTGCCCTCTCTCCCTGAGCCCTGCCCTCCCAATCCATGGCCATCCATGCTCCTCTGTCCCCTGCCGCCTCCATTCATCCTTTTCCAGCAAGTCCCCTGTCTCCCTTCCATGACCCCCCCTTGCATCCATGCTCCTCTCTCTCCCATGTCCCAGCCTGGGCCGCCCTCTTCTTCCCCCCCCCCCCCCCCCTTCGCATCCATGGTGTCGTTTCTCCCCTGCCTTCCCGCTCCCATTGTTTTTCTTTTGTGGCCACCCTCTTCGCTCCCCCCAACATGTTGTTTTTTTTTTTTCTTGTTTTTAAATGTACCTCCGTGGTTCCGGCAGCGAAGCGTCAGGGAAGGAGGCGGTGCTCCCGACGTCTAGGTTTCCCTTCGCTGTGTTCCGCCTTCTTTTGACGTCATCCTTGACGTCAGAAGAAGGCGGAACACAGCGAAGGGAAGGCTAGACGTTGAGAGCGCCGCCTCCTTCCCTGACGCTTCGCTGCCGAGCTTTGCGATTGGATGAGTGTCATTGCTCCGCCCTCGACGTCATCACGTTTGACGCGTAGGCGGGGCAGACACAATGCGATCTCACCCCCTTCACTTTTGGCTAACAGAGGCTTCATTCGAACGTTGGAGGTGCGTTTTATATAGAGAGAAATGACTACAAATCTGAAATGTGCAGATATAAAAGGAACTGGAAACTCCAAGAAACCAGATTCTGCGTACAGTGCAATACTAGAGGAAATAAAGATATCCGATTCTGCATATTTAGATTTCCAAGCTGACATATTCAGATCACTAAAACAAAACTAGCATATTTTTTCCACCTTTATACATGTGGAATACTGACAGTACACGTGTGTGCTTTGGCATCAAGTTGCATACTTTGCCAGAGGGTGTACAATGTGGGTGGTATGTGAATACAAGCATGCACCTAGTTTATGAAATACTATAATTTACTCATGTACTTGTAATATATAGACACAGACATTTACATCAGTTTTAGGGTTGGTGCCTCTGTGTTATAAAATTAACCTCTTATTGTTTGGGCAGCTCAGCCTCTGTAGCCTATGACCGACCACACTTTGCAGGGGCTGTGCCATTACGTAATGGTTGCAACATGTCCTTCCACAGTCTGCCATGGAACTGCAGGGGTTGACTGGAAACACTGCTTCTCTTATGGGGACACTTTCTGTGAGAGTATTTGGGGTATGCAGAACCTTGTCTCTTTCTTCTTTGATTTGACTATTAAGATTTTTAAAAAACTTAATACCAATAAAAGTAAAGAAACTACTAATAACAAGAAAAAAAACAAGTGGCCTAGTATCTCGTTTCAAGTGTTGATACAAATAGTCACATAAATCTGATTCAGAGACGTTCAAAAAGGAAGAATATGGCAAACCTTATAATTATTATACAAAATGAGTCCTATAGGAACAGACAGATCTTCAGTGGGAAGGTAAATAATTTTTAAGAGAGGACAAAGATTGAACAAAATAATTATATATGCCCTGTTTCCTAGTCATTGCATGTTCATACTTGTATACAAAACAAATGGAATTGTACCAGAAGTGTTGAGCCAAATCCTTCCAATTTTGTAATATCCATTGCAATGCATTTGCGAACAATGTATTAAAAAGGTGTTGATCTTCTTCAGAGAGGCTGTTTTCAGCGGGCAATTTCTTCAAATGGGTTAGTTTTGTGCGTACCTTCACAGGAATGAGCCTCACTACTAAGCCAGGAAATGTGGCGTATGATCTCAGACTCTCAAACTTACTGCTAATGCTCGCTGTGCCAAACAGAACAGCTTTCTGGAGTTCATAAGATGTAATTTGTACAGGCAGCGTATCCAGGTGTGCTTTTAGCACCCAAAACGAGGGGAAATATTTCTGTATCTTTCTGCCACATTTTCTTAGTTTCAGACTGCATTTCTTGGGACATGAAGATCTTCCCTCTTTCCACTGAGTAATTGCTTGGGACCAGTGCACCTATAATCAATACTGTTCTGATGTTTTTCTCTTTTACTACTATATCCGGTTTTCTGGCATTCAGATTTTTATCAGTCAGGATGGGGATGTTCCAGGTGATCATAACCTCTTTGTTTTCCACAATTCTCTTACGGTCATGATCCCAGTGCTTTTTCGGTACACTGATGATGTAATGCTTAGAGTTTGCAGTGAATGAGATGTGCCACTTTGTTGTGCCTTTCTGTATAAAAAGTTTAAACCATCAGCACTTCACTGCCAGCCATGAGATGCGTAATTGTTTCTAGCTGTTTCTTACAGAATCTACAGATGTCTGTTGAACCAGGTTTATTTTCATCTTGTCAGTAATCCACTGTCCTGGGCTGCATCTATCAGTCACTCATCCTTAAGTTTCAGTTCATCTCTCTCTAACCATTCATGTGTCTGATCTTGATCCATGAATAGTTCCTGGAGTAATAATTTGTACTCGCACTGTGCTTAATGCATTTCCACTTTTTGCTTCTTCCTTGTTTTCTTGTAAGAGCAATCCTGAGAACATAACTTGTAGCATATTCATTCAATAATACACCACAGGAGTTATGGACATTTTAATAGTTTCCATATGGGCGAATCTCTGAAAATAAAGTTTTGAACCATATCACTGATTGATCTGCTTTGTTTGTCTCCACGTTGGATTTTGCAGTTCGTTTGCCATCTTGTTTCTTAGGACCCACTAAGATAAGGCCAGAGTGCTCATTTGGTGCACACAAGATTAATATGAGCTAATAAGTTCATCGTGTTAGTCGTAACTGTGGCTTGAAGATCTAGTGGTAGTTCTATAGCCAAATATGCAATGCCGTTAGACACCCATTTAAAGGAATGCTGAAAAAAGTATGAATTTGTACAGTAAGTATTTAAGGGCAGCACATCTGATTTTATATGCTGATATTTGACCAAGATGCGCTAAAGGCAGTTCTATCAGGTTTTGCATGTAGCAAAGTAATAAACCATACAAAATTTGATAAACAAGTACATAAAGTTTAAAGGTAATCCAAGAATTTATTGGAAGCCAATGTAATTTTGCCAGAAGAACAGTTGCCTTAGTATAACGAGGAACTCTACAAACAAGACGAGCAGCTGTGTTCTGTGCTGATTGAAGTTTCTTGACTAAAGAGTACTTTGAACCTGAGTAAACGACATTACAGTGGTTAAACTTAGAGAGTACTAGTATTTGGACCGAAGAACAGAAGATTGAATTTGGAAAGAAAGGTCTCAATCGCGTCAGCCTCCACAATGTATTAGCTTGCTGCTCTAAACATTAGGCTACTACTCCATTCCATAAAGAATTACAGAAATTGAGCTGATGGAAAGAAATTCCCATTTACTTTTCTTTCACAATGGTCCCTGTTTCTAAAAACTGCACTGGCTCCCAATCAAAGAACGCATTGCTTTCAAAATCTGCACTCTGGTTCACAAAATTATCTACGGTGAAGCCCCAGGATACATGACAGACCTGATCGACCTACCAACTAGAAACACATCCGAATCAACATGAATGTACCTAAATCTGCACTACCCAAGCTGCAAAGGACTTAAATACAAATCAACATAAGCACACAAATGTGGAACGCATTACCAAAAGTCTTGAAAACTACGTACGACCACCTAAACTTCCGGAAAAAACTAAAAACCTGTTTAAAAAGGCATACCCTACAGATCCAACCTAAATACCTGAACTCTGCAACACAGCAAAACTAAAGAACATAATGGACATAATATACCTCTTCCTCTCCACAATTCCCTAATGTGTTGTTTCACATGAACCTTATCCTACCAAAACATAACTTTGTATTTGTTCATACCGGAGTTGACGAACGCCCCTCCGATACTATGTAAGCCACATTGAGCCTACAAATAGGTGGGAAAATGTGGGATACAAATGTAACAAATAAATAAATATCACCTTAGACACCCGAGGTTCAAATGACAAATACTGGTCAATAGTTATACCTTAGATTTTCATAGTGGTAACTAACAGTCCATATTATCTATAGTGAAGTTCCTAATAGCCATAGGGTGATAGGGATTAGTCAGGATTAGGAACTTGGTTTTGTCTTTGTTTAGTTTTAATTTGAAATCAGCAGCCCAGGATTCCATCCAAACAGGATTTGATAGTAGGCGAGATTTCAACTACATTGTCTATGAATGGGATGTACATGGTAATATCATTGGCATACATAAAGGTATTAAAACCTCTGGATTCCAGTAAACTACCTAGTGGAGCCATCATTAAATTGAACAGAATGGGGGAAAGAGTGGAGTCCTCAAGTACGCCACAGAGTACCAAGGTGTAGACAAAAGACCAGTCTGCTTTACTCGATATTGTCTAGCTTTCAGAAAACCATTGAACCATTGCAGGACTACGCCACAGATGCCAAAATGATCCATCAAACTTAGTAAAATACAATGGTCAAAAGTATTAAAAATGCTAAAATTGGCTGTCGAGGTGGTTAAGACGTGCTATAATGTAATTGAAAGGATTTGAATTATCAAATACACTAGCAAAATCTATTAATGGAAATCCACAGAGTGACAAATACTTCAAATGAATAAACAAATTATCAAAAAAGGGCAGTATACATCATTTATGAAGCAGTGTTTGGGCTTGGTTCCTGTAGCCAGCATTATATCTAGCTCCTCAAAGATAAGTGTCACTATTATGAACTGTGAAATTGAATTAAGTTTATGCATATTTCACATTAAAAAGTGGAAGGATTTTTTTCAGCCGATGATGAAAGGGTGAGAGATCTTTTTTGATCCCACATTGCTTGGTTAATTAGCCTAGATTCAAGCTCTTTGAGGCTTTTTCCTTCTTTTTTTGATTATTTATTAATTTGAAGTATTTTTCACTTTGTTTAAAAAGAAAAAAATATATATTTAACAAATTTCTGTCCCAGTTATTTACAAATCTAGGCAGGTTACTTAATTACATACATAATAAAAACATAAAGTATAAAGCATTATCATAAATTATAATTTAAATCGAGATATTTTACCCATGTTTATTGGCTGTCTAAAAATTGCCCTGACTCAGTTAGGCTAAAGCTACACATGTTTTCATCCTAGGTTATTGGCCACATTGAGAGAAAGCTTTTGAAGGTGTGTTTAGATTGTGGTGGGGAAAAAGTATGGTCACAGATGGCATTTTCAAATCTTCACATACTGTATGTTTTTCAAGCTAATTTCTACCACCAGAAAAAACATCTGCAAGTGTCTGCTTGTACTTTGTACCCATGACAAGTTTTAAACCATGTTCTTTCATTTAAAAAATTGGTGCAAAAGCCTGGAGATAAAAAAGTATGCAAAATCTTTGTCCTAGTGTAGCGGATCTGAAAATTGCTTGCAGAAAGCTAAAGATATGTAGATTAAATTTTGTTCTGTTTGAAAATGTATTGCTGAATATAGTATTTAAATGGTATATTGAAGAAATAACTGCATTATTTTTAATATAAATTTAAGTTCTGGTAACAAGTCCCAAATTATCTGATGACTTGGAGGCTCAACATGTTGATATTAGAGAAAAAAAACGTGTGCACCGTCTCCAGCTTTGCAGTAATCTAAATTACTTGGTGACAAGCATCTTTTACATCTAGATTTAAAAGTATAATGCCTGGGAAAGTAAACTGTATGGCACACACACTAAGCAATGGCTGCCTCCATGTCAGCATTCTCCCCCCCCCCCCCCCCCCCCACACACACACTTCCCCTCCTTACACCTCTGTACATTTCTGTTTCTCTCCTTTACTCTAATTTTATTTAATACATTTATACCCCACATTTTCCCACTAGATGCAGGCTCAATGTAGCTTACACAGAACCGTAGGGATGACTACAGTACAGAAAAGTACAATTAAGCAGTGTAAAAGAAAGGTAATAAACAAATAGGTAACATTTAGACAACGAAGATAGCAAAAGATAATACAAGGTTACAGGTAATAAGGTCCATGAATCTTGCTGAAACCAGGAATTGGTAGGTTAGGTTGAGTCTGGAAAGTAAGCCTTCTTGAATAGGATGGTCTTCAATAATTTTCTGAAATTTAGATAGTTCTGAGTTGATTTTACGGATTTGGGTAAAGCATTCCATAGTTGTGTGCCTATGAAGGAGAAGTTGGAGGCGTAGGTGGATTTGTATTTAAGGCCATTACAATCAGGATAGTGTAAATTTAGATAGGATCAGGTAAAACTGGAACAGTTTCTAGGTGGTAAGTCAACCAGATCCAGCATGTATTTGGGAACTTCACCATAAATGATCCTGTGAATCAAGGTGCAGACCTTAAAGGCAATACGTTATTTGATGGAAAGCCAATGTAATTTTTCACGAAGGGGCTTGGCAGATTCAAATTTAGATTTGCCAAAAATCAATCCAGTTTGAAGTTTCTTGACTAGATATTCTTTGCAGCCTGCATACATTCCATTACAATAATCCATATGACTTAATACTATTGATTGTATTAAGTTGCGGAAAACATTTCGAGGAAAGAAAGGTTTTATGCGTTTGTCTCCATATGGAGTAAAACATTTTCTTTGCGGTACAATTTATTTGGGTTTCCAGGATTAGATGCTGATCAATGGTAACTCCAAGAATTTTTAAACTGCCCGAAATGGGTAGGGAATAGTTGGGAGGATATAGAGTGGTAGGTTTATATTTATTATGCCGAGACGACAGGATGATGCAGTGAGTCTTCTCAGTATTCAGTTTCAGATGGAAAGAGTTAGCCCATGCGTTCATTGTGCACATGGTGAATTCATGCCCTTCCTCCTTCACCCCCTCACTCCCTTCCCCTCGTTACTTCAGTCCCACCCAGGTTTTCTGTTGTCCCTCTCTGTTTTAAATGTATGCCATAACTTTCCATGTATGTATAAATGAAAAATATAAAAGTAGCTGCTCCGGCAACTACTTTAAAGAATGCCTTCAAATAAAAGACCGAGGCCGAGTATCATATTCTAACTTCTTTGTACTGCACAGCATGTTAGCTATCATAAGATCTCTTTTTCAAGCCTTGCAAATATTCTAATGCTAGATTAGCAAAAGCTTACTGGAAAGGATCATGAGCAGAATACCAGCAGTCTTTGCTTGTGGCTATAGAGAAGATGCCATCTGGAAGGCTACTTAGTCACTGTTGATTTTGTCTAGTTATTTGCATGCTTAACTGTAGAGTTCAAATAAAAATCATGGAACATGAACATTTTGAATCGTTTCAGTATGCTGGAATTTTTAGCTGGAGGAATAAAATTAATCTCCGAACAATCCTAAAATATTTGCCATAAGGGGAATTCTGAGTTTAAAACTCACAAGAGGTAACATAAATTTATTGTAGTGCTGTATTTAAAACAATTGATAGCTAACAGCATTTTATTTACTATTAAACTAAATGTTTCTTGCAGGTCACAACACATTAACCAAACTGGGGCTTTGTTCTCAAGATTAACTATTTCACAGTGCTCACAAATGAGCAAATATAACAATACAGATAGCATTAACATCTTGATATGCATCCTAATATATATTCAGTGTTTTCCAGGTCTAGAAAGCAACTCTGAAGTTATCTTAAATTGGGGGATCAAGTAACATGTGAAATGTTATAGGACTGTGATGTATATTAAACTGGTAACCAGAAGAGCTGAATGAGGGGAGGGCTGGCATGATCTCTTGCTCACCTATCCAGTACTAATTTTGCTGCTCTTTTCTGGACAATCTGCTGCATCCTTAGATATTTGGCAGGCCTTGATATAGAACACTGGAGTACTTATAACAAGAGTATACTAGTTTGACCAAATTAAAATTCTTTGTTTCTTAACAAAAACAGTAATCATACATAAACTGGGCACAGTTAGAAGGTGGAGGGTGGCGGTAGCATAGGATTCAGAGGCTAGCTGAAGGACAGGATGGGAGGCAGCAGAGTTTGTTGGCTTGCATAGGAGAATTTGTGAGCTTATTTTCCTTTGGACTAGTCTGGGCAGATTGGTCCAGTTTGGTCTTTTTCTGCCTTTATTTACTGTGTTAATATGGCCAGGAAAAGGGGTTCACCCCATGTGAATCTACGGGATAGGATAGGGGCCTGAAAGCGGTAAAAGTTGAGAATTTTAGGATTCAATAATCTACATTAAGCTTTATTGTGCTCCTCCATAATACAGTATTTTAATGAACATTTTTATGGGTCATTAGTATTCATACTGATGATCATGACAACACTATTAAAACAAACACCATTACTTATTGTTTATCAGTATGATAATGCTATGAGCATGCGGGCAGTCTATTAGCCATGGAAGACTAGGTGGTTAATGCAGCCTATGCTGTTCTGCCTTTCAGGAGCTCATCTATTCCTGACCAAGGTAGCGAGAGCTAGTTAATACCTTGGGCTTGCTTCCTTTATGGGTCACTATTTCTGTTATCCATGTCCATGGTCAGAATGCAAATTTCTTATTGGCAGTAAAAACTGGTGGCTTTGTAGGCATATTCTCTTTGTTTTGATCTTATAAACATGGTAGTTTAAAAAACCTCATTTATCAAAGGTGAGAGATTAAGGGCCCCTTTTACTAAGCCGCGTAAGGCTCTATGCGTGGCCAATGTGTGCCAAAATGGACTTACCGCCCGACTACCGTGTGGCTCTTGCGGTTCATTGTCTGAAAAATAAATTTTACTTTTGGACGCGCATAGTGGACGCGCGCAGGTCCTTACCGCCCAAATTCTTTACCGCTAGGTCTATGGCCGGTGGTAAGGTCTCAGACTACTACTACTACTTATCATTTCTATAGCGCTACAAGGCATACGCAGTGCTGTACACCCCAAAATGGATGCGCAGCAATTTTGATTTTGCCACATGTCCATTTTCGGCAAAAATTTTAAAAAGGCATTTTTTGTAGGTGCGCTGAAACATAATTCTACGTTCGCCCAAAACCCACGCCTACGCTACCGCAGGCCACTTTTTACCACGGCTTAGTAAAAGGACCCCTTAGTATTAAAAGTTCTATATTATTGCAACTTTTATTGGCATGAAAAAAATTAGGCTCCTCTGCTCTACTTCTAGATATACTATATGCAGTATTCTAAACCCTTCATCTTTCTTCATATCCAATACTGATATCTTGAACTAACTGACATATTTTTGTTGGGGGTGGTGGCAGTGAGGGAGAAGGTTGCAACCTGTTTTCCACAGATCTTAAGCATATGCAGGTAAGGGTGAAGTGAATTATTCTGCATTATTCTTCCTACTAACCTCTGGTAGGTTTTGGGTAGAAAAATATATTTAAAAATTGATCTGGTGGCTCTTGCTGTCCTCCATTTTAGTTAGTAGTAACAAACAGGGAAGTATGTGGAGCATATACAAGCGTTGCCATAATGGGATAGACCAAAGGTCCATCAAGCCCAGTATCCTGTTTCCCAGCAGTGGCCAATCCAGGTCACAAGTACCTGGCAAGATCCCAGAACAGTAAAACAGTTTTTATGCTGCTTATCCTAGAAGTAAGCAGTGGAGTTTTCCAAGTCCATCTTAATGATACTACTACTACTATTTAGCATTTGTATAGCGCTACAAGCGTACGCAGCGCTGCACAAACATAGAAGAAAGACAGTCCCTGCTCAAAGAGCTTACAATCTAGTAGACAAAAAATAAAGCAAACATATCAATTAATGTGTAGAGGAAAGAGGAGAGGAGGGTAGGTGGAGACGAGTGGATACAAGTGGTTACGAGTCAAAAGCAGTGTTAGAGGTGATAGCTCATGGACTTTTCTTTTAGGAAATTAGCCAAACCTTTTTTAAACCTTGCTAAGCTAACTGCTTTTACCACATTCTCTGACAACGAATTCCAGAGTTTAATTACACGTTCAGTGGAGAAATATTTTCTCCACTTTGTTTTAAAGTTACTACTTAGTAGCTTCATTGTGTGTCCCCTAGTCCTAATATTTTTGGAAAGAGTAAACAAGCCATTCACATCTACCTGTTCCACTCTACTCAGTATTTTATAGAAGTCAGCATAGTTCATGGAATTCTTTCCAACCTTTCTGTATCTGTATGTGTGTATTTGATCTGGAGGGGAGAGGGCAGGGGTAGTTTGAATAGACCTGTACCTAAACATTCTGATTTGGAAAGAAAAATTAAAATAAAACTTATTGTGACTATATCAAACCAGTAGATGTCACTGTCAACTAATTTCAAAGAATGGCTTTTATATCTTTATTTTTTTTTCCAAACAGTCATGGAAAAGGGAGATTTTATATATATGTGGTGGAAGTGTATAAAGATTCAGCCCTTCTGGCAGACTATATGGAAGAAAATTACCCAAATAAAACAAAGTGTGTTGTATTCTCTTGGTTTTTATATCTTAATCACAGGGTACCACTGTTGCACATCAACAAATATTAGTTGGCAGTAAATATAGCAACTATTAAGAAATCAGTTTCTAGGTTTCAAAGTAGAATTTACAACAAAGAAAATTAAATACTCATCTGAATCACTAAGACGGGCATTATCGAACGGGGACGACCATCTCTAAGGACGTCCCGGAGAAGGGGCGGGGAAACCCCTATTATCGAAACAAGATGAGCATCCATCTTTCGTTTCGATAATACGGTCAGGGACATCCAAATCCCAACATTTAGGTCGACCTTAGAGATGGTTGTCCTTAGGTCGTCCTTATAGATGGTCGTCCCCGGTTTTCGGCGGTAATGGAAACCGAGGACGCCCATCTCAGAAACGACCAAATCCAAGCCATTTGGTCATGGGAGGAGCCAGCATTCGTAGTGCACTGGTCCCCCTGACATGCCAGGACACCAACCGGGCACCCTAGGGGGCACTGCAGTGGACTTCACAAATTGCTCCCAGGTGCTTAGCTCTCTTACCTTGGCTGCTGAGCCCCCCAACCCCCCCCAAAACCCACTCCCCACAACTGTACAACACTACCATAGCTCTAAGGGATGAAGGGGGGCACCTATATGTGGGTTCAGTGGGTTTCGGGTGGGTTTTGAAGGGCTCACATTTACCACCACAAGTGTAACAGGTAGGGAGGGAGGTGGGCCTGGGTCCGCCTGACGTGCACTGCACCCACTAAAACTGCTCCACGGACCTGCATACTGCTGACAGGGAGCTGGGTATGACATCTGAGGCTGGCAAAAAAAATTTAAGTTTTTTTTTACGGTGGGAGGGGGTTGGTGACCACTGGGGGAGTAAGGGGCGGTCATCCCTGATTCCCTCCGATGGTCATCTGGTCAGTTTGGGTACCTTTTTGAGGCTTGGTTGTGAAAAAAAATGGACCAAGTAAAGTCGGCCAAGTGCTCATCAGGGACGCCCTTCTCTTTTCCATTATCGGCCGAGGACACCCATCTGTTAAGCATGCCCCAGTCCTGCCTTCACTACGCCTACGACGCCCTCGGGAACTTTGGTTGTCCCCACGACGGAAAGCAGTTGACGCCCAAAATCGGCTTTCAATTATGTTGATTTGGGCGACCCTGAGAGAAGGACGCCCATCTCCCGATTTGTGTCGAAAGATGGGCGCCCTTCTCTTTCAAAAATAAGTCTGTAAGAGTCAGTCCTTCAGTGATAGGGATGTGTCAACATGGGGGTTGTTTGTGGATGGTGAGTGGTAGGCAAAAAATGTTGATCATGCCTCATGGAATTACTTCTATGTGTGTGTGTGTGTTTGTGGCCAGAAGACTAGAGGTGAGGCAGCTGTGCTAAAGTGCGTGAAAGTTTCTATGCTGCAGTAGCTGGAAGTACTTTTCCTGAAAATATGCATTGGGCCATTTTTTGAGGGGAAGTAGTTTCTCTGGTTCTTTCAGACCAATCTTGCCTATTTTCAAACTCGGTGTCTTTTTAACCAATTTTTCCCCTATGCCAAATTTGGGCCAGTTTCCTTTAATTTTCAGTGTTAAATATAGTGATACTTATAGTTGCAGTTCAAATTGAAGCTCACAGACCCGCTAATGCTTTTCTTGGGGGGGGGGGGGCTGCCACACAATTTTTCAATTGCTCCTTAAAGTCTCCCCCCATCCAGTCCCATCCAAGGTGTTGAACTTTCCAATGAAAAGCAAGTGTCTCCCTCAACAAGAGCACCTTGTTTCACCCATTTGTTGGCTGCTTCAGGAAAGCAACTACTCCTGGAAATTGTCACGCATCACTATATTTACAGGCTCAGCGTTTTTTGACTTTCCACAAATGTTTACCTGTTCTAAAGGTTTTTGTGTAGGGAAATCTTTTTTGCTCCAGGTCTCTTAGGACTAGTGCCATTTTTTGAGGGTTTGTGTTTGGGTAATTGTTGATTTTGGTATTGTTATTTGGGGTTCACGTTTTTTTATTTGTTTTTATGTTTTGTGTTGTCACTCACCTGTCCTTCTTTTGGTAAAAAGGTTTTTTAAATCATCTGTTTTTCTCTGTAATTAGAGTTTTTGCAGATGATTCATTTTTCCTTTTTTCCAGGCAGGGACCTATGATAGTACCTCACTCCCAATTGGATAGTGGATGTTGTATACTGTTGGTATTTTCCCTATCGGGAGGCGTTTGAGGTTCCAGTTGTTTAAAATTCATCTAGAGATTTCCTGGTTGAAATCTGAAGGTTACAGGAGGGTGAGACACAGAGATAGCTATATATTTTCAAACTTCTTTGGGGTTTGGTAATAATATAGACCCTTACATGATTTAGTTTAATTTGTTTCAGTCATGCTGCAGCATTCTGAATTAGTTGGAATGATAAGTAGTAGTAGTTGGAGCTGATCTCTTTTTGGTTTGACCAATATTCGGGGCATTATAATAATCTTGTCATGATGTAATCATGGTATGGACCATTGTGGTCAGACTTGTCTTTCCAGTACATGGAGAGAGATTTCATAGCTGCCATAGGTGAAAGACAATTTTTGAAGGCTATTTGAATTTACGGGATCAGAGTGAGTGATGAGTCTAGCAGTATCCCATGATTCTATCCCATGATTTCTGACCTGTGATTTTAGGGGGAGTTCATACTTCCCAAAAGGTATTTCGAAGTCTGGCATTTGTCCACTTATGTTAGGTACCCAAAGAATCTCTGTTTTGCTTGGGTTCAGGCAGAATTAGTTGTTGTTTGTCCATTCCTGAATTCTGGTTAGGCAGGCAGACTATTTACTCAAGAGCTGTGGGTAGACCTGGTTCAATGGGCATGAGTAGTTGCACATCATCAACATAGATGTAGAATTTTGTGTTCATCGACCGAAGCAGCTCAGCCAGAGGCTTGAGGTATACATTAAATAAAATGGGAGACAGTATGGATCCCAGTGGCACTCCACAGTTTAGTGCCCAAGATAATGATGTGCTATTGCTGAACAGAACTGATTGTTGTCTGTCTGACAAATAAGATTTGAACCATGTAAGTACTGTGCCACTGATACCTGTTTCTGCCAGTCTTGTATGCATAATATTATGATCCTGTGGCTGAGAAATTCAGCAACACTATTATTGAGGCAGATACCCTGTCACGATTTCTGTCAGATCATCAAGAAGGGACACAAAAACTATCTGTTCTGTACCTAGGTCTGAAGCCAGATTGACATGGGTCTAGCCAATTGCTTTCAGTTAGTCAGTCAAGTTGAATGTAGACTGTCTTTTCTGTAAGTTTTGCTAAGAAAAGAATGTTAGAGACTGGTTGGTAGTTTTCAAGCTTGTCCTGGTTGAGTGAGCTCTTTTTTAGTAGGGGGCACACCACAGCTCTTTTTAGTGTTGTTGGCAGTTGCCCTTGCCCTTCCAAAAGAGAGGTGTTAACAGATTTTCTGGCCCCTTCTATGAGGATTATGCTTGCTCGTACTATCTTTGCTGGACAGGAATCAAGAGGGCAGGTTGTAGGCCATTGGCCTTTCAGGAGTTTTTCAAGAACTTCCTCTGTGACCTGGTTGAATGAATCCCAGATGGATGTACATAGTGAGGAAGAAGGAGTGTTCTCTTCATTAGCTGGTGGGAGCTTTGATGAGACTATCTGTAGGTCTTGATGGAGCTCTTTAATTTTGTTGGAAATGTATGTGGCAAACTTATTGCTGATTAGTTGTGACTGGCAAGGCTGGTTCTGTTTTGGGGTTTGCAGTAGGCTGTTTACTGTTTTAAATAGTTGCTTGGTTAAATTTGCAGCTTGTTCTATATGTTGAGAGAAATATTGTTTTTTGGCTGTTAAAGCCTGGCAGTACATTGCCATGTCCTCTAAGTGAGATTTTTGCCATTTTCTTTCAAGTTGATGTCCTTTACGCTTAAGGACCTGTAGTTCTGGGGAGAACCATGGGGAACGTTTGTAGAGCATAGGATCTTCTTTAGAGGGGCCATTTTTTTCTAATGCCATTGCTAAGAATGCATTCCAGATAACAACCTGTTCTGACACAGTCATCATCTTTCCATGCACATGGGGGTAGGACAAGGCCGCCAGGAAGTTATCAGCAGTCAAATTTCTTGTGTCTCGGATTTCCTTCCAAACTTTGATTGGGACCATCTGTTTTATGTGGTCCTTAATAGAAAATGTGATTAGAGAATGAACAGTCCATGATAGGGGTGTTTTCTTGATTCCACCAGCCTTGTGTTCAGATGTCGACCCCTTTGCAGAACACCAAGTCTAGCATATGGCCCTTTTCAGGAGTTGGAGATTTGATCACCTGAATGAATCCTAGAGCTGCCATTGTATCAAGGAAGGCAGCAGTAGTGGTGTCTGGAGTTAGTTGGATTTTCAACATGAGATTGCTTTTTATCACTTTTCATGTTAGTTTGGAAAGTGGCATGGTAACTTGCTTCAAGGGAACTTATCAAACAGCCTTTGTTTGTAAAGCTGTTTATAAAAATTTTAATAAAGATAAAGGATGAGGTGATTTTTTTTTTTGAAGGGAGAAGGGAAAAAAGGTTGATCATTAGCTTGGCATGCACCCTATAAAAATATTCACTTGTCCCGATAAGAGTGAAGTCATTTTTGACATAGCAAAAGTAAAAATATCCTCCACTTTTGTGAATACTCATCATTGTTTTGATGCTGCAGTTATAAGTATATAGTTCCAATCTTTCAGCGTGTGGGGTTCTTTCCATTATGCTGTTAGTGATTTTAATTTAAAAAAAAATGTCAGTATTAGCTTACATTGTGTACTTTGTGCATTATCAGAATTATATAGTATGTAGAATTTATTGGAGGATATCTATATCAAATTGATGTTTTGGGATTGAAGAATTATGAGACTCACTCTGCCAGCAAGAACAGGTGTTATTGTGGTGATTAGTGGTTTTTCAGTATTCATATGTAATCTATAGTAAAAGTGATTTTCTTGTCAGTCACTGTCTAGGTCCATCTTGTTCTGGCTAACACAAATGTACCGTGATATTCCTGTCTAACTGATGTCCTAGGTTGCTTCTTCTGACTTTGAACAGTCTGGGTTAAATGTCAAACCAGTTTTTGTTCATCCACTAACTGAGGAACTAATTTTGTTTCCAGCCAGCATATGCAAACCTTTGAGTTGTTTGATAGCATCCAGAACCTTTTCCAAAGTGATGGTAGTGGTTGTGCAATGGTGCGAGTAGGGAGTTGGATATGTTTCTTTAACCAAAATTATTTAATGAATCATTAATCATTCATTTTACTCATAACCTCTGTATAAAGCTCAGGTCTGAGTACATAAAATAGTAACCTAACCAGAAAATATACAACATAAATGTGGAGCATAAAAGCACCGTCATAAGTCTAAAATAAAATATAGAAATTTTAAAGGCAGGAATTACGTTTAATTGTGAAAGCCTGATTAAAGCAATACCTTGTTTATATCAGTTTCAGTAGCTCAGAAAGCATAAATATCCAGGCTAGTGCCTGCTGACAGTTCTAGTGCTTACTGGACTCTTTTCCTCTATGCCCAACAAGGTTGTATCAGAAGTAGAGCTGTACAGAGAATAGAAACTCTGATGAAGAATAATTGTTTCCTTATTGTCCAGCTACACCAGTACTTCTCAACCCAGTTCTGGGGGTGCTCTCAACCAGTTGGGAGATTTGCATACTGAGGTGGTAGTATATACAAATATTTCATGCATATTCATTGTGGATATCCTGAAAGCCCAATTGGCTGGGTGTGCTCCGAGGATAGGGTTGAGAAGCTCCGACTTAGCTAGACCAGTCCATACCGGTGGGTTATATCACCCAACCAGCAGATGGAGGTAGAGAGAGAGTTTCCAATAACATTGCTAGTATAACAGCAGGTGCAGCGTGGAGCTAGTCAGTATTTCTCAATCTCCAGCAGATGGTGCAGGTTGGACTGATGCTTTTGTTCTTTTTTTGGCCCGAGTCCCATGGGTCCAGGCTATCACAGGTGTTGTGCTAGTGGAGGCCTTTGGGCTGTTTTTTCTCCCATGCTTGGTCTACAGACCGCTGCCTGGTTGAGTTTAGGGGACTTTAGTTCCCTTGTGCTCTGATCCCTTGCCTGTGGGCTGGGTCCTTTGAGTGGCTGGCATAGGCCCCTGCCAGATGGGGTTGGGCCCTTGCCCTCTCCTTCCTAAGGAGCCTTTGGCAGAAAAAAAAGGTGCTGAGCTGTTAGTCCTGTTTGTTGTAGCCAATTAAAGTCTGTTTAAAAAATAAATAAAAAAGATAGTGTACTTAAACAGCACAGGAAATGGCTCTAGAGATGGGACTGGCCCTGGGTTGTTGGTAGAGGGTCCCTTTTTGTGGCAGGCAGATTGCATGAATGTGTTGAAGGAACTGCAGCATACCTGCATGGTGCTCTAGTTCCTGTAGAAGCCATTGCTTGTCGGCAGTGGTGGGCTCTGTTGGTTCCCAACTGTCAGGTGGGGCCTTAAAGGGCAGTCTCGGACAACTCAGGAGGGGAGTGTACTGGAACAGGCGCCTGGGACTGTACTGGCCACCTCACTGCCTTCTGCATTGAGCCAATGGCGGCGGACTTGTGGTTTTCAAAGGGGGCTGCAGTCATCTCAGATGCCAGCTACATGCTAGGGATGGCAAGATCACAGATGCTCCTTCTTTGGAAGTTCTATGGTACAGCTTCCTGGGCCCCTCAAACATGGATTGCACTTGTGAGGCCACCAGGTGCTCACATTGGGACTTTGGGCCCATGATTGCTGCAGTGATATTGGAGGGACTTGGTAGGGCTCTTGTGGCCTTGGGGGATCAGGCAGGGGCACTGCCTATGCCCTTTCAGTCTTCTGGAGTCCTCCTGCCTCCTTTTCCCCTGCTTCCCTCTCACTTTTCCAAGTAGGCACAGGTTCTAAGTGGAGGCTCTGAAGAGCTTCTTGGGCTGGGGGGGGGGGGGGGGGGAGGAGAGTTCCTTCTGTTGGGTTGATTTTCCGATGTTGCAGATTTTTCTCTGGAGGTGCTCACAGTGCCCATTGATCAGGTTGCTGAGGTTCTGCAGCTGTCATCATTGCCCCCCACAGAGATGAGTAGGGGATCACCTCAGTTTGGTGGGTTTCTCTCCATTGGACTCTCTCAGAGATGGTCCTTAAGGAGTAGGAGACCCTGGGTGCTGTTCTATGTGGATCCAAGTTAATGGGGCAGCTCTAATTGCTTCCCTGCAAAAATGTGCTCTTCCCCCTCCATAGGATGGACACCTTGGTCAAGGTTCTGACCAAGAAGACGACTGTCTTGGTGGAGGGGGCACTGCTTTCTGAAGGAGGAATAGAATTTTAAACTTTGATAGTATTTTCTTTGAATTCATTCCTACTTAGAGTATCTCAGAATTAATTTGACCCCTGTGCAGAGAATACTGCAGGATTTGTATTGAGAGATGGCCAGTTGAACTAGATAAGTGGGGAAATTTTTACTAAAATTTGATTTTGAATATTCCATAACTAGTGGTACTGCTGTGTTATCTTATTTTGTAAATTTTTGCGGTGAATTTCATTGTGTAGGATGCCTTTTAACTGCATTATTGTTTCAAAGACTTGTACCTGCTTTACTGAAGTAATTTGAAATACATCTATACTGAAAATTCCAATCATTAATTTAGATAATTGTCTCTGTGCCTGTTTTTTTAATGATAAATGATGTATGTGAATTACACAGGCATATAAACAGCTTCTGTAATATTTTTGTTGATGCAAGGCACAGAAAACAAAAAGTGGAAATCCAAAAACCATGGAAGAAGCACATGATAAATATATAATTTATATTAATTCTCTGGTTCAGAAGTGGGCAAACTGTGGCCCTCAAGACCATGGGAAGTATACACAGAAAATGTCATTAACTAGAGCTTTGGCAATTTTAAATACTGTGTTTCGTAAATATTGTCAGAATAGCCACTCTAGCTGTTCATGTCTGTTGTTTTTAGTTAAATTTTACTTATCACAGAAGGTCTGTGGCACGCTGTGCATTTCAGGTTCCAATAATACATAATGTTATGGCCTGCTAGGGGTAGTATTGACATTCATGTGGCCTTCTGCATATAAAGGTTGCCCATCCCTTCTCTGATTTTTTTCCCCCCATAATAATTTGAAATATGCTCGTGTTGTGCTTGACCTGCATATTCATCTCTATAGTGAGAGTGAAGCTAAACACTTTCTGTAAATGTTTAGGAGATTGTGGCTGAAACCTTCAACCTTGTATTAAGTCCTCCATATTAATGTAGTTAGATGGTTTTCAACTGTGTACAAGACAGCAGAGGTGAGAGATTTGATTGACAAGTCAGAAATGCATTAGATCATTCCCTCTGCCAGAGTCTCTAGTTCACGTTGTTAAAAATGTCAGCCTCTCCAAGTTTGAATGGCAGCCCGAGGGCCTCAAAAGCCTTTTGTTTCCCGAGATGGAAACACAAATTGGATGTGTGCCTGGAAAGCTTCATCCTGGGCTGTAATTTCATCTTTTAGCTAAGAACCACAAGGTACATGAACAAAGTAGCCTGTAAACAATAATACAGAAAAAAAAAATAAACAAGGTCATGTTTCTGGTGCGTTGATCTACAGTGTCCTGACCTCTATCACACTGAACATCTCTACTCTGATTGCTCTTCCCTTTGGCATCACAATGAGAGGTAGAGGGTTCATATCAGGGGAGAGATTTAAAGTTAAGAGTCATTGCACATTACTTCTATTAACTATGAAAGATTCAACTCTTAGTATCTGACACTTGTTTTTTTCTTTTTTTTTTTTAAGTCGAATTAGTCCTTGTGTGAGGTAGATTTATTTCTCTGAATTGACCTTTGTAGGATTAAGCATTCACCGTAAAATATATAAAAAGTTCATGAAAGTCAAATTGTAGAGAAACATTAGTATAGGGCAAAAAATTAAAGCTTCTTTGCCTTAATAAACAACATTTCGTGAGATTGTTTACTATTTATTTTATTGATTTATTAGAATTATTTACTTCCTTTCTGAAGAAATTCACCCAAAGTGGTATATAGCCAGAATAGGCTGGACATTGGCAATAAACAATTATAGCAGTAAACTGGAAAGGAGATAGCCTATCCTCATCCAGGCAATATTTATGCTAAGCTATAGGAAACACTTGACAAAATACCACCAAGCCTTAGCAGCAGCCAAAGAACAATATTTCTCTCAGTGCATTGAACAGGCTGCCAGTTGAACCAAGCACCTGTTCTGCATTGTTAACAGTCTACTGCAACCCATAGAACCAAACCAACTTGCCCAGTCAAAGTTGAACTGCAGTGATTTTGCTGCATACTTTGCCAACAAAATTAAAAGTGTTCACCAGGATTTACAGGCAGTCTCACCTAGTCCTCCAGTTAGCTAACCAGGCATGCACAAACTTTACCGCTCCCGACTCAGACATATAGGACTCTTTTAACCCAAAAACAAAGAAGGGCCTTGACAAAATCCTAAAGGGCTTCAACCAACTACCTGCCCTTCAAAGATAGTAGAGCAGCAAGCAGGGGCGTCAGAGAAAGTCATACACACAACAGGGGATCTTTAATGAAGCCAAGTAACAGAGGTAAAGGATCTCAGAAACCCACAGACCAATCAATACATTTTTTGTCTGCATCAAGGGTTCAGGTATCATTCATTGATCCTACAAAATGTATTTTTGTTGTGTTTAAAAATTTTTTTTTTTAACTCTTGTACTCTCACACCTATATAGTTGCCTATTTGTAAGATTCTTTCTGACTTAGGAGTACAGTATAGACTGTTTGCTGATAACATAAAGTTCTTCTTTCCTGTTACTGAAAACCTAGCTGGTACTCTGTATTTTTTGGTTGCAGGTTTGTTTGAAAGTTGTTGAATCTTGGTTGGATAAATCGCATATCTTGTTTTTATCAGAATGTGCTAATCTCTCGTTTTCCTCTCAGATAATTTTGGGCAACTTGTTATTGCCCATTGTTAGGGAAGTACAATATCTGGGAGTTTTGTTGGATTCTTCTCTTGTCTTTTTGATCTCATTTACGGAATGTTGTTTGGAAGATTTTCTTTCAGTTAAAATTAGTGAGGGAGCTTCGGACTTTTCTGATGTTTGATAATGTTAGTACAGTGATTCAACTACTTATTACATCTTACTTTGACTAGTGCAAAACTCTGTAGTTGGGTGTTCCCTTTTGTGCAGATAGCTGAGAATGCAGAGGCGCAAGTTTTTTCAGGTCTATCCTGATCTCTTCATATCTTTCCAGCTTTGAAAACTGACACTGGTTGCCTGTTAAACATAGAATTCAGTTTAAGATCTTGACCCTTATCTTCGAAGTATTGCATAATGAGGCTTCAACATTGTTAGCCTCTTACCTGCATGCTTATCGGTAACCTACACTTGTTATGAGGTCCACAGAGAAACTTAGCTGTCCTGCCACTCCACCAAGTTAGGCGGAATGAGACTAGATCTTCGATTTTGATCTGTTGCCGGTCCCATGTTCCTATGGGCAACTTAGAGTTTAGCACATCCCAATCATTAGCGTGCACTAAAAACGCTAATGCGCCCTTGGCGCTGCTTAGTAAACAGGGCCCTTTGCTTTTTATAGCCGCAATACCTCACAATTCCATGCGGGTTACATACAAAGAGACTGGACAGACCAGGAATTACAACATAGTATTATCAATCAATTAAAATAAATACATTAATTTCCTTCCATAATTCTGAAACAAATATGTTTTAAGCAGATGTCTAAAATGCACATAGCTTGATGCCTGAACTGTCAAAGGGGAGATTTCCTTGCCTATTTTAGCAGCCTGGTAAGAAAGCAAAGAATCTATACACTTCTTTCGTATTTTACCCTTCAAAAATGGAAAGGGAAAAAGGTTAAATAACCGATAAACTCAAATTATTTTAGACATGGTAAAACATCTTAGCAAATAAATAGGAGTTAAACCATAGCAGACTTTATATGTTAAACATGAACGTTTAAATAAAACCCTTGAAGTCACTGGTAACCAATGAACTTTAGAATAATAGACATGGTAGAGCGTTTCAAGGAAAAAATCGAGTCTTAATGCGATATTCTGAATAGCCTGTAACTTTCGCAACAGTACTTGAGAACAACCTAAGTATATTATATTAAAGTAATCTAAAGAGCTCAGCAGCAGTGCCTTGACCAATAACCAAAACTGATACTCATATTTACGAATAGAACATAGTTTACGCATAAGAATACATGTTTTCTGAATTACCTTATTAACATGTAGTTCCAGGGAACCCGTAGAAACCAAAAACACCCCTAGATTCTCACAGAGAAGGCAAAGGAATAAACCCAGTGATTGATAGGTTCAATCGGTCCCCAGAACCAATAATAAGTAACAACTTTATTTTTTCAGTATTCAGTTTTCATCTCTGAGCTGTCATCCAGTTTTCTACAGTATGAAATAGCAACTGCAAGGTTGTCTGTTTTGTAGTAACATCACCTTGAACTGAAAGAACAGTTATGTTGTCTGCATAACTGAAAGATACAGTGCTTTTTTTGTGCCGGTACGCGACGGTACGGCGTACCGGCACCTTTTTTCTGGGGCTCCCCTGCTCGCTCCCTGCTGTTTGCACTGATCCCTGCCTCGTAAAACTTATTTTTTCGCAAACCGGCAGACTGAAGAAATAAAACAAACAGCTGACAGGCTTGCCTCGTTCGATCGCGTCGGCCGCTTCCTTTCCCTGCATTCTGAGCGCGTCCCGCCCTCCTCTGATGTCATTTCCTTTCCTCGAGGGTGGGACGCGCTGAGAATGCAGGGAAAGGAAGCGGCCGACGCGATCGAAGGAGGCAAGCCTGTCAGCTGTTTGTTTTATTTCTTCAGTCTGCCGGTTCGCGAAAAAATAAGTTTTACGAAGCAGGGATCGGTGCAAACAGTAGGGAGCGAGCAGGGGAGGGTGAGCAAGTGGGGCTGAGGGTTGTGTGGCCAATTGGGGCTGGGGGGGTTGTGTGGGCAAGTAGGGCTGGGGGTGTGTGTGTGTGGGCAAGTAGGGCTGGGGGTGTGTGTGTGTGGGCAAGTGGGGCTGGGGGTGTGTGTGTGTGGGCAAGTGGGGCTGGGGGGGAGGTTGTGTGGCCAATTGGGGCTGGGGGGGTTGTGTGGCCAATTGGGGCTGGGGGTGTGTGTGGGCAAGTAGGGCTGGGGGTGTGTGTGGGCAAGTAGGGCTGGGTGTGTGTGGGCAAGTAGGGCTGGGGGTGTGTGTGTGTGGGCAAGTGGGGCTGGGGGTGTGTGTGGGCAAGTAGGGCTGAGGGTGTGTGTGTGTGGGAAAGTGGGGCTGGGGGTGTGTGTGTGTGGGCAAGTGGGGCTGGGGGTGTGTATGTGGGGCTGGGGGGCTGGGCAAATGGGGCTGGGGTTTGAATGATCTCGTGGGCAGATGGAGGCTGGGGCGAGTCACTGGACATTGAAGGGAGGGGGAGGATAGGGGGCAAAAGAGAATCGCTGGACATGGAGGGGATGGGATAGTAGGGCAGGGGAGAGAGGAGAATGGAGAATTGCTGGACATGGATGGAAGGGGAAGGCAGGGAAGAGAGAATTGCTGGACTTGGATAGGAGAGGAGGGCAGGGGAGAGAGGAGAATCACTGGACATGGGAGGGGAGGGGAGAGGAGACATGCTGGACATGGATGGAGGGGAGGGAAGATAGGAAGGAGATGCACATGGATGGGATGGCAGGAGAGGAAGGAGAAATGCTGGAAATGGATGGAGAGGAGAGCAGAGCAGGAGATAGAGGAGAATTGCTGGACATGGATGGATGGAGGGGTTGGCGGGGAGAGAGGAGAAATGCTGGACATGGAAGAAGAAAGGAGGAAAGTAAAGAAATAAATGGAAAGGAAGCCCTGGAAACGGAGTTAAGAGAACAGATAGAGAGCAGCAGAATCAGACACTTGGACCAGTATGGATAGAAAACAGTCACCAGACAACAAAGGTAGAAAAAAATTATTTTATTTTCATTTTAGTGTTTGGAATTTGTCCAGTTTGAGAATTTACATCTGTTGTCTTATTTTGCACTGGGTATACTGGAGCTGTAACATCTTACAGAAATGATTTATAATGAATAAAAATCACAAGTTATTGTTTTTCTCCTATACTAGTATATTTTCATTGATGTCTGTTTATATGCGCCATGGCTGACATATCCAAAATTTCAGCTGGTTATGTTGTTTCTCACATAGTGCTACTCCACCTTTTTGGCCAGCTCTATCCTTCTTAAAGAGATTATAGCTTGGTATGGTTGCATCCCATTCATGGGAGTCATTAAACCATGCCTCTGAGATAGCAACAAAGTCTAAGTCCCTGCCTTTAACATCAGGGTTTGCAGATACTGACTGCACTTTTGTGCTGAGACTGCGAGCATTTGCTCATTGCTTTCCAGCTATATTTTATTGATGCTCTTACCTTTTGCATCGCTTTTTGTCTAGTTTCCCCTTCCACTTGGTCACTGATAAATGATTTGCTAAGACAGTTTATTTTATTGTTTCTCCCATTGTTGTTCAACTTTTGTTTTTGCTGGGGGTGACTTCTTGAATTCATCTGATACTGCTTGCCACCCCAACCCTCTAGTTGAATATTTCAAAATATATTGGCTGAATTTCTCATTAAGGATCCTCTTTCCTGCCAAAGAGAGATGCAGGCCATCATTACAGTATAGCCTTTTGTTTCTTCTTATGTGTCTAAAACCTTTGTGTTGATACTATAAATGTTGGTTTTGTTATATGATATTAGAATGTGGTAGCTTAGTTTTGAAACTATAGATTTAAGGATAAGAAGCATTTTTTTCTTGAAATGATTATGGTTAGATATGACTTGATTTTTGCAATCTGAGGGGATAAGGTGTAAATAATTCTTTGATCCTGTTTTGTTAGCAATTTTGAAATCAAGCTATATTTTTTTCAGCAAATGCTCTTCCCTTCGAAAAGGGCCTTGATATTTAGTCATGGGAGAAGGTTTGATACTGATACAAAAATTGATCGTGCTCTGACTTTAATCTTAGAAGAGCTTGCTTTTCTTTCAGAAAAAAACAATTTCATTAGAGAGGTACAGGTGCTATGATCAAAAGTGAAAACATTTCATTCAGTTCTGTGTGCATGAGAAAAATGCTTTGGGATTATTGGGTTACATTAATGTACACTGCCTCAATACAACAAAGTACAGTACCTATTTCTCTGTCCCTGGAGGGCTCACAGTCCGAGTTTGTACCAGAGACAGTGGAGCATTAAGTGACTTGCCATGATCACAAGGTACTGCAGTAGAATTTGAACTGGATTCCCGTGATTCTCAGTCCAGTGCTGTAACAACTAGGCTCCTCCACTCACACAAGACTTGAAACCATGAAACTTTCTGAATTTCCATTCCTTGGGCTTATGGAGAGCAGAATTGTGGTGTGGGAATGGAAGATGTATTATTTCTGAGGGAGCTCTGAAAAAGAAAAACATTCGGGGCATGAAATCTTGGGCAGATAAAAAGCACAGTGGAAGTGACAATAAAGCCTGGAGATCTTTAATAACAATTTCTTCATTCTGACTCGACATGGCTGTGTTTGGCGAAAAGGCTTGCATGAGGAGTCTACACTAGAATACATTCATTTGTGTCCTATATAAAACAGAGAGTACAGATGACAAAACTGTTAAAAACAACCTTACCCAAAAAGTAATGTATGCGGAATATATACATGCTCAAAAGCTAAAAACATGCATATAGATAAGAATAGAAACCTGCATATATGAATACATATACCGGTGTGTGATTACATACCGAAGAAATAAAATATAAACAACTAAATAAAACATGCACAGTGAATATAGCAGTTAAAAAAAAACTATTATAAAGACTTTGTATGAAATAATAATTGGAAGCACCACTGAGAATAAAAGACATTATTTACAACTAATCACATATAAAGGTGTGCAAGTAAATAATAATCAAGGGCATATAATTATGGAGAAAATGAAAATAAAAACAAAAACATACCTGCTACACTCAAAAGAAGAATATAGATTCTAGAATCTAAACAACCTCCTATCAATTAGGTCACCAATCTGTCCAGATATAGAGTGCCAGTTATTCATATAGCTGAAGAAAGGGGCAAAGTACCCATCTATCAAACATCTATTATAAATCAAAATGTGGGTGACACAATACACATATATCACACATGCTTTATTAAAGCGAAGAAAAGGGAAATGAACAGAAGTAAAACTGTGGAAAATCTGTATACAAATGGCAGAGTAAATGTCACCAAGATGCCAAAAAAAAAACTTGAAAACATAAAAGCAAACCATACCAAGAAAGGATAAATGCTATGTACTTCCCACCTATAGATAGATATAAAGATGCACAAACCTTCCAGCATAAATTGAAATCCACAGCTATCACAGTGTATGAACACAACGTGTCTGTTGTCCACCCTATCTGTTGTAAAAATACATGATCATGCTTTAAAAAGCCCATGGTGTCTGCATAGCAGACAGTCCAAGAACAATATATGAATATATTTGTAATTTTTAAAAATGACACTCCAAAGAAGCATGTGTGCAGGCAAGTTCCTGGAGGAAAAGTCCATAGTCTGTTATTGAGATGGACATGGGGGAAGCCACTGCTTGCCCTTGGATATGTAGCATAGAATGGTGTTACTAATTGGGTTTCTGCCAGGAACTTGTGACCTGGATTGGCTACTGCTTGGAAGCAGGATACTGGGCTAGATAGATCATTGGCTAACCCAGTATGGCTATTCTAAAGAACGCAAGCCTCAAAACATGAATTACAAACCAGAGTAAATGCAAAAATGAAAGTGAAGTCTTAAAAGCTCACTAGACAGTTCTCCCACCAAAGCTGTAGAGAAACAAAATGCCAAACCTACTCTAAGCTGTTTAAAAATAAGAGTGCAGCGGCATGTGAGGCGTGGCTCAGTGTAGTGAATATGCAAAATAAGTAATCCCGAGGCGTCCAGAGTTAAAAAAAAAAATCACAGAAATGTGCTTACAGAGATTAACAGAAAAAATCTTTAATGTGGCTAAGAACATAAATGTGTACGCAGAACAATCAAGAATATATCAGAATGCAGTAAAAAAAATATCAAACTTATCATTGTATAGCTAGATAATAGGGGAAGGTACTGAGGACAACACATGTATATTACAAGCTTGTAACTCTTTACCAAAAAAGGAAAGAAATTATGCTCTCAAAAAAATGCACAAAGCATATCAAGGACTACTATATTCAAGACTAAAAATGTAGACACAAAAACCTATATATTTACTTGACATAAACAGAATAAATACATCATTTTGTGAAAATTGCCACTAAGGTGTATCTTATAGATCTATAAGAGCAATGAAACTTTCTTGAATAGAAACAAGATAAAGTGTACTGTGATGTAACAAAAGAGAAGAAAATTGATGAAAAATAGAATAACTAAGGGTCCCTTTTACCAAGCTGTGGCAAAAGGGTGCCGCTGCGGCATTGGCGTGTGCTTTACATGTGCACTGAGGCCCCCTTTTACCGCAGCTGGTAAAAGGGAAGTCTCGCCTTCCTGCAGGAAATGGCCGTGCGGCAAGTAAAGCACTTGCCAAGCGTCCATTTCGGGGGGGGGGGGGGGGAGGGATGGACACAATTTTCAGATTCTGATTATGAGTGATTTGCTCCTGATCCAGTTGGTCAGCTGGTTCCCAGTTGAGCTTTGCAGGTGTCTTGAGTCTGCAGTCATATCTGGAGGTTTTCAGATCTCTGTCTCTGGTTTCCAGCGAATTTACTTCTTCCTTCCCTTCACCTCACTCTCCCCTGTTTTCTGTGGAGCTCTTCTTTTCCAGCACAACAATCTTAAAAAAAAAAAATGCAAAGGAAAGAGATTTGCTGGAGAACATGGGACAGACTTGTAGAGACTGTGAACTTGGGGGAAGCAGGCAGTGGTAACTCCAACTAAAGTTTGACTCAGAACCACTTGGAGGGCTGCAAGTTCTACTTGATGCAGGGAAGGGATCCTGACTCACCACTTGGGACACGTTGTACTGCACTTGAAACAGTTGGTCTGAATAGTTAATCCTGAGGAGACAGTTAAGTGGTGGTTGTTCTGTGGGACCCGCCAGCTAGCGTTGGGGCGTTGCAGTGCATACATGCTGAGATTCCTTCGGGCCATGGAAGAAAAGGATGGCGACAACACATCTGCGGATTTGGCGCAGCATCCAAATATGCCGGGGATCTTTCGGCTCTCCAGCAGGGCCAGTGCGCAGTTTGAATCAGGAGCGTATGGTAACAGGTATCATTTTGTTGAGGCCAGCTGGCAGTGAGAAGCAGCCTCTGATCACACACTGAGCACAGCCAACATTTTACAGTTTCAGGGCCTGACAGAGCATTCCGCTGCATTGGGATCTTTGTTTTCTCTGGAATTTATATTGATCTGGAATGACAATGTCATAACAAAACTATGTAAGCCACATTGAGCCTGCAAATAGGTGGGATAATGTGGGATACAAATGCAATAAATAAATAAAATAAAAATCTTACATCAGGCCTATTTACTGAAGCTTCGGTTTCTCGCCCTGCTACCCCTCCAGCTCTGAAGAGATCTTGTTTAGACCTCCAGGAGTGGACAGATGAGGCTATCTCTACTTCCCTCTCCTTATCTGTTTGCGGTCTATTCAGAGGAGCCATTGTTGAAGGAGCCGTTAGAGAAGAGAGAGCGCCCTCCTGAGGAGGGGATGATCTGAAAATACTGAGATTGTTTCATAAAGAGGAGCTTAGTATTCTTATTTCTGAGGCACTGGCAGTGCTTTCCATTGCGGAGCCTTCTGCTTCAGTGAATTCAATCTTCGTCAATCATAAGAAGGCTGAGAGGTCCTGCTAAGGCCTTCCTGATGCATCCAGACATTCAGGACATGATTACAGCAGAATGGGTCTCACTGGACATGGGGTTGAGAGTGGGAAGAGCCATGGCTCGCTTCTACCTGTCACGCTGGTCAGGAATAGTGAGCCCTTGGGCCACTGCCGAGGAGCAGCAGCGGCAGGCGAATCACCCAAACAGGAGGCAAGGCAGTACAGACTGGTACCACTAGAACTGGAACAGCCAGACTGAAGCTGCTGGACTGGAACAGACGCAATAAGCAGTAAGCAGGAGAATAATCCACGAGCCAAGCAGAGTCTTACTGGCAGGCAGCAAAGCAGAAGGGAAACCAAGAACCAAACAGAGTCTATAGGCTGGCGGCAATCAGTAGTAAACCAGGAATCAAGCAGGGACTTGGGCAGGCAGCAAACAGGAGAATAAGCCAGAGATCAAGCAGGGTCTTGGGCAGGCAGCAGACAGTAGAATAAACCAGGAAACAAGCAGGGTCTTGGGAGGCAGTAGACAGTAGAATAAACCAGGAAACCAGCAGGGTCAAAGGCAGGCAGCAATCAGTAGAATAATCCAGGAAAACAAGCAGGGTCAAGCTGACAAAGAAAGCTTTCAGGGCAGGAACCATAACAGACCAACAGGGACAGGAACACAACTCAAGACCTCTGTTGCCAAGGCAAAGTATAAAGTTGCCAGGTGGTTAATAAAGGCAACATACAAGGGAGGTCACCAGGTAAGGGTGCTGCTTAGTTCCGAAAATCCCAAGACACTCTGGAAGGCTGGAAAATCTGGACCGGACCAGCATGACTTCTGGAACATGGGAAACAGCAAACAGACAGTCCATCGCAGCCACCAGGTCTAACCACCAGGTGGTGAGATGCATGAGAGATGAAACATGGGCACAATCGTGACATTACCCTTTAGTTCTGGAGGAGAAGAATACATTGCAGCTTCCCAGGGTGGGCTCCCTGCTGGTTATGGTAGTGACTAAGAAGAATACCTTTCTGGTGGAAGGGGGGATTGCCCTAAAAGACAGGATATGAAGCTAGAAGGCTCGCTGAAACAAGCCTTTGAAGTGGCCTCTTTCGGCCTTTAGGCAACTGTGTGCAGCTCATTTTTGGCAAAAGCATGCCTGAAGTGACATCAGCAGTTGGAAGCACAAGATGGGTGCCATAATGCCCAGCTGGAAGTTGGGTTGGCCTACTTAGCAGATGCTATATATGACATGTTATGGGTTACGGCTTGCAGTATGTCTTTGGCTGTCACGGCACATCGGCAAATCTGGTTGCGGCATTGGGCAGCAGATGCAGCATCAAAGTCATGTCTAGTTAAACTGCCCTTTTGGGGCAAGTGGCTATTTGGGGAAGATCTCAGTAACTTGGTGAAAGTACAGGTGGAAACACAGTGGTTGCCAGAGGATAAGCTGAAAGCCACTGGTCATATGTCTTCAGGGGGCGCTCTATCTTGATTTTGAGACAGCAGATGGTACTGGCCTGGTGGTCAGCAATATAGTCAGAAGTTCTTCTTTCAGTTACTCTAATTTTTTTGGGTGGACAGGAAGTCCTCCTCTTAGCTAGAATATTCAGTGCCTTCAGAGCTTCACAGTGATGTGAGGCTGGTCCACTCTTCTCTTCCTCCGGTGGGAGTACGTCAGGAGGAGTGGGCCAAAATCATGTCACACCAGTGGGTTCTGGGTATTCTTACAAAAGGCTACAAGTTGGAGTTCTCTCTCCTGATTGCTCCTCTCTTCTTGCAGTCTCCTTGTTGAAAGTGAACCAAGGCAGTCTATGTTCAGGCCACCATAGATTCATTGCTGGCACTCTGGGCCATTGTTCCAGTTGCTCAGGCCTAACAGGGACAAGACAGATACTCCATCTACTTCATTGTCCCAAGTAAGGAAGGTACCTTTTGTTCAGCCTTAGATCTCAAAGGTCTAAACCGCTGCCTCCAAGTGTCCCACTATCACATGGAATTGCTAAGAGCAGTCATAGCCTCGGTTCAAGGAGGAGAATTTCTCACCGCCCTTGATTTCAAGGAGGCATACTTACATATACCAATATGGCTGCCTCATCAGAGGTTTCTACGTTTTGTGGTGCTGGACCATCACTTCCAGTTCAGGGCTTTGCCTTTTGGTCTTGCCACAGCACCAAGAAAGTTTACCAAGGTTATGATGGTGGTGGTGGGTGGGCTTCCTTTGGTGTCAGAGAATCAGAGTTCACCTGTATCTTGATGACTGGCTCATTTGTGCATCATCCTATTCATACAGCATGGTGGCGACAGATAGTTGTCCATCTTCTGCAGTCATCGGGTTGGGTGATCAATTTAGAGAAGAACAGACTAACTCCATCACAGATAACTGCTGGATGTTCTGTTCAACGTCGCAAGGGAAAGGATCATTCTCATGGAATGCAGGAGGTTAAAGCTGGTTCAAAAGATTTGTCTTGTCCTTGGTCATGGCCGGCCGAGGATCTGGGACTATGTTCAGGTTCTGGGAGCAATGTTGGTGGCAGTGGAAGTGGTGCCATGGGCAAGGGCTCATATGCAGCCTTTACAAGAGTCTTTTCTTAGCCGCTGGTCTCCGGTGTTGCGGAAGTATGACTATCTTTCTTGGATGCTGGTTGTCAGACGAAGTATGCATTGTTGTTTATCATCCAGGAAATTGACCATCAGAGCTCCCTTTCCGATAACACAATGGGAGGTAGTGACAACAGATGCCAGCAAGTCAGGTTGGGGAGCGCATTACAAGTTCCATCTGGTACAGGGCACATGGATGAAACAGGAGTCTCGGTGATTGATAAATTGCTTGAATCTCAGGGCAATGTGGAATGCCTTGCATGATTTCACTCCTTTTTTGGCAGGGGCCCTGGTCCGAGTTTTCTTCAACAATGCAATGGTGGTAGCTTATATCAACAATCAAGGGGGTACCCACAGTCGTCCGATGGTGGTGGAGATGGTCTACCTTATAAGTTGGGTGGAGAAAATCTTTTTCCGCATGCTGGCAGCTCACATCACGGAGTTCTTGAACGTGGAGACAGACTTTCTCGGCAGGATCTCCTTGGACCTTGGAGAATTGGAACTATCTAGCCAGAGGTTTCAGCTGATGGTAGACTGATGGGGTTCTCCACTTGTGGATTTGATGAAGAAGAAAAGGAAAGCCAAGTGCCCAAGTTCTTCAGCCATTGGAAAGAACTGGGCTCAATGGGGAGCGATACCCTACTGCAGCCCTGGCTGGAGACACATCTACTGTATGTCTTCCCTCCTTGGCCCTTGGTAGGCCGCATGTTGAAAAGGATCACATTGCACCAGGGTCAAATAATTCTTATAGTCCCAGATTGGCTGCAGAGGCCATGGTACATGGACCTGATTCAACTGCTGCATGAGGGGTCCTCTGTCTTACGCAGGTACATGGCCTGCTGAAACAAGGTCTGGTGTTCATGAAGGATCCGTTCCCCTTTGGTCTTATGGCTTGGCCATTGAAAGGGCTAGGTTGAGATGAAAAAGTTATTCTGATTCGATCATAGCTACCTTGTTTCAGGCTCGGAAATGCTCTACCTGTATGGTGTATGCGAGGGTGTATAGGAGTTCAAGGGCTGATGTTCTGAGCGTGGACTATCTCCCTTCTCTGGTCAGATCGCGCACATGGTGTTGGGTTCTCTAAAAGTTCAGGTTGCAGCTTTGGCCTGTTTCAGGGGCCAACTAGAGAAGATGTCTGTTGTGGAATACTTGGATATTGTTCGATTCTTGCAGGCAGGACATTTGTGGCCTCTCTTTCATATGCCATATCCAGAGTGGAACCTTAACTTAGTCCTTCGGGCACTTCAGAAGCCTCCTTTTGAGCCACCCCGGAAGGCCTCCTTGAAAGATCTTATGCTGAAGAAAGCATTCTTGGTGGCTGTTACATCAGCACATAGGGTTTTGGAGCTTCAGGCTCTCTCTTTTTTTGGACCCCTTTCCTCATTTTTGGAAGGCAGGGGGTCTCCGTGTGCACAGTTCCTTCCAAAAGTGGTATCAACATTTCATCTCAAGCCATCTGTTGAGCTTCCTTTCTTTCTTAGAGAGGACGAAGAGGCTTGGTATTCTTCCTTAGTGTTTCTTGATTTGCAGGCAGTACTCATTACATATCTGGAAGTCATGAAGGAGTTTTTCAAATCATACAGACTGTGCTTTTTGGTAAACAGAGGCTTGGCCTCATATCTTCCAAGCTCATAATTGCTAGATAGCTAAAGGAGATTATCTCATCAGCTTAATTGCTTGCGAGGAAGCAGGCTTCTCAGACCTTGTGGGCTCATTCTACGAGGTGCACAGTGACATCCATGGTGGAGGCTATCTTACTGTCTCCAGCAGATATTTGCGAGGCAGCGACGTGGTTGACGCTGCATACCTTTGCCAAGCACTACAAGGTGGATGTTTTGGGGCTTCAGTTCTCAGGATCACACCCACTCTTAAGTATTGCTTTTGAACCTCCCATAGGCTCTGGAATAGTGGGAAACTACATAATGGAAGGAGAAATGAGGTTTACCTGATAATTTTCTTTCCGTTAGTCCTTCCCACTATTCCAGAGGCCCGCCCGAGGTTTCTGGATGTTTAGTCGGTGTGAAGTAATGGGTCAAGTAACGACTGTCACCTTGCGTGGTGCTTCCTGCACATCTCCTGTTCTGCACAAGTTGTCCAGAGATGAGAGAGGTTCTCTTATGTTTGCTCATCTGGTTAGTGTTAGGTTAGCGAGTTGTTTTAAGATTGTTACGTTTATTCAGAGTTTTGCCTTACTGCTTGTCTACGTAATACTGAGGAGCTAGACTGGATACCGAGAGAGATACATCTCAATTAAGTTTTCAGTTATCTATCTCCACCAGCTGGTTGATGGACACCACTATCCCACAAGTTCTGGAATAGTGGGAAGGACTATGGTAAAAAAATTATTGGGTAAGACCTAATTTCTCCATGTTGGGAATGCACATTTAATGGGTTATAAACATGTTTAGTGCGTTAAAATTTTATTTCAATTAATGCATCAGGCTCCCTGCTCCTCACCATTGCAGTTTTGCACGCCCCCCCCCCCCCCCCCCCCCCCCGGTGTCATTCCAAACTTGTGACTTTGGCTGACCTATAGCCTTCTGCTGTGTCCTGCCTCCTCTAATGTAACTTCTTTTTTCTGGTGAGCGGGATGTGACAGTGGGAAGGCTCTGGGCATTACGGCTGCTGGGTTCAGGGGGAGGGGTAGAGTGGGAGATGCAGGGCCATTGGAGGAGTGAGGGAGAGAAAGAGTTGCTGGGACCTGTAGCAAAGGAAGAGAGAGGAAATAAATCCCTATAAATAAATGCTGGCTGTGAGGGGATGGTGCAGGCGGAAAGGAAGAGAGATGGGGTGGGGGGGGGGGGGGGGAAGATATATGTATAAACACTAATGCCCAAAGACTTACGCTCTTATATGGTATACATTTTAACTTTCGTGTAAATTTCATTTGAATTTGCCCATTGGTAGGTTTAAAAAAGCTTTAATTAATGCTGCTTGATGCACCACAAAAGGTTTTAATAAATTCTGGCTAAGAGCATTTAAAGGCACATGTTCAAGTGTTCATTTTTGATACTTCTGTGTTGAAAAATCGTGCTGATAAAATATAAAATAACAGTGGCATGTTGGAGGGGCAGCAAACTAGTGGTTAGAGCAGCCGGCTAAGAATGAGGAAACCAGGGTTCAAATCCAGTGGCACTTTTTGCTACTCTCTGCAAGATACTTGGAGGCCCTTTTAATCACCCAGTGGTAGGGGTACTGCCGGGTTTGCACATGGCAAATCGGCCCTACTGCCTGGCTCTCCCAGGAGCCTGACAGTAGTTCCTGATCTGCCGTGCACCATTTTTGGCACTAGAAAATATTTTTTATTATCTAGCAGTGGTTGGTGGGGAGTGGGCATGTCCAATGCTGCCTGATTAACGCCAGGTTACCGCCGGAGCCCTCACCGTTTCCTAAATAGGGGGTGGTAAGGGCTCATGCAGTAAATGGCCACATTGCAGTTTTTTACTTACCACATGGACATTTACTGTCTCCTGCAAAAAGTCCCCAGTTTTACCCGCAGTGGTAAAAGATGGCCTCTGTGTGCAGCAATTCCAAGTGCCGACGTCACAGCGGGCCACCTTTTACTGCCACTTGGTAAAAGGGCCCCTTTGCTAACATCGTGTACTAACACAATAATGTACTTCAGTAAAATCTTGTCATACGTTTCTTTAAGAGGCAATGAAGGGCAAATAGGTCCTACTGCATAAAATGTGATTTACGATAAACAGCGTTAGTGCAAATGAATCTACCCCTTAGATTTTAAGCTGCCTAGAGACAGGAAAATATCTACTGTGCCTTAATGCAACTTGCTTTGAGGTACTAATGAAATGGCATAAGTTAAATAGAAGGAATCTGTTTTTGCTTTTAATAGTATATTATTGTGATTAACGTGAAAATGCATTCATCCTATTCGCATGCAATTTCAGCATTAGTGATCAGTAGTTTAGATAACACCCAGAATATTTCTAGGCCTGTAGATATATTGATTTTGAAGCAGGTGATCAAATTTGGAAAGAAGGGGAAAGAAAAGGTTTGATTTAAATTTAAAATATTTCACTCAGTGTGGTCCAACTTGATGTGGCTTGAATAAAATTAAACTTCTAGCTGGAGTGCAAAATTTATGCCAAGGGTGAATCAATGTGCACTTTTTGACTTGCTTATCAAGCTGGAAAATCAGTAACTCATATGGATAATCACTTGACAGCTGTTTGGTGTAAGATTGATGTAGGTTAACAGGTGGAAGAGCTACTTAGTGAGAAATCTTCCTGCCTATCCTCTCCTTTATGTACTTAAAATATTTCTGCGTATATTTCTTTGATTCATGCGTGATATTAAAATAGTCATGTCACAAATTCAGATTGTAAGAGAGAAATCTGAACAAAACCCATCTGAGTTTCAATTACAGTTTACTTGTCCCTTTGTAAATTCAACTGATAATATCCACATTGTCATATCGGAACTATTCAGGTACTAGTCTTATAAAGCCAGTTTCATTGCCTGATGATTGTGAACATCTGTTTAGAGAAATAAGAGAGCACCACAATGCACTAATTAAATTAGACTTTTCCAGAGTTGCGAACTGCACTAATTTAATTAGAATCAGCTGTGTGAGTGTGTATGTATTGAAATTAGCAGAGCTGAAGCCTTATGGGAGTGAAAGTAGAAGACTTGACTGATTTAATGTACTTTGCTGCTATCTAATGGCTATGCATGGTATTGCATGGTCTCTAGGGAAGAGTAATGCGGGTTTATTGATACTATACAGTAGCATATACCTTGGGACTGACCCCATCTAATTTTGTTGTGCTTCTCTCAAGAATGTTAACTGTAAGCAAAGTTAAAAAATATGCAGTTTCCTGCTCCCAAAATATTTATATTTCATCTTTGTTTTCATCTTTTTTCCCCTCTGTCTAAATGCTGTTGGTAGTAGGAAACAAAAGAGTATTTTCTACATTAGCCTATTTTAAATATTAGCTTGAAAAGAAACAGAGTAGTTGCATAGAAATGTCTTTACAGTGGTAATATTTTAGATGCAGGTTTTCAGGACTACTGCAGATCTTTGGCCAAGCAATGTCAGAGAAGCGAATTGCAATTCAAAGACAGCAAAGATGATTGCAGACAGGAAAACTAACTCTTCAAAGTATGTTATGTGTCATACCACAATGAAATGTTTTAAAGTTTATCATTGGTTAATTTACTGCAAGCAATTGGTTTGAATTTCAGTAATGACTCTATTATTTATTTAAGAGCTCTTCTTAAGTGCAAGCCTGACCAAAGCCATTGTATGTGGTTTCCAATAAAACATACATAATAAATCACACACAATTAAACAGACACATTAACAAGCATCAAAAAATTGAAGACATTTGCAATGAAAAAATGTCATCAAAGAAGTGTGTGTAACGTTTTTCCTTTTAAGAGTTTAAAATTGCAGTGCGTCCTAATATCTAATGGCAGCTGGTTTTATAGACAGGGTGCAGCTACTGAAAAAGCAGAGGAATGAGTTTTAGTCAATTTTTCAACTCATGATGAAGGAACTTCCAGCATGCCCATAATTTCAGAACATAATTGCCACACCAGGGAACACCATTGTAAGGAGTTATTCAAGTATGTGAGTCCAAGTTTCCCCATAAAAACTTGAAAGCTAGCCAATAGATTTTAAATTTAATATGCTGCTCTACTAGCAGCCAGTCTAAAGCATGGAAGGGAGGGCACAATATGCTCATGTATGCCACTGCCAGTTAACAACATCCTGGCAGCGAAATTCTGAACCAGTTGCATAGATTGAAGGAGAGCAGATGGGAGGCCTTTATGTAAGCCATTATATTTGTCTAGACTATTTATGCAGCATGTATCTCAACAGGTGTAGTTTAAAGCAGGGGCGTAGCCAGACAACAGATTTTGGGTGGGCCTAGGCAAGAAGTGGGTGGGCACCAAGTGTTCTCCCCCCTCCCCCCCCCCCACCAAAAATATATCTCAGTTGGCAGGAAAATGCTTCTTTCCACCATGGCAGTCTGCAGCAGGTATACGCTGAAAACTGAGTATCATGGAGAGTAGCGTTTTCGTTACCATCAGAGGGAAGTCTTCAGCTGGCAGAGCTTGAGATCCCCACCAGCTACCGCTAAATGTGTGCTATTGTTGGGTGGGCCTGAGCTCTAAGTGGGTGGGCCCCGGCCCACCTGTGTCTACTCCACTGGTTTAAAGAGTGTATTTTTTTGTTTACAGCTATCTTTGACTGTTCCTTTAAGGTCATCAATATTCATCTAGCAGTACCCCCAAGGTTTCTCAGTAGTGGTGATGGCCAATAGTCAAACTCAAGGACAGAACAGTAGACAATGGTGGCTTAATCCACAATGATTTAGTTTTCTTCAAGTTTAAAGCCAGAGTGTTGCCTCCATCTATTAACCAATTACAGAAGAACTTGACCAATCATTTCACAAATATCCTTATGCTGCCTAACTGGTAATAAATCCTGGATATTATCAGTGTAAATCAAGTATTGCAGCTTTTGCTCATGTAAGAGATGAGTGAAAGGTAATAGTTATTAAATAGCTGTGATATAATGCAGACCCTGGAGAAGTACTGTACTTCAAAGTCTTCCACGTGGATTTATTACCAGTCAAAGCTACCTTGAATTCCCACAGTTGTTCAAATGAGTGAAACAAGTGTAGTACACAACCTCCCTGTCTTGATTTTTTTCAACTGGACTAGCAAGGTACTATGGGCAATTGTGTCAAATGCTGCTATAGCATCAAATGTAAGTACCACCATCTGGCTCCTTTGGTCTAATTCCAATCTTACAGTATGTAGTGCAGATATTAGTAATGTTTAAGCTGCCTCAAGGTACGTTTCTCCATAATCTCAGCGAAGTCAAATTTGAAATCTTCATTTGGCTTTTTCAGACTTGACATGTGACTGTCCTTTTCAGAGAATCCAGAGCTGCTGATTACAATAAGCTGTTCACTGTTGACAAGAAATAGGGCTACGCAACTCCTCCAGTTTGGCAACTATGCTAATAGGACAGGAATCCAAGGCCCAGCCTTTGTTTTACAGCTGTCAGTGCCTATGAAACTTTTTTCCACATAATCAGGTGGAATGTGTATGCGTCGTTTAACTCTTCTTCACCAATACTACCCCCATACATGATGGTTTGCATTACACCTTTTCCTTTGTTAGAAATTATGATTTACCTCTTCAACAGCTGAACACAGTTCCTTATGAGTATGAGACCTGTGGCCATTTTCTGCAGAAAACCCTTTTGATTGATTTGCAGCCTTAACTAACGTGGCCAATAGAACCTTCCACTTTTGTGCTTGAACTAAGTTTTAGCTTGTGAGATCTTTTTAATACTCAGCACTTATTTCATCTATAGGATGGTGTGAGTTTCTGTTTTACCCTTCTAAGACACTTTCTGTGGCATGATTTCATTGATATATCACCCATGCCTGGCGCGTATGCTGAGATGGTACAGTTATAGACTTATTATGGTGCCACCTCATTTAACAATTACTCCAATGAGGAATTCCATGTTTATTTGTTCTCACTGGGACATGTGAAGTGAACAAATCCTTCTCTCACCACTTCTCACCTTTCTGGATCAAAAGGTGGACAAAAAACTTGAGTAATACTTTCCTTGGCTGTGGGAAGCAAAAAGACACCCATCAAAGAAAAGTCAATATTCTTACCTTCCATCTTTTTGTTGGGGAGCAAACTCAATTGTCTGGATTGGTATAGCAGGACTTGGGGAAAGGAAATTAGCAGATGAGCCCAAATTTCACCTTTATGTTAAACTTTTAATTCTTACAGTTGATACAGTTTGTTCTTAATTTTCCTTTCCTGTCAGAAATGGTATCCGCGTCTCATAAGATTTAAGGACAGTGTGCTGACAGGCTTAAGTTAAGTGCTGGTCATAGCGTTTAACTTAATCCTTATATTGAATGCTGCTGTCAGTATACATAGTGATCCTGAATATACTTTATTAAAACAATAAATAATGTGGTCACACAAAACTGACATGGCCATGTCTTGGCATATGGCTGTATCAAGGGTAAAAAATTCAGAAGACCGTTTTTGATTGGTTTCTAAACAGTTACATCATCTGTCGGAAAAATTATAAATGCATACGTTAATAGATATCATTAGAGTGGTGGTGTAGGTTAGAAGTAGCTGGGTTTAGCTAGCATGATGGATCTCTGAGAAAATGTGTCAAGGTCACATAGGAAAAAATGATTAGGTTAGTACAGGGTTGGCACAAAAAGAAAAGTGGCAACAAAAGTGGGGAAAGAAACCATTACTCTGTGAAATGTAGTCAGTTGAACACAGGCATTTTTGAAAAATGTGTGATTGGTTAGTAAAGGGTCATAGATTTGATATACTGCCTTTTTGTGGGTACAGTCAAAGTGATTTACATATACTATTTGCAGGTACTTATCACAGTATGGTCCCATGTTAACATAATGTATCCCCTTTGAAAATGACAGGTACGCTGCTAATGCAATTTTTAAATTTTTTATGTTTCAACAAGAACATAAAGTGATAGTGTACAGTTCTAAACCAAAACTGTATATAAATAATCGCTTCTGCATTGAGCCTGCCATGAGTGGGAAAGCGCGGGGTACAAATGTAACAAAAAAAATAAATAAATAAAAGTGTACTGAAAAATCACTTATCTTTTAGTGCACTTCGTGTCAATGTTTCTTTCACAATACTGTCTTATAAGAGTTCTTTCCTTTATAAACTCTCTTCTGCTGCCTTTTCTTGTTTCAACAAGATTGCCTGACCACAGGGTTTCGTCTGAAGCGACTGTAGCAAGTACTCAAGTGGCACCTCAGAACTCAAGCATTCCTCAGAATGTTCAAGTTTTGAGGTCTTCTGTATGCATATTCTTCATTACCTCTTGTGGGGAAGACTTTGCTAAAACTCAAGTAGGATCAGGGAACCATGATACTTATAGTTTTTTTCTGCCTAAGAAGAGAGGTGTGGTAGCCGTGTTAGTCCACTCTTAAAGGTTATCAATAGAAATCAAACAAAATAAAACATGGAAAAGAAAATAAGATGATACCTTTTTTATTGGACATAACTTAATACATTTCTTGATTAGCTTTCGAAGGTTGCCCTTCTTTGTCTACTTCTGGAACCTGTGAAGACTGGAATGGTTTCCAACCCTCATCACTGAGAATGAGGGGTCTCTCTTGCCTCCTAACTTCCAGTCCCTAGCCCTCATGGCTTGGATGTTGAAAGCATAGATTTTACATTCATCCAACTCCATAAAGGGCATTCATCCAACTCCATAAAGGTGTGTCCCATATCCTGCTTGCTTCTGGGAAATATTCCACTAAGAGGTCATACAATTTCAGAGGTTTGCCATCTGCTGTGAGGGCAAGGCCTTAGATCCCTTTTCTTGCCCTACACAAAAACTGCTTGAATACCTTATACACCTTTCTGAGTCTCACCTTGAGATCAACTCTGTAAGGATCCACCCCAGTGCAATTGGTGCTTACTTATCACTGTGTGGAAGGAAAGCCCATCCCTGTACAGCCTCTAGTTTGATTGATGAGAGGTTTGTTATAGACCAAGTCCCCATCAAAACTCCCACTGTCATGGGACCTCAACATCATCCTCACCCAGCTGATGAAAGTTCCTTTTGAGCAACTAGACACCTGTCATCTGAAATTCTTGACCTGGAATTTTCTGTTTCTATTGGTGTCACTTCAGTACACAGAGTTAGTGAGCTTCAGGCCCTAGAAGCTAATCCAACTTACACAGCGTTTCATTATAACAGAGTGGTTCTTTTCACTCATCCTGAGTTCTTTCTGAAGGTGGCGTTGGCAGAACAATTGACTGGTTAAAGTGGAAATCCAACATTTTTCCCAAAGCCTCATGCCCATCCTGGCAAAAGGAAACTGCAGACTTTGGACTTCAAGTGAGCCTTAGCATTCTCTCTGGAGCAGACTAAAGCCCATTGATAGTCCATCCAAATTTTTGTTTATTTTGACTCAATCAGGATGGGGGAAGCTATTGGTAAGTGCACTTTATCCAACTGGCTAGCAGATTGCATCTCCTTTACTAATGCCCAGGCTGACAGCTTATAATGTCAGAGCCATGGCTGTGTTTGTGCCCACTTGAAGTCAGGCGCCATTGAGGAGACTTGCAAGGCTGCAATGTGGTTTCGGTCCACACATTCATATCTCACTGCTGTCTTGTACAAGATTCTTGACAACTCAGTTGGTTTGGTCAGACAGTTCTGTAGAATTTGGAGTCTAGAATCCAACTCCACCCACCTAGGCCCATGTTTGTTCTGTTCAGGCTGCATCTATACCACAACTATGTATATAAGTTCATTGGTTTCTGATTGGCTTTGCCTGTTGCAAGTCCCTATTGACTGTTTGTTGTTTCCAGTGAGCCTGGTAGCTAGGGATTCTCAAATGTGGTATGCAGTGTCCTGCTTGTCTTCTTAGAAGGCAAAGTTACTCACCTGTAACAAATGTTCTCTGAGGACAGCAGGACACACATTGCCACATACTTTTCCACCTCCCCTAGGAGTTGAATCCCTTATGCTTTTTTATTGTACTGCTGGTCCTGCTTGTTCATTTCGAACAGGAAAGCACCCGCGCGTGCGTGGTGCAGCGCTTTTAAAGCTTCCAGAATGCTGAGTCGCATCTGTGCCGGGCTCTGTCAGATGATGTCACTGAAAGGTGTGTCCTGCTATCTTTAAAGAACATCTGTTTCAGGCGATTTTAACTTCACTTTACTGTATTTGACAGGTATCCACTAAACCCTTGATCTTCTCTCCCAGTTCTTGAGGGATGCTTTTTAATTTAGTCTGATAGTAAAACCTATAATTCATTTCTCATCATTATCATTGTGTAGATTATTCAAGGGGATTCACTAACCTCTTGTTGACCCTCTGGTCCCTTAATGTTTCACAATGGCCTGGCCTCTCTTCTTCCTAGCTTTAGATAGACTAGTAACACAAACTACAATGTTTCCTCTTAGAACTACCTCCAATGCTTCCCACCGCAGTGTGAATGAATACTCTGTAGGGGAATAATATGCATTGAACTTATCTGTTTTACCCATCAGCTCCTTGAGTTCAGCTTTTCCTGGCAAAAAGTTATTTTTATTCTCCAAAGGGCATTAGAGGAAGTTTTCTCTTGTAAGTCAGTGACTGTTGAGATAACACTATAATCAGAGATAATAGATGGGAGGATATCATTTGAATTTTCCCACATAGAAAGTAGAGGCACACACTGAAAGATCTCACTTCTGCTATAAGAATTGAACCTAGGGGAAAAATATAGTTTCATCAACTAGGATTAATGTGCTGCCAGACACTTTAAATATGTGTCCAGTAGTTAAAGTATCTGAATGGAGGGATTTGCATGAGGTGGAGGGACTGGATCTAGTCAAGATAGCATTTGGACTAATACTCCAATCACCCCCTATTAACAGTGTGCTAGATGTAATATCGTAAGAACATAAGAGTTGCCCTACTGGGTCCAGACCAACTGGCAGAATCCCAAAAAGTAGCAATAGAGAGACATTATGATATTCTTTGTTTTATTCTGTATTCCTTTCCTAATAATTCTTAACATTCTGTTTATTTTTGTGTCTGTCCTTCCTCATTGGAATAAACCAAAAAACATAAAGTTGAGAAGCAATTTTGATTAAAAAAATATCTCAAAACATTCAAACCATACTTCCTAAGCATAAATACATAGAGGGCAATTTTTTAATGAATCACTTATATAATAAGGTTATAGAAGGTTGCAAGTGATGTGACCACATCACACCATTTTTGCAACAGGTTCATTGGCTACCAGTACAATACAGGGCTCAATTTAAAACTCTATGTCTGGTCTTCAAGGCCCTGAAAGGGAATGGCCCCGAGTACCTGAAGAATAGAATGATTCTCCACACACCACTAAGGACACTAAGGTCCTCCCAAGGACTATCACTAACCACACCCTCTCCATAAGACATTACACGATGTGATACCCGCAAGCGAACCTTCTCCGGAGTAGCCCCCACACTCTGGAATGCACTGCCTGAAAGGCTCCGCTTAACACAAGACTATCTCTACTTCAGGCAGCAGGTGAAAGCTTGGCTCTTCAACCAGGCCTTCGATGGAAGAAGTAACTGATTTGTTAGTCTCACTCACACATACAAGGCGTGACATGGGCTGCACATACTGCAACAGGACATGTTTAACCACTCCTACCCTAGCTGAGATAATATTTAACCATCTCTCTGACCTCGTTTCCAACTTTCTTTAAATCAGTCACCTTACCTTCTAACTCTTCTTACTCTCTTACCTATCTATGTGTTACATCTTTGCTTTACCCTTCACTATCAATGTTCTATTATGTATTGTGTTGACATTGTAAGTAGTATACCATGCCATACTTTGTATTGTTATTTGAATATTTTTACTGCTGTAATTGCGTAATGCTCATATTTGTTGTATTCTTACTGTACACCGCTTTGAGTGAATTCCTTCAAAAAGGCGGTAAATACATTCTAATAAATAAAGGGGTAAAACTACAAATAAAAACATAAAAATAATAAATAACATCATCTCAAGTTATGTACATATATGTATATATATCTTCTCAAATATATAAAAAGTCATAACAGCAAATGATAAAATAAAGTACAATAAATGCATTACATGGTGAATGTGTAATGCATTTATTGTATTTTTATGTTTTTATTTGTAGTTTTACCCCTGACGCAGCCTGAGGGCGAAACATGGCCATGTCGGGTACTGTTTTTATCTTGGTTTGAATACATTATTTCTTTGTTTTTTATATATGTGTATCGGTCTACTTTTTATAATAGCTTTTTCCTTGATACATTTAGATTTTGGAGACTGATCTACCCAAATAGCTGGCAGAAATCTATTTTCTTTGACCATTGTAAAGCACTTTTGAGGCAAATGCCAACCATCTTTTGCTGACTTTGGAATAAAAGCTGTGGTAAAAGTTGACCTTAGCCATTGTTCTCTCTAAACTGAGCGGGAGCCCTCCACCTACAGTGCTGCCATTCGGGGTGTCATTTCATTATCACATTTTCAATAGCGAGAGGCAGGTAAGCTCTGTAGGAACCCAGGGAACCTGCCTGTCCCTAGTGACTAACACAATACTGACCATCCCTCTTCGGTAGCAATGCAGTTGGATGATTCCCACTCAGTTTAGAGGGAACAGTGGCCTTAGCATGCATTTACACGGGTTTTTCTTGCAAGCTAAGGTCATTTTTACTGCTGCTGGAAATTGGCTGATTTTCTATTCATGCGCTAATGTTGCCATTAAAAAAGGTATACCACAGGAGCACTTACCAGTACCTACTTTGTAGACAGTATGGGCTCCTGCAGTAATCCTTCACTAATCAATGTGTGATAACGTAGACGTGCAAGCTGATTAGTGCTAGAATGCCCACTCACCGCCCCCCAGACAGGCCCCCCCCTCCATGCAGAAATAAAATATATTTTTAGCGAGCGGGTTGCATACAGTGATTGGGAACTTACCACAGAACATTTGAGCATATCCCAGAGTAAGCCTTTTCAAGCTGTGGTAAGCACTTTCTAACGCTTACCCCACAGCTTTATAAAAGGACCCCTTTGATTCTCTCCTCCTTGACTCTCCGGTACATAATTGGCATTCCGTATTATGAGCAACCCTTGATGAGTGGCCCCTTATAAGTAGGTTTCTTGCCCATGGAGAGGTCAGCAGTCATGATTTCATTTGTGGTGGGAAGGGCAGAAAATCTGTGCCGGAAAACATGAACTATTGGTTGGGGGGACACCTTTTATTTACTTGGTGCAGGCCTATATAACTTGAAATCATTGAGTGCTTGATGTGGTCTTGAATGGGTTTGTAATAGGGTTTGCTGCTCTAATTTCCAAGACCTCTGTAGCATCCCCTTGAAGGTTAGCTGCCAAAAGAGCTGCAGTTGTGTCTATCCTGTGGATACTGCTTTTATTGGGAGTGGTTATTCAGTTCTTGTTGAGGAGCAGCACCTGGCTTGATAGTCCTTTTACTTTGTGGTGCCCAAGAAGGGTAGGTGCTTTCAGCCTGACCTCAGTGTCATGAGAGTCAGTTCCTCACAAAAAGTTCCTCATTTCTGGATGGATATTTTGGTGATAGGACTTCCCCTTTCTGAATGCCACTTTGATCTCTACATATATCAGAGACCCATTTTCACATTCTAGTCAAGAAACACCAAAGGTTTTTCCGGTTATTCATGCTTGGAAAACACTCTCAGTTTAAAGGTCTTCTCTTTGCCTTATGATCTCACCATTTCTGCAAGAAATTGCATGAATAATAAAACTCTTGCATTCCTTACAGGGTGTAAAACAACAATAATAACCAATATCTGTACATGTTATTTACTTAGCATAAAATTATCCTTCTTCAAATTCTGGTCTAACCCCATTCCTCATTAGTTGGCCAGCATCCCTTAGTAGTGCAAGTCAATAACCGACATCAAATTCCTCTATTGAGTAAATCTCAAGATCCGCATATTCAGAGTCCATGTCCAATCCTTTTATCAGTCAGGCTCATTAGTATGAATGAAAGAATGCTTTCAGTTTTTAGTAAGTAGGCATTCACAGCCCACTTCTAACATAATTCAACATAGCTTAGTCAACCTGGAACAATTTTGCATTGGTTAGCCAAGATATTGACAAGCAATAACCCCAGTGACAAGAAGAGAAAAAAAATAACACGAAAAGATGTCAACAGTAACTCAAGAAAGGCTGCTTGAAAAAAAATTGCATTTTGTTGTCTCCAAAAGTACAGCAAAGTGCAATTCTCACAAGATTTTACCATAAATAGGTGTAATGCAGGATGTAGTGTGCCAGTGAATGGTCTCCTGGATTATTTTGCTTATGGCGCAATGAATAAGCAGGCAGTTTCTTTGAAACTGCAGTGTATGACTAAGGGTAATGCATTTGATATACCACCGTTCTGTGGTACAACTAAAGTGGTTTAGATGTTATATGCAAGTACTTTCTCTGTCCCTAGTGAGCTCACAATCTTAAGTTTTGTACTTTGGACAATGGAGGGTTAAGTGACTTGCTCAGGGTCAGAAGGAGCTGCAGTGGGAATCAAACCCATATGTATCTGTAAACATTCCTTTGGGGACTCTGGCCCAGAACTATTTAAGACTGTAACAGGCATGTTCAAGATCTTAAATACAACCCAGCTCTGAACTGGGAGCCACTATAATAATTCTAAATGTGGCATTGTGCTCTCAAGAGAACTGAAGTCTTCCCGTGATCTGTGCTGCTGCACTCTGAGTTGCAAGTGCCTCAGATCTTTTCTTAGGGAGATATGTTTAACTCATTTTAGTAATCTGTGTATGATGTAACTGTGGCATGTATCAATGTTGCAAGGTCATAGATGTTAAAATAGGAATTAAGCTTCCAAATCATATGCAGGGGCAGGCCTGTAAGGCACGCATGGACATATGCAGAGAGACTAATTATTGGGCTTCATTTGCATAAATCAGGGGCTGAAAAGCAGGGTCATGTGCAAAAGAAACCAAATACACAACCAGTCACTCAGTCCTAGAGCTGACCCTAGTCTTATGTCTGGTCACTTTTTAAAATATGAGCGCATATTCAGATTTGCTTCTAAGTGAAAACCCAGATTTTCGTGCTTTTGAAAACACTTATTTCAAAAATGTTTAATGGTCCTAGGACAGGAAATGGCTTTAAAAATTCATGGAAAGCCTGTATTTTCTCATAACGTGGCAACTCCTTTCTACAGTGCTGTAGTGTAACATTCATGTTGGCCAGGTTGTTCTGTAAATTAAACATTGACAGCTACCCTGAGGGAAGCAGCCAATGTATTTATGATGATGTGCTGATTACACAAAATACACTGCAAGCAGAAAACAGCTGCAGAGAACAAACCTCTTAAAAAGAATACAATTACAAATAGCACCCTCAGTATTTCTAGTAGCAAGTGTGAAATTCAGCATGCTAATGTAGGCTACCTGTTCTACTTGGTAGGAAAAGAAAATCTTAAGGAGATTTAAATTGCTGTATTCCAGTGCACATGTGGTGGCCATATAGAAATGCTAAGAACTAATGTTTTAAGTCAGAGTACTGATACCTACCTTTGGGTGCACAAGATGGCGTTTGTCCTATAGATTATATTTTCATTTCTTTTTGGCATTGCCCGTTCAAGATATTTTAAGGAAAGCTTGTTATGAACAAGTGTTATGTAAAGTGTTCCAGACTAAGAATTTGATAGTTTGATAGCTGCATCGAAATGCAAGTACAGTATAAGAATACCACTAATAGGTAGCATGGCTGTATTTGAAATGTATGGTGCCTTGTGAGTGTATTTTACCCCATGCCACCACTTCTGTATTTATTTATTTATTTATTTGTTGCATTTGTACACCACATTTTCCCACCTATTTGCATGCTCAATGTGGCTTACATAGTACCGTCAGAGGCGTTTGCCCAGTCAGTGGATAACATAGAAACATAGTAGATGACGGCAGAAAAAGACCTGCATGGTCCATCCAGTCTGCCCAACAAGATAAACTCATGTGTATACCTTACCTTGATTTGTACCTGCCTTTTTCAGGGCACAGCCCGTACAAGTCTGCCCAGCAGTATTTCCCACCTCCTAACCACCAGTCCCGCCTCCCATCACCGGCTCTGGCACGGACCTTATAAGTCTGCCCTCCACTATCCTTGCCTCCCAACCACCAACCTCTCTTCCCCCACCTGCTCCGCCACCCAATTTCGGCTAAGCTTCTGAGGATCCATTCCTGCTGCACAGCATTCCTTTATGCACATCCCACGCATGTTTGAATTCCATTACCGTTTTCATCTCCACCACCTCCCACGGGAGGGCATTCCAAGCATCCACCACCCTCTCCGTGAAGAAATACTTCCTGACATCTTTTTTGAGTCTGCCCCCCTTCAATCTCATTTCATGTCCTCTCGTTCTACCGCCTTCCCATCTCCGGAAAAGATTTTTTTGCGGATTAATACCTTTCAAGTATTTGAACGTTTGTATAACAAATACAAAGTTGTATAGTGATCATATGAGGTATAAGTGGAGGGTCAGAATGGATGAAGATTGCGTGTTGTCCTGTTCGATCTTAGTCATGCTGCGTTGGTAGGTGAAGAGGGTTACATGGGGTCGTTGGGGTAGGCCTTTTTGAAGAGGTTGGTTTTTAGTGATTTCCTGAAGTTCAAGTGGTCGTGAATTGTTTTCACAGCTTTTGCACTATATTGCAGCTCTTCCACTTTTGAATTCTGTGGTGGAATTTTTGCATAGGCCAACTGAGTTTTTGGAAGAGTCTGCTAGCTACAATGATATACATATTGAAGGGAATTCATCAAAATTCAGCGCTGAAAGATATTGGCACTAAGCACTATTTTATAAAGGGCATGCATTCTTTATAGAAGCGCGCTGATTCCCACGCCTACCTTTAGGTGCCAGATTTATTTCTACTGATACCTGGTATAAATGCTGGCATCCGGGTTAGGTGTGCTTACCTGGTTTTCTATAACTACATGCATAACTTCTCGGAATGGCCATAACTCCTTTTGAGATGCACGCTATGGGAGTTAAGCACCCTGCCTTATAGAATAGTGTGCAGCTAAATGTGTGTGCACATTTTAGTGAGTGCCAATTAACATCAGTAATTGGTTGTTAGCATGCAATTATTGATGGTTAAGAGCTTGTTAGCCAGTTAATTTGCACGCATATCTTGGCAGCATGCCCAAGTTTGGGTGTGGAAATTTGGTTGACATATATAGAATCCAGGGGATTATGTTGGATGTATGTACCTGTTATATACATACTTTAAGCCAGGGCTTGATAAACCCCAGGTGCCAGATCACCATGGGAACTGAAAACTCGGACCTGGCACCTAGATTTTGCTGGCACAATGCAAGTCAGCTGGCAGCTCAGTTAGTGGTGCAGACAAACAGCGGGCTTTCTCTTTTTCTCAACGCCCAATCATACCTTTCTCTCTCCCCCCTTCCCCTATACCCAGGCCTGTGTTCACTGTAGAGAAGCAGAAGGAAAGGAGAGCAGCTGCATATCAGGCAACAGCCTCCTCTTCTGCTGCCTGGTGCTGAAAGTTATATGCAGATGGAGGAGAGAGAAAACTTTAAGAGATGTATGAAGGGATCGAGTTATGGGAGATGGCCATTGGAAGACAGCAAGCAAGCAAGAAAAAACAGCAGAGTTGAGAATGGGTGAAGAATTTTAATAACAATCCTTCAATATGACTTGACATGGACCGTGTTTCGGCGAGAGGGCCTGTGTCAGGAGGTCTGCAGCTTTATCAAAGAGAATACTATTCTCTTCTATTAGGTTGTTTCTATTCCGTCTTTAGCCATATAGGGCCAGATTATATGTATGGTGCCTAAAAAATCCATGCAGTAAACATTTCCGCCTAAGTGTGTAATATAAATGGTGCCTAGATTTGGGTATGGTATATAGAATACATTTAGTTGATATCCCAGTGCCTAAAACTATGCGCCTCCATTTACACCAACAAAAATTTATGTAAATGCCGGCATGTAGATTTACTATCACTGGGCCATATTCTATAACTACGCACATAAATTTGAGAACTCACATGGAATACCCATTTCTCCGCCTATAGCTGCACTGCTTTTGAACTGCACGCATTAGAATTTAGGCACAGTTCATTACAGAAAAGTACGCTTAGTGAGTTGTGCACATAAAGTCTAATTATTGCCAATTATTGCTTAAGTGCTGTTTTATACGCTGATTGGCTTGTTAAGCCAATTAAGTTATGCAAGTTATTATAGAATACACATGGATTTTGACACGGATCTGTAGGCATGCTATATAGAATCTGGCCCATAGTGCAAAGCGGATTACAATGAGACTTCTAATCAGAAGGAATTTACAAAAATCTACAATACTACAGTAGAAATTAAAAAACAATAACTTAAAACCAGCAGATCAGATTATTGATTTAAGAACAAGCAAGTTTTCAGTGCCTTATGAAAGGAGATATAAGGTGTGATAACTCCTATTTCAACAGGAAGCTTCCAGATTCTAGCCCCTTGAAATTCGAATGAGCGTTCGCAATATCTCTTCAAGTTCATTCCCTTTACAGATGGAAAATCCAGTGTTCATTTTTTCCTACTTCTCAAATGATTGCAATTGTTTGTAAATCGAAGGAGTCCTTCCACTGATTCTGAATTCAGACCATAAAAGCTTTTATATACTAAACATGCACTTTTAAAATGAATTTGAGATTCAAATTTTAGCCAGTGTAGCCTGTTCAAAAGAGGACTAGCTTTGTAAAGTTTTTCTACATTAATAATAATTAGAGTCACTTTTTTAAACTGTACATTGCTTGAACAATACAAAGAATTACCGTAATCTTGATGTAGTAACAGGATTGCTTGAACTATTTGATGGGCTCAATATAGATTATGGCTGCAAACGGCATGACCACATCACACCCTTCTTGCAAAAACTACATGGGCTACCAGTACCTTACAGCACTAAATTTAAAACTCTATGTTTGATTTTCAAGGCCTTCAGACAAAATGGGCTAGAGTACTTAAAGAATAAGTTAGCTGTCTACACGCCTTTGAGACCTCTAAGATCCTCTCAAGGATCATCACTATCTGTCCCCCTCATCAAAACAAATTGTAGGATGTGATACCCGCCAGTGAGCCTTCTCAGGAGTAGCTCCCAAACTCTGGAATTTACTCCCAGAGGGGCTACATCTAATTCAAGACTACCTGTACTTCAGGTAGCAGGTAAAAGCCTGGCTCATCTCCCAAGCCTTTAATCCGTAGGGTGACTGACTATACACCCATTCCGCACCAGGACTAGCTTGCTACACACACTGTACCTTAGACCAGTTCCTTATATCTTGATTAACTGTACAAAGAACTTGCCTTTGGTTTAGCCACCCATTTATTTATCCCAGTTGACTCTGTACCACACATTTTGTCCCCATCTATATAATCTGCATTTCGCTTCTCAGCTATATGGTAAACTGTATTGTAGAAAAGCATTAGTATCACAGCGTTGTTATTTGAATGTTCTAATTGTGGTCTTATTAGATATTCCATCACTATGCTTGCATCATATTATGTCTCTGTTATTTGAATTTCACTGCTATTAAATGTGTATATTTTTGATCCTGTTTCATGGTAGTCTTATTATTAGGTTTCAATTTGCTGTTTTCAAGTCTTCCTCTTTCATTATATTTATGTTTATATTTGTACATTTTACCATTGTTATTCTGTTAACAAAATTGTAAGTTGATGTTAAACTGTACCTACTATACATTGCCTTGGGTGAATCTCTTTATAAAGGTGGTTAATAAATCCCAATAAATAAATAAAAATTAAAAAATAATCTTGATGTGGTAACAGGATTGCATGGGCTATTCTAAAACTTGACGGGCTCAATATAGATTGAACTGCTCTTAATCTATATAGATTGAAAAAAACATTTTTTAACCAATTCTTTCACTTGTTTTAGAAACATCAGTGTGTAAACTAAAATTATCCCCAATACCTTTGATTTAGTATTAAATTTCAAAGATGTTCTTGATGCTAAATCTACAGTCTTAGTGGAGACCCGTTGTTGATCACCAAACCATAACAAATTTGCCTTATATTGTCTGCGTATAATAATGAATATATATTCATATTTCTCAGTTTCCTAAGGGACTAATATATGCATTTGATAACTGAGAGGATAAAGGAGATCCCCGAGGGACCCCACATTTAGGTTGCCAATTTATCGATTTAGTGCCATTTTTCATAACAGTGTATTGTCTGTTCTTGACTTCAAGAAAGCAACAAACCAACTAAAAATTGAACATTCAATCCCCATTTCACTTATCTATTTAACAACAGTGGTCAATGGCATCAAAAGCTGCTGAAACAACAAATCCTAAAAGCTTTGCAACCCATGAAATACTGGCCACTGGTGTATAATAATCTACTTCAGTGAAATTGCCAGCCATATTTTTAGGAATGGGGGTAAGTACAATGCCAGCAACACCTTTGGGATAAATACCTTCTGATAACCCAGTACTGACAGTGAGGTATATTTTCAAAACATTTAGACTTATAAAGTTACATAGTAGCCTATGGAACTTTGTAAGTCAATTTTCTTTGAAAATAAATATAATTATGTAACTTTTTAAGTCTACGTGTTTTGAAAATATGCCTCGAAGTTAGTTATCCAATTTAAAATAACAGGAGGTATTGTTTCAAAGTAAAAGAAGAGCAAATGTCCAAATAGCACCTTTTCTTTGCTAATCTTATGAGAATTTGCAAAACTATTGTTTATGAAACTGAAGAAACCTTATCCTGATATCTATCCACTGGAATTTCCATTCTGTGATCCTGAACTTTCTCTATCAATGCCTCATTAGTTAATTGTCCTATTCAATTGAAATGAGGAATGAATAGTGTTGACTTTGGTTTGAAAATATAATGCTATTTTTTTTTGCTGTAGGTTGTACTGATTCAAGAATTAATAGTACCATCTGTACAGGTTACATTTTGATAAATTTTAAATAGTATCTTAGAAGAATTATCTGCCTCTTTAATCCTTTTATCATAATAGAGAATTTTTGCTTCTTTTATTGCTATTTTATATTGATTATCTCTCCAGCCTAACTAAAGATCATCTTCTTTTGATTTTCTCCATTGATGCTCTATAGCTCTACATTTCCTTTTTAGTTTAAGCAGTGTTGCAGTGAACCATAGATTGGCAAGGTTTTTACATTTCTTTTCATGTAATGGTGCTAAAGCATCCAAACCCGATAAGGTAGTTGAATTCCATGTCTGCATCATTAATTTAATATCATTTATTTATTTATTGCATTTATATCCCACGTTGTCCCACCTCTTTGTAGGCTCAATGTGGCTTACATTATGCCGTAATGGCGATCACCATTTCCGGATTGAGAAATACAAAATAGTGTTACATTAAAGTTCATAAATGTTGAAGTAAATTATAAAGTAAGTTGGATAGACAGTTCATTTCAGGCATGGGAAATAAGAGGGTAATGCGTTAATGTTCATTGAAGCGGTCAGGTGTAGAGAATTCGGTTTTATCTGGTTTGGTAGAGTTATGGTGTTAGGTCATTTGAGATGGCTCATTATGATATATCTTTTTGAACAGGTTGGTCTTTAGTAATTTCCGGAAGGCTGTTAGGTCGTGCATTGTTTTTAAGGCCTTTGGTAGTGCATTCCATTGTTGCGTGCTGATGTAGGAGAAGCTAGATGCATATATTGATTTATATTTAAGTCCTTTGCAACTGGGGTAGTGGAGGTTCAAGAATGTACGTGCTGATCTTTTTGTATTCCTGGTTAGTAAGTCTATGAGGTCAGACATATATGCCGGGGCCTCTCAATGAATGATTTTATGAACCAGGGTACAGATTTTGAATGCAGTTCGTTCTTTCAGTGGGAGCCAGTGTAATTTTTCATGATTACTTAAATCAGTTTTTGTTGTAACCTCCTTCCGAAAAATATCACTTTCTGGTTATTTCCATCCCATACGTTTCTTCCTTAATTTAGAGTCTGAAAGGAGAGGGAAAAGCTTCTAACAACTTTAAATAAAAAGTGGATATATAATTGTTGGATCATATAAGTGACTCAGTCTCATTACCTTCTGTATATGCTATAAAGTCTAATGTATGAGCCTTACTATGTGTTGATCTTATTGGGCCCATCACTAAATTTAAAGAAGATAGGTAAGAATGGAATTGTTGGATTAAGATCATCCTTTAGATGTAAATTTAAATCTCCTAAAATAATTAGTTTGTCAAAAAAACAGAAAATAATGTCTTATTATCTCAGTTATCTTAGGGCCCTGTTTACTAAGCTGCGTTATAGGCACGTTAGCGTTTTTAATGCGCGTTAACCATGTGCACAGTATCTTTCTGACCACGGCTAATGTAAGCTCCCGCTCGCTCTTTCCCTCTCTTACCATTAATACATTTTTGCAGACCAGCACACGATTCATCAGAGACTCTCTATTCCAGTACAAGTTTTGTCAACTTACTCTCAGACACAAAGTACCAAGGTTAGTATTGAAATCCACTATACGTATGGACTTCTTAATGCTGTTCTTTTCCATATTGTATTCAGTTGTAATCTAATCGTTTAAAAGAGATATAGGATTTTATTGTTTGTTTTGCAATTGTCCCTAGTTCATCATGCATTTTTTACTTTTACTTTTATTGAGTGTACCATACTTTTGTCAATTACATACTGTGATTTATATTTTAATCGCCAATATCCTTAAGATATTTGCAGAGCAGCTGTCTGGTCCTCTCTGCATTCTTTTGTGAAGCATTATAGGATTGATGTGCAGGCTAGAGAGGATGCGAGTTTTGGTGCGGCAGTTCTGGTTTTCGGGGTTCCCGCCCTTAGACTATTTACTGCTTTGGTACTTCCTAATGACACAAAGAAATTATACAAAATTATAAACAACCTAACAAACACCAAGGCCCTGATGATGACAAATGAAGACCCTCCCCCCCCCCTCAAGCTATGGAACTTGTCAGATTCTTCTAAGAAAAGATGCTCAAACTAAGGAACAGTATAACAGAAGATGATGTAAACTTCAAAACCCTCATAGACAAACTCAACCACCCAGCTGAAGAAGCACCAGCTGATAAAACATGAGCCACTTTCACACAACCCACATATGAGACAGTGGCCCAAGTGTAAAAAAAAATTCTCTGCCTACTGCATTCTAAATACATGTCCCAATCACATGACCAGCTCACATACCACTTGACCTACATGTTCCAGGAAGGTCGATTTCACTGAAAAAAGGCAGCATACTGCTCACACCAATCCCTAAAGACACCAAGAAAAATATCCTGAAACTACAGGCCAGTGGCATCCGTACCTCTAACGACCAAATAATGGAAGGCATAGTAGCCAACCAGCTGACCAGCTACATCCGCAAATTCTCTATACACGAATCTCAATCAGCCTTCAGTCTCATCACAGAACTGAAACAGTACTGATCACACTACTGGCTAACCTCAAAAAGGAAATCACTTATGGGGAAAAAAAACATTCTACTACAATTTGACCTGTCAAGTGCATTTCATATGGTCAACCATCAAATCTTCATAAGAATATTCAACAAAATTGGCATAGGAGGAAAAGTGCGCAAATGGTAGGGAGTCTGGTGGCTAGGATTCCTAACCACCAGACCCTACCAAGTGAAAATAAAATTCCCTCACTCCCCTCCATGGAAAGCTGAATGTGGGGTCCCCCAAGGCTCACCACTCTCACCAATACTGTTCAACTTAATGATGGACCCCCTGGCCCGAACACTATCCAAACAAGGATTCAGCCCCCTCATATATGCCGATGATGTATCAATCTCCATACCTTTTAATAAGAACCTGTATGAAATCATAACCAGGATTACAGATGGCATAAATATAATGGAATACTGGACATCAGCATTCAAGCTCAAATTAAACAAAGATAAAACACAGTGCCTGATAATTACATCACCACATAACTCCGACCAATTCCCAAACATCTCCACCGTGGGTACACTCCTCCCAATATTTGACAATCTAAAAACTCCTTGAAGTCACCATAGACTGAAACTTGACCCTGGACAAACAAATCTCTAATGTCACAAACAAAATGTTCCAATCCATGTGGAAACAACGCATTAAAAACTACTTTCCAAGAAACATATTCTGCACACTGGTCCAATCCATGGTCCTTGCCCATGCTGGCTACTGCAACGGAATCTTTGCCGGATGTAAGGAACAATCACAGAAGAGACTACAAACAGCTCAAAACACAGCAGCAAGACTTATCTGCGGTAACAACTGATTTGAACGCACCAAACCACTACTCCAAAACCTACACTGGCTACCAGTTAAAGCACGGTTATCCTTCAAGATATGCTCCTTCACCTACAGAATGATATTTGGACTTGCACCGGAGTACATGACAAACCTAATAGAACTATCTACATGCAACACAATCAGAGGAGCAAGAATATGTCTCAACCTCCACATTCCTAAATGTCAAGGCCTGATATCCAAATCTTCATACTCAACCAACTTCACATATATCTGCCCCAAGACATGGAAGGCACTACCAAAAGCCATCAAAAGTATGGATACCTACTTAACATTCCGAAAACACCTTCAAGCCCACTTCTTTAGAAAACTCTTCTGTGACGACCCCATATAATTAAACTGATCACCAACCATCTCACCACGATACCAGAGCGTTAACAGCACATGATTGAAAGTCAGATCTAACTTCTAACGGCTATTGTCACATGTCTACATGATGTAACCTGTAAGCTACATTGAACCGACTACCTGATTGGGAAATGTGGGGTACAAATGAATAAATAAATAGTTCTACCAGAATGCCTCTCCCACTGTAGCTCTCTGTAAATCCCGCGGCACACACTCTACCATAATTCTCTCAACCTTCTCAGTACTTACAGCATCACAGCTCTTATACCTGCCCCCACTATGTGCTCATTCTCCCCACTGCTCTTTTTCTGAATACTCCCGATACACCATCCCAGCAGAAGAAAGTTGATGCCCCTGTATAAGTCGTTGGTGAGGCCCCATCTAGAGTATTGTGTTCAGTTCTGGAGGCCGTATCTTGTTAAGGATGTAAAAAGAATTGAAGCGGTGCAAGGAAAAGCTACGAGAATGATATGGGATTTACGTTACAAGACGTATGAGGAGAGACTTGCGGACCTGAACATGTATACTCTGCAGGAAAGGAGAAACAGGGGTGATATGATACAGACGTTCAAATATTTGAAAGGTATTAATCTGCAAATCTCCTTTTCCGTAGATGCGAAGGCAGTAGAACAAGAGGACCTGAAATGAGATTGAAGGGGGGCATACTCAAGAAAAATGTCAGGAAGTATTTTTTCACGGAGAGAGTAGTGGATGCTTGGAATGCTCTCCCGCGGGAGGTGGTGGAAATGAAAACAGTAACGGAATTCAAACATGCATGGGATAAACATAAAGGAATCCTGCTCAGAAGGAATGGATCCTAAAGAGCTTAGACGAGATTGGGTGGCAAAGCCGGTGGCGGGAGACGGAGATGGTGCTGGGCAGACTTATACGGTCTGTACCAGAATCGGTGGTGGGAGGCGGGGCTGGTGGTTGGGAGGCGGGGATAGTGCTGGGCAGACTTATACGGTCTGTGCCCTGAAAAGGACAGTTACAAATCAAGGTAAGGTATACACAAAAAGTAGCACATGTGAGTATATCTTGTTGGGCAGACTGGATGGACCGTGCAGGTCTTTTTCTGCCATCATCTACTATGTTACTATGTTTTACCTCCCACCTAGCACCTATTTCCTTTTTCCACCCTCCCTCCCTCACAGTATTCCCAGTACAGCACTCAGACTTCACCCGTGGCATCCCTGGTTTGCTCTCCTTTCCCTCCACCTCTGGTACCTTTGGCAGGTACACCCCTCCCTTAGTTCCTCCTGATGTGCCCCTTTCATCTCTTTTCACTCCTCCCACACTGATCTCTCCCACTCCCTTAGCAACCCGCAGCCCATCCTGTTCATTTCCTTTTGCCCCTTCACTCCCTAGTGCTTTTCAAGAGAAGAAGAGGAAGAGAAGGGGCTGCAGCCTCCTCCTTTGCTGTACAACTCTGACTACTGAATGTGAACTGTGTAAGACACCTTACGAGCCTCAAGGTTCAAATTCAGTAGTCAAAGTCAGCATGATAGAGGAGGGGAGGGCACAGCCCAACAGGTAGCTGTTTTCTTCCTCCTTCCCTTTGTTGAAGAGCCCTGGAGAGGGTGGGGGACAAGATGAGATGACAGGGGTGACGGGAGGGGGGCAAAGTTGGTTTGTGTTCTTGGGGGAGGGGTGTGTGAGTGGGTGTCAGCAGTGCCAGTCATTGGTTCATGTGCAGAATTCTGGACAGGAGGTGAAATCTCTGCAAATTCTGCATTGTACAATCCCACAGAATTCCTGCTGCCTCAGAGAACATCTCTTACAGATAAGCAAGTTTGTATTGTGGACTTTTTTGGGGAACTTGTAAAGCTTTTTAAAAATCCAGCTGTGCTAATTGCCTTGATTTTGTCTTCTAGTAACAAATTCCACAATTTAATTATGCATTGGGTGAAAATACTTTTTCTGATTCTTTTAAATGTGCTACCTATTAGTTTCATGGAGTATCCCCTTGACTTGTTACAGTCATTCCCTATTTACCTATTCCACCCACTAATGATTTTATAGGCCTCTATCATATCTTCTCTTAGCAGACTTTTCCAAGCTGAAGAGCCCTACCTGTTCAGCCTTTCTTCATAGGGCAGCTGTTCTATCCCCTTTATTATTTTGGTTGCCCTTCTCTGCACCTTTTCTAGTTCTACTTTGTCTTTTTTGAGATAGGTTAACTCCATGCTGTATTCAAGATAGTGACACTGTGTATTGATACAGAGGGATTATAATGTCCATTTCACTCACCATCCTTTCTTAATAATTCCTGATCTATTTGCTTTTTTGACTGCTGGCCAGGGGCGTAGCCAGACCTTGCCAGGAGGGGGGGCCAGAGCCCGAGATGGGGGGGCACTGTTAAGCCGCCTCCCCCCTCCGGCAACCCCCCTTCCCCCGCTCGATCGCGCCGACACTCTTAAACTCCCCCCCCTCCCGCCACCAACCCTCCCCCACCATCGCCGCCAGCCCCGCTACCGCATGATTTACCTTGATTGCTGGCGGGGATGCCCAAACCCCGCCAGCCTAGAGTGTTCTTCAGCGCTGGAGTTAGTAAACTCCGGCGCCTTCATTCAAGAAAGTTCGTCTGAAGGATCAGCTGGTTTTGACGCATTTACGTCCTGCACGGGGCTACATGCACGGTGCAGGACGTAAGGCGTCAAAACCAGCTGATCCTTCAGGCAAACTTTCTTGAATGAAGGCGCCGGAGTTTACTAACTCCAGCGCTGAAGAACACTCTTGGCTGGCGGGGTTTGGGCATCCCCGCCAGCAATCAAGGTAAATCATGCGGTAGCGGGGCTGGCGGCGATGGTGGGGGAAGGTTGGTGGCGGGAGGGGGGTCGTCGGCAGGGGGCCAGGGGCGAAGGCCCCACGTAGCTACACCACTGGCTGCCACACATTGAGGTGAAGACTTCAGTGTATTCTCTTTTTACTAGGCGGTGACTCCTGATATGGAGCCTAGCATTGAGTACCTATAATTTGGATTATTTTTCCTTTGCACTTGTTCACATTAAAATTCATCTGCTGTTAAAATACCCAGTCCCACAAAATATGATGCAGAAAGCTTTCACAAGCTCAGCTGGGCAGTTACCGGAGGGTATATGCGCACATTACTGGCCGTGAACGCAGGTTTGTGTGGTATAAGTGAACATAAATTGCATTAAAATGTATGATAAAGAGACCAGTAAATATTCCGCAGCAGTGCAGAACAGTGGCTTTTGACGAATGCACAATCCTAGAAAATTTTCACCGGGTCTGGGACAGCTATAGAAAGGGTTGCTCGAGAGGATTTTTGCAAGAAATATTTTGAGCCCTTTTGTTCCAGAGCGGCTGCAACTTTAAATAGATGAGTGATGTGTGTATGTCTGAAGAGAAATGAGGTTTATCCCAATAAAGATCTAATATAATAAAACGCACCCTCAACGTTCTGAAGCCACGTTCTGTGAAGCCGGAAGCCTGAGTTCTGTGAAGCCGGAAACTTGAAGCCGGAAGCCTGAAGCCTGAAGCCTTGAAGCCTGAAGCCTTGAAGCCATCTGACGTCACTCCCAGGCTGAGGCTGAAGGGTTCAGCCTGCCGTCTCTGCCCCGCCCTCGCGACAAAACAAACAAATCCGGAAGCGAAACGTCAGGGAAGGAGGCGGCGCTCCCGACGTCTAGCCTTCCCTTCGCTGTGTTCCGCCTTCAAAACAAGGCGGAACACAGCGAAGGGAAAGCTAGACGTCGGGAGCGCCGCCTCCTTCCCTGACGCTTCGCTGCACGAACCGCCACGGAGGTAAAGTTAAAAAGAATTAAAAAAAAAAAAAAGGATGCATGGATGCGAGGCAAGGATGCGAAGGGGGGGGGCATGGATGCGAAGGGGGGGGGAGAAGAGGGCGGGCCAGGCTGGGATATGGGAGAGAGCGTAGCATGGATGCGAGGGGGGGGGGGAACATGGAAGGGCGAGAGGGGACTTGCTGGAAAAGGATGAATGGAGGCGGCAGGGGACAGAGGAGCATGGATGGGCATGGATTGGTAGGGCAGGACTCAGGGAGAGAGGGAAATTGCTGGATAGGGAAAAATGGAGGGGCCAGGTGACAGATGAGCATGGATGGGCATGGATTGCAAGGGCAGGACTCAGGGAGAGGGGAATTGCTGGATAGGGATGAATGGAGGGGACAGATGGGCATGGATGGATATGGATTGCAGAGCAGGCCTCAGGCAGAGAGGGGAAATGCTGGATAGGGAAAAATGGAGGGGCCAGGTGACAGATGAGCATGGATGGGCATGGATTGGAAGGGCAGGACTCAGGGAGAGGGGAATTGCTGGATAGGGATGAATGGAGGGGACAGATGGGCATGGATGGATATGGATTGCAGAGCAGGCCTCAGGCAGAGAGGGGAAATGCTGGATAGGGAAAAATGGAGGGGCCAGGTGACAGATGAGCATGGATGGGCATGGATTGGAAGGGCAGGACTCAGGGAGAGGGGAATTGCTGGATAGGGATGAATGGAGGGGACAGATGGGCATGGATGGATATGGATTGCAGAGCAGGCCTCAGGCAGAGAGGGAAAATGCTGGATAGGGAAAAATGGAGGGGCCAGGTGACAGAGGAGCATGGATGGGCATGGATTGGAAGGGCAGGACTCAGGGAGAGGGGAATTGCTTGATAGGGATGAATGGAGGGGACAGATGGGCATGGATGGAAATGGATTGCAGAGCAGGCCTCAGGCAGAGAGGGGAAATGCTGGATAGGGAAAAATGGAGGAGCCAGGTGACAGATGAGCATGGATGGGCATGGATTGGAAGGGCAGGACTCAGGGAGAGGGGAATTGCTGGATAGGGATGAATGGAGGGGACAGATGGGCATGGATGGATATGGATTGCAGAGCAGGCCTCAGGCAGAGAGGGGAAATGCAGGATAGGGATGAATGGAGGGGGCAGGTGACAGACAAACATGGATGGCCATGGATTGGGAGGGCAGGGCTCAGGGACAGAGGGGAATTGCTGGAAAAGGATGAATGGAGGGGGCAGGGGACAGATGGCCATGGATTGGGAGGGCACGGCTCACACTCTCTCTCTCATATACAATGTCTTTCTGACTCTCACTCTCACACACTCTGTCTCACACTGTATCACATTCACTCTCTATGTGCCACACAGTCACTCACACACTCGCTTGGTCTCATACACTCACTCAAACAGAGAATCTGTGTCTCACACACACTCTCTCTCTCGCCCACACACACACACTCTCACTCACACTGTGTCTCACATACACACTTGCACACACTCTCATTCTCACACACACACTCTCTCACAAACACACTCACACCCAGACTCACGCTCTCTCTCACACAATCACACTTTCACTCTGACTCTCAAACAGACACTCTCACATACACTCTCCCAAACATACACACTCCGAGGAAAACCTTGCTAGCGCCCGTTTCATTTGTGTCAGAAACGGGCCTTTTTTACTAGTATTAAATAAAAAGATAGAGAGAAAAAGTTCCAATAAACCTCTGCACCTGTTCAGCATATATCATTTGTTAGCCTAATAATATATATGCTTATCCACGTTCTATACACAAGAATGCTTGTACCAATCAGGCAACAGCTTTAGAAGTGCATGCGCAGATGCATGTTCTTACTTTTGGTTTATTTGACCTGGACAGAAACCTGATATATGCAGGAAGGTCTTTTTTTGTTGTTGTGCTTGTGTTCTGTAGTTCATTTGGACTACAGTGGTGCCAGTATATAGACATGCCTTTTGATGGTGATTTCCTCATTTTGCTTGACCTGCTTATATGTGCTGTGCCAGGGATCTGTGGAGCTGGATAAGATGGAGAATATGGTGGAAAAAGAAGGTGAGAACTGGGCAATCAGACAGAAGATGGGAGGCTAGAGGGATGCTAGGTGCCGAGGCCCTGTTACAGCCCAGATAGCTTATATTTCGCCCAAGGACGTCACTGGAGGGTGTGCCAGAGGAATCTGTGGTGCATAACTACTTGTTGTCCAGAAGGGTGATATTATGCCTCTACGAAGAAATAATTTATGATATTGATCCAGTGACAGGTCGAGGGCATGTCATTCCAGGGTTGGCAAATCTACTGGTCACCTTGCGTTTTCTTTCCACTGGATCATTCCAGAATGATGATGAAGTAGCCTGTGGAATGGGCCAATCATGTTATTCCAGACACTTTACTCCCAAGTACTTCAAGCTATGACAACATGTGTTTGAGGACTATATATGCTTCCCAGAGCAGCAGGCACAGTGGCAGGAGTTGAAATGGAGTTTTTCAGTGTTGCTGGGATGCCAAACTTGATGGGTACAATAGATTGCAGCCATGTTGCTCCCTCAAAAGAAGTGGAATTCTGCAATGAAAAGCAGTTCTAGTCACTGAACATCCAGGTTGTGTGTGATGCAAGATTGAAGATCCTTGATGTGGTGGTGAAGTTTCCAAGGAGCTTCCACAGTTCATACATTTTGTCCAGCTCAGCAACAGAGTACAACTATGCTGAAGGGAAGGCTGACTCCTAGGTAAGTCTCACACAGCACTATTGTATCTCCAAGAGCATGGGAAAGCACATGTTGTTGTGAAGTGTATTCCTTGGAAAGGAATAATATAGGTGCTAAGTGTAGGGTGGCAAAGGCTAAAAGGTTTTCTGTAGTTGATTGGGAATTGGCTGGAAAGGGTGGGGAGTTGGGGGGAGTGCCACCATTTTATATAGTACAGTCATTTTTATCATTGATATATATTTTTAAATAGTATGTATATACTTCTGTTCATAAGAGATGCAGGATACTCAACTACCGTATTTTTCGGACTATAAGACGCACTTTTTTCCCCCAAAATTTGGGAGGAAAATGGGGGGTGCGTCTTATAGTCCGAAGGTAGCGATTCCGGATTGCCCTCCCCCCGCGTTCGGGATTGCCCTCCCCTACTCACCTCAGCGATGTTCCCTGGTGGTCTAGTGACGTCGGGGCAGGAAAGAGCCCCCTCTTTCCTGCCCAGCGCGCTGCTGTCCGTCCTCCTCCGTCCTCCTGTATGCTGCCTGACGGTCTCGGCGATATTCAAAATGGCCGCCGAGACTCTCGGCGGCCATTTTGAATATCGCCGAGACCGTCAGGCAGCATACAGGAGGACGGAGGAGGACGGACAGCAGCGCGCTGGGCAGGAAAGAGGGGGCTCTTTCCTGCCCCGACGTCACTAGACCACCAGGGAACATCGCTGACGTGAGTAGGGGAGGGCGATCCCGAACTCGGACAAGACGCACCGGAGCACCTAGGTTTTAGAGGAGGGAAAAAGGAAAAAAAATTTTTTTTCTATTTCCCTCCTCTAAAACGTAGGTGCGTCTTATGGTCCGGTGCGTCTTATAGTCCGAAAAATATGGTAAGACATGACTGCTGACCCCACTGGCATTGCTGCATACACCTCCTGAGAGGAAATAATACGAGATGCACACCACTACGAGGTTGGTTATAGAGCATTCCTTTGGGATACTGAAGAACCACATCCACTGTCTACATCTTTCAGGATAAGCACTGCGATATTTCCCAGAAAAAGTTGTAGATATTATCTGAGCATGTTCTATCCTCCACAGTGTTGTCCTCAACCATGGGATATCTTGGAATCAGATCCTGTCATTTGTCCGCCTGCCACTGACCAGAAGCTGTGAGGGGAAATGAGGTACTATGCAGGGCTATAGAAAATTACATTTCATATAAGTATTATAAAAACCCTTTGAAGTTTTCACTCTTGAAAAACATGCATAGATGAGGCCTCCATGGGTTTATCTGTAATACATTTGCTTGATCTTTCAATGCGTATTCAGCATATCTTAGTGACTAAAGTAAAAGAACCATCCACCAGACAACAGTGCCTTCAAATTGGTTTTACATCTGTGGCCTTATAAATAATCACAGTCTTGTTCATGCACTTGACTTCACTTTGCACTGTATGGATCATGTATATTGTCTAAGACTCTATTTTTGCATGTTCTCAGCCTATCATATTTACTTGACTCTGACTCTGCATGTTCTCTGCCTATCATACCTTCTCCGAGGACAAGCAGGCTGCTTGTTCTCACTGATGGGTGACGTCCACGGCAGCCCCTCCAATCGGAAACTTCACTAGCAAAGTCCTTTGCTAGTCCTCGCGCGCCCGCGCGCACCGCGCATGCGCGGCCGTCTTCCCGCCCGAAACCGGCTCGAGCCGGCCAGTCTTCTTTTGTCCGCACTCGGTACGGTCGTTTTTTCGCCGTGTCGAGCCCCGGAAAGTCGACCTCGCGCGTCCAAAGTTTTTTTTAGCGTGTTTTTTCTTCGGAAAAGCTTTCTTCTAGTGCGGGAAGTGCTCCGGAAACCCTTCCCGGGTTTCGTGTCAATCCTCCCCGTACTTCCAGCTTTTTGCCCCGATAAGTTTTCTTTCGTCGTCGGGGTAGGCCTCTTTCGGCCTCGGTCGAGATTTTCTCCCTCTAAATTTTGGTGCTTCATTTTTCGCCATTTCGGCTTTTGATTTCGCCGGCGTGATTTTTCCGCCCATGACATCGAAGCCTTCCAGCGGCTTCAAGAAGTGCATCCAGTGCGCCCGGGTTATCTCGCTCACTGATCGACACTCGTCGTGTCTTCAGTGTCTGGGGGCTGAGCACCGCCCTCAGAACTGCAGTCTGTGTTCCCTGCTTCAAAGGCGGACTCAGGTAGCGAGACTAGCCCAGTGGAACGTGTTGTTCTCGGGCTCTTCGTCGGCATCGGCACCGGGATCTTCGAGTGCATCGACGTCGTCAGCGTCCAGACCATCTTCCTCGGCCGCCCTTGCATCGAGTGCATCGAGGCATCGGGCCTCTGCATCGGCGCCGAGACATCGGATAGCTGCATCGACGTCGGTGGTACCGGGACCTCGTCTCCTGATGTCGTCGGACGGTGGTGCATCGAGTGGAGTGCAGGTGAGGGCTGTCCATTCCCCTGCTGGTGGCGGTGAGCCCTCGGGTGGGTCTCCTCCTACCCTGAGGGCTCCTGCGGTACAGCCCCCCCGAGATCGACCCTCTTCGGTCTCGGCCCCGAGGAAGCGACGGATGGATTCTACGTCCTCCTCGTCGGTGCCGGGGAGCTCCGGTGACATGCTTCGGAAGAAATCGAAGAAGCATCGACACCGGTCTCCTCCCCGTGTCGGCACCGAGAGCTCTGGGTCGCCGAGGGATTCGGCACCCAGCAGGCATCGGCACCGAGAGGACCGCTCACCCTCTGTTCAAGAGGTGTCGATGCGCTCCACTCTGGACAGCCCGGAACAGCCTCCTCGCCCGGAACAGGTTCTGACGTCGACGCCTGCATCGACCTCTCAGCCTTTTTCTGCAGCCACTCTGAACGAGAGCCTCCGGGCCGTTCTCCCAGAGATTCTGGGAGAGCTGTTGCGCCCTACCCCTCCGGTACCGGCGGTGCTTGCGCCTCCGGTACCGTCGAGCGTGGCGCCGGCTGGCCCATCGCCCAGGTTGAGGTCCCCGACGTCGGTACCGCGTGCGGTGCCGACCGCGGCCACCTCCCAGGAGGGCTCCCCGACTACGTCGGCGGAGGGAGCTTCGCCGATGCGGGCGAGGGAGTCTTCCTCTCGACGCCCCCGTCGTGGACGTGGTTCCAATGAGTCGAGCAGGGCGAGGTTGCAGACACAGGTTCGGGAACTTGTGTCTGACACCGAGGGTGAGGCCTCGTGGGAGGAAGAGGAAGACCCCAGATATTTCTCTGACGAGGAGTCTGAGGGTCTTCCGTCTGATCCCTCTCCCTCTCCTGAAAGGCAGCTTTCTCCTCCTGAGAGCCTGTCTTTCGCTTCCTTTGTCCGGGAGATGTCTACGGCCATCCCCTTCCCGGTGGTTGTGGAGGACGAGCCCAGGGCTGAAATGTTTGAGCTCCTGGACTATCCTTCTCCACCTAAGGAAGCGTCCACTGTTCCCTTGCACCATGTCCTAAAAAAGACATTGCTTGCGAACTGGACAAAACCCTTAACTAATCCCCACATTCCCAAGAAGATCGAGTCCCAGTACCGGATCCATGGGGACCCAGAGCTGATGCGCACTCAGTTGCCTCATGACTCTGGAGTTGTGGATTTGGCCCTAAAGAAGGCTAAGAGTTCTAGGGAACATGCTTCGGCGCCCCCGGGCAAGGACGCTAGAACCTTAGACTCCTTTGGGAGGAAGGCCTACCATTCCTCTATGCTCGTGTCCAAGATCCAGTCTTACCAGCTCTACACGAGCATACACATGCGGAACAATGTGCGGCAGTTGGCGGGCTTGGTTGATGCTCTTCCCCCCGAGCAAGCCAAGCCTTTTCAGGAGGTGGTCAGGCAGCTGAAGGCGTGCAGAAAATTCCTGGCCAGAGGAGTTTATGACACTTTTGATGTTGCGTCCAGGGCCGCTGCTCAAGGTGTGGTGATGCGCAGGCTCTCATGGCTGCGTGCCGCCGACCTGGAGAATAGACTCCAGCAGCGGATTGCGGACTCGCTTTGCCGTGCGGACAATATTTTTGGCGAAAAAGTTGAACAGGTGGTAGAGTCTCTCCACCAGCGGGACACCGCATTCGACAAATTCGCCCGCCGGCAGCCTTCAGCCTCTACCTCTACAGGTAGACGATTTTTCGGGGGAAGGAAGACTGTTCCCTACTCTTCTGGCAAGCGTAGGTACAATCCTCCTTCCCGACAGCCTGCGGCCCAGGCTAAGCCCCAGCGCGCTCGCTCTCGTCAGCAGCGTGCGACTCAGCAAGGCCCCGCGGCTCCCCAGCAAAAGCAAGGGGCGAGCTTTTGACTGGCTCCAGCAGAGCATAGCCGACATCCAAGTGTCCGTGCCGGGCGACCTGCCAGTTGGAGGGAGGTTGAAAGCTTTTCACCAAAGGTGGCCTCTCATAACCTCCGATCAGTGGGTTCTGCAAATAGTCCGGCAGGGATACACCCTCAATTTGACATCAAAACCTCCAAATTGTCCACCGGGAGCTCAGTCTTACAGCTTCCAACACAAGAAGGTACTTGCAGAGGAACTCTCCGCCCTTCTCAGCGCCAATGCGGTCGAGCCCGTGCCATCCGGGCAAGAAGGGCTGGGATTCTATTCCAGGTACTTCCTTGTGGAAAAGAAAACAGGGGGGATGCGTCCCATCCTAGACCTAAGGGCCCTGAACAAATATCTCGAAAAAGAAAAGTTCAGGATGCTTTCCCTGGGCACCCTTCTCCCCATGATTCAGCAAAACGATTGGCTATGCTCTCTGGACTTGAAGGATGCCTACACACACATCCCGATACTGCCAGCTCACAGACAGTATCTGCGATTTCAGGTGGGCACACGCCACTTCCAGTACTGTGTGCTACCCTTTGGGCTCGCCTCTGCGCCCAGGGTGTTCACAAAGTGCCTAGCTGTGGTAGCAGCGGCACTCCGCAGGCTGGGGGTGCACGTGTTCCCATATCTCGACGATTGGCTGGTAAAGAACACATCAGAGGCAGGAGCCCTGCAGTCCATGCGGATGACTATTCGCCTACTGGAACTACTGGGGTTTGTGATAAATTATCCAAAGTCCCACCTTCTCCCAGCGCAGAGACTCGAATTCATAGGAGCTCTGCTGGATTCTCGGACGGCTCGCGCCTATCTCCCAGAGACGAGAGCCAACAACTTGTTGTCCCTCGTCTCGCGGGTGCGAGCGTCCCAGCAGATCACAGCTCGGCAGATGTTGAGATTGCTGGGCCACATGGCCTCCACAGTTCATGTGACTCCCATGGCCCGCCTTCACATGAGATCTGCTCAATGGACCCTGGCCTCTCAGTGGTATCAGGCCGCCGGAGGTCTAGAGGACGTGATCCACCTGTCCACGAGTTTTCTCGACTCCCTGTATTGGTGGACGATTTGCTCCAATTTGACTCTGGGACGTCCCTTCCAAATTCCTCAGCCACAAAAAGTGCTGACCACGGATGCGTCCTTCCTGGGATGGGGAGCTCATGTCGATGGGCTCCACACCCAAGGAAGCTGGTCCCTCCAGGAACGCGATCTGCAGATCAATCTTCTGGAGTTACGAGCGATCTGGAACGCTCTGAAGGCTTTCAGAGATCGGCTGTCCCACCAAATTATCCAAATTCAGACAGACAACCAGGTTGCCATGTACTATGTCAACAAGCAGGGGGGCACCGGATCTCGCCCCCTGTGTCAGGAAGCCGTCAGCATGTGGCTCTGGGCTCGCCGTCAAGGCATGGTGCTCCAAGCCACATATCTGGCAGGCGTAAACAACAGTCTGGCCGACAGGTTGAGCAGGATTATGCAACCTCACGAGTGGTCGCTCAACTCCCGAGTGGTGCGCCAGGTCTTCCAAGCGTGGGGCACCCCCTTGGTAGATCTCTTCGCATCTCGAGTGAACCACAAAGTCCCTCAGTTCTGTTCCAGGCTTCAGGCCCACGGCAGACTGGCATCGGATGCCTTCCTCCTGGATTGGGGGGAGGGCCTGCTGTATGCTTATCCTCCCATCCCTCTGGTGGGGAAGACTTTGTTGAAACTCAAGCAAGACCGAGGCACCATGATTCTGATTGCTCCCTTTTGGCCGCGTCAGATCTGGTTCCCTCTTCTTCTGGAGTTGTCCTCCGAAGAACCGTGGAGATTGGAGTGTTTTCCGACCCTCATCACACAGGACGAAGGGGCGCTTCTGCATCCCAACCTCCAGTCGCTGGCTCTTACGGCCTGGATGTTGAGGGCGTAGACTTTGCCTCTTTGGGTCTGTCGGAGGGTGTCTCCCGCATCTTGCTTGCTTCCAGGAAAGATTCCACTAAGAGGAGTTACTTCTTCCATTGGAGGAGGTTTGCCGTCTGGTGTGACAGCAAGGCCTTAGATCCTCGCTCTTGTCCTACACAGACCCTGCTTGATTACCTTCTGCACTTGTCTGAGTCTGGTCTCAAGACCAACTCCGTAAGGGTTCACCTTAGTGCGATTAGTGCATACCATTACCGTGTGGAAGGTAAGCCGATCTCAGGACAGCCTTTAGTTGTTTGCTTCATGAGAGGTTTGCTTTTGTCAAAGCCCCCTGTCAAGCCTCCTACAGTGTCATGGGATCTCAATGTCGTTCTCACCCAGCTGATGAAACCTCCTTTTGAGCCACTGAATTCCTGCCATCCGAAGTACTTGACCTGGAAGGTCATTTTCTTGGTGGCAGTTACTTCGGCTCGTAGAGTCAGTGAGCTTCAGGCCCTGGTAGCCCAGGCCCCTTACACCAAATTTCATCACAACAGAGTAGTCCTCCGCACTCACCCTAAGTTTCTGCCAAAGGTCGTGTCGGAGTTCCATCTGAACCAGTCAATTGTCTTGCCAACATTCTTTCCCCGTCCTCATTCCTGCCCTGCTGAGCGTCAGCTGCACACATTGGACTGCAAGAGAGCATTGGCCTTCTATCTGGAGCGGACACAGCCCCACAGACAGTCCGCCCAATTGTTTGTTTCTTTTGATCCCAATAGGAGGGGAGTGGCTGTAGGAAAACGCACCATATCCAATTGGCTAGCAGATTGCATTTCCTTCACTTACGCCCAGGCGGGGCTGGCTCTTGAGGGTCATGTCACGGCTCATAATGTTCGAGCCATGGCTGCGTCGGTAGCCCACTTGAAGTCAGCCTCCATTGAAGAAATTTGCAAAGCTGCGACGTGGTCATCTGTCCACACATTCACATCTCATTACTGCCTGCAGCAGGATACCCGACGCGACAGTCGGTTCGGGCAGTCAGTTCTTCAGAACCTGTTTGGGCTTTAGGATCCAACTCCACCCCCCGAGGGCCCTGTTTGTTCTGTTCCAGGCTACACTCTCAGTTAGTTGGTAAATTTTTTAGGTCAATCTCAGTTATGTCCTCGCCGTTGCGAGGCCCAATTGACCATGGTTGTTGTTTTGAGTGAGCCTGGGGGCTAGGGATACCCCATCAGTGAGAACAAGCAGCCTGCTTGTCCTCGGAGAAAGCGAATGCTACATACCTGTAGAAGGTATTCTCCGAGGACAGCAGGCTGATTGTTCTCACAAACCCGCCCGCCTCCCCTTTGGAGTTGTGTCTTCCCTTGAAGTGTATTGTCTTGCTACATACTGGCCGGCTCGAGCCGGTTTCGGGCGGGAAGACGGCCGCGCATGCGCGGTGCGCGCGGGCGCGCGAGGACTAGCAAAGGACTTTGCTAGTGAAGTTTCCGATTGGAGGGGCTGCCGTGGACGTCACCCATCAGTGAGAACAATCAGCCTGCTGTCCTCGGAGAATACCTTCTACAGGTATGTAGCATTCGCTTGCTTGATAGGCTTTCAGTTGTCCACTGTGGAGGGTAACCTAATGGTTAGTGCAGTGGACTTTGATCCTGGGGGAACTGAGTTCGATTCCCACTGCATCTCCTTGTGACTCTGGGCAAGTCACTTAACCCTCCATTGCCCCTGGTACAAAATAAGTATCTGAATATATGTAAACCACTTTGAATGTAGTTGCAAAAATCTCAGATAGGTGTATATCAAGTCCCATTTCCCTTTCCCTAGTTGAGATTCTACATGGAATGTTGCTACTATTTGAGATTCTACATGAGTAGAATGGTGTGGTATGCAGGACGTCAGACTCGCAGAAACAGAAGCCTGCGTGGCCGCGTTGCTGATCTGCAAGGGCAGGCTTCTACATGGAATGTTGCTAGTGGAGGAGTAGCCTAGTGGTTAGTGCAGTGGACTTTGATCCTGGGGAACTGAGCTCCATTCCCACTGTAGCTCCTTATGACTTTGACGTCACTTTACCTTCCCTTGCCCCTGATACAAAATAAGTACCTGAATATATGTAAACTGCTTTGAATGTAGTTGCAAAAACCTCAGAAAGGTGGTATATCAAGTCCCATTTCCCTTTCCCATTATTTCTTGATTCATGAGCAAGCTTCTCTATATTAAACTACCATTACAAAGGCCTTCTGTATCCTAGGACCTCACTGTCACCCCACTTCCTGGATGTAGCTGCTGTTTGAACCAGTTGAAGCATGTTAACTGGCAGGTGCCATTACCTTTGGCTAGAAGAAGTGAACTTCAGGCGCTAGTTGCCTGTGTAACTATGTCCAGTTTCATCACAACAGGGTGGTTCTTCTAAATCAGGGGTGTCAAACCTCGGTCTTTAGATATTCCCAATGAATATGCATGAGATCTATTTGCATGCGCTGCCTCCATTGTATGCAAATAAATCTTATGCACATTCATTATAGAAATCCTGAAAAAGACCCGGCGAGGGCCGAGGTTGGACACTCCTGCTCTAAATCATCTTAACTAATGTGGCAACATATTTCTGTGTGAACAGAGATATGCTGCTTCCTACATTCTGTCCAAAGATTCATAAAAATACAGGCAAAAGTCCCTCCACACTCTGGACTTCAAAAAATGTCTTACTTGCTATTTCAGAAGAATAATTTTATCAGAAAGATACATAACTGTTTGTCATCTTTGATTCCAGCAGAGTTGTCATTTCAGTAGCCAAGTGCACTTTATCAAATGGGCTGGCATTCTGTGTCCAGTCCCGCAATGAACAGACTGGTGCTCTGTTAACCAGCAAAGTGAAATCTCATCAGAGCAGAGCAACTGGAGCTCCTGAAATCTTATTTGGAAGGTTGACCTCTATAAGTAGTATCACAGGCCACACTGGGCAGGAGCTGAGGGGCCTGGGACTGTTCCTGCTTGGTCCACTATGCCACCATGGACCGTCGGGGGGGGGGGGGGGGGAGTCTGGATGATGTGATATCGGGGTGGGAGGATTGGGAAGTGTTTGGCCCAGTGTTTGGCCCTGTTGTGTCTATTGTGTCAAATCCCCACATAGACATGGCAGTGCTATTTTCTCATTTTCTGCCTTTGTAAATTCTGTGCTCGTACTGGACATCACTCACACTGTGATGCTTATGCAAGAAGACCCTTTTCTGAAATTCTTGCCTAATTGTAGACGTCCCGACTTGACATCTCTAAATAGACTTGTGTAGCCTAATCAAGGATGACACATGGCAAAAGCATTCTTCCAATCTGCACACTTTCTGGAGATGGTTGAAAGTCTATCTTTCATCTCATTATTTACTTGTCTTGCATTCAAGATCAACAGGCTATTGATCCTTCTTGGGATTCAAGCAGTGCTCTTTTTCATGCTGTCCTAGTCCTGCTTATATGTGCCATCCCTTATGGGAATGCACTTCGCACATAATTTCCCAGTATAAAAAAATCTCCTTAAATATTTAGATGGACCATCAAAACTGGGAGATAATATATCACTCTCCACTATTCTCATCACAGTCCAAGATTTTCAGTTCACTCTATTGTGAATATAGGTTCACATTCTAATCCAAAGTCCCAGCTTCAGTAAATTTCTTAAAATGAATTACAGTGCTTAGATTGGGACTTTGGATTTAAATGTGTATCTATATACACAATAGAATGAATTGAAGAGATGGCTGAGGGGAGATATGTTAAGAGGTCTATAAAATACTGGGTGGATTGGAAGGAACGGGTAGAGGTAAATCGCTTGTTTACTCTTTCCAAAAATACTAGGACTAGAGGACATGCAATAAAGCTACTAAGTAATGAATTAAAAAAAATGGAGAAAATATTTCTTCACTCAACGTTGCCAGAGAATGTAGTAAAAGCACTTAGCTTAGCAGGGTTTTTAAAAGGTCTGGATAATTTTCTAAAAAGAAAAGTCCATAAGCCTTTTTAAAGATGGGATTGGGAAAATCCACTGCTTATTTCTAGGATAAGCAGCATAATTTTTTTTTTTTTTTACTGCTCTGGGATCTTGCCAGATACTTGTGACCTGGATTGACCTCGGTTGGAACCAGGATACTGTGCTTGATGGACCTTTCGTCTGTCCCAGTATGGCAACGCTTATGTTCTTATGAAAAACTTGGACTGTGATGAGAATAATGGAGAGTGATCTGCATCTTTGAAACAGATATTTATCTCCCACTTTTGATAATCCATCTAAATAGTCAATGAGATTTTTCTATACTGGGAAATTATATATGAGGTGAATTTTGGGTAGAGGTTTCATTGTTTCAATGTGTTTTACTTATATCTTTTGTGAGAATGGCAGATACTATGCTTTGTCCAGAATAATTGCAGAGCCTTGATTTCTAATTTAGGGCCCATAGAGACAGTGTGTGTGTGTGTGTGTGTGCGCTCAGGGGGAGTCTTAGTAAATCAGGTAGTTTATTAAAATTGATTGCATTTTCTCTCATTGATCATGCAACTTCTTTATCTCTTCAGCTCTGGATTTTTATAAACCTGATAACTATTGCAGAAATCATAACTTGACAAACCTCTTAAGCCTGAATACATAGAATATTCTTATGCAGTGAATTCTATGACAACTGTAAAGATTGTTCTGTGAGGACAAGCAGGCATGATATTCTCACATGTGGGTGACGTCATCCACGGAGCCCGATGCAGACACTTTCATAGTGCACTGGCACTTTAAAACTGCGGCAGTGCTCCCACTGTGCATTCATGGGTGCCTTCCTGCCCAGCATTCAAGTGTGTTTTCTGCAGAACAGAGAGGTTGGGTTTCTAATCTCTCCTCAGTGTGTCACTCTTTTCCATTTTGGTATCTTCCCTCTTTTTAAGCACATAAGCACTGCCACGCTGGGAAAAGACCAAAGGCCCATCAAGCCCAGCACTCTGTCTCCGACAGCGGCCAATCCAGGCCCCAAGAACCTGGCAAAAAACCCCAAATTTAATAACGATCAATGGACTTTTCCTTCAGAAATCTGTCCAGACCCCCTTTAAACTCAGCAAGGCCAGCTGCCGTCACTACCTTCTCCGGCAATGAGTTCGAGTCTAACTACGCGCTGAGTAAAGAAAAACTTTCTCTGATTTGTTTTAAATCTACCACATTCTAACTTCATCTTGTGTCCCCTTGTTCTATTATTGTTAGAAAGCGTAAACATTTTCTCATATCTTTCTTTTTTCTTTGTTAATTTTAATCAATTTATTGATTTTTTTTTTTTCAAAGTAGTTTTTCATTTTTCTTTTTTTGGCCTTTGAGGCCTCTGAACCCTTCTTTTTGCCGGGAAGCATCAACCATTTTCGAGTACGGAATTTCTCGAGCTCCCCGGGCCATTGAGCCTTTTGACCTTGCGTCAGTTGTTTTTCCCTCTATGTCATCAAGGGTACCGAATGGCTTAAAAAAGTGTACTTGTTGCAATAGGACCGTTTCAGGCACAGACTCCCATAACTGGTATGTTCAGTGCTTGGGTCCGGAGCACTGAGACATATAGTATGGCCTCTGTCTGCGCATGCAAACGAGGACACTTAAAGCCCACAGAGTCCAATGTGAAAAACTTTTTGGTTCTGCATTGGCTTCGAGCATGGCAGGGGATTTGGCAGTAGATGCAGAATCTGCATTGGACTTGGTACCGCAACCATATAAGGACTGTACGTCCTCCTCATTGGTGCCACGTGCATCGAGGGACTTGCAGTATAAATAAAACTTAGGAATCATTGCCATCATTCTCCCTCCAGGCACTCTGCCAATACCTTCCCTTCATTGACATCTTTGATGCATGGGAAGCATCCATTCTGCAGTGACTGTTCTTCGCTACAACTTATTTCTCAATGAGAGCGCTTTGAGGTCCTCAGTCTCCTACACCTGCACAGGCTATAACTCAGGCTGCCTCCGCACTGCTTTCTCAGCCAGAGCTCTCAGGGCTACTACATATGCAGTCTATTCAGGCTTACAGGGTGCTCACGCCAGTCTCAGGCCAGCCCATAGATGGAGAGACAGTCATGGGTGAGATCCCGCACACCAGCTTGGTATTGACCGTTGAGGGCACCACGAACCTGACCAACGCATTCGCTGACATCGGCAAAAGAACTTTCTCCAGCCTCAAAGACTCATCTGCCTCGACGTTCTTGCACGCAGAGCCGATGCTCTAGTCGACACACACTTCCACATACTACCCAAGAGGAGTACTTTGAAGAGTCAGACTCGGACCTCTCCTGGGAGACGGATCAGGACCCACAGAACCTCTCAGCTGAGGAGTCCTATGGCATACCATCTGACCCTTCTTCGCTGCCTGAGAGACATAAATATATCCTTTCCTGGCCCAAGCAATACCTTTTAAATTGGAGACAGAGGAGGAACCTCGTTCAGAGCCTTTTGAGGTTCTAGATTGACTCTCCTCCTAGTGAGGGGGGAGTCACTGTTCCACTTCACACAGTCATGAGGAATACTCTGATCAAAAACTAGGAGACTCCACTAACAGTTTAAGTTGCTCCAAAGAAAATTGGTACAATGCACAGGATATAAAAATGCACTAGGTTTGAAAAAAGCAGCTACCCCTTCATTCCTTAGTTATACAATCTGTTTTGAGATGTACTCGCAGCGTGAGATGTCATGCTTCTGCTTCTCCAGGCAGAGAAGCTAGAACATTAGACTCTTTTGGTAGGAGAACATTTCAAGCCTCTATACTAACCAAATGCATATTAGATTATCAACTTTGTTCCACATTGTACTTGAAGTCTCTAATACAGAGTACTCTGTCCTTTGCAGACTTCATTCCTCCAGAAAAGGCTGATGAGTTCCTCAGACTTTACAGGAAACTTCTAGATTGTCATAAATATCTAGAAAAACAGGCCTGTTATGCCTTTGACATCTGTTATTTCATTTTTGTCTTGGGAGTAGCAATGTCTTTCATTGCTCAGAGTTTTTGACCTCAAATCTGTTGTTTAGGAGCATCTAGCAGATGTCCCTTGTCGTTGAGAGAACTCATTCGGTGAAAAGGTTGAGGAATTAGCCAACCGAATTAAAAAGCATACAGCTACTATTCAAACTCCTGTCCAGGCCACAGGCTTCTGCTGCCTCTTCTAGAAGATTTGTGGGAGAATTTCAGCACTCTAATTACTTTACATCTAATTGTTGTTATATACCTACTGCTCCTCCACCCTATAGGACTACGCACCTGCGCTCATGTCCATGGCAGTAGCGGGGACAGAAGTCACAAACCCCTTCTCAATTTAAACACACTTTTTGACTCCTTCCTAGAGGGCACTGCCACCATCCAGTTGTCCGTGCCAAGCAGCCTACCAGTTAGAGGCAGACTGATCCTCTTTCAACAAGCTCATAATCTCTGACTGTTGGGTGCTACATATCATCTAGCATGGTTGCACCCTGTGTTGTGGGAAAAAAGACCTTCAGACCATCCACCAAGAGAGTATCATTTCAAGAGGAACTCTCTGCCCTCCTCTGGCAAAATGCAATAGAACCAGTTCTTCCGCGGGAGAGGGGTCGAGGATTTTACACCAGTTACTTTATCATACCAAAAAAGACTGAAGGAGTTTGACCAATTCTCGACCTGGAAGATTTAAACAAACTCCTACTGAAAAAAAAAAATCTCATTGTTTCCCTGGAATCACTCCTCCCCATGATCCAACTTGACAACTGGCTTTTCTCTCTAGATCTGAAGGAGGCATATATTCACATGCCTATTCTCCCTGCACACAAGAAGTTCCTGCACTTACTCTGTGGGACTCTGCATTATCAATACAAGGTCTTACTGTTTGGCTTGGCTTTATCTCCTCGAGTCTTCACAAAATGCCTGATAGTGGTAGCTGCAGTACTTCACAAGTGGGACATATATTTCTTCCCCTACTTCAACGACTGGTTAATAAAAGCAGCCTCCTGAGAGGTGGCACAGACCTCAATTCTCTCCGCTATATATGGCTCCTAGAACTTCTTGGTTTTGTGATAAATTACCCCAAAGCACATTTTCAGCCAGTTCAGACCTTAGAGTTCATCGAGGCTCTCCTGGACACTACTCAGGGTTGATCCTTCCTCCCTCAACCGAGAGCGGACAACATAATGCATCTCGCTGCTCAGATTTCCAGATCCTCCCAAGTATCTACTTGTCCATGTAACACAATTGGCTTGGCCCCACTTTTGAATATCTCAGTGGCCTCTTTCCTCTCAGTTGTCTCAAACCACGGAGTTGCTGTCAGTCCGTATTTGGGTTACTCTACAGCTACAACACTCTTTACAGTGGTCATAGGAGCTGACTCTGTGGGTGCTGTGGGTGCTTGAGCACCCCAGATATTGAGAAAATTCCTTCTATATGTCCAGGAAGAGTTTATTTCCACTGGGCCTAGCACCCCCAATAATTCTGAAAAGTTGGCTCCTATGACAGTGGTGTATGGTTTTCTAGAATCTTACCCGAAGACTTCCGTTTCAGCCTCTTCTACATTACAAAGTCCTCACCACAGTTGCCTCCATGGTAGGTTGGAGTGCTCATCTTGATGGTTTCCATACAGAGGGTTCTTGGTCCCCACAGAAAAAAACATCATATCAATCTCCTGGAATTTCAAGTGGTCTGGAACGCCCTCAAAAATTTCCAAGACCACATTGATCAGATAAGTCTAATTTGCATGGACATCAAAGTTACAATGTATTACCTGAACAAACAGGGAGGAATAGGTTCTTACCACCTCTATCGACAAGCAATCCAGATATGGACTTGGGTAACTTCTCGAAACATTTCTATAAAATTGTTTATCTAGCCAGCAAACAGAATGCTCTGGTAGACAAATTGAGACTTTCAGCCTCATGAATGGTCTCTCAGCATGCCTGTGGCTCGTCAAATATTCCAGCAGTGGGGGACCCAGAGATAGACCTGTTTGCTTCTCCTCAGAACAATAAGCTTCCCTGTTTTTGTTTCAGAATATATATGCTCCCAGCTGTGTAGTCCCAGATGCCTTCCTTTTCCATTGGGGAACAGATCATCTAATTTCCTTTCCCCCAGTGCCGTAGCGAGGGCTAATGGCACCCAGGGGCGGGTCACAGCTGCGCACCCCCCCCCCCCCCCCGGGTGCAGCACGGCACGACCCCCCCCCCCCTCTGCGGCAACCTCCCCCCCCCCCCCCCGGACCGCATTCTTACCTGCGGGAGGGCCGATCCACCCCAAGTGCACGTCACTCGGAGCTGCGTCGGCCCCGCTGGTTCCCTGCTCTCTCTGCCCCGGAACAGGAAGTAACCTGTTCCGGGGCAGAGAGAGCAGGGAACCAGCGGGGCCGGCACCCCCTGAGCGCGTGCACCCTGGGCAGACTGCCCCTCCCGCCCCCCCTTCCTACGCTACTGCTTTCCCCCGTTTCCTCTCATTGGGAAAATGCTTCTCAAACTACGTCAAGACTAAGGGACCATGATCCTAATTGCTCCCCACTGGCCACATCAAATTTGGTTCCCTCTTCTAGAGCTAACTTACAAGGAACCATTGAGGTCTCCCACATGTGAGAATATTGGCCTGTTCTCAGAGAACACTTGCTACAGGTAAGTAACTTTACTTTCTATGAATATGTGTTGCATAAATTCACATGATGACCTGTATCCATTTGAAGCATTGAATTCTCAGTTCACTTTACTTCATACCTCATCATCAGAAAAGGAGCTAGCAGTTGCAGCAAATATGTGGCAGTTTGTGTTTGCTTGGTAACCAGATTTTCAAAGCTTTAGAACTGCTGTTTTGGGAGGCTCCTTTCATCAACACACAGATCATGTGACTGGATTGAATCCATAAAATTATAAATTTATATTATTAGTACATTTCATTTAACAGATAACACATTTATGTAGACTGCTAGAAAACTTAGATTAGCCAGGATATTAATACATTCTGCCAGGTAAATGAGGTATAGCCAAAGAACTTCAGTTTATTTGCCTAAACTAAATCAACTATAATGTATAAAGATTGCTGTTTTGAAGTAGTCAAGTATTATTGGTCTGTTTGGATCTTAAATCACAAGGGAGTAGTAGTCTTAGTCCTGATTTGATGTCCAGTATTTGCTGACATTTATCCTGTGTGGCAAAAAAATAGAAATCTGTATAATCACACTTCTCTAATCGATAGAGTAATTGATAAACCAGATACGATTTAAACTGATTGCTAGCCTGTAGAACTCCTTAGAGGCTTTGGGCGCTCTTAATTTTGACATGTATGTAGTGTACCTTGTGGATGAATTATCTGCCTTTGTTTGCTTAATGATGGGCCGGGTGTTAAAGTCAAGTGTTTAATTAACCCAGCAATGGGCTGTGCTGTCACTTAGACGTACAGCTGATTGAGGTATCTTACCAAGAATACTGAATAGAAATGATAATGTGGCACCGAGATGGAAGATTGCTTTTTTCAGTCCATTTGCAGGGTCACTGCTTTGAATCTGTGATCGGATGAAAAGTATTCAGCCTATTTAAGAACAATATTGGCATTTAA